>NW_024870719.1:14715357-15340000 GCF_019054845.1 Dipodomys spectabilis | reverse complement strand
AAGCTCAGGGATCACCCCTAGGGCCTGAGTTCAAGCCCTAGGACCAGCACACACACACACACACACACACACACACACAACACACTAATTATTTTAATGATATCCAGTTTAATTTTTTTGTTGCTTATTCTTTGATGTCACATATAAGACTTGTGTTGGATTTTAAACATCAGGTATTACAAGACCAAGTGGATGAACTGCAGTCCGAGCTGGAAGAATATCGTGCACAAGGCAAAGTGTTCAGGCTTCCCTTGAAGAACTCGCTGTGTGATGAACTGGATTTGAACAGCGGTGGCATTGAGCCTGACCAGGGTAAACATGGCCAGACATGATCTTTCCAGATGTGTTTGACTTTTGGTTTAGAACGTGCTGAATGCAGAAATTCCAGAACTCTGGAAACCTGGGGAAACAATGACTCTGGCAGTATTCTTTCTTTGAGCTAGGTCGCTCATGGTCTAATTTTCAGTTGCTGTTGAAGTCTTTTAAGACTTTCCATGTGATCTGCTTATGCATCAGCATAAGAAATGAACAAAAAAATCAAGTCATGAGGGTATTTTCTTGGCTTAAAATAAACAAGCAAGCATACTGCTTACAAATCTGACAGTCTAGGCCTCTGCAGTGTTAGAATTTAAACATTGAGCTCTTGCTGACTCCTTCCTTTCTACCAGTGCCTGGAGTGGAATGCCATGGGCAGAGCCACAAGCCACAAAATCCATAACTGATTTTTGGGTTTTTGTTTTTTGTTGTGAAAATACTATACAGAGGGGTTATAGTTACATGAGCAAGGTAATGAGTACATTTCTTACCAAGCATTGTTGCCTCCTCATTTGTTTCTCCCCTACCATCACCCCATAACTGTTTTTTGGGGTGGCTGGGCTAACTGTGTGGATTGTCTCTACCAAACAGCAAATAAGATAAATAAGAGTTGCTCATCTATGGATTGCAATGACAAGGTTGGAGGCATAGTTGTTTGGGAACTATTCTACGTTCACTCCATTTTTTTTTCTTTTTGGCAGTACCAGGGTTTGAACTCAGGGCCTTGAGCTTGCAAAGCTTGCTTTCTTACTGGTGCTCTACTTCTTGAGCCATTCCTCCAACCCAGTTAGTTATTTTGGGTGATAGAATCTACTGAGCTCTTCTGCCAAGGCCGACTTCAAATCGTGATCGTGTAAATCTCAATTTCCTGAGTAGTTAGGATTATAGGCCTGTGCCACCAGCACTGGGGTCTACTTTCACTGTTTTCTATTCCTCCCTTCTGATGCCTGCCTCTTTCCTTGAGTATGATGGGTTAGAATTTCAGGAACAGCTCATCTCAGTTCTTGGGTTATACATAGCTTCTCTGATACAACTTGGCAAGAGAATGGTTCTACAAAGGTGGCTCTTTTCTCCTCTCACTTACCTGTTCTAGTAGAATCAGTGGAACTAGCAAGGAGAAGATAAGGGCCCTAAGTACCTTCTGTTCCATTCTTGGCTTACTTTTTGTAAGGAGGGGTTGAAACCATGTGACTGTATGATGCAGCTCAGCAGCTTTTTTGCCAAGTGTTGGATGTGTTCCTTGTGGATGCATGAGGCAAGCATACATACACCCATGCATTACTTCTCAGCTGGGAAGGTACCTTAATATAGTTGAAGGGAAATCCCAGGGCAAGACTCAATCCAGTTCCTAGACCTAGGCCGGAGAAGTGTCCCTTTCTCGATCTGCTTGTTTCTCCATGCAGAAAAATGATACCACTACCATTTTGGTACTCTTCTTCAAGAGATGTGTAGGAAACAGTTGGCATGACTTTAGTTTTGCAATATCTTAGCCCTCAACTTCTGCTTCACATTTTCTTTTTCCTTTTTTTTTTTTTTTTGTGCCAGTCCTGGGGCTTGAACTCAGAGTCTAAGCTTTGTCCTTGAGTTTTTGAGCTTTTTTTTATTCAAGGATAGCACTCTGCTATTTGGTACTTAATTGGAGATAGAAGTTTTCATGAATTTTCCTGCCCAGGCTGGCTTCTAACTACAATCCTTATATAGATCTTAGCCTCCTGAGTAGCTAGGCTTACAGGCATGAGCCACTGGCATTCAACTCTGCTTCACATTTTCAATATTCTCAGTCCTTATGGAGATTCATGGATGAGTTCAGAATCTTTCTCCCTCTCCACAATGTGTCTATGTATAAGTTCCTAATCTAGCATACAGTTTTTAGCTCATAATTTAAGCACCCACTCTCCAGGAAATTCTTGCAACAATAGCCAGTCTTATGTAATGTTGAGTGATGCCAGACATCTTGATGTATGATGTTACACCTTAAGACATAGCAGCAGATATAATGGTTTATTCATCCCCTGCCTCATTGCCCCTCTGCTAACTTATCATTCAAATTTGTAACTCCAAGTAGTTGTTGGATGGAGACAGGTTAGTTTGTCGTGCTCTCCCCTCACCAATTAGCATTTTCTCTAAGAGGAGATCAACCATTTTCACCTACCTCCATCCATTGTCCAAACAGATAGTATCTATTAGCGTGACATATTGCCTGCACACGGGTGAATCTATTCACCTTAATTTCTTATTTGCCCTAATTCTTGGAAAGAGACCTCTCTTGGTTCCTATTGTTTCCTGAAAGCTCACATCTACAGCAATTGAGGCTGAAAATTATTTCTTGGTGAGTCTGGCTGCCTGTCCTGAGATGCCAGAATGTGCTATTGAGAGAAGTTGTGGCAGAATCAATGGGTCTCGTGTGATTTCAGGGCTTGGTTCTGAAGAATGTAATCCACTGAATATGAGCATCGAGGCAGAGCTGGTCATCGAACAGATGAAGGAACAACACCACAGGGAAATATGTCACCTAAGACTGGAGCTTGAAGACAAAGTAAGTCCCGATTACCATTATCAAACAAGTGCTCTCCTCACTTCACCTCTCCTCCCCTCTTCCCCCCTCTTCTCTTCCTCTCTTTCCCTCCCTCCCACCCTCCCTCTCTCCCTTCTTTCCTACCTTCCTTCCTTCCTTCCTTTTGGTGGCGGTACTAGGGCTTGAACTCAGGGCCTTGTGCTCTTGCTTAGCTTTTTCTCTCATGACTCTCCCTTTACCACTTTGAACCATACCTCCATTTCTGACATTTTTACTGATTAATTGGAAATAAGAGTCTCATAAACTTTTCTTCCCAGGCTGGCTTTGACTCAAGATCCTTGGATCTCAGCTTTCTGAGTAGTTTGGATTATAGGTGTGAGCCTGTGGCTCCTGGCTCAGTGTTATTACTTTGAACTCTTGACAGCCATTCAGATGTGGAGTATTCTTAGTTTATTCTCACAGAGCAGCGCTTTTATATATTTCTTCTTGTGTCTGCTGAATGATAGGAACTCATTTCCTCAGTCTGGGAGCCAGGCCTTGTCCTCTTGAGAGATTCTCCAAAATGTAATCTACTCTTCCCTGCATTCCTGGAACATGAAGCTCACAGGCCCTTGTATTAGTTCCAGCATGTTGAAAAAAACAGTAAAGCAAAAATTAAGTATTAATTGAACCTCTTGTAAGGCACTCTGCAAGCCTTAAGAAAACACAGTTTACAAACACAGTTACAAAATTTGATTTAACTAATATAACTAATTAAAACAAAAAGCCTTTTTCTCATGTGTGTGTGTGTGTGTGTGTGTGTGTTAGTTACTTGAAATTGAACTTAAATTCTCTCACTTGCTAAGCAAGAACTTTACCACTTGCTCTTGAAATCTTTTGCTTTTAATTTGTTTTTCAGGTAGGTCTTACTTTGTCTAGGTAGGCCCAGAACTGTGATCCTCCTATTTATGCCTTTAACCTAGCTGGATTACAGGCATGCACCACTGTGTGCCATCAAAAAAGCCCTTTGATATAGCATTACCTATTAGATTAGGTACAAATTCTTGGTGTCCTAACCCTTGAATCTTACCTTCCTAGTCTTTTCTGTTGCTGTTCCCCATCAAACTCATCCTTGATTGCTCATGCTAATGTAAACTACTTCTTTCCACCTCTCAAAGTCTCCTGACCCTTCAAAGTTACATGAAGCTACCCCTGAATTTCCCAACAAAATGTACATTTTCTCTCCTCTGACTGCCTGGGTCATTTTAGCTCTCTTTTCCATCTCTTGTATTTTGCATTTTGCCCTGTAGTGCACTCATTGTCATTCCTGTCTCTAGACTGGTTCTCTTTGACTGCAGGGCTGTATCTTACCCAGCCGTATGTTCCCTTTGGACCTGCAGAGTATCTTCTAGGAGTTAATAAACATTTGAATTTATTTAATGATTTTAAGACCCTATATTTACAGCTGGAAACAATGTGAAAATCTGCATAGTGCTTAATAGATATTCATAAACAAATAAAACTCAACCAAGTTGACAAAAGCATGCCATGCCTGATTTTAAATGTCTTAAGGTGTTATTGTTTTTTAAATTAAGTTGCTTTCAAGCAAAATGAGCACACTGAGGATTGTCTGGTAGGATAGAAATGCTTTTGCTACCCCTGTCACTTCCTTCTCTATGGATTTGGATGGAGTAACCTGTGGTAATCTCATTGTCTGACTTTAGGTGCATCATTATGAAAAGCAGCTGGATGAGACCAGGGTCTCCTGTGAAAAAGAGCAGGAGACCATGAGGCAGAAGTATGAGCATGAAGTGCACACCTTGGAAAAAGAAATCCATGAATTGAAAAGTGAAATCGCAGACCTTCAGGGGCAGGCAGAGGTGCTGAAGGAGGCCCACCAGGAGGCCAGCTGCAGGCACCAGGAGGAGAAAAAACAACTGCAGGTGGCATTTGAGGAGGAAAAGACTCGCCTGCAGGAAGAGCTGAGGCTGGAGCATGAGCAGGAGCTCAAGGCCAGGCTGGAGCAGGTGGAGGAAGACTTTAGCCAGAAGAGGGAAGGACTGGCTCAGAGTAGCGCCTGGATGGAAGAGAAGGTGAAAGGCCTGACTCAGGACCTAGAGCGGGTCCACCAGGAGCAGCTGCAAAGCCTGGTGGAGAAGTATGCTCTGGAGAGAGAGGAGCTGAGGAAAGAGCTCTTGGAAAAACACCAACAGGAACTTCAAGAAGGAAGGTAAGGAGCCAGGGAAATGAAAGCTACCCAGAGCTACCCAGGGGCTGCCTCTGGACACCAAAAGTTAGAGAGGCCTGAGAAAGAACGTCTCATGGCTTGAGAAGATCTGTTGTGAACTTTGCAGCCAATTCTGTCCCGCTTTACACATAAATCAACCCGTGGGTTTTTCGAATGGTTTTATTGTGGATGTTTGTTTGTTGGAAAGAGGAATGTGTTCCTGATATTGAGATTTTACTTCCTAAGGTTCTGGACAGGAGAATGATCCCTCACATGGTTCCTTTCTCAAAAGTTCAGTACTGCAGCTTTCTGATGAAAGTGATTAAGAAGATAGATTCTGGGCAGAATTACATTTCTTTCTGGAGTTATGAAACAGCACATTGTACTCACTTTCTTCATGTGGAGTCCAGGATACATAGCTCCACTGCTTCAGTCCTGATTAATTCTACTTTATTTACTAAGAAGCAGAAACAGAGTAAATTTATTAATATGTATGACATAGGTGGCTGATGTCATATAATACTTGATTAATTAAAGTGAAAGAATGTTATATATTTCCTAGATTACAAGTTAGTATGCTTTGAACCAAAGGTTTAATTAAAGTGGCACTTCAATTAAACCTTTGGTTCAAAGCATATTCTCAAATGTAGGCTTATGTCAAGGAATTTTATAAATTTCCCCCTAACTTCAGAGAAAGGTAAGTCTTCCAAATTAATTATTGCTGCCAGTCCTCAGAAAGGAAATTCTAGGGCCAGGTATGGTGGCACAGGCCTGTAATCCCAGCTACTCAAGAGGCAGAGGTAGTAAGATCATGGTCCATGTTCACCTGAACAAAGTTAGCAGGACCCTATCTGAAAACAGATTAAAAGCAAAAGAATTGGGTAGTATAGCTTAAATGGTGGAGTGTTTGCCTAGCAAGAGGGAGGCCCTGAGTTCAATGCCTGGAAAGAAGGAAGGAAGGAAAGAAGGGAGGGAGGAAGGGAAGGAGAGAGGGAGGGAGGGAGGGAGGGAGGGAGGAAAGGAGGGAGAGTTCCATCCCAGTACATGTGAATCATGTAGGAATTAAGTCCATTTTCAGAAAGTATTTCGATTGTTTATTTGGCAGCTTTCTTTGTGCATGGGAAAATGTTTTTGCTTGCTTCCGGAGTAATGCTGTATGTTGACCACATTTAGGGAAAAAATGGAAACAGAGTGTAATACAAGAACCTCTGAAATAGAAGCCCAGTGTCAGGCTGACTGTCAGAAAGTCACTGAGCACTGTGAACAGACTCTCCGGAGCCTGGAGGAGCACCACCGACAAGAGCTGAAGGAGCTCCTTGAACAGCGGCTGGAGGACAGAGCCCAGTGGGAGTTTGAGAAGGACGAGCTCACCCAGGAGTGTGCTGAGGTCCAGGAGCAGCTGAGGGAGACTCTGCAGAGAGAGAAAGCAACCTCCCTGGTCCTGACCAAGGAGAGGGAGATGCTGGAGAAGACATATAAGGAACATTTGAATAGCATGGTCGTTGAGAGAGAGCAGCTGCTCCAAGACCTGGAAGACCTGCGCAATGCATCTGAGAGCCAGCACAGCCTCCTGACCGACCAGATACTCGCGCTGAAGAGCGCCCATGCACAAGAACTAAGGGAGCAAGAGCAGGTTCTGTGCCAGGCTGGGGCCTCGAAGCAGCTGGCAAGCCAGCAGCTTGAAAGGCTGCAGATGGAGCATGACCAGGAGAGGCAGGACATGATGGCCAAACTTCTGGCCATAGAGAATGCCCACAGGGTGACATGTGAGACAGCTGATCGAGACCGAGCTGAGATGAATGCAGAGATCTCCAGGCTTCAGAATAAAATCAAGGTCGTACAGCAGGCAGCATCTCTGTCCAGGCTCCAGGGGGGCTACCAGGCAGTAGGAGGGGAGGAGGTGGAAGGAAATAGAGGCATGTCCCTGCTTGAGCAAGGGGAACAGCTGTTGGAAGAGAATGGAGATGTCCTCATCAGTCTGCAGAAAGCTCATGAACGTGCAGTGAAGGAGAATGTAAAAATGGCTACTGAAATTTCTAGATTGCAACAGAGGCTGCAGAAATTAGAACCAGGGTCAGTAATGTCATCTTGTTTAGAAGAACCAACGACAGAGTTTTTGAGAAGTCCTGCAGAACAGTCACAGCCATTTTTAGCGCAAAACCAAATGAAGCAAGCTAAAAGTATCACTACACGGCACATCCAGAGCGACCTGCAAGAAAATGAGGTTCAGGATACAACAAGTACAGAGGCCAGCTCTGATCAGAGACACAAGGTCAGGATGGAAGAGTCTGAAGCTTCCATGGAGTGTTTCTCTGAGCTTGAAAATAGTGATGAGACCAGGACCGAATCCTGGGACTTGAAGAGCCACATTTGTCAGCTCCAAGAACAATTACAGATCTTACGTGCTGACTGTGACCGGGCTTCTGAAAAGAAACAGGATCTGCTTTTTGACATCTCTGTGCTAAAAAAGAAACTGAAGATGCTTGAGAGAGTCCCCGAGACTTCTCCCAAGTATAGGTTGCTATTTGAGGATGCCAGTCGAGAAAATGACTGCCTTCAGGAAGAGCTGAGAGTGATGGAAACGCGCTATGACAAGGCCCTAGAAAACAGTAAAGAACTCACTGCGGAAGTTTTCAGGTTGCGGGCGGAATTAAAGAAAGTGGAGGAAATGACAAGAACATTCCTTAGCCTGGAAAAGAATTACCATGATGTCAAGATGGAAAATGAGGAGCTGAATGTTTTAGTGATGAGACTACAAGGGCAGATTGATGAGCTTCGGGAAAGAGCGGTCCCACACAGTGACTGCAGCTTCTCTTTGTGGGAAGCCAGGTCAGACAACCTGGAACTCCAGCCCAACGAGAAGGTGCTTGAACTCAGTCAATTGCCAGAAGAATGCATTCCCAAGGATAGACGCATGCGCCATCTTGTAGAAGAATGGAAACAAGAAACTCAGTGCCAAGAGCAGGGAAGCACACAGCCCTTGGCAAAAGTCAAAGCCCATGAAATTGCCTGGTTACACAGAACCAAGAAAAGCCCAGAGTTCTTTTTGTTGCAGACACACCACGAAGAGCCCAGAGGTACACTGGAGGAAAACCCTGCCATCAGAGGCCTTCAAGACCCTCAATTTCAGCATCAGGCCACATTAGCAGAGTTAGAACTGGAGAAACAAAAGCTACAGGAGCTGACTAGAAAGCTAAGGGAGCGAGTCACCACTTTAGTTAAGCAGAAAGATGCCTCTTCTCAGGGAGAGAAGGAGGAAGAGCTGAAGGCCATGATGCATGACCTGCAGATCACATGCAGTGAAATGCAACAGAAAGTTGAACTGTTGAGGTAATGTATGCGCCTTCTAGACTCCACAGAAGCCCGCAGATCACCTGAACCCATCTAACTTCTGCTGCTTGCCCTGCTTAGAGAAACTAACTTGTTGGTCTCCAAGAAGTGAGCAATATTAGAGACTTCCTTCTGCTTCTGTGTAATATTAACAAGTAGAATAACCTTCCCTAGTAGGCATTCCCTTCCTCATAGCAAATAAACGATGCCTGTTGGGGTGTGAAAGTTCAGAATGGCCAGTGTTCGCTGCATAGCCACACATATAATCAACAGAGGTCTTTTTCTAGCACTTTATTTGGATGGATAGATACTATGTTGCTCAACATTTACTTTCTCCATTTTGATGAAACACATTATATGAGAGTGGATGCCTTTTGTGTATTATTTAACTCATTTGGTAGCTAAGAACTCATCTTATAATAATAAAGGAAAATGTTTGTGGCTTATAGGTTTTTCACTGATATTACTTGAAGTGCATGTTAATACCCTAATAAACAATGAGAATTTAGCTTAGAACATGTTTTACTCAGGAGTTACCAGATTCTAATAAATATGCTTAAGGAATGAAGACAAAAGAATGAAGACTGATTTTTATTTTTATTTTTTTGCCAGTCCTGGGGCTTAAACTCAAGGCTTGGGCACTGTCTCTGAGCCTCTTTTGCCACAGCACCATCTCTGGCCTTTTCTGCTTATGTGGTACTAAAGAATGAAACCCAGGCTTCATGCATGCTAGGGAAGCACTCTACCACTCAGCCACATTCCCAACCCATGAAGACTGATTTTAACGACTGCCCACTTGAATTTATGACAGAGAATTATAGTAGTCCTCTCTCAATATTGTTTTTTAAAACTAGTAAAATATTACATTATAGCCAGGTGCTGGTAGCTCATGCCTGTAATCCTAGCTACTTAGGAAGCTGAGTTTAGAAGGATCCTAGTTCAAGGCCAGCCTGGGCAGAAAAATTCATGAAATCCTTTCTTGAGGAAAAGGAGTACATGCTACTATGTCCCTTTCTCAAGGACACAGTGCATATACCTGTTATCTCAGCTAGACTAAAAGCCTAACATTGGCGAGTTGTGTTCAGATGTGTTCCCAGCAGAAAGCAAAACCCTATCTCAAAAATAACCAGTCAATGCTGGGTACTCACCAGCACCCAGATTACAAGCTCATGCTTGTAATCCTAGCTACTCAGAAGGCTGAGATCTGAGGATCCAGGTTCAGAGCTAGCCCGGGCAGGAAAGTCTGTGAAACTCTTATCTCTAATAAACCACCAGAAAGCTGAAAGTGGCACTGTGACTCAAGTAGTAGAGTGTTAGCCTTGAGCTGAAGAGCTGAGGGACAGCACCCAGGCCTAGAGTTCAAGCCCCATGACCAACAACAACAACAAAAAAACCCAGTAAAACTAGGGTTGGAGGCATGGCTTGATTGTAAGAGTGCCAACCTAGTGTGAAATCCTGAGTTCAAACTCTAGTACCACCAAAAAGAAATAAAATATAAATTTTGATATATATAATGTAAATATATTTATTATATAATATATAATAAAGTATATAATTATACTTATATGTTATATAAATAATATAAATATTGATATAAAAAGCAAATAATTTGAATGTGCTTCTCTTCCTCAGGCTATTTTTCATTCATAACATCAAAATATAATGAGCTGAATTAAATCACAAAGTCAATGATATACATATTTCAATGGGGCCCTTTGGTGTATGTAATAAATTTTCTTTCTGTAGGTAATGGGTAGCCTAAAACAAAAGTTCATGTAACTTAGTAACATGACCCATGTCTATTTGGAACAGGGAAAAATTGAGACTGAGATCAATAGAATCATTTGCTTGAGAAGCAGTATGCCTGCCATTGAGAAAACCAGCAACTAGACCGGCATCGCAGCTCTATTTCCATTTCCATGTTCCTGCTTTTTAGGCCTCGCTTCCCTAACAGCTTTTAGTTGTGTTCTTACTTTCCCCGCAAAGTGAATTAGTATGCTATGACTTCATTTTCAAGTACTAAGACACTACTAATTTGGACTTTTTAAACTTATTTTATTGGAAGTTACTAGATAGTTTTTCCAACAACACCCTGATGACTGTCTTCTTGTAACTTCCTTTAAATCTCTGTACTGCAGATATGAATCTGAAAAGCTTCACAAGGAAAACTCTATTTTGAGAAATGAAATTACTACTTTAAATGAAGAAGATAGCATTTCTAGCCTGAAATTAGAGAAATTAAATGGATCTCAGGAAGAATTGTGGTAAGGCATATTATACTTAAATTTTCTGTAGACAGTTTATAAAGACCAAAGAACTATTTAACTTCAGATGTCAAAGTCTACCTCTGAAATTATATTTTCATTGTTCTTCTAGGCAAAAAATAGAAACTGTAGAACAGGAAAAAGCTGCAATTCAAAAGATGGCTGAAAGTTTAAAGAAACAGGTAAAGAGACTATTTCCAACTATTTCTTGATTCTGAGAGCTCTTTTTTATTTGAAACACATAGAATAAACAAATTTTACTGATAAATATCATAAATGATGGTAAGATTGTGAATTCTAAGTTTGAAAATGGAAATTTGCCTTTTAGGACTCTAAAATAGGTTCCTGGTTTTTGGAAAATAACGTATATGCTATTTTAGATCTTAAAAGCTCAATATCAACTTTACAAATTGTAGGAGCATACAGGCAATACCTTAAGCCATACCTGTAAATACTAGCTCTAGCCCTTGTGTCCTTTTGATTAATTTTAGCTCCTTCCTGTTCCTCACCATGATTAAAAGGAGAGAGTTAAGGATAGAATCTCACAGATAGAGGATGCCAGCAAATCAGCACATCACTTCAGAGATACAATTTATGGAGATGGTTGATGCCACTCAGTGCTCATTTTGTGTAATCTTCAAGCATGTAGATCCTAGGAAGAGCACCAAAGACCATGTCTGAAACAGTCCAAAAACAAGAACATACTAAGTAAATAATTTTTTAGCACTTGAAGTAGCCAAAGTGTTAACATCTAAAATGTATCTTGTACTCTTGTAGATAAATGGAAAAACTCAGACAAAAAACAGACAATTGATATGATCACATAATACAGCATGTAAGAAGATGGTTATCCTCATAAAAGCTAGAGAAGTTTAACTTTTTTGACCCATTAAATTAACACAAATACAGATACTGTCTACGATTACAAGGGGTGTGAAGAATGAAAAATACATTGTTGATAGGTTTATAAGTTTTTGTTGTTGTTTTTTTTTTGTTTTTGTTTTTTCGGTCGTGGGGCTTGAACTCTGGGCTTGGGCTCTGTCCCTGCGCTCTTCAGCTCAAGATGAGTGCTCTATCACTTGAGCCACAGCTCCACTTCCAAGTTATATTTTTTTCCAGTTCTGGAGCTTGGACCCAGGGCCTAGGTACTGTCCCTGAGCTTCTTTTGCTCAAGGCCAGCACTCTACCACTTGAGCCACAGCACCACGTCCTGCTTTTTCTGTTTATGGAGTACTGAGAAATCAAACCCAGGGCTTCATGTATGCTAGGCAAGCACTCTACCATGAAGCCACGTGCCCAGCCCAGTTTATAAGTTTTTATCACTACTAAGGATAGACATTTTGGAGATACTTAGCTAGTAAGTTAATATATATGCATACCTTCTAAGCCAACAATCCTGCTTTTATAAAATGATCCTAAATACAAAATGCTAACATGTATCATTTTGTTTGTTCATAATTAGAGGAAATATTGATAACAAGACTACCATGCAGTTATAAATCAATGCATCGTGGAAAATGTTGCAATAGGAAATATCCTACAGCTGCTTAAAGTTTAGCGTATATGATTTCTGAGCACAATAAGTTGGAAAGATAAGCATCTATAAGATTATAAGTGAAAAAGCATGCTGTCCAAAGATGAAAAGATCCAGTTTTTTACTTTAAAAAGAGAGAGAGAGAAGAATCAATATGTCTGTGGGTACTACGTATGGTCTGGTATTCTAGTACTCCACATACACAGCGGGTCCCTGTAGAGTGGCATTGGGCTGACTATGCCTCACTTCTTCATCTTCTTCTGATGTGACTGAATTTGTAATGATGAGTCTATTTCTGTTACTACTTATATGTATTTTTAAACTTTCATAGAGAAGGAAGCAACAATTAGCCTCTAAATCTGTTTTTTTTTTTTTTTAACTGAAGTAGGGTAGCAAGTTTTTTAAAAAACTTATTTCCATTTTAATTAGATTTCAGATTTAAAAACCAAAAACCAACAGTTGGATTCAGAAAATAGAGAACTTAGCCAAAAGAACTCTCAAAACCAGGAAGAACTGCAGGACCTTAATGAGCGTCTGGCAGAGCTGCTGTGCCAGAAAGAAGAGCCAGGGGAGAGTTCATTTGAGGAATGGGAACAAGAAAAGGCTGATCTGAAAAAGGAGCTAGAACTCTATAAAATGCAGGTATGCACCACAGACACCCTACTGCTTTATTATTACTATTATTATTATTATTATTAAAGAAGTCCTGAGATGAAATATTTGTATTAAGTTTCTTATGCGTAAAGCCTTCATAATTAAAACAGTATGGCACTGGCACATTACTATGTATTCTGGAGAGACAAATGTAATAAGAAGTCTAGAGTTTGGCCCAGAGACACATTGAAACTGATTTCCCTATCTGTGAATCCAACCAACCACTGATCAAAAATAATTTTAATTGCATCTATACTAAACATGTAGATTTCTTTTTCTTGTTGTTTTTCCCTAAATAGTACAATATAATAACTATAGCATTTACATTTGCTAGGGACTTAAGTAGTCTAGAGATGAGTATGTAAGAGAATGTAAGTTATATGCAGAACAATGCCATTGTATATAAGGGACTTGAGCATCTGAGGAGTTTGGGATCTGAACTGGTCATGGAGCCAAATACCAAAGGGTGACTACTATATGGGCAAAGGTAGCTTCTCAGACTACTAGAATAAAGGTAGACTTTGAAACAAGTGGTAATGGGACAACTGGATAGATGTTTTGAGATAATTAGAATAAAAAAGTTACCAATATAAAAATATAACTGTACAAATACTAGAAGAAAATGAGCAAATTTGGCTTTAACCTTTGCATAAAGAAAGATTCAAAATAGAAATAATAAAATAAAAAGTTGATTATAATTTTTTAAATGGCTGAAAAAAGTCAGAAGACAACTGACAAAATAGAATAAAATGTTCATAACATATCCCACAGAGAAAATAATTGGTATTGCTAAAGATATTGAGAAATATAAAAACAAAATATCAGCCAAGTGCTGGTGGCTCATGCCTGGTTATTCAGGAGGCTGAGATCTGAGGATTTTGGTTCAAGCCAGCCCAGGGAAGAAAGTCTGTGAGACTCTTATCTCCAATAAACTGCTCAGAAAAAGTTGGAAGTGGTACCATGGCTCAAGTGTAGAGTTCTAACCTTGAGCACAAAGAGGCTCCGAGACCCCCCAGGCCTGAGGTCAGGTCCCAACACTGACAAAAGAAATGAACTTTAAAGATACATGAGAAATAAATAAATAAAAATGGCTCTCAAACCTTTAAAACTACATTCAAAATCATTCATAATTACAGAAATGGAAATTTGATATTGGTAAATGATTTCTCACCTAAACGATGAGCAGTAACTTGTACATGTAACAATGTGCTCTTTGGGTAAGGCTGTGGGAACAAGCACCTATAAACCACATCGATGGTGCATACTATATTGGTACCATCTTTGTGAAGGTAGATTTGGCCCTCCGAACATAGTCACATGCTTACTTACCTTTGTCCAGTGATCTCACTTTTACACATCTACCCTAAAGATGTACTGTAGTAATATGATTCATGTACACAGAATTGTTCAGAATTGCCAAACAGTGGAAGCAAGCCAGATGTTCATATATGAGGGTTCATATATGAGGCTGGGTCCATGCATACTATGGATAAACAGCAGAAGAAAACAATGAAAAATATATCTATTTATATGAAATGAATTCCAGGACATAATGTTAAGTGAAAAAAAGAAGAGTAACTATAATATGCCTCCAAACATGTAAAAAAAGAAGGGGGGATGTTAGAAAACACACATGAGCCAGGTATTGATAGTTCATGCCTGTAGTCCTAACTACTCAGGAAGCTGAGATCTGAGGATCTCAGTTCAAAGCCAGCCTAAGCAGGAAAGTCTATAGACTCTTATCTTCAATAAACTACTCAGAAAAAGCTGCGGCATAAGTGGTTGAGCATTAACCTTGAGCAAAATGAAGCTCAGCGACAGTGCCCAAGTCCTGAGTTCAAGCCCTAGGACCAGCATACACACACACAAAAAAGAAATATACATATATCTTCTCATTTGTACAAAACAAGTGCAAACCTGATAAACCATAAAATGATATCAAATGGTTTGATGGATATTTTTAGAGAGTGAGTAAGAAAGGGATAGACAGATGAATGGGCATGCGCTAGAAGATATTAGGGAGTAATACTTGTCTACGTTTATCTTTGTCGGTAGCTCTTATTAGTTAGAATGATAATATTGTTTACAAGATCCTGTTGTTCTTCCTTCTTCCTCCCCTTCCCCCACCCCCAATGTTGGGAATTGAACCCAGGGTTTCACTCTGCCACTGAGCTATGTTCCCAGGTCTATTTCACAGTTTTCAACTACTTCCCAAATATGCTGGGCATGGTAGTTCTTGCATGTAGTCCTAGCTATTGAGAGGTGGAGATCAGAAGGTATAGAGGAATGTAGTTTCAAACCAGCCTAGGCAAAAATTTCTCAAGATCCCACATTTTACCCCATAAAAATCTAGACATATGGTGCATGCCTGTCATCCTAGCTGTGAAGATCACATGAATAGGAGAATTGCTACTAGGCTGGCTCCAGGCAGAAAGCAAAATGATCTGAAGGTGTAACTCAAGGGAGAAAGTATCTGCCTAGCAAGTCCAAGTTCAAACTCAGTACTGCCAAAAAAGATTGAACAATTTGATCAACAAAATTAAGCTAGTATAGAACATAATAATTACCAAATGCCGAAGACAATAGATACCTGTACTTATTAACAAAAAAACTAATTAGAGAAACAACAGTTCTTTCACGTAAAATTTTCATTAATAAATTATAGGAAAAAAATAGTAAAATCATCCTTTGACAAACAACCAAGTAAAAACCCAAGATATTTTTGGTTAGCTGCATTGAATATAAGGACAAATGGTCATAAAACTATGTGTCACTGGATTGATAGCATTTCCTTAATACTGCCTATGTGAACCTAATTGAATGAGCTCAACAAGTATGTCTATTATTTGACTTTATTTTTCTCCTAGTCCTCCACATTAGTGTCTTCTCTGGAGGCAGAACTTTCAGAAGTTAAAATCCAGTCTCACATTGTAGAACAGGAAAACCACCTTCTCAAGGATGAACTGGAGAAAATGAGCCAAGTAAGTTTGCATGCTACTGAGAGGGTTCATGGAACCCTGATGGTCTAATGGTCTGTTGTTTCCAGTCTGCAAATGTTTTCTGCAGTAGTGTATTTCTTAGTGACACCGAGGACTTGAAGTACAAGCTGATTTATAAGGAAACCTATTGCTAATTCCCTAGTTCGGTTCTAGTTATGTACCTTATTTATGTTGTAGACTCTGAAATTCTCTTCGTATAAATGACACCCATCCATTTCAATCTGTTTGTTGTTTCCTCTCCTCCTGGCTGGATGAGAAAGTAACATTAGTTGGTTTAAGAGAGGATGACTTTCTTGCTTGTAACTTTTAGGACTGACTGTTCACTGGTTTGTGAGGCTGCCTGCCAAGGGGCTGGGTCCCTTGTAGCCAGTATGATGCATTGGTGAGCAGGGGATTCATAAGTGAATCCTCACTTATGAAGCCTTTAAAGAGGGCACACCTTACAAAGCATATTCTAGTTTACTCTTCTTTTCCATTCTGGGTAAAAGTCTTTCAGTTGGGACACTTCTGGTTTATAGTAGGACAATTTCATTTTTCATTTACTTGCCCATGGGTTACTTTAATATTTTGATATCATCAGGTTAGGAAGTATTCTTTCTGTGCCAGGTCAGCCTGTGACTATAGGCTATATTCTTTGACTGTACAATTATTGAGTCTAGACTAGCTTTACACTAGGTCTATACCAGGTAGTGTTGTATTTTTGATCTTTGGCTCATTATAAGTCTTGTTTACCTAATAGGATTATGAAACTCTCAGGGTATTTGTGTCTTTTGGAATAGCTGATATAATACTAATACTCAACAAGGTTTTGTAAGAACAAGAACAAGTACTGTAGGCTGAACACAGGTAGCCAACTCTTCAATACCTGCTGTGTGGGAGGCAGGGATAAGAGGATTGTGGTTTGAGGCCAGCCCAGTCAAAAAAGTTAGTGAGACCCTATTTCAAAAAACCAAGCTCGACTAAACACTGTGTTGAAAATGAACTAAACAACTTGGGGGGGGGGGTGGCGCAAAGAGGAACAAACTGATAGAAAATGAGGGAAGAGGTGACACTGTTCAAAAAGATGATATTGTCCAAAAAAAATGTACTCATTACCTGACTAACATAACTGTAACTCTCTGTACATCACTTTTACAATAACAAAATTAAATTTAAAAAACAAGCTAGGTAGTATGGTGGTTCACAACCATAATCCCAGCTACATGAGGGTTAGGGGGAAGGTAGAGGTAGAGCCAGCTACCTGAAAAACTAAAGCCAAAAAGGGCTGACAGTATAGCTCAAGTAGTAGAGTGCTTGCCTAAAAAGAGTGAGACCCTAGGTTCAAACCACTCCTACCTTAAAAAAAAAAAAGGTATGGTTATAGAAACTATCCATTCTGCCATGACTAGTTCATTACATTGCTGAAGTTTAAACTCATAGGAGTTTTCTGTGGTGTGTAGTTTCCCAAAGCTACTGCAATCAAGTTTATCCTCATTAATTCAGACATCCTTTCTTTCCTTTGCCTTTTTTTTTTTGGGGGGGGGGGGGGGTGGGGTCCGGTCATGGGGCCTGAACTCTGGGCCTGGGCGCTGTCCCTCAGCTCTTCAGCTCAAGGCTAGCGCTCTACCACTTGAGCCACAGCGCCACTTCCGGCTTTTTTCTTTTTGCTTATGTGGTGCTGAGGAATCGAACCCAGGGCCTCAGACATGCAAGGCAAGCGCTCTACCACTGAGCCAACTTCCCAGCCCCCTTTCCTTTGCCTTTTAAAAGTCTATAGCTCAACTTCTAAAATGGCAGTGATCACTTCTAAGTAATGGGGAATGTGTGCTGTCTAACTTTGCTGTGCTAGAGAACAGAAGAGTCACAGGGTTGAGAGAAAACCACTGAGATGAGGACATCATTATGTACCTTTTACAGAGGCATTGGCCTACCTAGTGAGACAGAAAAACAGTGAGCCTGCATGCATTTGATAAGAAGTACTTTCATTGGCCCCAAGATTCTTGAGCAAGGTAGTGTTGGCCTTGACAGCTTGGACCTAGAGAGCTTGTGCCATTATTTGTGATGTCATGGTTTATACCTCAAGCTAATTTTCATGTGTTACCTCTTGCACTGACTAGAAACACACAGCATCAGCAGAAGGCACCTGCTGCTCTGTAGATGCTCAAATAGCATGGAGCTTGCTGGTATTTGGGGTAGAGACAGGTAGTGAGGAAAGCAATATAGGCCCTTCATTGCACCACTGTCCAGGTAAAGTACATCTTCTAGGATCCTGACTTGTTTACCCTTGTAAGGTATGTTGAATTTGTTGCCAACTGAAGACAGGAATCAACTTGTAAAGTCTTATTTTGGTGTAGCAATATATATATATACATATATATATATATATATATATATATAATATATGTATATATATAAATATCTACATATATATATAAATGTTGTACAGAGGAGTTACAGGAGTAAGGTAATGAGTACATTTTGCAGTGAACATTGTTACCTCCTCCTTTGTTTTCCCCTACCATCACTTCCCTCCTCCCAACGCCCCCCCCCACCCCAACATTGTAAAGTTCGTTTTCAACATAGTGTCCTGTACATCTCGTCATCACAATGGATCAGCCTGCATCCCCATTTAAGCATTCTGCTGTATCCCTTCCCCTCCCCAAATTACAAAAATGTATATACACTGGCATCAAATCCAGTGAAAACAGGGGTTATACCGTGGGGGAAGTACATACAAAAGAAACAAAAGAATCACATAGTGCATTGTAAGTATATTAAAAACACTAGCAAGAAAGAAAAAAACCACTTGTGTCCCTGTCTTGGAGTACATTTTGCTTAACATTATCTCATGTGGTCATATGTACATAGCCTTTGACCTTCTCTGCTTGTTTTGAAGCCATTTTGAAGCTAAATATAGGTAGGAAATAGAAAAACTGCCATATCCCAATGTAATAAAGAGTTAAAATGTATCACCAGGACCACCAGAAGGAAATTAGTAAGGGGAAAGGAAGGGGGAGGAGAGGGAAGAGAGAAAGGAAAAGAGCAGCAGAAGAGGAAGGAAAAAGGGCAAAAATCAAATACAAGGGAGGGCAGTTAAAAGTCTGTAAGTGATGAGAAAGGATTAGGAATGCAAGAACCCATCTGCCTCTGCCAAGCAGTGGTTGTCAACAGGGTCGGAGGTCAGGATTGGCTCCTGACCCTGGGACATTTATTGTTCACAAACTGAGCGAGCGTATTGCCTGGTATCCAGTGGACAAAGCCAGAGATGCCATGAAACATTCCACAGTGTATGTACAGGACAGACAGTCCTCCACAACGAGGAGGCAGCCTGCTTTGCCTGGAGTTTTGAAAGCACACAGGAGGAAGCAGCATGTCCACAGGTGCTGTGTTACTGTAATCAACTTCCCTTCCAGAGGGAAGGGCACAGCCTTAAACTTCACCTTCTACTGATAACCCAAACCTCCTATGACCATTCTATAGTCTTTTTATTATTACTGTTTTTTGAGGTAGGCTCTCCCTATGTATCCTAGGCGGGCCTCAACCTCATAATCCTCCTGCCTCAGCCTCCCAAGTTCTGAGATGACAGGTGGTCTTAAACTGAGATTTTAAAAGAATTTTTTTTTCTCATTCAAAAGGCATGAGCAAAAAGTAGCATGCGTCATGAACACAAATCGATGGCAACATTTTAGTATGTTATTTAATTGTGAAGGTAAAATGGAAAGCTAGGGATGATTATTTAACAGCATCTGTCTGAGTCGCTCGAAACACGCTTCAACAGTCAAATGATGCATAGAAAGATGCTAGCAGGGAGCAGTTTGTTAAAGTTAATTAAAGTCTGCTAGATTTTATATGTCCCATGAAATAGCTTCAAATAAGGTAATCTGAGTGCCATGAAAGTGCCACTTATAAATACCTCTTTATAAACACTGCCAGGAGGTGACATGAGGGTCATTTGTTTTTCTTACAGCTCCACAGATGTCCTGATGTCTCTGAGGTCCAGCAAAAACTTTCTAGTGTATTAAACTACAACGAAGCACTGCGGAAAGAAAAAGAAGTTCTAAGTACAGAATTAAATGACTGCCTGGATAAGGTACAAAAATAATAGACTTGACCTTCACTGTACTGTAGGTACCATCATGAGCATTTCCACACAGACAGTGGCCCATAAGCCTCCAGTATCAGCCCAGCTGCTCCAGAGCTGGCTGCAAAAGTGTTTGAACTGGTGTCACGTGACCTTAGTTTTTTTTTTTGTTTTTTTTTTGGGGGGGGAGGTCGTGGGGCTTGAATTCTGGGCCTTGACCTTGTCCCTGAGCTCTTTAGCTCAAATCTAGGGCTCTACCACTTGAGCCTCAGGGCCACTTCCAGTTTTCTGGTGATTAATTGGAGATAAGAGTCTCACGGACTTTCCTGCCTGCCTGGCTTTGAACCACAATCCTCAGATTTCTACCTCCTGAGTAGCTAGGATTACAGGCATGAGCCACCAGCACCCGGCATGTCCTTAGATCTTATGAAGCCAAGATTGCTACTTAACATATATGATACATAACACTTTCTATGTCCTATAAATATTTTTATAATTGGATATCTATTTCCTACATGCTTTTTTCCATTGTATATTCTTAGCAGCTCCAAAAACACTACTGTTTCCCCATCCCCATCTGCTTTAGTTAGGGTCAGTCTATATTTTCCTGTATCCTCTGAAATTTCTAATTGCCTTACAGACCACTTCTCACTCTGAAAATATGAGATAGAAGCTGGGCGCTGGTGGCTCACACCTGTAATCCTAGCTACTCAGGAGGCTGCGATCTGAGGATCCTAGTTCAAAGCCAGCCCAGGCAGAAAAGTCTGTGAGATTTTTTTTTTCTTTTTTTTTGTAGGTCGTGGGCTTGAACTCTGGACTTGGGTGCTGTCCCTGCACTCTTCAGTTCAAGGCGAGCGCTCTACCACTTGTGCCACAGCACCACTTCCGGTTTTCTGGTAGTTTATTGGAAATAAGAGTTTCACAGATTTTCTTGCCTGGGCTGGCTTTGAACCATGATCCTCAGATCTCAGCCTCCTGAGTAGTGAGGATTATAGATGTGATCCACCAGTGCCTGGCTGTGAGATTCTTATCTACAATTAACCACTGAAGTGCCAGAAAGAGCGGTGGCTCAAGTGATAGAGTTATGAGCCTTGAGTGAAAAAGCTAAAGGAGAGTTCAGGGCCCTGAGTTCAAGTCCCATTACTGACACCAAAACTAACTAAACTAAAATAAAATTGGTAGTAATTTAAAAAATGAGAAAACTAAGAAGAGACTCTTCAAAATTAGAAGTAGAACAGAGGAAAACTACTTCCACGCCCCCCACGGAAACAGTTGGCACTTGCTCTTGACTGTGTAAGTGAAGACCTATGAGTTGAGACTAGATACATTTGCAAATATGCTCCGACCTTTCTTCTTCTCTTGAAATAGCTGGCACAATCTAGCCTTTTGGAGAACAGAATTGCGACGATGAAGCAAGAGCAGCAGTCTTGGGAGCATCAGAGCGAGAGCTTAAAGTCACAGCTGGTGGCTTCACAGGAAAAGGTATGAAGGCAATTTTTCCCTCTTTTTTTTTTTATCATCCCAATGAGAATGGCCCAAGAGGGCTCCACGTGACGCTATGGGACTGAGTTTGACACACCTTCACAGTATTGAAGAGTAAATTAAACAATATTTCCCTCCAAGTTTATTAATTGTGAGAGTACTTACTATGGTAGGTTGAGGGTATTATATAAAAATGACTGGTATTACCAACTTAAAAACCATATTTCTAAAGCAGGTTCATTCCCTATTACACTCAAAGATCTCTATCAACATTCCTTTTACAAATTGAAATTCAATTCAGATATATTTGGGATTTCGTGTGGAGTAGGAGTCCACAAGTCTGTGTTGTTATTTTCAACTAAGGGCTTTATAAACCAGTACCATGGGCCAAAACATAGTTTCTACAAGATGCAGTGACTATGTTTTATGTGGTGCAAGCCCACCCTTACTGGTTCTATCAAATGTCTCGTAGATGTCCATGAGATAATTATATCAGCAGTATTTTGTTCCAGTCAAATTTATTCTTTTCCTAAATATCCCATAACATACTGTAAGTAAAAAGATGTCCTGCATTTTCACTGAGCTACTGAATAGAGAACTAAATACAGTGCATGAATGGACACAGAAGGAGCCTGGGAGTCCTTTTGTCCTTGTTTACGCATTGCTGTGTAGCATTGTTGTGTAGTGTTCTTGTGTAACAGTACAAGATCCTTCTCCTGCAGGTTCAGAATTTAGAAGACACCCTGCAGAATGTGAATCTTCAGATGTCCCGGATCAAATCTGACCTCCGAGTGACTCAGCAAGAAAAAGAAGCTTTAAAACAAGAAGTGATGTCTTTACACAAACAGCTTCAGAATTCTTGTGATAAGGTAACTTCTCTCTTTTTTTTTAAATTGAGGCATAAAGTATGATAAAGTGCACCAACTTTTAGTTGATAATTTCATTTTTACTTGTATCTACTTATACATATATAGGATGCTTTACGTATAGGTATGTATAGGATCAGAGTATAGAAAATGTCTGGCTGGCTTTTTTTTTTAGTTAATTTTTATTGTAAAGATGCTATACAGAGGAGTTACCATTACATAAGTCAGGTATTGAGTACATTTCTTTTTTTTTTTTTTTTGGTCAGTCATGGGTCCTGAGCTCTGGGCCTGGGCACTGTCCCTCAGCTCTTCAGCTGTAGACTAGCGCTCTACCACTTGAGCCTTATCCCCACTTCAAGGAATCGAACCAACGGCCTTATGCATGCAAGGCAAGCACTCTACCACTGAGCCACCTTCTCAGCTCCAAATACATTTCTTTTTGACCACTGTCACCTCTTCTTATTTTCTCTGGTTGGCTTTTCTGTGCCACCTCCCCCAGGTTGGTAATCCTGAAGGATTCACTTTTTAGATCAGATATGTATGCTTCCCAATTTCTTATAAACAGAACTACAGTGATACCAAAAGGGGTAATCTTTTGTTTGGAACAAGTCAGAAAACCATAGCATAGTTGAGCTTTATAATAATAAAACTAAAGTACTTTCAGATGCTAAATAATAAGATCATTAAGATCTTATAGCTGGGTACTAGTGGCTTACACCTGTATTCCTAGCTACTCTGGAGGCTGAGATCTGAGGATTGCAGTTCAAACCCAGAGTGGCATGAAAGTTGGTGAGACTCTTATCTTCAATTAATCACCAGAAAACTAGAATTGGCACTGTGACTAAAAGTGTTAGAGTGCTAGCCTTGAGCAAGAGCTTGGAGACAGTGCTCACGCCAAGTTCAAGCCCTATGACTGACAAAAAGAAAAAAATGAGTGTAGTTGTGGAGGTGGGAGGGAAAGGATAGTAGGGGAAAAACAAAGGAGGAGGCAACAATGCTTGATAGGAAATGTACTCTGTAACCCCGCTGTACAGTATTTTTACAATAAAAAATCTATTAAAAGAAAAAAATATCTTACGACCCTAAAAAATTAACATAAGAAAAACATCAAAAGGCCTGAATCTATGAACACACACTTACATACTGAGGCTGAAGAAAAAGTAAAGCTGAAGCCAAAAAAGGCATAAAATAGTAGTTCTGACTTTTGGAGCATAATTCATCTACCAAGTGAGTTGTTGCTGTGGTACTACCAAGTCCAGGATTTAATGCGTAAGGCAGTTAGCTGTCACTTTATGGTGCAGTTAGAAAGTATGTCTCACAAGCCGGGTACCAGTGGCTCACGCCTGTAATCCTAGCTACTCAGGAGGCTGAGATCTGAGGATCATGCTTGAAAGCCAGCCCGGGCAGGAAAGTCCATGAAACACTTATCTCCAGTAAACCACCAGAAAACCAGAAGTAGCGCTGTCGCTCAAGTGATAGAGCATTAGTCTTGAGCTGAAGAGCTGAGGGACAGTGTCCAGGCCCAGAGTTCAAGCCCCATGACCAAAAAGAAAAGAAAAGAAAAAATAAAGTATGTTTCACGCCTATAATCCAATAGTACTATAATCCAATAATACTACAATAGTAGTTTAAAATCGAACTGGGCAAAAAGTTCATGAGTTCCCCTATCTCATTCTCTAGAAGTCTGGCATGATGATGCACACTTGTCATCCCAGTTTATATTGGAAGTATAAATAGGAGGATTACAGTCCAGGAAGGCCCAGGCAAAACCACAAAACCTTATTCGAAAAATAAAGCACAAATGGTTGTGCACATGCTCCAGTAGTTGTGCCCTGGCCTATCCAGCTCAGTGCGGAGTTCAAACCTTTGTAGCATGGGCTGGGAAGGTGGCTCAGTGGTAGAGTGCTTGCCTAGCATACATGAGGCCCTGGGTTCGATTCCTCAGCACCACATAAGCAGAAAAAGGCCAGAAGTGGCATTGTGGCTCAAGTGGTAGGGCGTTAGCCTTGGGCTGAAGAGCTGAGGGACAGTGCCCAGGCCCATAGTTCAAGCCCCACAACCAGAAGAAAAGAAAAAAAAAAAACCTTTGTAGCACAAACAGCATTATAAAAAAGAATGTCTCATCTTAAAATATACCCATGCTTAACCTGTGCACAAATAAAGTAACAACAATGTTATGCGTGTCAGTCTTGGAGTAGATGATGTTAAGATTTTGTCCTATGCTAAAAGAAGGCCCTAATTCAGTTATTTTTCTGTTTTTTTTTTTAAATTACCTCTGGGCTAAAATGTTTCTCAATTCAAGAAAGTTGATTTTTTTTTCCCTCTTTCATGTTTAGCTTTCAGCAGGAAGTTGTGTTGCCTTTTTAACTTTTTATAATTTTTAAGATTAAAAAGTCTTTCCTTTAGCAGATGAATGCAAATTCCTGAACTCCAGGCTCAAGTCTGTGGACAGCACTCCCTTTAGATGTTAAGGAGGGTTGTGATTGCAAGCGTTGAAAGCAAGAGTAGAGGTCACCTTGTGAAGCTCAGAGACTAGCCGCGCCTTATCAAGAGTATTATCTCGATTCAAAGATAAAAATGCTGCAATTTTTTTTTTTTTTAGATTTTATTTTATTTTATTTGAGAACATACTGTACAGAGGGGTTACAATTACATGGTCAGGATAATGCATACATTTCTTACCAAGCATTGCAGCCTCCTCCTTTGTTTACCCTTCACCTCCCTTCCCAGCCTCCCCCCTCCCTCCCACCCAATCATACCCCCCCTCCCCCCCCCCCTCCGACATTGTAAAGCTGGTTTTGACATGACATTTTGTACTTCTCATTGTTGCAACAGGTCCACCTGAATCCTTAAACGACTTGTTTGTCCCCATCTCCTCCACATGTTACTGACATCAAATATAGTGAAAGCAGGGGTTACACTGTGGGGGAGGGACATACAAAGCAACCAAGAAATAATCTTATAAATGCGTTAGAAATACATGCATGAAAGAAACAAAAACATTAAAATACATATTTGAGGGTTCGTTTTCCTAACATCACATTCTCTGACTTTTTCCGCTTGACTCATACCTATACTAGATATTGCAAATAAGGGAAACCATGGGACCTATGTTTCTTTGGGCCTGGCAAATGCTGCAATTTTTAAGCCACCAACCTCCAAGCACATGACTTGGGCTTGCCTTGTGGTCACACTTGCTACTGAACTTGACTGGTCTGTTTTGCCATTGAGCCCTTAAAACAGAATTTCCGAAGTTTTAACGTCAAATCCAAAGAATATTTTTGTATTCATGTCTCTATAGATGTATACATTAGAAGACAAAAATTAAAAGATGTTTGTCAAGAATTTTCATACCTGGCACCAGTGGCTCATCCCTATAATCCTAAGTAGATGGGAGGCAGAAATTGTGAAGATACTATTTCAAAAGACCCCTTCTCAACTAAACTGGGTTTAGTGGCATGTGTCTTTTTTTGGGGAGGCGGGGGGTCCAGTCATGGGGCCTGAACTCTGGGCCTGGGCGCTGTCCCTCAGCTCTTCAGCTCAAGGCTAGCGCTCTACCACTTGAGCCACAGCGCCACTTCTGTTTTTTTTTCTTTTTGCTTATGTGGTGCTGAGGAATCGAACCCAGGGCCTCATGCATACAAGGCAAGCCCTCTACCACTGAGCCACCTTCCCAGCCTCTGGCATGTGTCTTTTATCCCAGCTACATGAAAGGAGAATTGAGGCCAACCTGAATATACAACCTGGGCAAAAAGTTTTGTGAGACTGCATCTCAACACAAGAAGCTGGTATAGTGGCACATACCTATTATTCCAGTTACCATGAAAGCATAAAATTGAAGCACTGCAATACAAGCATGCACATGGGGAAAGAAACAAGACCCTATTTCAAAAGAGGAGGCATAGCTAGCCTCCTATAAGAGTGCCTGCCTAGCAAGTATGAAGCCCTGAGTTCAAACCCCAGTCCTGCCAAAATATGTAATAGTAATAATAATTTTTATAGAATAACAATAAATTGTTATCCTTAGGTAAATAGGACAGTTTTCTCTTTACCCATGAGTTTGTGTTTAAGGCTTAACTCTGCAATTCTCTTTTAAGAATTATGCTACAGAAATAGCTACCCTGCCATCAGGATCCCAGAACCAGCAGAAAAGACTGTCTTGGGAGAAGTTAGATCATCTGATGAATGAAGAGCCACAGCTACTCTGGCAAGGGAATGAGAGACTGCAGACCGTGGTGCAGAATACCAAAGCAGAGCTCATGCACTCCCGAGAGAAGGTAACTTCAAGGACTTCACGTAGTGACATGCTTGGAAATAATCAGCTTGAGGTGGAAACCAATGTTTGTTATGATTGAAGTTGGTTCTGAGGTATGGAGTAGAGGACCCTGCCATAGCAGGCTTATTTCAACTATGTATCATTTATCATTTACTTGCCTATAATTTTATCCTGGTATGTTTATAAAATATTTCTCATTTGACATAAGCAGTTTCATATTAAAATAAATCTGGATTTTTAATCCTCATATCAAAAACATCGACTCATGGAAATTATGTTAACCATATATTCTCATTCAGTTTGGCTAGCTGCCCAGACCAGCAATTACAAAAATGGCAAAATTAGATCTCCTGGGTTTAGCTAACTCCTTATAAGAGAAAACTTTGGTGCCTCTTTTTTAGAGACTCAGCATTTCAAACTATAAATGATGTTCTTAAGGTTTTAATTTTACTTTTGAATACTTTACTCTTCTGCATTGTCAGCCATACCTACCTGTGTTAATGCCTTTAGCAGAGGAGAAGCTCTGTAAATTAGTCAGGGTTTGCTCTAGAATACCTGCTCTGGGAAGAAACTTAGTGATAGCTGCAGGGAACAAGACAGAGGTCCCTGTCAAGTATTTACGAGCAGGCTAATACAAAGTCTGTAAGGCTGTCACCTCCACCACTCCTTAAAGTTTTGTTCCTGACACAGCCAAAGGGTCTGGGACTGCTCTATCTCTTTCTTGGTAATCATGTCACACACACACACCCTTGACTCTGGAGACTTAGTAGGTCCTGAAGAACCACTTCCCTATCTTGTTCTTATGGGGTTGTATTTGTAGATGTGAGTAGATTTACCTAGAAAAGATTTTTGTAAATCAGAAAAATAGGATTCAAGAACTGACTGAGCCAATCACAGTGGCTCAAACAGTAATCCTAGCTACTTGGGAGACAGAAATCAGGGAATCTCTGTTCAAGACAGGCCTACCATAAAATTGTTGAGATTCCATCTCAACCAGTGGCTGGGGAACAGTGGTGTACACCTGTCATCTCCAGAGGGATAAGAGAGAAACACAAGCAGGAGGATCCCTTACCAGGCTAGCCTGGGGCATAAAGTGGGGCCTTACCTTAAAAATAACCAAGGCTAAAGGAGGGCTAGAGGCATGGCTCAAGGGGTAGACCTCCTGCCTAACGAGGGAGAAGCCCTGATTTCGATCCACAGTACCTAAAAAAGGAAGTACAAAGGGAAAAATAAAAGAATTGACAGACTGGATTGAAGAAGGTTTTATCGTTACTGTTGTTGGATATGGCGATCTCACTCTGTTGCTCAGGCTAATCTTGAACTTCTGAGTTCAAGAGATCTTGCCTCAGTCTCCCTAGTAGTTGGAACTATAGACATAGACTGCTGTACCCAGCTAAAAAGAATGTTTTCTTTTTACATTATATCAGTTATGCAGTGGGAGTTTCATTGTTACATTTCACTTGTTTACAGTATATCCCAAGGCCATTCCTCTTTGACTTGCCCTTCCCCACTTTCCCAAATAGTTTCACTCGGCTCCATTGTTCTATTATTGTAGATGCAAACAATCTACTTTGACCATACTTATCCTCTTTCCTCCTTTTTGTTAGCCTTGCCACTACTAAATGCCATCCCAGGACAGAGCCTTTGCCAGCCTCTCAAGCCCTACTGATTAACTGCTTTTATTGAGGCTCTTAATACTGTGTTATGAAAGTGTTATCCTATCATAGAATTCAGGGGCTGAATGCAAGCTTGCTTTATTTGTTGTTTTTCCTAGCAAATGTTTTTCCTTGCATTTTGTTCTTATTAGGTCCATCAACTGGAATCCAGCCTTCTTCCCTCTAAGCACCAAAAACATCTAAACCCATCAGGTATTGTGAAACTTGCAGAGCAAGAAAAGTTGAACTTAAAGAGAGAATGTGAACAGTTTCAGAAAGAACGACCTATTAATAGGAAGGTGAGTTGTTTGGGTTTTTTTTTTTAAATATGCCCTGTGTATCTGTGTTCTGAGTAGTATGTTTCTTCCATGTTTTTGATTTTTCGTTTTTGTGGTGCATTTACTCTACCTTTTTGAGCAAGAGAGCTTGAGACTTCAGTTCTTTGCCACCTTGGCCTTCCGATGTGACTGTTGGTTTCTTCTAGAGCTAGTGATGAGATCTAGACCAAATGCCAAGAACAAAAGACCAAGACAGAAATTGTAGCCTTTCATAACAACCTCAGAATCACCATCATTTCTGCTATCGTCTCTCTGCAGATTGACCCTGCTGAAGTGCGGGAGAGCTGGGAGATTGGGTGGATCATATTGGAGGCTGTCCTCACCATGGTCAAAACCTCATTTGCTCTTTGCACTTTGTCTGATAGAGTAACATTTCCAGACAGTCTCATTCTGGATAGTAGTTCTTTTTTCCCTTTTTTCCTAAACTGAAACTCGAAAGTTTTAACTATTACCTTCCTCTTTACAAAAGTGTGGTTTAAAAATCTGGGGAAAAAGAGCAACATAGTGTTAGGTTTTTAAAAAGAGGTAGCCGAGTAAGAACAGTAGCACGCACGTGGTATTCAGGTAAGGGGTAGGTTTATTCAGTGGACCTGCTGGGACCAGGCAAGGTTGGCACTCCACGTGGCTGGGAAAGAGAGAGGAAAGAGCTAGAGCAGAGAGAGAGCAGAGAGAGCTAGAAAAGAAGAACAAGAGCTAGAAAAGAAGAACAAGAGCAAGAGAGCTAGAAAAGAAGAGCAAGAGAGCGTCTGGGCCTGGGCTAGGCCTTATCTAGGGTAAGGGCGGGGAAAGGTGTGGCCACATCAAATTCAGATGTGACCTCAGCGGATGCAGATGTGACCTCTTCCAGGTGTCCCAGTTGCCTAGGTAACGCAGGTAATGGGTGGAGACTTTGCTGCGAGGAGGGTGGAGTCTGCTTGCCATCCAGGAGCGGACCTTACACATAGTTTTAATAGTTAAAAAAAACATGAATTTTATGAATTTGTGAACGTTATAATTATTTGCATTATAAAAAATGGTAGTTCTTTTTTTTTTTGGGTCCGGGCGTGGGGCCTGAACTTTGGGCCTGGGCGCTGTCCCTCAGCTCTTCAGCTCAAGGCTAGCGCTCTACCACTTGAGCCACAGCGCCACTTCCGGCTTTTTTCTTATGTGGTGCTGAGGAATCGAACCCAGGGCCTCAGGCATGCAAGGCAAGCGCTCTACCACTGAGCCAACTTGCCAGCCCAAAATGGTAGTTCTTGAAGCTGAAATGTCACCTAATTTGTTACTTTTGAGTAACTGAGTAGATACAATATTCTCGGAAATATCAGAGTAGATGTCTCATGGTAAGTATAAGTATTACTTCAAAAACATTTCCATGTGTGTGCTTACAACTAAGTGTGTGTGAACATGCGTGCGTGCGCGCAAGTGCACATACACACACACACACACACACACACACAGAACAGGGTGTGGCATCAAATGTTAAAAACCAGCTGCCCCAAGAATCTGTTCTATTTGAGAAGTGGTGATTAAACCAACATAGATTACTTAAATTCCAGCCAGCACTGCACTGAATCACATTGTTTGCTGGGGTTTTTGTTGTTGTTGCTGAGTTATTTTGACTTTCTTCCAAGAGTCAAGATTTCTGACTAACAGAAGTTTATCAAAATAAAACTGAGCAACTTGGATGTTTTTAAAGGGAATTTTTTTTAACAGGTCAGTCAAATGAATTCTTTTGAAGGAGAATTAGACACAATTCATTTGGAAAATGAAGGCCTAAAAAAGAAACAGGTGAAACTGGATGAGCAGCTAATGGAGGTAAGTTTGAAGTAAATGGCCTTAACTATGAAGAAGATTTTAACGTAAACAAGCCATTTTGAGAGACTAGACATGGCATTGACTTCTTCTTGTGAAAATCTACACTCTGTCAAGCTGTATTTTTTAGTCTATAGTTCCAAGTTTAACAGACATTTTTGTTTAATTAATTGAAGAAATAATGCAAAAGACCTGTACTTGCAAAAAGACAAAATGCAAAGACCTGTACCTCAATAACTTCAGGTGGAAGAGTCTCTACCAAGGGGCCCAGACTTCTTTCACCATTATTTCTTATATGAATGTTTCCTGACAACTCCCATGTTGGAATGTTTTATACACATGATCACTAACAACCTCTTCAGTTAGAAAATCCTGAAGAAAATCTGAGCACATTCATATTTACAAGCTTTCTTTGCAGCACCTGCCATTATAGCTCTGGTTCTATAGCTCAGTGGTAGCATATTTGTCTAGCATGTGAAACTGTGGGTTCATTTCCCAGTGTGGGGTAGAAAAAAACTCATTGTTTAATGGTACATTATAACTTAGAACTGTCATTTGAGAGGTACATGTGATAAATTTAAAATTGATTTGGAAAATGTGTCGTTTTTATACATTCGGTTCCAGTTTATACCAGTTAGATTTTTTTTTACATACAAAATACTATTATAGGATATAAAGTAACTATGTACGTGCCTTTATTAATAAGTAAAAATTTCATTGAGATATTTGCTTGGGGCAGATGAAATATTAATCCAAAATTAATAAATCTGGAATTTACATAAGATAGATATGCATAGAAAAATGCCTTTTAAATGTTCTTAAAAATACTACCTATTCAAATATTTTTAAGCCAAAATTATAAGAAGATAAATGTTTAAATATTCTCTTTTATAAAGCAGTATGCACACCAAGTTAACTTTAGTGCCTAGCTTTAAAATATGAAAGATGGGCAAAATTACCACCAAAATTCTGGCAATTTATTTTCTCTCCTTTCCTCACTAATTGGGATATTAGTGGAACTATAAATAGTGAAATCCAAACCATTTGTTCAGAAAGCATATAATAAATGTATTTCAGAAACTTGCAGGCTGTGCCTGGCTGTAGACAGGCTTTTCTGATGAAATAATTATATACCCTAATGAGTAAGCTATCTGAAGCTAAACCCAGGGTGACTAATAACAAATTGAAAAGCAGCAGCATATACTTAATCAAGCCTTGGATCCTCCCCCAGCTGCTCAGCCATCAAGTTGGCTCTTCACCTGCTCTCCGTAGCCTGGGAAGTAGCCTTATCTCCTGCCCCACTTTGTATTAATAGTCTTCATAAGCAATTTCCCCTCATATTCCCCATTTATACTCAGTATTTGCTAATAGCAAAGAGAAAAATAAATGGAATTGAATAACTGAGAGAAAAGTGAATTTCCTATTTAAACACTGAAAAGAACAGTTCATACACTTTTTTTTTTTTTGGAGATATAATCCTGCTAGGTAGCCTAGGCTGGCCTAGAACTCACAATTCTCTTGCCTCTGCCACCTCAATAATTAGATTACAGGTAGTCCTAGAACAAACATTTCATACATTATTCTAATGAAATGTTTATTACAAAATAAGATTGATGAACCAATCATTGGTAGCTCAAACCCATATTCTATCTACTTGGGAGGTTGAGTCTTGGAGGATCAAGGTTCAAAACCAGGCCTAGTAGAAAAGTCTTTGAGATCTCCAATTAACCAGCAAAATGCCAGATTGAAGGCATGTTTAAGTGGTAAAGCACCTTCTGAGAGCAAGAAAGCCAAGCAAGCACATGAGACCATAAGTTCAAGCCTTACCCCACCAAAAAAAGGAGAGAGAAGACTGAACTCCCAACTTTGCAGATTTATAGCAATTGGATGTTTCAACAGCTCTCTTGGAATTTAACTCATATACTATACATAGTTCACATATTTAAAGTGCACACTTCCATGGTTTGAGATACATTACATTATTATTTTTAACTGCAGTAAATATATACATAAGATCTGCCACTTAAACATTTTCAAGTTTGCAACTCAGTGGCATTAATTACATTCATTAGCACTCTAAATGTTGAGTGTTACCCATTCTCCCTATGGGCCTTTTAAACTGAATTAGTGTGATGACTATGGGTTAAGTTGCTTCAGGGAATGTGCAGTGGTTTTCATATCATCTTTTGTATTTTTGGTTACTTGAGGGGTGGATATATTCCTTTCTGTACAGGGATTCTCACTTAATGGGGTGAGGGGGCAGTAAACACGTGGGAACATAATTCTGTAGCAGAATCTTTGACACCAGGAAATTTGAGAAAAACTTCCTAGGTGATTTTGATCTGATACACATGCTTCCTTAGGGGAAGGAATCTCTCCTTATTGCTATAATTTAAAATGCAATACATATCCTTCTCCAGTATAGCTAAAGACTACACATTTACTGGTCATTTTGGACATGCAAGAAAGTAGTTACAAACTATATCAGCAGTTCTCAAGCCTGCTGTGGATTGCTTTGGGAGCCACCAATTTAGACAGGTGAAATGGTTAAGGGTTTATATTCTGTATCTGCAAGGGATGAAGGGGAGTTAGTGCCAGATCATTCTATCCTGAACCTGGAATCCTCTGATCTCATAATAGACACAGGTAAAGGTGGTAAGCTCACATTCCAATCAATTTACAGGTGTCAAGGATGCAGTCGCACAATTATAGCTTAAAAGGCATTTTAATATAAACTTTTACATGCAGAAAATGTTTGTATTGGTTCTACATATGCTCTTATTGTATAGAATGTATTCAAATGGTACTGTTCTTTCTCTTTTTATAATTCATACTTTTCTTCCTCTTTTTATAACTCCTGTAATTTTCTTTTGTTTGTTTTTGTTCTGTCTGTTGCTAACCCTGTACCTAGAACTCAGTGGTTGGAAGTAGCAGAGAAGGGTGCAGTTCTCTGCCTGAGATAGTGTGTGAAGGTAGAACATTCTCTTTCCATGACCTTTCATAGCATGGGGACATCTCACTAAGTTCTTTGTTCATAAGCATTTTTGTTGACCATAATAAGAAATACTTCAGGAAAGAGTCAGTACTCATTTTCACGTTATTTTAACTATGGAATGTCTATTTCTAGTTACCTCAGGATTTTCCTTCCTATTTAAAGCCTTGTGTATGAAGAAAATTATCCCACTGATACCTAGTCCTAAGATCATAATTCTCCATATTCTTTATTTATGAAAACAAATGAAATGTTTCACATCTACAATTAGAAACATTTCAAAATGGATTCTGGCCCAGCCTAAGGAAATGGATACTGGCTCTGAAGTCTCATAACATTTATAGTTGAGTTCAAGAGGTCATTTTTGTTTTCCTTCCCACACACCTGGAGGTGCTTTTTCTTGAGTTTAGAATTTGCTTGTGTTTGTTGCATAGCTTTCCTTCGCCCTGTGTCTGCTGAGTGTATTGATGCAAGGTGGCATGTTCTATTGGCCAAAATGTAGCGCACACTCCTCCTTTTTCTCTCAAATTTGATTAGCATGCTGATGTACTAGTTCCTCATTGCCTTGAACAGATAGTTCTCTATCCTATGTACTCAGATACCCAAATGTTCAAGGATATCCCTTTATGCTCCAGAATTGCCTGTTCTACTGTGCTATTTAGGGTATAAATTTTTATTTATGGCCCAGTGCCAGTGGCTCACGCCTATAATCCTAGCTACTCAGGAGGCAGAGATCTGAGGATCACAGTTCAAAGCCAGCCCGGGCAGGAAAGTCTGTGACACTCTTATCGCCAATAAACGACTAGACAACCAGAAGTGGCATAGTGGCTCAAGCGGTAGAGCGCTCGCCTTGAGCTGAAGAGTGCAGGGACAGCGCCCAAGCCCAGAGTTCAAGCCCCACAACCACCACCACCACCAACAACAACAACAAATATATACATATACATACATATATATGTATATATATATATATATATGAACTAAGATGGTTTCAATACTTGTAAGTAAAAGATTCTTCAAAATCAATTGCTAACTTGGAAAATTACATAGTCATTAAGAATCTGTATGAATGTTGAGTACAGTTGCAAAATCTCTTCTCTGATTTCCCTACTCTAATCCCCATTTCCAGCAAACACAAAACAGGTAATTAACTATTCTACTATTTTTTAAATGAAAATTTAGATATAGTGTACCTTAAGCCATTATAGTCACAAGAGTGAGGAAGGACATAGCATAAGTCTGTTTTCAGAAAGTCTGCTTATTCATATTATCTCTTCTTCAGAATGGCTTTTCTCATTCATATCTCATTCAGGCTCACACACTGTCCTGTTATCAGTGGGGATGGGGTCATTAAGGAATTCATAGGCTTTTTGCTCCCTGCTTGACAAACCTTGCAGGGCAGCTCTGTGACTGAAGGTGCTGAGCTGAATAGGCCTTTGCCCTTCCCCTGTAGATGCAGCACCTGAGGTCCACTGTGATGCTTAGCCCCTCGCCTCACTGGGATCTGCAGCTGCTCCAGCAGCAAACCTGTCTGATGGTGCCCAGGGAGCAGTTTCTGCAGCTTCAACACCAGCTGCTGCAGGCAGAAAGAAGAAATCAGCACCTGCTGGAGGAACTTGACAGCAGGACCTCCGAAACCAACACACCACAGGTATGAAGTGCTCTATTTCCTGAACTGGTAAACTTGGTTCGTTTTACCTTTGTTTGGATTTAAACGGGTTCAAAGGTGGGGATAAAGAATCTAAATCTTCTGAGTCCCAGCTTTCCCTGTATGACAGAGGTGTGGTGCTGGTGTTGGTTTTGTGGTGTTGTTTTTGAGTTCTTATCTTCTCAACTCAGTGTTCTGGGTCTCCATTGCATACTTGTAGCAAGTGAGGAAGTATCAGTCACTTGAACGTAGTGCATAATGGATGTAACATTCTCAATGGAATTCAATCATAGCTTCAGGATGTGCACTAGTAACAAAACATGGGGCCTGCCAAGGTCAGTGGAATTTGCAAATAGGGACATCTCACAGATGGAAGACACAGTAGAATGAGTGGCCTATTTTTGGTTGATATAGTTCATTTAACTGAGTTTTTGCATAATTTAGTTTGAAATAGTATTGATTAGCTTATATTAGTCATATGGGGAGTGGATTTCATTGTTAACTCTCCACACGTTTGCAATGTGTTCAAACCAGTCATATCCCCTCTATCACTCTTCCTGTGCCCCTCTCCCCTTCCCAGAACAATTGCAGTGGGTTTCACTCTTATTCTCATAGTAGCAAATAATCTCTTCTGACTATATGCAACCTCCTTGATCCTCCTTGTTAGCCCAACTCCCTTCCAACAATACCCATCTCTACAAGAGTGTATTAGGAAATGAAAGATTTCCCATGGCCTTTGAATTAGCATTGTTTCCTGGCTCACTGCCACATACAATCTTACATTACCTAGGTCTTCAAATAGTTAATTTCTCCTTAATGCATCAGCCATAACCATCATTTTTCATAAGTTTCTTAACTTTTTAGTCTTGCTCATTTAGTTCATAAGTAGGAATAAAAAAGTAGAAGTACACCGGGCACTGGTGGCTCATGCCTGTAATCCTAGCTACTAAGGAGGCTGAGATCTGAGGATCATGCTTCAAAGCCAGACCAGGCAGGAAAGTCCATGAGACTCTGATCTCCAATAAGCCACCAGAAAACCATCAGTGGCATTGTGGCTCAAGTGGTAGAGTGCTAGCCTTGAGCTGAAGAGCTGAGGGACAGTGTCCAGGCCCAGAGTTCAGGCCCCATGACCGACCCCCCCCCCCAAAAAAAAAAAATAAAAGTACTTCTTTGTGGAATTCTAAATTTATGCTTTTCTAATTTCAATGCCTTTCTTTCTCCAAGTCCCATATCTCTCAGTAGTTGATAAGGAATTTGCCGACTCTCTCTACATTCCCTCAGAGCAGCAAAGTCTCAGGCACACTTCCACCAGGCCTGTTGTGTTGTCCTGTCCTACTAGTGTATCTCATGCTTTGCTCTCATGTATAGCTCTTCTGCTGCCTACTGTTCCTAATAATGAAAGGGTCTTTATGTGCTTTAAAATCTATGCTCTTGGAAACTTTCTACATACTTCAACTTCCCGATATAATTTTTTTTAATTTGTACTAAAATCAACAGGATAGAGAATTAGAAGGCGAATGAGTCAACTCTTCCTTAGATTGTTGCAATATGAAACCTTGATATCAGTGGACCTTCTCAGCTAAACAGTTTGACTAAGATTCGACTCATTGCTGGCCCATACTTACTGTTTTCAAACTATGTTCCTCCCAACCTCTTCACCAATATTTGGGGGAAAAAAATGTAAAGTAATCCTTCTACTACATTTACTTCAGGAATATACAAATACTAAGATTCTTGTACCAAAAGAAAAAGAAAATCCTGATAAGAGGGTACTGTCACTAAAAAGTGACTGCAGCCTCTCCCACTACCAGTTGCTGAGTTGATCCTAACTTTCAGAGTACAGAATATTAATTTCATCTGCATGTTGTCTGTTTCTGTGTGTGAAATGATGTGATTTCTTCTGTCTGTGTGTTGCTTTGCTTGCATACATGTAATGTTAATGTGCGTGCTTTAAAAAATTGTTTGCTTTATGGGTATGTGTATTTAGACTCCCCTAAGAAAACCATAATCTTGACATCAGGGTGAAGTATACCACTTGCCTTCTTTCTCTAGGCCTTGCTACCGGAGCAGCGAGCAGTGCATGCAGATTCCTACAGAAGGATTGGGCACCTCTGAAAACTGGGCTACTATTGATGGCACTTATTACAATGGCAGACTCTCAGACACATAGACACACACGCACACACACACACACATATGCATACACCACACAGAGACATGACAGACATGCTGGAATCAAGTGCTCTCTTAAATTATTCTTCTGTTAAGCCTTTGCAGTATTACGCCTCTTATTTATTGATGTAGAAATGATAGATTTTGTGAATCCAATTCACAAACTTCAGCTTGTTACAACTCATTTTATTTATACCATTTAAAGAGTATGAATTTAAGATTCTTGAAAAGATGTCTCCTATATATTTTCTCATTCCATATGTTGTAATTATTTTTAACAAAAGGTACTACTTTTATATATGGAATATGAAGAAAATCAGGGTTATTTATACTGTTTTGTATAAGATGTATGATACTTTTGACAGGAAAAAAATTTTGATGAAACAATAAAATAAATTTTAAATATATGACTGTCTTTGTTTTTCCTCTTTTTTTCTTTTGCCATACTCCATGTTACTTGAATTATCTCTTATTATGGTTTCGCTTTATTTGGGGGGCAAGTGAAAATCACTTCACTTATATTTGAACTTTAAACAGCCATTATATTTTAAAATAGAGACCTTTTTAAAAGCTAGATGTTTCAGTTGATTGAAATTTTCTTTCTGCATTAGACTTTTGTCTATTACAGTTTTTGTCTTTAAAATAGGCATATGTTTTTTAAGATTATTATTATTTAATTCTAAGCAAATGTCGGCATTCAGTCATGCGTGATTGGTCCTCATATGTTTTAACTTATACCTCCTTAAGAATGACTGGACTGTCATCTAGTCATTAACATCTGATCCTGTGTTTAAAGATTGGAAGAACTTTCTGAAATCCCTTATATTATTGTTTCAGTAGATGAAAGAGAAGAGGGCAGGCAGTCACACTCATTTTTCTATAAGTCACTCTGCTTTGTAAACCCATCTTTATTGTATGAGAGGGAAGTGGCACTGTGGCTCCAAGCAGTAGAGCGCTCGCCTTGAGCTGAAATGCCGAGGGACAGCACCCAGGCCCAGAGTTCAAGCCCCACAACCTACCAAAAACAAAATCTGTTTATTGTATGAGAGGAGCAGAAAAGCCAAGGCTCTCTTCCTACTTTGTGGTTTTCTCTAGGAGTTGTCTGTAGAGAGAAATGTTTTGATGATAAATGCATCCTCCATTCCAGATGTTTGTTTCATATTACAAGTCAAATTGAGAAACAGCTGATTAGAATAGCTGGCAGGAAAAGACTATTATGAAGAAAACACTTATCACCCTCGCAATAGTCATTTCAAAGGAAAAACAAGCTGATTTTCAAAGGAAAAACATTAGGCAAGCATGATTAACCACAGAATTGGCTTTATTGTTGAGAAGCCCTCAGTATTGCAGAGACCTAATTGACAATAGAAGGTACAGGTACTCAATTATGGCGTTTAAGAATTTTGCTTTATGTCAGGGAATGATGGTAACACAGGTAAGATACTTTGTTTTATCTTTGATTCTTTCTCTAATAGAGCTACTTTTCTCAAATGTCCAACCTATGCACTCCCGTTTCATCAGAATTCCATCCTTCCTGTTACAAAGGCCAAACGTTGGCTGTCCTTTCCCTAGGCATCTTATGAGGAGAATAAACAAGTAGTGTCTTCAGTGTGGCATGATTTTCAAATGATAATACACTTCTTTTTTCCTTCCCTTCAGGGAAGCCAGGAACAACTTGTAACTGTCATGGAGGAACGAATGATAGAAGTTGAACAGAAATTGAAACTGGTGAAAAGGCTCCTTCAAGAGAAAGTAAATCAGCTCAAAGAACAAGTGAGCCTCCCTCACCACCTCTGTCCCCCCACCTTACATTCCGGTTTTGACTCCAGTTTTACATCCTCTGTCACCATTAACTCCTGTTGTCACTGTCGATGAAGGCAGCTTTTGCCATAGCTTCTAAATGAGCTTGAGATTTATCCTCCCTCTCACTTCCCCAAAATAAGGAATTCTAAATGTTACAGGGTTTTTTTTCCAGAGCTCTTTTAAGACATATGTTTGTCCACAACTTTAAATTTTGCATTTTCTAACAGGAACTCACATAAATTTTAAGAATTCTAATGAGGTTCAGTGGTGCAAATTGAATACTGTATAGTTGGGTTTTGCTTTTTTTTTGTTTTTGCCCAAGACAAGGAACATGCCTACTGTATAAAACAAAATTTATGCCAAGTGGCAGTGGCTCATGCTTAACTACTCAGGAGGCTGAGATCTGAGGGTCGTAGTTCAAAGCCAGCCTGGGCGGTAAACCCCCTCTCAAAAACAAAAACAAAAAGCCAGAAGTAGAGCTGTGGCTCAAGTGGTGGAGCACTAGCCTTGAGCAAAAAAGCTCAAGGACAGCTCTTAGGCCCTGAGTTCAAGTCCCAGGACTCCTGTGTGTGCACCTGCATGTACACACACACATGCACACAATTATATTGGTAAAATATCAGGGAGTAACAAATGGCTTTCTTCTTCCAAATAGTGACAACCTCACAAAGTGCCTTATTTCCATGACTAGACTCCAAAGGATATGCTTTGAATGGAATCTGGACCCAAGATTTCAGACCAGTAAGCTATTATATGACCTTTTGTCACCTGCAGGTGGCAGAGATGGCTTCATTGTTTAGAGTTAGCTATACATCCTTTGAAGAGAACACAAGGAGGATAGCCACCTAGGAAAGATACAGCCTATTGGGAAGCAGACTAAGACAAACTGGTAGAAAGGAAGGCAGACATTATTCAATCAGGTCTTCTAAACACATAAAATCTGAGAATAATAATTCCAAGAGAGGTCTGCATGTAGTTGTAGACAGGAGCTTTCTTTTGATGATCTATTTATCTTATAAATTGAGAAGAGAGAAAATCCTGTTAATGAGCAGTTGTCCATTCAATCCTTTAAATAATAATTTGTTCAACACATAGTTATTACATAGTAGGCCCTGTTCTGGGCACTTGAGATGCAGCAAGTAAACAAAACGAAGTCCTTGCCCACATGAAATGTAAAGTCCAACACATTTACAGGGTTCCAAGCATTTGCCAGATGGCAGGTTCAAAACATATGAGTCCATTCTACTCTCTGTAGAAGGGCACAGAAGAGAAGTGACACTTAATACACGGCAGAGGTTTAGAGAAGGCATCCCAAAGGCCTCTTGACCCAAGAGTTAAGTGAGATTGGGTGAAGAACTGTGGGAAGGGCTTTCTGGGCTTGGGGAACATGGTGGAATATAGGCATCTGTAAACACTTGGGCATCACCATTTTATACTGGCTTGGGAGAAGAGAGTAGGTAGGAAAGAAGAAGTTAAGAAGGAAGGTTTTTAGCTTGTTATGCCAGTAAGTTTGAATTTTATTCTGTATCTGATAAAAAGTCATTGAAGTAATTCTTACAGAAGGAAGGGATGAAGAAGGATAGAAAAGCTGTATTAGAACCTTTTAATAGAGTATAGGTTCTAAAATGTTAGGAGGCTGTGCCTGTCAGTCATCTAGATTATCATTGACCTTGAAAATACTAATATTATCCATCTTGCAATTGCCCTTTATTCCCTTATTAAGATTCCCTGCTCAAGCTGGGTGTGGTGACTCACACTTGTTATCCTAGCTACTCAGAAAGCTGGGGTCTAAGGATCATGGTTCAAAGCCAGTTCAGGCAGGAAAGTCCAGGAGACTCTTACCTCCAATTAACCACCAGAAGCCAGAAGTGGCACTGTGGCTCAAGGTGGTAGAGCAAAAGAGCTGAGGGACAGTGCCCAGGCCCTAAGTTCAAGCCTCATGACTGACCACAAAAAAAAAATTCCTGCTCAAAGCTGACTTTATTTTTTATTTTTATTTTTTTTTTGGGTCCGGTCGTGGGGTCTGAACTCTGGGCCTGGGCACTGTCCCTCAGCTCTTCAGCTCAAGGCTAGCGCTCTACCACTTGAGCCATAGCACCACTTCCGGCTTTTTTTTTTTCTGCTTATGTGGTGCTGAGGAGTCGAACCCAGGGCCTCATGCATGCAAGGCAAGCGCTCTACCACTGAGCCACCTTCCCAGCCCCTCAAAGCTGACTTTAATATGAGGAGTTATTGGTGTAATATGGGAAAGAAGACTGAAGAGTTTACCTGACAAATTATAAGTATCTCAGGTTTGCTAACAAGTTTTCCCACCCCAAACTAGATTATATTCTAACCATACAGACTAGAATACCTTCTAGACAAGGTCCTATGGAGAAAAGGAGTTGAAGAAAAGTAACTGCCAAATTTGAAAGCACATTTTTTTTTTGGGGGGTGGGGTGTCCGGTTGTGGGGCCTGAACTCTGGGCCTGGGCACTGTCCCTCAGCTCTTCAGCTCATGACTAGTACTCCACCACTTGAGCCACAGTGCCACTTCCGGCTTTTTTTTCTTTTTGCTTATGTGGTGCTGAGGAATTGAACCCAGGGCCTCATGCATGCAAGGCAAGCACTCTACCACTGAGCCACCTTCCCAGCCCCAAAGCACTTGTTCTTAAGAGCAGTATAATACATTTTATGCCTTATGCATAAATTTTTTATTTTATTTTTTTTATTTTTTGCCAGTCGTGGGGCCTAAACTCTGGGCCTGAGTACTGTCCCTCAGCTCTTCAGCTCAAGGCTAGCACTCTACCAGTTGAGCCACAGAACCACTTCTGGCCTTTTCTGCTTATGTGGTACTGAGGGCCTCATGCATGCAAGGCAAGCCCTCTACCACTGAGCCACCTTCCCAGCCCCTATGCTTAAAATTTTAAGTTAAACAATCATTTTGATATTTTAAGTGCCTATGGGGGAGTCATACTGGAGTTTGAACCCAGGGTTTTTCACTTGCTAGATGCTCTGTCTCTTGAACTATGTCTTCAGCCCTTTTTGTTCTGATTAGTTTTGAGATAGGATCTCACTTTTTATCTGAGTTAGCCTGGGCATGATCTTCCTATTTATACTTCCCACCACAGCTGGTATGACATGTATATGCCACCCCTTCTCTGTTGAAATGGGGTCTTAAAAACTTTTGGGCGGGCTGGGAAGGTAGCTCAGCTGTAGAGTGCATGCCTTGCAAGCATGAGGCCCTGGGTTCGATTCCTCAGCACCACATAAACAGAAAAAGCCGGAAGTGGCGCTGTGGCTCCAGTGGTAGAGCACTAGCCTTGAGCTGAAGAGCTGAAGGACAGCACCCAGACCCAGAGTTCAGGCCCCATGACCGGCAAAAAAAAAAAAAAAACTTTTGGGCTGACCTAGAATCTTAATCCTTCAGGTCTTAGCTTCCTATGTGGCTGGAATGACAGGTGTGCACAACTCTGCTCTGCTCTATTAGTAACTTCTGCAAACATAATACAGAGAAACAGCTTGGAAAAAGTAGATTTGCTCCACTTGGGTCTGTGATCTTAAGTCCAATATTAAAGTTGTAAAATAAAAAAATATATACATAACTAGTAAAAATGAGGTTTGTCTTTATAACCATCCTCCTGTCAGATCTTACAGAAATGGAATCAAGATGTTTCTGGTTGTTTCTAGCTCTGCAAGAACACAAAAGCAGATGCGATGGTGAAGGATTTGTATATTGAAAATGCTCAGTTGTTGAAAGCTCTGGAAATGACTGAACAGCGACAGAAAACAGCAGAGAAGAGAAATTATCTCCTAGAAGAGAAGATTGCCAGCCTCAGTACTATAGTCAGAAATCTGACACCAGCACCGCTGACTTCTACACCTCCTTTGAGATCATAGCCACACCAAAGCATCTCTTCTGTTTGTGCACTATACTGAAATGGATGGAACATTTCAGTACATTCTCTTAACCCTCTTTCTACAAACCTTTAATGACTTAGTGTGAAACAGAACCAAAAGCTACCAGCAACAGAACTGGAGTCTCCATTCAGAACTAGTCTCTCTTAATAGGCCTTTTTGGAAGTTCCAAACAAACATCATATAGTTCACTGACTAAATTATTAATATGCTGAGATTTTTATTTCATAAGCATTGTAATAGCTACCTAGAAGGTAAATATATGCAAACAACTAAAGGAGCTTAAAACTCTGTATTTTTGTTGTTTTTATTTTTTAAAATGCACTGTATATCAATATATGTGTAGAGACAAGTATGAGATCTAATTAGAATAGTTAGTATGAACTCTATTTTTTATATCAAATTTAGGCGTTAGTCATTTAAATACTGAAAACTCATTCTATGTGTAATAGTTTTTGGTTCTCTGAATTGATGGATGGACAATAATTCTTTTGATAAGAAGGCTTGGCTCTGTAAACATGGAGATCAGAAATATCCAAGAACTCTACCTTTGAACACCTACACCTACTATTACTCTTTTTGTTGGTGGTGGTGGTGGCCATGGGGCTTGAACTCTGGGCCTAAGCACTGTCCCTGAGCTTTTTTGCTCAAGGCTAGTGCTCTACCACTTTGAACCACAGTTCCACTTCCGGTTTGCAGGGGTTAATTTCCTGCATAGGCTGGCTTTGAACTGCAATCCTCAGATCTCAGTCTCCTGGACAGTTAGGATTACAGGCACGAGCTACTGGTGCCCAGCACTATTCCTACTTTTGATTATAGATTTAGGACTGATTTACTCAACTCTACCGTCAACTAATGTCAAAGTATTATTTTCTTTAAACAGCCTTTTTTCTTCCTCTTAGAGGTTTCATTTGGGATCTTATCACCTAAAAAGATAAATAAACATTTTTAAAGCCTTTGAACAACAGGGCGAGCACAGAACAAGCTACTCTGGAGTAGATGGCCACTCTTGGAGGAGTAGGTTTTCGAAGCTCTGAAGTCTTGACGTTCACAAACTTACCCTTGAGGTTGCCTCAAGAACTCAGGGAACAATCCTATAAACTGTCTTCCTGAACTACTGTCAGGTCTCTCAGATTTGAAATGTTTAAATCATATGAGTATTTATTTGTCTTCTATATTTACAGCTGTAGAATCTTTCTATATTTTAATGCATTTATTTGTCTGAAAGGGCCTTGATTTTAGAGTTAACCCTTTAATTTGCAGATGAGTTTTTATGGATTGTTTAATATAGATCAATTTTTCCATGGCTTCTTGCTCCTCCTTTCTACAGTAAGAAATTCTTATCATCAGATTTGAGATAAGTATTGACACACCATCTTAAGACCAGAATTTATGGAACAGTAAGACTTTTAGACTGAGTAATACTCCAAGCCCTGTGCCAACCTTATTTAATCTCTGCTTCTAGCCTCTGCTTCTGCTATGTGGAGTACATACAAGGTGAGGCATACTACTAAAGCTCACCATAGTTACCTGATTATTTTCATGCAACAGTAAGAGATTTGGAGGGACCATACTATCTGTTTACAAGAGGTGAAACAAAAACCAAACACTGCTTTATGAACAGATATGCAAGATAAAGCAAACTTCCTAAGAAGTCACATACATCAGAAAGTCATTCTCAACAGAATAATTCCCATCAAGGAACTGCAGACCTCCTCAATACCCATCCCTTCTCAAGGACCCTGAGAAGGCACCGCTATTCATGGTGACACACTGGTGACACACACTTGCAAGTTTGGTACCGCTTTTTTTTTTTTTTTTTAGTCACAAAGTCCTAATTTCCCCCTGAAGAATTCATTGTGACCCTTTTCTAACTGCTTCAAAAATATTTGACATCTGCTCTTATGCCTTTCCTAATCTTTCTGTAGTACAAACTCAGCTACTTGTATGGCACTAGCTTTCACAGAAAACCTCACTTTAAACTAGTTAAGCCTAGACTCTGGTCAAAAATAAGACTAAGCATATGCAGAACACTTATGAGATACACTTCATGTTACTCAAGGTTTTACTCATTGGAACTAAACACCAAGCATATTTCTCAAATAGCTGGCTTAATGTATGATCAGATTTGTTGTATCTTATTTTACATAGTATGAAGTGTAGGTTAATTTGTTTCCTATAAATTTGTATTTATGTGTATATAAAGTGATGTACAATGAAATGTAAATAGGCTTTAAGGGGAAGTATTAGGCTGTATTTAGAATGTGCTTTTATCCAAAATCAAAATGCTACTCAAAGGAAAATTTAGCCATGAGAATTTCTTACCCACCCTCAAAAAATAAAAAGAGAAATGTCATACTGGTCCTTAAAGTTATATATTTGTGCAACCATTTATTTTTTAACAGTTTATTTTTGAGAGTCAGTTTAGAGAGTTTACTTAGACTATAGCTTCAAGATTTAAAAAATAATTTTAAAGAGATTAACAGGGCTAGGAAGGTGGCTCAGTGGTAGAGTGCTTGCTTCACATGCATGAGGCCCTGCGTTTGATTCCTCAGCACCACATAAGCAAAAAAAGCTGTAAGTGGCACTGTGGTTCCAGTGGTAGAGTGCTAGGCTTGAGTTGAAGAACTGAGGAACAGCCCCAGGCCCAGAGTTCAGGCCCCAGGACTGGCAAAAAAGAGAGAGAGAGATTAACATAAACTTAAAATTTTTGCTTTCAGATTTTTTTAATGGCACTCTTGAATAACATGTTGCCGGTTCTGGTGGCTCATGCTTGTAATCCTAGCTCCTCTGGAGACTGAGATTTAAAGATGGCAATTACAAGCCAGCCCTGGCAAGGAAGTCCATGAGATTCTTGAACTGTGGCTTAAGCACTAGCCTTGAGCCAGACCGTTCAGAAGCAGTGTCCAAGCCCTGAGATCAAGCTCTAGGACAGGCACAAAGTAAGAATAAGTTATGTATTTTATAAGCATTCAGTAGCTTTATTAAAAGCACTGTTTTACAAAATTTATTTTTATCCAAGCATAGTTATTTAAGATAGCATGTAAGACTGGATCTTTATTTCGAGGAAAGAGGCTCGTGTTGGCCTTTGGGATAATCTGTTGCATTAAGAGTCAAAGACAACCTGCATAGTAATATCTCCATTGTTTTTGTTTGCTCCCTTCTACTCTGAAGTTCCAGTTTGTGATGGGAGAGAAGTAGAAGGGGAGAGGTAGAAATGACCACAGCATTTTGTTCTATTTATTTTCCCAATACTCTTACTATCTCTAGGCTTGAAAATTGTTTTAAATCTGACTCCTTCCCAGAAGCTTCAGTGCACTACCTATATTTAACGTAAGTAGGTATCATGACATCATCATCTGCTAAGGGATAGAAAGAGAATGTACAGGGCCTAATATTTCAACAATGCACTAATATCCAAGGCAGGTATTATTCTGATGACCTTTTGTACTTTTAAAAAATAAATGTCTTTATGGTAGACTTTGGTTTTTAACCAAAATGAATTTGTGATTTCTCTTTGTATTTTTTTCTGAGCAAAGAGAAAAAAAAAATACATTGCTGTTGTCAGCACCTTTTGAAGGTATTTCCCAACCAAGGCAAGTCTATATTCTTTGTAATACTGTAGTATTAAGCAAGTCATGTTTTGGGTGGATTACCTGCAATGAATGACTCATTAGGATGATATAATTATATTAGAAATGCCAAAACCAAGTCAAAGCCTAATAACCAAAGGACTCATCTTTAGAATATCCCTTATATCATGTTTGGACCTATTTGAACATCTCAGTGCTGTGAAATAGTTTTGTGAAAATGGATAGCTATTTAATAACAAATCTAAGTTAGCTTTTCTCAATGATAACAAGTTAAATTTATTCTACTGGGGAGACCTTGGCACACAATGACTTTTTTTTTGTAAAGGAAAACCTGAATTAATCTAAAGCCGTCCCTAGATTCTGGTCAAATAGGGATGTGTGTGTGTGTGTGTGTGTGTGTGTGTGTGTGTGTGTGTGTGTGTGTGTGTGTGTGTGTCAACTTTGTAAATTTTATCTTCACTATTCTATCCTAAAAAGAATGTGAGCTTAATATGTAAATAAATCATTTTGTAAGCATGCCTGTTGTTTTCTGTTTATAGTGCAGTTTCAGTGTATATCTTTGGGCTTTAGAATGAAGGCATAAAAATAGTGCACTTAACACTATAAATGCAAATGTCAGGCCCCACCTCAGATGGATCAAATCAGAATCTTCATTTGAAGAAGATCCTCATTGTAAGGTAAACTAAATAGGTAGGTTGAATTAGGTAACTAATGAAGAGAACACCACACAATATTCAGGCAGGACGAGAAGTCTTATTTCCCAACTGCTGCTCAGCTGTGCCTGTGGAGAGCACATGGCTGAATGGGTTGAGCCACCATGGGCTAGGATTTATCTAGACCAAGGGCAGGGAGAAGGTGTGGCCAGGTTGGGGATGCAGTATGTGACCTCAGGGCCTGGGACACTCCCACAGTCCGCTGGGAAGTGTGATCAGGCAGCCTAGGATGTGGCTTTGGAGGAGGGGGAGGTGATTGCTTGCAGGTGTGCCGGTTACCTAGGTGACACAGGTACTGGGTATAAACTTAGCCAAGAGGAAAGAGAAATCTGTCCCACCTTCCCGGGGTGGACCTTCCATTCCGGTGCTTGATTCTTGTCAAAACAGTGATGATTTTCACATCAGCCAGCTTGGAGTCCTATACGGTGTAGTGGTACATAATTCACCTGCAGAATTCTACGTTAATCTTCCACTAGGTCCTGCTTCGGGTTTGGGGTGCTTCAGATGGGTTCCCTCTTCCCCTTTGTCATCTTTATAGGTGGACAGGTCAGACATTCTTAATTGAGCTGCTCATAAGTGATGAGGCAAGTGCAATGAAAGACAAAAAGAAACATTAAGCTGAAAGAAGAGTGTGCTCATCTGATGAACACTCAAATGTAGAATGGAAATGGAAATGATTAAACCAGAGTCAGGAGTCTTGTTGTATTTCTTTTTGAAACTTGGATAGCAACCTCACACCACCTTCATGAGGTGGGAGCTATGATCCCCATTTTACAGATGGGAAAACTGAAGCTTAGCAAAGTTGTGACTGACTTATAGGTACACTCCCATTCACGTAGAGGACCCAGGACTCATGGACCAAGTTTGTCTCTATTAATATACTACAAATATGTATCAATCCTACTTCTAACAAAAGTTTAATCATTGCTGATCCAATAGCCAACATATAACTGCACTAGAAGAAAAATGTGAAACATTCTTGGGGAAGGGGTATCCAAGATGGCATAATAGAGATGCCTAACACTCACCTCTACAAATAAGAACAAAGCATATAGCTGCATTTGGAGGTGAGTAACTGTGGGAGAACCATGGAGACATTGGAGTGTTAGAAGACAACAGCATAGAAAGAGAACACACCCTAGCATCTTCTCCCCCCACCTCTCCATAGCCAGGGGAGGAGTCATCTTCCCTCTGCAGGAGCAAGGATGAAAAGAGATTCCCAGCTACTGATCAGGTAATCTTAGTCACTGGAAATCTTCATAATCCTCCCAAGTTTGCAGTCCACATAGATTAAGTAACCTGCCATCTACACAGTAGCCTGGCTTTGGAAAAGAATCTTACATCTATCTCTCAGAGGTGCTAGCCTCAGAAGCCATCTTGAGAACTGGGCTATTATCTGAACTTGAACAGCTTTAGGGGTCAGAAAACTGCACATTCCAGTCTCTGGTACTCCACAGATATTCCACTACACTGGTTTGTAGTAGAAAGGGTACTTGCTTTGCAAACCAAACTTGGAACAGCAGAATGACTATGACCTAAACTTGCTAGGTATCCTTGCAGGGGACAGGTTTTGTAACATGAAGAGAACAGAAGCACAAAACTTTCAAGAACCAGGAGATAAAGGGACTTGCCCTCTGAGACCAGAGGCATTTTCAATCATGTATGGACTTGCACCAGTGCCAGGACTGAAGACCAGGAACCATTCAGTTCCGCTGCTCACCCCCTCTCCCCCACCTGCAGTTAAGACACTTTTTTATTATGGAAGCAGTGGAGAGGGAATACCTGCTGCTTCCCTGCACTCAGGAGATGCTGTACTCTGTGACACTGGCCCAGTATGTGGCATAACTGAAGGAATGTGGAGGGGAAAAAGGGCCTCAGCTCCAGCCACTGCCTCACTCCTGGAGGCACATGGCCAGGGTTTTTCGATTTGCCTAGGAATATGAAAAATGAGAAGTTATGGGGGGACTTAGGCACTTGGCAGAAGAGATAAAAGTCAAACAGGAAGTACCAAAGAGAGGGTCCATAAAGTGAAGGAATGAGCTAAGGAGAGCCACACCTGTGAATGAGACCGCACAGAGGTCCAGTTTGGGGCTCAGGGTATTTCTAGTAAGCAGAAAATCCCCTATACTTCTACAGTTGATAATACACCATTATTCATTCTTCTTAAGTAAAGCATGCTTTCTCCATGTCTACAACCTTTTTTTTTTTTTGGCCTGTTAATGTTGGTTCCAAGAAACAGAATCTTCTTTGGGTTATTAAGTTCAGCTGGAGGGGAGGAGGGGGGCAGTAGCAGTGAAGGCGGGAGGGGGGCGGGGATTGGAGTCCTTTAAGATATTTGTTTCAAAGGGCAAAGGGTAGGAAATGCAGACTTTCACAAGGAATTGAAGCAGAGACCTTTGGTGCTGCTCTTCACCCTAGCTGTCCCTACCTATCATCACATTGTTCCCCTTTTTTCTACTTCTGTCCCTGCACCTGCTTCTTAGGCAGTATTCGACTTTTCCTGCTTTTTATCGACTTCCTGTTCAAATACCAAGTAAGGCCCAACAATTACTTCCAAATTTCCACTCTTAAATTCTTTAAACATCTGACTGACCAGGCAGGGTTTTAATCCAATCAACTGTGGCCCGCCAGGGTCAGTCTTAGGGTGCAAGAAGGAAGAGCATAGGGGCTGGGAAGGTGGCTCAGTGGTAGAGGGCTTGCTTTGCATGCCTGTAGGCCCTGGGTTCGATTCCTCAGCACCACATAAGCAAAAAGAAAAAAGCCGGAAGTGGCGCTGTGGCTCAAGTGGTAGAGCACTAGCCTTGAGCTGAAGAGCTGAGGGACAGCGCCTAGGAGCAGAGTTCAGGCCCCGCGATCGGACCCCCCCCCCCAAAAAAAAAAAAAGAAGGAAGAGCATAATCCAGTAGCAATTTATTAAAGGTATCTGCAGGCAAAACCTAACAATCCAAACTTGATTTTTATATTAACCCCATGATCAAATCAGAGAAGTTCTTTGATTTGTGAGATATCTTCCTTCCTCCTTGGGGCCTGTTATAGGGCCCCTTCTTTGTGCTCACAGAGGTACCTTGAGCATCCCAGGTAGAGTAGAAGCACTCTGAAATTGCCCAATAGCTTACCCAAATCTCTGTTTGGCTTGTGCCGAGATCTGACTGAGGATAAAATGTCGTGATCAAGCCGGGTGCCGGTGGCTCACGCCTGTAATCCTAGTTACTCAGACGACTGAGATCTGAGGATCGTGGTTCAAATCCAGCCCATGCAGGAAAGTCTATGAGACTCTTATCTCCAATAAACCACTAGAAAACCAGAAGTGGCACTGTGGCTCAAGTGGTAGCCTAGAACTGAAGAGCTAAGGGACAGTGCCCAGGCCTGGAGTTCAAACTCCACAACCAACAAAATAAAAATGAAAATAAAAACTGTTGTGATCTAACAGCTATCTTGTTATGAGGTTGAGGGTCTCACTCTAACATAGTAGAAGACAGGACTGAAAGCCCTCTGAGACCAGAGGTATTTTCAGCCATGTGTGGACTTGCACTAACTTGCCAGGGCTGAAGGCCAGTAACCATTCAGTTCCTCATGCCCCCTCTGCCTCATTCGGGTGTCTATTACTGACAGGGTAGGAACGAACACCTGCTGCTTCCCTATTTGTGCTCACTGTTTCTAAAAGAGGGTCTCTTAGCAAATTGAGTCCCTTCCTATAGCCTAGTCCATTCCTTCCCTTCTCCACAGCTTAGCATGCTCCCTTCCTAGGCAGCGCTAGGCCTGTGTAGTAAAGGCAATAAATAATCAACTTCCAACCCCCTTTACCTTGGGATGGCACTTCTCTAAGGCAAAAGGCAACAAGAGCCCCTTAGCATGACCTTCAGGTCTGGGCAGTTGCAGGACCCTTATCTACTATTTATTTAGATAGTAGACATAAATCCTAGGCTGACATGAAGCCCCTGGCCCACACGTTCACACCAGGGTCTCTGCCTCCTAGCCCCTTGTAGCCCCTCCTAAGCCTTCTAGATTATATAGGTCTCCCCAGACAATAGCTGGTGCTTCTTCTCATTCCTCCCTGGTGAGGAGTCTTGCTGGCCCTCTTTCCCCAGCAATAAACCTTTCTTTGTTCTCTGTACCTGGATGTCTGCATGGTTCTCTGGCAAAGTCTATTAATCTTAATTTTGCTAAGAGTCTCATTTCTCATAGATGTGTACCAGGACTGCAATGTATATTTTTAGGCTCCCCATCATTAATGGAATCACAATGGTGTGCCATTTCATCCAGCTTCCCTCCTTTGAAATGGAGTCACATAAGCTTTTCTGTCATGGCTGGTCTAAAACTATGATTCTGCCAATCTTGGCCTCCCATGTAACTTGCAATGACAGGTGTAAGCCACTGGTACTTGGCTTCTTTCTGGATTTTTGTGTTTGGTGTGTGTGCATGCATGTGTGCACGCATGTGCACATGTGTGTGCATGTGTGCAAGCCAGTACTGGAGTTTGAACTCAAGGTATCACACTCTTGCTTAGTTTCTACCACCTGAACCACACTTCCACTTGTGGATTTTTACTTGTTTATTTAGAGATAAGAATTTCAGGGGCTGGGAAGGTGGCTCAGTGGTAGAGCGCTTGCCTTGCATGCTTGACGCCCTGGGTTTGATTCCTCAGCACCACATAAGCAAAAAAGAAAAAAGCCGAAGTGGCGCTGTGACTCAAGTGGTAGAGCGCTAGCCTTGAGCTGAAGAGCTGAGGGACAGGGCCCAGGCCCAGAGTTCAGGCCCCACGACCGGACCCAAAAAAAAAAAAAAAAAGAATTTCACAGGCTTTTCTGCCCATGAGAAACAGGAGTGGACTGGAACCTCAATTCTCAGGTCTTAGTCTCTTGAGTAACTATGATTACAGGCGTGAGCCACCATGCTTAGCTTCTTCTGGACATACTCTATATGGGAAAAGAAGATTTTTGTTTTAGCCACTCTTCTTGTGGGGTTTTCTTCTCATTTGCAGCCAAGCTTAATCCTAATGGAGAACAAGATTTAGTTGAATAGTGGGGTAGGATAGAGTTCTCTTGATCATCCAGATTCAAGAGAAGATGCTGTACACATGCCACTCAGGGAAGATGGGAAAACCCGAAAAAGGTAGAATTTAGTTCTGTATCTGGTTACCTGGAGATAAAAGGTAAACTTTTATATCTAAAAGTGATTGATAGATCCAGCAGGGCAAGAAATGAAAGAATGCTGAGAGGAGCAAACAGCAACCTACAGAGATAAAAATCTCATCAGAGGCACCAGTTTTTGTGTTTTATTTTTACATTACATTTGATGCTCTGGCCCCTGGAGTCTGTTTTTTCAAGCACTAGCAAATTGGCTGTGCTTTGATCCTGAAATAACATTTGTCTTGAGCAATAGAGCTGGACAAGTAGATATGTATTAGGAAAGTGACCTTTTATAACTGTACCAAACTGCAGTGGGTATTTGAAACTACAGGCTTTAGAAGAGAAGCCACAAAGGAAAGAGTATGATCAGGACAGAAGCACTAGATGGTTTTCTTCAGATTTAAATTTTATTCCTTACTTTGGAATAGTCATTCATATTGGGATCTATTACCAGGAAGAAGTTATAGATCCCAAGAGGTTATAGATCTCTCACCTTTGAGGTGAGAACACCTTTGGCTTACACCAGTAATCTCAGTAGGAGATTAATTAATTAATCTCAGGGAGATTGAGATAGGAGGATCGTGGATAAAGCACATACCAGGCAAAAGGCAAGACCCTATCTCAATGAAAAAGACAGGCTTGGTTAATCATGCTTGTAATTTCAGTTATATAGGGCAGGTTTATAAGCTGGCTCCACACAAAAAGACTGAGGCTCTATCAGAAAAAGAACTAAAGCAAAATGGTTTGGAAATGTAGCTCAAGTGGTAGAGTATTTGCCAAAAAATGGGAGGCCCAGTGCGCGCACGCGCGCACACACACACACACACACACACACACACAAACACACACACACACACACACACACACACACACACACACACAACATCTTTGAAGATGTACTTTGAAAATATAGTTTAAGCATCATAAATTCTAAAGGCAAAAAATTGGTCAAAAATAACTAGTGGGTTTTCATTTTACTCTACTTCCCCTATTCAGCATCTTTTCCTTGCACTTCCTATAAGGATGACCCTTATGGGGATAGCTATCTGGGGATAGCTGAGAAGCTATCTCCAGAAATCTCTAAATGAGTCAAGAATGCTCTGGATTATTTGGGGTGTGTTTGTTGTTTTTGTTTTGCCTAGACTCTCCTTTCCTAACTATGAAGCCATGCAACTTCACCTCACCACTACTAATTTGCCCAGGGACTAATGGCAAGCAGGAGGCTACAGTTAATTAAGATCAGGCCAGCTGCTAGTTGTTGCTATTTACTTCTGGGTTGTACTCTCACTTCAGTCACTGTGCTCTTCCCACTACTCTTCCCTAAAGCTTTCGGTCCCACGTAATTGGTATATCCACAACATGGCAGCCTCATTTTTTCCTCCAGCCTATATTGTCCTCAATGATTTCACCATTTCTGAAGTCTTTATTTCAAAGATCTAGGTCTTTGCCTACCTGTCTTTCTCCACTTCTAAAACTCCTTTTCCTTCACTGAGGATCTTACTGTTTTCTAATCTGTCACCAATCCTCACACTTACTTCGACTCTCATCTCTCTTTACTCAATTCACATTCTATCATCGGTCAGCAGAACCACCGCCTTCAGGATAGTCCCTTGGGGCACACTCTATCCTGGCTAAACTTGAGTTTGAATTATACCTAAACAATTGAAAATAGCTAGCAAAAACAAAAACAAAAACAAAAACTATCAGCTCTTCTGACTGGCTCACTTTAAATTTACAAACACCTACCAAGTTCAACTTCAACAGAGTTTAAGCATTTCAGTACCTTAAGAAATTGATCTTCCTATTTTAGGTCTGCTCCAGCCACGCAGGCCCCGGGCAGATACCTCCCTACCTCTTGGCTAGGTTTTCACCCAGTATCTGTGTTACCTAGGTAAGTAACTGGCAACCCTGGAAGCAGTCACCTCCCCCTTCTGCTAGGTCACTTCCTGGGCTCCTTTCATCTGACTGGAGGGTCCCAGGCCCTGAGGTCATGTCCAGATCCAGTGCAGCTACACCTTTCTCCCATCTTGGCCACACCTCTTCCTGTCCCTGGACTAGGTAAGTCCTGTAAATAAGCTTTTTTTCCTACCTGAACACCACATGGTGTTCTCTTCACCTGCTGCCTAATGAAACCTACCTATAGATAGAACTTATACCCATTATCCAAGATAATACATCATTTCCATTAAAAATCTCCTATAAGTCCATTTGTCTTGTTTGCTCTCAATATCTTGATTCCTTTCTCAGAAGTTACCTCCTTTACCCATCACTAACTAATTCTACCTACTTCCTTCATACCATATTTTTACCGATAACTTATAAGAACTAAGATCCAAAGGTTTCTGGACTGAGTAATTTCATCCACAAAGTCTATTACTATAAAATTGGCTTTGTATTGGGCAGACATAGTTATTTATTAGACTAGCTTTAAGAGTTCATATAATTCTACTCTCCTGCCTATACAAAGGCTTCTTTTTTGTATCGTGAAATGTAACTTTCAAGTTTTCCATCTATATGAATTATACAAAATAGAAGATTTACTATTACATTTTTTGGCATGTATAGAGAAGGCTGTATATATCCCCTATTTCCAGTCTGATTATAAAGACGCATGTGTCGAAATGGGACAAATTTAAATATGAAACAAGAAAGGCAAAACTGTAACACTAATCTCATGGTATAGACTCTAAGAGAAAAAAAATCACAGAAATACACAGAGTGGCAAGAAGGAATATATAGTTGGAATTCAGAGTTCTCTTCAACTAAAAAGAACTTTGTGTTTTGTTCTGTGTTTAAGGATGAACATGAACTTTGTGTAATTGAAATTCCCTCTTTTGTCAACAGGGGTTTCTTTGTACAGCTCATCCATTCCTTATGTATAGAGGAGTGTTCACCTATAGTTGTCAGCAGATTTCTCAGGTAACCCTCATGAATGGTTACTTCATCCTCAAAGCAAGCAAAAGCATTTTCAGGATCTGTACTATTTAACTTCTCACCAAACATGATGAAGAACATGGTGAAACTGATGGGACCCAGATACTTATGCATCTAGATACTTACCAGTAGGGTTTTTTCCTAGTATATCATGTAAATGTCCAGTCATGCTGTCTGGGCTCTAGTCAGTCATATTGAAGGGTTCTTTGAACTCCTGGATCTGTGACCAAATACAACAAACACATTAGATATTGCATACTGAGGTACATCTTGGTAGTCTTAGCCTTTTGCCCTTTTGCTGGACGTGATGATGGTTAAATCCTGTTCTTCACTGTAAATCTCCTTGCCCCAGTAAGCATTATGCCCTCCTTTGGTCCTCAGCTCCACCCAAACTTGAGCCCCTCCCTGCCCTTTACAGCTGGCCCCTCCCTCTCTCGGCCCAGACCCACCTGAGCTCCCATCTACCTCATTTCCTATCCCAGACCCTGCTGCTATCTAGATAGCTGAGGTCGCCCTGTGTTCTCTCTCTGGGGGAAATATGGCTCCTCTAATAAACCTTGTAACAATCTTTCTCCTGTGCCTGCCTGCCTCCGCAGGGTCCCCTGGTATGGATGTGACAGATCCTTTCATTGATCCTTTCAGCCCCCAGAATATACAAGCACTGTTAGTGCAGCTTTGCATTTGAGGGTACTAAGTCTAAACTTAAGACAAAGAAAAACTGAGCTCAAATGTTGACTTTGTGACTACTTAAACTATGTAAATTTACAAAGTTAAGAGTTAACTTCTCTGACCTTGCTTTGCTGCATTTGTGTAACTGCTAGAGGTGGTTAGGGAGTCTAGTTTCACTTAAGAATTTCCTGATACCTGATAAAGCAGTAAAAATTGTTGACTTTAAACAGTCTTCACCTTCCTGTCCACATCTCCTTAATAGGCAGTACACATAAAGCACTTTCGTTCTTTAATGAAATATGGTTGTCTCAAGCAAAAGCACTTATATAATTCTTCAATGAGTTCAATGCCTTTTCATCGTAGAATGCCCTTTTTAGAGTGATAGAAATATAAATTATAGTTATTCAAACAAGTCCTAACTATATTGTTTTGCCAATAACCAAATTCAAGTCTTCAAGAAAAAATTAGAATTTAATCCAAAGAAATGTTCAACTATACAGATATTCATGTTTAGAATAATTTATTTAATCTTGCAAGAAGGAAATTTTCCAATGTCCATAAAAACTTTATAGCATTTGAGCTGGGAGGTGGCTCAGTGGTTGAGTGCCTGCCTTGCATGCATGAGGCCCTGGGTTCGATTCCTCAGTACCACATAAGCAGAAAAAGCAGGAAGTGGCACTGTGGTAGAGCACTTGCCTGAAACTGAACACTACTCAGTAGTGTTGGTAGTTAAAGTATTAGTTATTAATATAATCTAGTATAGCTTGGCATTTGGACAAGAGCAGTGGAATGTTTATATGAAAGGCATATGTGTTGGGCTGGGAAGGTGGCTCAGTGGTAGAGCGCTTGCCTTGCATGCATGAGCCCCTAGGTTCAATTCCTCAGCACCAAATAAGCAGGAAAAAAAAAAAAAGCCGGAAGTGTTGCTATGGCTCAAGTGGTAGCGCGCTAGCCTTGAGCTGAAGAGCTGAGGGACAGCGCCCAGGCCCAGAGTTCAGGCCCCACAACCGGGCCCCCCCACCCCCCAAAAAAGAAAGACATATGTGTTATAGGTTGAAAGAAAAGAGACAGTAAAGAGAGTAGGTTGAAATTCCTTTTCTTTTCTTCTCTGTATTTTTAGTCAATGTAATCCTAAATCATAATTACCACTGAAGTTGTCACTGAAAAGATGATGATACTAGAGTTTAGAAAATTGTCCCTATTGGCAGAAATGACATTCATTTCTATGAACTAATTAATCATGGCTGAGATAATCAGGTTTTGCCTGGCAAGCAAGTCTCAACATGCTCTAAATTCAGATGAAGCTATTGTCTGGAGGCGTTAGGCTTCTGATAGAACTGTGAGTTGAAGAGAAAAGCACATCCATGCAATACTATATTTAAATATTACTACTAAGAATTTTGAATTCTCAGTATTCTATGAACTCAGAGTCTTTCAAAACAAAAGTCATAAGGAAGATACCCATTATTTGGTTTTAGTTTTTGTTTTTGTTTTGCCAGTCCTGGGGCTTGAACTCAGGGCCTGGACACTGTTCCTGAGCTTCTTTTGCTCAAGGACAGTGCTATACCACTGGAGCCACAGTGCCACTTCTGGCTTTTTCTGTTTATGTGGTACTGAGGAATCGAACCCTGGGCTTCATGCGTGCTAGTTGTGAAGTCCACTCCTGGATGGCAACCAGACTCCACCCTCCTCACAGCAAAGTCTCCACCCAGTACCTAAGTTGCCTAGGCAACTGGCACACCTGGAAGAGGTCACATCTGCATCCGCTGAGGTCACATCTGAATTTGATGTGGCCACACCTTTCTCCATCCCTACCCTAGATCAGGCCTAGCCCAGGCCCAGACGCCCTCTTTTCTAGCTCTTTTCTCTCTCTTTCCTAGCTCTCCCAGCTCTCTTTCCCAGGCCTTTCCCCACCGCGTGGAGGACCAAGATAGCCTGGTGCCAGCCAGAACGATCAATAAACCTACCCCTTACCTGAATACCACGTGTGTGCTGCTGTTCTTACTCAGTTACCTCTTTTTAAAAACCTAACACTAGGCAAGCACTACTACTAAGCTACATTCCCAGCCCTCCATCGTTTTTAACTCCTTTTATTTACATTATGCTTTCCTCTTTCTTCTCTGCTAATTTCTAGGACATTCTCTTCATCCTTTTGCAATGGTTCAGAGCTTGTTTCTGCCATGTTTCATTTTTCCTAGCAGGCTGTATTCATATTCCTTATTGTTCTCAATTTCTTTACTTCTTCCTGTACTGCAACTACTGTTTGGTCATACTTGATAACTGCTAGCGAACACATCAAACTGAAATTCCCTCTGACCACAGAATCCTGTTACTGCCCTCCCATTTCCTCACTCCACTGAATTTGCTCTTTGTCTACTTTGTTATTTCTTGTTCCTGAATCTTGAACAGCAAGAGATAAATAGCATCACCAGCCAAAGGCAAAGGATTTGATATTTACTGTCCTGTTCAGACCTGCCTTGACTGAATGCATGATTCTGTTTACATTTTAAAAGATACTTAGTTCTTTAATGTTAAAAGTTTGATGTGCAAGACTAGAGTATTGAATTATAATTGTGGTTAATATTTGAACTGCTGACATTACTAAGTTGAGAATCCATAATTTAAAATTCTAAGGTCTGTTTAGTCTTTTTTCTATTTAAATATATCCAATGCTTACTCATAGTTCGTTTTCACTTATCTGATCAAGAGTTGTTTCATATTTTTCATGTGGTGTTAGGGAAGGAAGCTGATTTAGTGTTTACCTGGTGGTGAGCAACTAAGCTGAATGAGCCTTTGAGTGCAAGCCCTGGCATCAGCAAATAGTAAATCTAATTAATTCAAGTTTGAGTATCATATAAGCCATGCTCCCAACCCTCCAAGTTTTAGCTTTAAACTTTATTTCTTTGTTAGGGTCTGGGTTTTTTTGTTTGTTTTTCATGTATCTCTTTTTAGTAGGGTCCACAATGCTGTCCTCCTTCCAAATTTTCCTGTTTCATTACCTGGTATTCCCCTAGAATCTTTGTTTTCATCATCTTAAATTGTCCCAAATTGTGTAGAATTTTTTGGATCCCATCTTTTCCTAGTACCTTCCAGTGGCCTTTTAGTTCCTCTCTAGATGACTTGGGGTCTAGGCTCACTGTATAGATATGATTCTCAAACTTTAAATAATTTGCCAGGGCTTGAACTCAAAGGCTCATTCAGCTTAGTTGCTCATTGCTGGCACTAGCCACTTGAGCCACCCCTCTTGATAGGGTAAATTAGACATAGCCAGAGAACCATGCATAGAGAACAAAGAAAGGTTTATTGCCAGGAAAGGGGCCAGCAAGACCCCTGCTCACAAGGGAGAAGTGAGAAGAAGCACGGGCTATTGTCTGAGGTGACCTATACAACCTAGAAGGTTTAGGAGGAGCTAGAAGGGCTAGGAGGTGGAGACCTGGTGTAGATGTGAGGGCCAGGGGCTCCATCATGGTGGACTAGGATTTATGGCTGCTGTCCAAATAGTAGATATGGGGCCATGCAGCTGCCCAGACCTGAAGGTACTCTAAGGGGCTCTTGTTGCCTTATATGGTAGTAGCTGCCCCAGAGAAATGCCATTCCAAGGTAAAGGGGATTGCAGGCTGATTATTTACTGCCTTTCCTAAATGGGCCTAGTGTTGCCTAGGAAGGGAGCATGCCAAGCTGTGGAGAGGGGAAGGAGTGTGCTATGCTATGGGTAGGGAGTTCATTTCACTAACACCCCTAGTCTTGCTTTTTGCTGGTTATTTTAGAGATAGTCTCATAGGCTTTTCTGCCTTCCTGAGTAGCTGCTAAGATTATAGCTAGCACCCACTTAGATTTACTACTTCTTGAGTTTTCTTTGTTCTGGTTGATTTGATTCTATGTATGTGAGAACATTATTCTCTAATTTTCCTGGAATGATCTTCTTAATAGTTTCGTAACTCCAAGTACCTTGGATGGAATTCCAAATCAGAATTACCACCAAAGTTGTCACTGTAAAGATGAATGATACTAGAGATAAGAAATTGTAGAATATAAGGAAAATATACTGTTTGAGCCACTTCATCTTCCCATATCTTTATTTTCTGCTTGGTTTGGTTGGAATTTTAGATGGATATGGAAATTATAAAGTGGAACTAAATTTCCCTCACTTCTTGAAGGTATTGTCTTATGGCAATCTATTAGATGCTACCGATGAAAAATCTGACACTTGTATAATTTTTATTCCTTTATAATTGCCCTTTGTTTTCACGGAAAGGTTTTAAGAACTTCCCTTGATCTCCAGGCTTCTGAAATTTCACAATGATTTAATGAGAGAAAGGTTTTTTTTTCCATTCATTTTGAAGGGTACTTGGGATGTCCTTTCAATTGGGAAATTCTTTTCATTTCTAGAAAAACATCTTGTAATATTTGATGAAGTCATCTCTATTTTCTGTTATTAGATCTCTTGTAAAAAGCTTATTTCTCTTATCTTTTCCTTCATCTATTTCTCATCTCATTATTTTGTTTTCAGTTGAGGTTTACTCAGTTTTAGCTTCATAATTTTATCCTGAATTTTATTTTGACACCCTGTCTTTAATTTCCAAGAGCTCTGCATCATTTTGTGAATTTTTTTCATAGCACTTGGATATTTTCTGGATCCAATGTTCTCTTTTAAACTTCTCTGTTGATGGTAATAAGCATTGCTATTTAAAGTACTCATCTGTACTTTGAATTATTTGTTTTCTTTGGGGGGGTTGTTTGTTGTTTTTTCTGTCTATCTTCCTATCACTTGTGTTGTAAACTTTGTAATTTCTGGAGAATCCTTGATTGCATATTTGTATTTAAGAATGACTCAGTAAAGAGTGCATTTGCACATACTTGGGAGCGCTGGCTAAGGAAGCAGAACCTATTGCTTAGATAATTTCTCTATGACATGACTTGGCTATTTCATTGCTGAATGTGTAAAGGAATGTCAAGACATTTGCTCTAGGGCCATTTGACTTCTCCAGAAAAGAACACGAAGATCTCTTTCCTTGAGGATAGTTGCTCAGCACCTGAGATACTCCAGACAGGAGTTTAAGGTTTGAGTTTTAATTAATGCTTCTGTGCAGCTTTACTATCTTCCTTTATTGAACAGATACATAGGGATCCTCGACCTTTCCCAGACCCTTTGCTATACTTATCTTTACTTAAAACACTTAACTGTGGCCTCCTCAGTCTGGCCACGCTTTCATCTGCCCACTTCATCTCACCCTTATTTCTCCTCATTTTAAAGCAGACGTTGTCATAGCCCTTACATTTTCAATAGCCCATCTTGTGTTCTTACAATAATATGAATTTGTCCCTTCTATGTGATTTCACTATCAATTAAGCGTGATTCCTGGAGAGAGAAGAGATGGAGTTGTGTGGCTTAACTCCCATGGAAAAGGACATTTCCATTTGTTTTCCCAGATCCTTTGCATTCTCATTACATAGCCACCTTTATTTTTTACTCTCTCATTCTTCACAATCATGTTTGCTTTAAAGCCTAACTTTTTAGCTAAGCAAGGTTAAAGTTTATTGCCTTAGAGAAAAGGGTCAAGAGAACCTTCCACAAAGCAATCAGCAACATAAGTAAGTATGAATAAGTATCTATGAGAAATAAATAAAAGTAGACTATTATTATTTCAGGGACAAGAAAGATTGAGGAAAAAAAGCATAGGTTCCACCCTCGAGTAAAAGCTAGGGATCTCCCCAAAGGTCTTGAAGATGGAAGAAGGTTTTTCATGGATGCAACCTGGCTCTCTTGGAGATGGTATTTACCAACCCCCTGAATCAGCAGGGAGTGACTACAGCAAAAGAGAGATAGTGGTGTAGTTCACTTAGCAGATTTGGTGTTGCCATGGTATTTCTGAAGATCACTTGGCTCCTGTGAGCTATAGGACTGATGCTTGTGTTTTCACATACAAATTATAACAACATCTTTACTGAGTTCTCAAAAAAAATCTTACTGTAAGATAAGCAAAAACTGAGAATTACAAAGAACACTGAAGTTGAAAGTGATTGAAAATAAGGTCTAGCTTTGGAAGAAATATAATTCTAGGCCCTGAGAGGCAGAAACATGAAAAAATGTATAAGGACTGACTACTGAAGCCAAAAAGCCAGGATTTCTAAGAGTAAGGGACATCCTAGCTAGCTGTTAGGGTTTCTGAGATTCTCAAATCCAGGCAATAACATTACTAAAATCACCTTAGGCAACTAACTTATAAAGAGAAAAGACTTATTTGGCTCAGACTTTTCGCAGTGCAAAGGCACAGCCCCATATGAGCTCAATTCAGGTAAGGGAAATGGATGACAGCATGGCTTCGTTCAATCCATGTAGGAGCCAGTGCTCCTATCTCCAGCCAGATAACAAAGGAGGAGAGTACAGATGAGCAGTGTTCCACAATTCCTTCAACTGTCACAACCCCAAGGACCAAAGGACTTCCTAGTAGGCTCACCTATTAAAGGTCCCACCTTCCCATTAGCACTACTCTACAGATCAAATTTTCAGTCATAGATCTTTGGAGGATTCTCAAACTAACGTTTAAACCACAGCAAGTACACAAGAACAAAAGCTGAACTTAGGGACAGCAAATCTCCATACCTGACTTCTGTGAATCAGAACTGTGATACTAATATGTTGTTAAAATTTAGGATATGATTCATTAGATAGGAAAGGAATTTGGAAACACACATCTTAGTTGCTAATATTAAGCAAGCAATTTTGAGAGTGGTCTACCTTAATCCTTCTCTTGAATTACAGTTTCCACCTGAAGGTCACTTGGGAATTTACGCTGTCAGGTACTAAGAGCAAAACTTTGGAGTCTTAATGAGCCAAAGAAAAATGCCTCTCCCACACCAAACTCTTTCTTAAGAGCTCCATATATGTGGTTTATTTCCATTTTGGTTGACTCTCTCTTATAGTACCCTTTATTGGATAAGCCACCCCTTCCAACTCACATGCTTTTTAGTTTTTTCTTGGTAGTCCTGAGGTTTTGATCTCAGGGCTTAAAATAATAGGTTGTGCTTTTTCATGTTTCTTCCACTTATATGGCACAAAACTCTAGGGTTAAAAAATACTTTACAATCAAATGGCCCAGAGTCTTCATTTGTAGATGAGAAAGAGCTAGAAGGTAATCTGGGGTCGTTCCTCTAAAAGAAATTTTGATGCTAAATTAAATTTTAAAACTAGGTGTTAGCCAGGTGCTGGTGGCCCACACCTGTAATCCTAGCTACTCAGGAGGCTGAGATCTGAGGATCATAGTTCAAAGCCAGTCCAGGCAGGAAAGTCTGTGAGACTTTTGTGTGTGTGTGTGTGTGTGGTCTGGTCATGGGGCCTGAACTCTGGGCCTGGGCACTGTCCATCAGCTCTTCAGCTCAAGGCTAACACTCTACCACTTGAACCACAGTGCCACTTCTGGCTTTTTTCTTTTTGTTTATGTGGTGCTGAGGAATCGAACCCAGGGCCTCATGCATTCAAGGCAAGTGCTCTACCACTGAGCCACCTTCCCAGCCCCGTCTGTGAGACTCTTATATTGAATAAACCACCAGGAAACTGGAAGTGGTGCTGTGGCTCAAGTGGTAGAGCACTAGCCTTGAGCTGAAGAGCTGAGGGACAGCACCCAGGCTGAGAGTTCAAGCCCCAGGACCAATAAAAACAAAAAACCCCAACAAAACAAAAAACTAGCTGTTAATATATAGGTCTAGTAGCTCTTTTTCTCACTGAAGGTACAACTGCAAGGGGAAAAAAAATCTCTATTATGTAATTAACATTGTTGAGGTAGTGCTTGGAGACTCATAATTGCAAAATCTTAATGACTTAAAAATTCCCAAGAGTCTAGAAATTCTTAGAAAATAGATGTAAATTCAAAATCATTAGATGTTATGATTTGAATCCAAAGTTTTTACATTTGCTATACATTGATATTGCTACCACTGCCTGCAGGTTGATTCTGAAATGCACATTCCTTGATAAAAAATGCAAATTATAATTGGGAGTGAGTGGGTGGCTCACGCCTGTAATCCTAGCTACTCAGGAGGCTGAAATCTGAGGTTCAAAGCCAGCCTGAGCTGAAGAGCTGAAGGATAGCTCCCAGGCCCTGAGTTCAAGCCCCCAAACAGACTGAAAAAAAAAAAAAAAGCAAATTATAGGTTTTTCCTTTGCTGTAATTCAAAGAATTGAAATAGCATTGAGAAAGGCAGTACTTTGTGGGGAACATGGGTGGGTATCAAAATAACTGTGTCAGAAACAGCCTAGACTCACCTTAGTGAGACTCATAATGTGCTGTAGAAGAAAAACTCCCAAAATGGGAATCGAAAACTTCGGTTCTGACACTGCTCTGTTACTAACCAGGAGGGAATCTAGGGCAAAACATTTTATTTTGTGAAGTTACCACAGGTTACCCCTGAGTTCTTAGCCAGTTATATAAAAATCTTAGGATTATTTTATGAATGTGAAAAGTGTCCTGTATTCCAGCCCCTAGAAAAGGCCCAGATGTGAACAGTTGTCTCCCTTAACAAGGTCCTAATATCCTCCTTTTGTTCTCTTCTGAGGTCAGCTCAGGGCAGAAATATGGCAAGCAGAAACCTGGCAGTTCTTTTGCAACCCTTTCCCTCCATCTCCTACCTTCATACACTACCTGAAACAAAACCCCATTGTCTCTTCATTTATGTCTCCTCACTGTTCCTTCTCCATCTATACTACTAACGTCTTAGTACTTGGCTTTTACCTGAACCACCAGAGCAAATAACTGCTTTTCTAACTGTCCTCTCAGACCACAGTCTGCTTCTACTGGGCAACTTTTTTGTTTAAGATTTATACAGGGAGTGATTTCTCTTATTCTCACTCTGTAAGAGGTTCTTAAACTCATTTTAGCTGAAGAACACTAATTTAAAGCAGGATAAATGCTAGGTACACAGCCACCTTTTTTTTTTTGGGTCCGGTCGTGGGGCCTGAACTCTGGGCTTGGGCGCTGTCCCTCAGCTCTTCAGCTCAAGGCTAGCGCTCTACCACTTCAGCCACAATGCCACTTCCGCCTTTTTTCTTTTTTCTTATGTGGTGCTGAGGAAGTGAACCCAGTGCCTCAGGCATGCAAGGCAAGTGCTCTACCACTGAGCCACCTTCCCAGCCCCACAGCCACCCTTTTTTTTAAATCTAAACCCTTTAAACTATTCTCTCCTGCACTCACTTGGCAGTCATCTCGGGTTCCAAGAAGAACAGGAATTATAATTTATAACAAGTTTACAGAAGAGATGAAGGAAACTGTCCCAGAGGAAGAAAACAGCCAAAAGCTCAGAATAGACCACCTACCAGGCAACAGTGACTTATTCCCTCCCCTCAGGTGATGACAACAGTGACTTATTCCTTTCAAATGATGACAGCAATAACAACTTCCAAAGATTTTTCCAGAACCTCAATGAAGACTGAGATAATGGTCAACTGGCCCACTGTGATTGCTTCTGTATACCTTTCTTCCCTTGTCTCCTGGTTCTTTGTCTATTTAAATCTATAACTCATGTCTCTACTCTGATGATGAAGAGGGGTTGAAGTGTTATTTGCTTACGGCATGTGTGCCACAAAATAAACCTTTCTTTGTTCTGCCCCAGTGTATTTGGTATATGAGGCAAGTGGCCAGACCTGAAAAGTGGAAGCCTTCTGGTTTTATCTCTACTGCTTTTATCCAGATCCATGCCACTGATCTCCCTGCTTTTGTCCTAGGACTTTCTTCTCAAACATCTAACATGATTGCCTTTAAACATTCAATCAACTATGTCACTTCTACTCCAAGTGAAATTCCTTATAATGCCCGAGGCAACTTTGCTGTTGTTATCACTGTCCTTTCCCACATCTTCCATCCTATGCTCCTTTCCTTTTCTTCCTATCTGACAGAAACACAACCCACTGCAGTGACTTTGCACTCACTTTTCTCTTTGTCTGGGACGCTCCAACTTCCTCACATGGTCACTTAACTCCTACATCACCTTCTCATGGGCCTTCACTTGCCCAGGCCATTCTATGACAGACACTTCCTAAAACTGTGGGCTCTGTTTTGCTTATTTTTTTCCCCCGTGGCAATTGAGAGCTCCTGTGTGTGTGTGTGTGTGTGTGTGCAGTGCCTTATATAGCGGGTGCTCTATAAACATCACTGAATGAACTGTGGGAGACTTGCAGGGGGAGGGGTTGGCATCACACCTTGGGCAAAGATGGAACCAGACCACAGGAAAAAATACCTTGTTTATGGCAAAACAAAACTTGATCATTCTCCCAATCCAAGAATACACAGCTCCAGCCTTTATTAATGTGAGTTTTTTTTTTCTTCTCTCTTGTATTTTCTATGTCAGGAAAACATTCTTCACTACTAAGTCCTTCACTGGGTCACTAAGGGATAAATCACAGTTTACCAACTGTTATCTTGGGTGACCGACATAATTTTTAAAGGACAAAGTAGGGCCTGCCAGTTTTAGAGAGGCCAGGACAGGAAAGTCCTCAGCACTCTGCGACGGTCACGGGGTGACAACAGGCTAACATCGTTCATCTTGAATAAACGGTGAGTCCCCCTTCTCTTCCCCTTTGTCAGAAAGGTGTGGTCCGCAGCTCCCGGGAGAGGACCGGAGGTTTCCCCAGGAGCGGCCCAGAGTCTCGGAGGTCCGGATCAGCAGCAGCCCGGGGGGGTCCCGGTCCTTCCAATCTATTGCCATCGGCGTTGTTCGAGACCCGCGTCCGCCCGCTCAGGGAGCGTAGAGGCCGACCTGGCCGGCCCGCCCGCACCGCGGGCAGCGGGACCCCGCCGCCTCCGCCCCAACGTCCCCCAGCAGGGAAGCCCGCGGCGGGAGGGGGCTGCGCGGCGAGCGCAAGCGCCCCGCACTCGGGTGTTAGCTGCCCACTCCGGGACGCGCGCGCGCGCCGGGATCTGGGTCGGGGGAGGGGCGGCGCCCGGCGCAGCGTCGAGTTTCCCAGAATTCCCAGCGGCGCGGGGAAAGTTTACGGGCCGTAGGCGGCGGCGGCGGCGGCTGTAGCGGTTACTCCGCGGCCCGCGGCGCACCATGGCCCTGGCCGGATGTGTTCGGCCTCGCCTCACCGCGTCCCAGGGCACCGTCGCGGAGCGAGCCGACTTTCGGGACGGGACGGACGTGCGACCGAGTAGCGGCCGGCGCGCTTAGCGCCTTGAACATGCGGCTGTCCCTGCGGGCGACCCGAGCTGCGGAGAGGCGGCGGCGGCGGCGGCGGCGGCTCGGGAGCGAAGGCGGCGCCGGCGGAAGGTGGCGGCGGCGGCGTTGGCCGGCGCCTGGCGCGGAGCCCTGAGGAGGCCCCCTCGGTGCGGCCTCGGGCCTCGTCGGGAAGGATGCTGTCCCGCAAGAAGACCAAAACCGAGGTGTCCAAGCCGGCCGAGGTGCAGGGCAAATACGTGAAGAAGGAGACGTCGCCGCTGCTGCGGAGTGAGTGTCGCGCGGCGGGGCGCGCCCGCACCTGGGACGGCGCGGGGGAGGGGGGGGACGGCGGGGACCCCGTCGGTGAGAGGGAGGGCGGGGGGGGGGCTGGGGAGCGTCTTCCTCCTGGGTTCCTGGGAAGTAGATGTTCTTTGCTTCTTCCTGTGCTCCAAGTGTCGTTTGATCAAGCGCAAGTGGAAAGGGCGTAGGCAACGGGGTAGCACCCTTCCGCTTCACCCCTAAAAATAACAGCCACCACGGCCCCAAGTGTTCACGCCTGGCCAGGCTGCGAGTAAGGAGTCCGGGGGATCGATGGCATCCCCACTCCCCGGTGCTGCAGGAGTAAACCGCGAGGCCCGGGCACAGCCCCGGGTTCTCCGGGCCGCTCCTGACGTTCGCACACATTGAGGGCGTCCCTCGCCCGGTGCCCCGAGGAGGGGGAAGCACGCACCGAACTCCTCGTCCGGCTGCGCACGCCGATCTGAGACCGTGACCAGCGGTGGCAGCCGACCCGAAGCCCGGGTAGATTCCAGCCAGGCAGAGGATCCAACCTCGGGCTGTCTTTGCCAACTTCTGGGAAGTTACCCAGAAGTCCTCCCCCCCCCACCCCCCTTCACATCCCAATCAGGCGTTTACTACTCCTTCCTCCTCCAGCCTTTCGAAATGTTTTTGACTCTTGATTTTCGACCCAGATTTCTTGTCATTTTAATGTTGTAAAGCGTTCGGGGTATTTGGGACGGGGAGAGCCTGATGTTTTGGTCTTGGTTCCTGCGAGCTGGGCTCTTTGTGTAAGTTTCCTTCTTGGAAGCAAGTCGTAACCTTGTGACTTAAGCATTACCTCATTTTGTAATTGGGAAGGCTGCTCGCAGAAGTTCTAGTCTTTGCCCAAGATCGCACAGAAAAAGGGGTGGAGAGCATAGTTTTCCATTATCACCACATCCTCAGCCTTCTAGGTTTATTGTAGTTTTAGTGTTTTCAACAAAGTGTATCAGACCCCTTCTGTCAGAAACTTGAAACTTTTTAAAACGCTGTTTTTAACTGCTGGTTTTCTTTCTGCCCCACATGGTCTTTTTTTTTTTTTAGGCATTTTTAAGTGGTAGTTGTTTTTCTGCTGCAAATAGTTAGTTGAAGCCATGACTGATAAATTCTGTAATTGAAATCCTGAAAAAACATCAAATTGTTAAATTAACTGATGCATTATTTTATGTCAAGTGTTGAGCTGTATTTATTCCAGTACTGTTGTTTAGTGTTGGCTGCTGAAGCTTATTATTGAGTGCCTATAGCATTACTTAAGTAAATTAATGAGCTTCATACTCAAGAATGCCTATAATCTATTGTCTCTGAGTTCAGTACTGCTATATCCAGAAAGCTGTTACCTTCTGTTTTGAATTATAAGTGTGCGTGTGTGTGTGTGTGTGTGTGTGTGTGTGTGTGTACGCTCATGTGTGCTTGCCTACCAATTCTGGGGCTTGAAGTCAGGCCAGGGTACTGCTCCTTTGCTCTTTACGTGAAGGCTTGCATTCTACCACTTGATCCTCAGCTTTTTGGTATTTAATTGGAGGTAAGAGTCTCATGGGCTCTGAACTGGCTTTGAACTGTGATCCTCAGATCTTAGCTTATGGAGTAGCTGATATTACAGATATGAGCCATTGGCACCCACTAATAATTTGTTTTTAGAGAAGCCATAGTCACAGATTTGTCATTAAAAAAAGTCTCATTTTAGCCGGGCGCTGGTGGCTCACGCCTGTAATCCTAGCTACTCAGGAGGCTGAGATCTGAGGATCGCGGTTCAAAGCCAGCCCAGGCAGGAGAGACCGTGAGACTCCTATCTCCAATAAACCACCAGAAAACCGGAAGTGGCGCTGTAGCTCAAGTTGTAGAGCGCTCGCTTTGAGCTGAAGAGCTGAGGGACAGCGCCCAGGCCCAGAGTTCAAGCCCCACGACCGACAAAAAAAAAAGTCTCATTCAGTATTCAGGTGCCTCTTTGAAATGAGATCTCTTAATTTTAATTTTTCATAACTAAATATTAGGCTTTCCAGTTTTGTTTTTTTTTGTGGGGGGGTCCGGTCGTGGGGCCTGAACTCTGGGCCTGGGTGCTGTCCCTCAGCTCTTCAGCTCAAGGCTAGTACTCTACCACTTGAGCCACAGTGCCACTTCTGGCTTTTTTCTTTTTGCATTATGTGGTGCTGAGGAATCGAACCCAGGGCCTCATGCATGCAAGGCAAGCGCTCTACCACTGAGCCACCTTCCCAGCCCAGGCTTTCCAGTTTTGATTACTGTATCAATGCTAGTAATCCCAAAAAGTCAATTACTAACTTTAAAATCTTTTCAAAGAAATATACCTTTACATATTTAGGAAGAAGTATTTTCTTCTTGAAGTTGTGTTTTATTTTATTTATTTATTTTTTTTGTCGGTCGTGGGGCTTGAACTCTGGGCCTGGGCGTTGTCCCTCAGCTCTTCAACTCAAGGCGAGCGCTCTACCACTTGAGCTACAGCGCCACTATGAAGTTGTGTTTTATGAAAAAGGATTTGGGGGCACTTTCTAAAGTAAAGTGAAAACAACAAAACTATTCTTCTATATTATTGCTGATTACTATGAATTGATGTATTAGATTATTTTCTATTTTTACACATTAGTGTCAGGCACTTGGGGCTCGTGCTTGTAATCCTAGCTACTCAAGAGGCTGAGATCTGAAGACTGCAGTTGGAAGCCAGCTTAGAAAGAAAAGTCTTTGAGACTTCTATCTTTAGTTAACCAGAAAAAAGCTATAAGTGGACATGTGGTTCAAATGGTAGAGTGAGCACAAAAACCAAGCCAGGTTCTGAAGTTCAAGTTCTAGTGTCCAGGCACGCACATACATGCACACATGCCTACACATTAATTGATGTAGTTCATTTATAAATAAGCTAATTGATGTTTCATTGTATTGATTCTGGTTGAGCTTACATATAGCACATTTGTGCGAATTGTAAATTTATTTGGGAAAATCTTACTCAAAATCCTCTCTTAAATGAAAATTTGTAAGTGTGTTTTCTTCAGTCCATTAGATATTTTGATTTTGGTGTGGCAGCTATAAGTGAGCAACTTTAGAGAAGCATATTTAGTATTTATTAAAATGATGACTTTACTGTGTTTTATTACAGATCTAATGCCATCATTCATTCGACATGGCCCAACAATTCCAAGACGAACTGATATCTGTCTTCCAGATTCAAACTCTAATGCCTTTTCAGCTTCTGGAGATGGACTAGTATCAAGAAATCAGAGTTTCCTAAGAACTCCCATTCAAAGAACACCTCATGAAATACTGAGAAGAGAAAGCAACAGATTATCTGCACCTTCCTATCTTGCCAGGAGTCTAGCAGATGTCCCTCGGGAGTATGGCTCCTCTCAGTCATTTTTAACAGAAGTTAATTTTGCTGTTGAAAATGGAGACTCCAGTTCTCGGTATTATTATTCAGATAGTTTTTTTGATGGTCAAAGAAGGCGGCCACTTGGTGATCGTGCACATGAAGACTACAGATATTATGAGTACAATCATGATCTTTTCCAAAGACTGCCACAGAATCAGGGGAGGCATGCTTCAGGTAACTTGACATTATAATTGATACCTTAGTTTATATTTATTGATTTATACATAAAAATAATTTATACATTTATTGATGATACTTTTTCTTGGGAAACCAACAAATAATGTTAATTTTTTTTTTCTATTTTCTATTTTACCAGTCTTGTGTAAGCCTTTTTGTAAGTAGTTATACTGAATGACAGAATTCTTCCATTAACTCAAGTTACATAAAATTGTCACCTACCTTAATGACATCTAGACTATTAACATTATGAGCCCTAATTACATGGAGAATTAGTGTCTCTAATTGGATTGAATTTAGATTTAGGTTTGTTAGAATGGGAAGGTTCTTCAGAGGATTGGACTTAAACTTGGGAAAGGAAGAAAGAACGGGAAGAATTGGGTAAGCACAGTATGCTATGGGCAACTACATTACTTAGTAATATTGCACTATTTCTCTAAATGTAGCTTTTCAGTCAGATTGATTATCACGTGGCTAATTATGTATTGAATATGTCTTATTGGTTCTCATAATAGACAAATGTATTAATCATCTAATTTAAAATCTGCTTTTCTGTCTGGGAAGGTGGCTCAGTGATAGAGTGCTTGCCTTGCATGCATGAGGCCCTGGGTTTGATTCCTCAGCACCACATAAGCAAAAAGAAAAAAGCCGGAAGTGGAGCTGTGGCTCAAGTGTAGAGCGCTAGCCTTGAGCTGAAGAGCTGAGGGACAGTGCCCAGGCCCAGAGTTCAGGCCCCACGACTGGACTCCCCACAAAAAATTCTGCTTTTCTGATCTTTTGACTTGGAGACAATTCTATGAGGAGGAGAAGAGATTAGAGGAATGTTACAGTTATGCTCTATTCCTTAAGTACTGCATTATATTAGATAAATTAACACAAACTGAAAATTAAACTTTCTTATCTGATTTTTTTCTACCTATTCAATTGTAGGGTTTAAATTTGACAAGATAAATATTTTTTAAAAAGTGAGATAGATGTCCCTTTTAGCTCATCTAATTGCAAGTAGGAACATGAGGTTTTTGACTATAGAAAACTTGAATTCATTTAGTATTATGTGTCTATTATTTTCTTGGAATACCTTATGTATCTAATCACAAAACCAATATATACACAATAATCACAGAATGTCTAATGGTGGAAATTGTGGTACTAATTGTAACTGAGAGCGAATCAGGAGAGAGATCTGTGTAGGCTGAACACTTAGAAGAGTTATTCATTCAGGAGGTAGGACTTGAACTATGATTTGAGCTTGGAATTTAGATTACAGGGTAAAAGAAAGACATTTTAGATGGAAAAATTGGGAATAGCCTGGTGAAAATAAATTAAGGACTGTGTAATGACCTAGCTTGAAGAAATAAGATGTAAGATAAAAATGGAGATTTGTGGTCCAACAATAAGCTGAAGCTTGACTTAAGCAGAAGCGTTGTTGCATTTCAAGAAGGCAAGTGATTTTATGAAAGTGTTTAGAGATTCTAGCAATATTTAATATAGATAGATCCTTAGAGAAAGGAGGATTGCAGATACCTGATGATGGAGATGAAAAGGCATATCTAAGATGGTTTTTGAAAGGAAAATGACATTTATGGGTTTGGTAACAAATGCATCACTGAAGTTTTAGAATTTGGAGAATAGTGTGGAGGAGCATCTTATTTTATAAAAACTGACCTTGTGTCTTGGGACATTGAAGTAGGAAGGTTTTTGTTTTTGTTTTTTGGCATGTAGATACTGTAATGAAGCAGGGTGCTGGTGGCTCATGCCTGTAATCCTAGCTAGTCAGGAGGCTGAGATCTGAGGATGTGATTCAAAGCTGCCCAGGCAGGAAAGGCTGTAAGGCTCTTATCTCCAATTACCTATCTGAAAATCAGAAGTGGCAATTTTAAGTAACAATATTATTTAAAGATTAGGAAAGAAATCATAAAAATCAAAATGGGAAGTATCTTGGTTTTACAAACAATACTGGATTTCTGTTTACTGTAGTAAATGCATAAATTAATTTTTGGAGAGAAGTTGGTCATCTCTGGAGAGACACAGCTTTATCTATATTTGGCAGAGGAAGAGGAAAAAACAGTTGGCTTGGTTCAATACTTAGTTCCCTTTGTCAACATCCTGATTATAACAAAGGCTGTGATGCTTAGTATCTATTACTTCAATAGAGTTCTAGACTCTTTTTTATCCTGTGTAAGCAGTTTAAACCTTGGAAAACATAATTTTTGAGCTTTATTTACAAATATAGATCCCATGGTTACTTGCCTGGATATATGAGATTAAGTTCTTTGAAATCCTATTTAGTGAAAACTTGGTAGAAACAAAGTAATACTTTATCTATCTTTGGGAAATGTAGTTAATTAGCTTGTGAATGTTTTAATATATTCACAGAGATAAATAATGAAAATGGATATTTTAAGGATTGTGTTTGAATGCCATTTAATCTTTTCTGGGAGTAATTGAAATTATGGGAATGATTTTTTTTATTATATATATATATTATTATTTAGAAATTAAAGTTTTTATTTTTCCATATTCATTTAGTTAAAGATTGGTAGCTTATTGTTGGTGGTCCTAGTTTTCTTTAAAAGTTGCAGTTGATCTTGTCTTCATATTACATGGTTAGTAATATACTTGTTCTTTACTCTTATACTATCTATGTGGCCTTTGGTAAAATGACTGAAAACTTTTTTTCCTTATCTCTGAATTGGTAGTGATAATACTGCTTCATAGAACCTTTTTGCTGAAAAGAACTTGAGAGGTGGTATGTACATTTTATTGCATCATTTCTGGTGACATATGACTGATTTCTCGATGTTAAGATTGATTGGATGTATCATGTCAGTCCATCAAGTTCTCCATCAGCTCTTTGTTATTGGTTTTGGCAATGATCATTGACTAGATGGCTGATTTCATTAGATGTTGAAAATTGTGTTACTTGAATTTGGTCATTCCTCCTCCTCCTCCTCCTCTCATCCCCTTCCCCCTCATAATCCCCCTCCCCCCTCCGCCTCTTCCTTCTTTTCTCCCTCCCTCTCTCCCCTCTTTTCCCCCTCCTCCTTTCCCTCCTTCCCTCCCTCCTCTCCCTCCCTCTCTTCCTCTCTCTCTCCTCTCTTCTTTCTTTTCTTTTCTTTTTTTTGGCTGTGGGGCCTGAACTCTGGGCCTGGGCACTGTCCCTCAGCTCTTCAGCTCAAGGCTAGGGCTCTACCACTTGAGCCACAGCGCCACTTTCAGCTTTTTCTGCTTATGTGGTGCTGCGGAATTGAACCCAGGGCCTCATGCATGCAAGGCAAGCACTCTACTGCTGAGCCATCCTCTCTCTCTCTCCCTCCCTCCCTCCCTCCCCCCTCGCTCTGTCTCTCTCCTCTTTCTCTCTCCTCTCTCTCTCTCTTTTCATGAGGCTTGAACTCGGGTCTTGGCATTGTTCCTGAGCTCTTTTGCTCAAGGCTAGGACCCTGTCACTTTGAGCTACAGTTCCACTTCTGGTTTCTCAGTAGTTAATTAGAGATAAGAGTCTTTGCAGGGATTTTCCTGCCTGGGCTGGCTTTGAACCACGATCCTCAGATCTCAGCTCCCTGAATAGCTAGGATTACAGGATTGAGCCACTGGCACCCAGCATGTAACTTCTTATTGGAATTATGAAAACATTTATCTAACTAATATAGTTAGTTTTTTCCCCTTTATTTGCTATTTTTCAGTATAATAAAGTAGTGTCCTAGCCACTTCTAAAGGTAAGTGATGAGCTTTGTTTTGTCTGATTTTTTTGTTTTTTGTTTTGTTTCCAGTGCTGGGGTTTGAACTCTGAGCTTCAAACATGCTCTGCTTGCTTACCAGGCTGGTGCTCTACCATTGAGCCTCCAGCCCTACTTTTTTTTTTGTCGGTCGTGGGGCTTGAACTCTGGGCCTGGGCACTGTCCCTCAGCTCTTCAGATCAAGGCTTTATTGCTTGAGCCACAGCACCACTTCTGGTTTTCTAGTGGTTTATTGGAGATGAGTCTCATAGAGTTTCCTGCCAGGGCTGGCTTTGAACCGTGATTCTCAGAACTCAGTCTCCTGAGTAGCTAGGATTATAGGAGTGAGCCACTGGCGCCCAGCCCAGTCCTTCTTTTGCTGGGTGTTTTTTGGAGATAGTCTCACAGGTATTTTTGCCCAGACTGGTTTTGAATTTTGGTCCTGTGAATTTCAGCCTTCTGAATAGCTGGGATTGATAACAGGTGGGTCCACCAGTCCTCTGTTAGTGATGAATCTTTGTTTTGAGATAGCTTTATGTTTTGCTTTTAACTTGAAGTTTTATTTGAACTAATCTTTTTGCTAATACCCACTTTCTGTTTTAGGATCCAGTCCAGAATACCATATTTTATTTATCATATTTCCATAGTCTTCCTGGTCTAGGCTAATGACTCAGGTGTTTAAAAAATTTTTTATGACAGAGATGGTTATTGTATCATTAAACTTTGTCAGGTTTCTCTACTATAACGTTGCTATTTTCCCCTTTCCACACTGTTCTTTGGAATGGAGTTACTAACTTAACTGTAAAGAAGGACAGGTGGATTTTGCTTTACCTGCTAGAAGAGGGAATACCTATATATGTGGGATTCTTTTATGAATATCTACATATTGAGAAGGTTTCCCAAGGTAAACTTGCAGATCTTAGGATTTATGTTTCAGTCAATTGCTATGGCAGTTCATTTTGATGCTTAAACTGTTCCTTTGGATATTGGAACCTCATTTTTTTTTTTTTTTTGGAACCTCATTATAATTGGCTGGTTCACTTTGATCTTTGTTTTCTAATGTGACTCAGTGATTAGAGGTTCTAGATTCCTTTTATGTATTTCTGGTTGTCAAACCTGGAATTAACAATTTATTCAAGGACCACTGGTTCAGTAAAGAAAAGCAGTATTTGGGGAATCATATATGTGTACTTTTACTAAGCCTAGGTAGATTAATGCTTTCAGTCAATATGTTATCTAAGATACCAGTTTTACTTTTTGGAAACATTAATTGTGAATTTATAGTCTAATTTAAATGTAAGATTCACAGGCTTCTATTTTGTGTTCTTTGTTTTTGTGAAAACCTAAGTATAAGATATATGTGTACATAAAATTACCATCTTAAACTGTGTGTATGTGCGGGAGAGGTGAGTGGATTTGGATGTGTATCTCTGTGCATGTGCAGATACTGGGGCTTGAACTCAGGGCCCAGGTGCTGTCCCTTAACCTTTTCCACTCAAGGCTGGCACTCTAGCACTTGAGACACAGCTTCACTCTGGATTTTTGGTAGTTAGCTAGAGATACAAGTCTCATGGATTATCCTGCTCAGGCTGGCTTCGAACCTCAATCCCCATATCTCAGCCTCCTAAGTAGTGAAGATAACAGGAGAGAGCTACCAACTTTGCCCTTGAACCTGCTGTCCTCCTGCCTCTGTGTCCCAAGTAGCTGGGATTACAGGCATGAGTCTCAGCACATCCAGCTTGGGTCAAGTTTTTAAAAATGTTATTACAAAAATTTAAGTGTTATAAAATCATATAAGTAAAGGTTCTTGTTCTGTTGATGATCGGTATTTAAATGTGTTACTTAATACATTCTGGCTTGTATATTCTCTTAATTTATCTCAGATTTTTTTTTTCTGCTTATGTGGTGCTGAGGATTCGAACCCAGGGCCTCAAGCATTCAAGGCAAGCACTCTACAACTGAGCCACCTTCCCAGCCTCAGATTTCTTTACATATAGAATTATCTCAGTTCTTTCTCCTAAATTGTTTTTTAAATGGCTGTGTGGGAATTGATAATAATTTTTTCTCCTTTTGTGCTAATGCTGAACTCTGGGCCTGTGCTCTCCCTTGCCTTTTTACTGAAGGCTGGTGCTCTATCACTTAAGCCATATGTCCACTACCTCAAATGTTTTAAAGTCAGTTTTCTGATAAATAGATGGTTTCTAGTTTATGTGTCAGACAGATGGTATAGATTCTTTTGTGTGTCTGTGTGAGATTGTTTGTGTCTTTGCTGAACTATCACCACAGGGAAAATAAAGTAAGTAGAACCTGGGGAGGTATAGCTTGGCATAAGTAGTAAGAATAAATCTTGTTGAGACATTTGATAAAAGACTTAATAAGGAAGAGAGAATGAGCCAAACAGCTACCTGAAGGGAAGAATGCTCGGGGAGGCTGAATAGAGCCAGTGACTGTAGGACTTGAGAACATCAAGGAATTGGATGTGGCTGGATCAGGATGCACAAGGCCTAGAAAAATAACTTCCTTCAGGGAAGGCAATGGAGGCTCATTACAGTAAGGCTTCATACAAGAAAGAAATTTTACCAAGTAATGATACAATAAAGATATCACACAAAGTGACAAGGAAAACGTTACTGGGCACAGCATTTGTCACTAATCTATACACTTAGTAACTAAGTAAGTGGCTTTTTTAAAGCCACTGATTGTGTTACCCTAATATTCTTTTTTTTTTTTGGGTCCGGTCGTGGGGCCAGAACTCTGGGCCTGGGCGCTGTCCCTCAGCTCTTCAGCTCAAGGCTAGCGCTCTACCACTTGAGCCAAAGCGCCACTTCCGGCTTTTTTCTTTTTGCTTATGTGGTGCTGAGGAATCGAACCCGGGGCCTCTGGCATGCAAGGCAAGTGCTCTACCACTGAGCCACCTTTCCAGCCCTACCCTAATATTCTTGTGTGAGAGTAACTTTATATAGACTATTTCTTAAATAAAGTAAATATAAAATTAAAAAAAGATACATACATGGTTCTAAGTTTTGACATACATACATACACAAATACATACATTTGAACGTAATGCCAAGCAGTGTCAGAATTTGAACCCTTTGATGCTGATACTGGAACTTGAATTCAGGCCTGGACACCATCCCTTAGCTTTCTTGCTTGGTGCTAGTGCTGTGTACCAACCACTTTAACCACAGCTTCATTTCCAGCCTTTTTTTTTTTTTTTTGTCGGCCGTGGGACTTGAACTCTGGGCCTGGGCGCTGCCCCTCAGCTCTTCAGCTCAAGGCGAGCGCTCTACCACTTGAGCTACAGAGCCACTTCCGGCTTTCTGGTGGTTTTATTGGAGATAGGAGTCTCACGGTCTCTCCTGCCCGGGCTGGCTTTGAACCGCGATCCTCAGATCTCAGCCTCCTGAGTAGCTAGGATTATAGGCGTGAGCCACCAGCGCCGGGCTATCCAGCCTTTTTTGTAGCTAATTGGAGATAAGAATCTGAAACCTTTCCTGCTTTGGCTGGCTTTGAACCATGATCCTTAGATCTCAGGCTCCTTGAGTAGCTAGGATTACAGGTAGGAGCTGAAACCACAAGCACCTGGCAGTTTGAACATTTTCATCAATGCCAAAAACTTGCCCTAGGCTAGCTTCTAAGCCACCCTTGGCTTCTCTTAGCCAGGGATTGTCTTTAAGTTTTGTCTTCCCAACTGTTTCATATAAATGTAATCATACATTTAAATAGCCATCTGAGCCAGGTGCCAATGGTTTATGCCTATACTCAGCTATTCAGGAGGCTGAGATCTGAGAATCTTAGTTTGAAGCCAGTCCAGGCAGGAAAATCCATGAGAGACTTTTATCCCCAATCAACCACCGGAAGACTGGAATGGGAGCTGTAGCTTGAAGTGATAGAGTGTTAGCCTTGAGTAGAAAAGCTCAAGGATCATGCCCAGGCCCTGAGTTCAAGCCCTATTACTGAGGGGAAAAAAAAGCCATTTGAGACTGTCTTCTTTTATAAATAGCCTTTGAAATTCATCTATGTAATAATAATAAATTTCTGGTTTTTCCTGAAAAGATTTCTCTGTGTAGTTGTACTATAGCTTGTTTATATGTTTTGTTGAAGGCTTATTGGGTTGGCAATTAGATAATCACTACAAATATCCACATGAATTTTCATTTCTCTATGGTAATCATTTAGGAACAGGATTGCTATATCCCTATTGCCATGTATGAGAGTTCTCAGCTGCTGTGCCTCAGAACTTAAATTGTCAGGTTTTGTTGGCTATTTTCAGAGATATATGTTGTTATTTCATATCTTAATTTTCATTTTCCTCTGAGCTAATATATCTTCTTTGCGGGGGGGCGGGGTGGGTCCCTGTTAAAATATTTTGCTCATTAAAAAAGCTGTTATGCCAGTCCCAGAGTTGAAGCCCCACGACCAACCAAAACCAAAAAAAGCTACTATGAAGAGGAGAAGGGGTGAGAATGCTGTGAAGAATCAATGTATAGCCTATAAAATTAAGAAAAATGAGGGAAGGGCTGGGTTGGGAGGGATGGGTGAGAATGTTGAAAAGGGGAGGCATTGTATTCATAAACTGCTTTGTTAAATGGCAACTCTGTACAACTACTTAAAGATAATAATAGAAAAAGAAAAAGCTGTTCTTCATGTTGAGTTCTGAAAATTCCTTCTACAGCCTAAATTAAAGCTCTTTCTTTAACATGTGATCTGAAGATATTTTCTCCCAATTTTAGCTTTTCTTTCTCTTTATGATACCTTTCACAGGGAAAATGATTTACATTTTGATGAAGTCCAGATTACCAATATTTTTCCTTCATGAATTTAACATTTAGCATTGTAGTTAATATCTTTTTGACTACTCAGGAGGCTGAGGCAGGAGGATTATGAGTTCAGTCAGCCTGGGCTAAATAATGAGGCCTTGTCTCAAAAACAATCAACCCCCACAAAAAATGCATTGCACAATCTAAGGACATAAAAGGTGTCTGTTTTATCTTTTAAAAGTTTTGCATTTAGCCGGGCGCCGGTGGCTCACACCTGTAATCCTAGCTACTCAGGAGGCTGAGATCTGAGGATGGCGGTTTGAAGCAAGCCCCAGCAAGAAACTCCATGAGACTCTTGTCTCCAAATAAACCTGAAGTGGCATTGTGGTTCAAGTGGTAGAGTGCTTGCCTTGAGCTAAAAAGCTGATAGACAGCACCTAGGCCCAGAGTTCAAGCCCCGTGACCTACCAAAAAAAAAAAAAGTTTCGCATTTAGAGTATGACCTATTTTGAATTATTTATATAAGAATGAGGGATGTGAAAGTTGTTGATTAAGTTTTTTGAATATAGATGTCCAGTTGTTCTAATACCATTTGTTGAAAAATTGTCCTTCACCAATTTCTTTTTTCACCTTTGCAGAAATGTTTACTTCATATGTTGTATGTTCCTGGTTTTCTTTTCCATTGATCTATTTGTCTATTCTTTTGGTAATACCATACTACCTTGATTACTGTGGCTTAACAGGAAGCTGTGAAGTCAACTTTATTCTTTTTAAAAGAACTCGAGTTCTGTGTGTCTTGGTATACAATTTAGAGTCTGCTTGGTTTATTAAAATCTAAGTCAACAAAAAGTCGTGTAATTTTGATTGAAGTTAAACTTAAAAGATCTTTTCAGGAAAATTGACAAGCTCCCTATGTTGGGTCTTCATTCTTTTACCAGTGTTCTGTCATTTTCAGCATGTAGTTTCCTCACATTTGTTAGATTTATATGTAAATTTTTTTTTTTTTTTTGGGTCCGGTCATGGGGCCTGAACTCTGGGCCTGGGCACTGTCCCTCAGCTCTTCAGCTCAAGGCTAGCACTCTACCACTTGAGCCACAGAGCCACTTCTGGCTTTTTTCTTTTTGCTTATGTGGTGCTGAGGAATCGAACCCAGGGCTTCTGGCATGCAAGGCAAGTGCTCTACCACTGAGGTACCTTCCCAGCCCTATGTAAATAATTTTGCAGCCGATATGAATGGCTTATTTCAACAACTTGTTATGCCAATAACTTATTTCCAGTTGATTGATAGTATATAGCTACTTGATAATTTTTATATGTTGAGTTTATAACCTGCTACATTGATAAGCTTACCTTGATAAACTAGGGCAAAGCCAGTTACGTTGAAAGAGAATATCAACTGGGAATGGTTTTACAAATTCATTTTTGCTTTTTTTTAGATGAAATGTCAAATCTTAAATCTTGAATGAGGTGAGAGTTTCAGTTTTCCTTTTAGCAGTATACATAATTAAGTAGCTTTACTACTAAGTAAGTGTTTGTGTGGCCTGGTGATGGAAGCTTTAAACAAACCCAAACCAACACTAATTTGAAAGTCTAGATTTTCCCTCTTTTTGTAATTAAATAAAAATAATTAATTTTATGGGATGTTTTATCATAACCCAACAACTTTTCAGAAGAGACAACTGAGTACTTGTTCTCTTTCCCTTTTTTTCTCATTAGGTATTGGAAGAGTTGCTGCTACATCTTTAGGGAATTTAACTAACCATGGATCTGAAGATTTACCTCTTCCTCCTGGCTGGTCTGTGGACTGGACAATGAGAGGGAGAAAATATTATATTGATCACAACACAAATACAACTCACTGGAGCCATCCTCTTGAACGAGAAGGACTCCCTCCTGGATGGGAAAGAGTTGAGTCATCAGAGTTTGGAACCTATTATGTAGATCACACGAATAAAAAGGCTCAATACAGGCATCCCTGTGCTCCTAGGTAGAATATTGACTTTATTTTCAACTTTTGTTTTGAGAGTATCTTGTGTTAAGTTTTGGACTAGTATTTTTCTTCAAAAAGAAAAGTATTTTGATCTTGGGATTTTGAATCCTTATTTCTCAAAATTTGTAACACTTCCGTCTGGCTTTACTTTTAGTAATGAATGACCTCAATAATTTAAAAGCTTGAAAAGTGTTTATTTTTCAATAACCTGACAAACAAGATCATTGTTCTTATGATCAGATTCTATATTCCAGAGAATCCTTTTGTTATTGATACCCAGAAATTGAAATAAGTGAAATATTTGCCGCTTCATATTAATTCCTATAAATAATTTATGACCACCTTCTACAAAGTCAAAATATATTTTCAAACTATAAATCTTGGTGTTTTTATTCATCTTCAGACATGATTTCATGTTCTCTTGCTTAATGTCCCAGATAAGAAAGTGAAAATTGGAACTTGAACAAAAATTTGTAGAACTGTTTAATAAATATGCAGTGATTCTTTGGGCTGTTTTGATTGATAGTAGGATTGATTACCTGTAGATCTGGTTTGTGCTAATACTATAACAAGTTGTCATAAAAGGATATTGAGCATTTGAAATATGAATGAAATGCTGTTAATATGGGCTGGGAATGTGGCTTAGTGATAGAGTGCTTGCCTAACATGCATGAAACCCTGGGTTTGATTCCTCAGTACCACAGAAACAGCAAAAGCCTCAAGTGGCCCTGTGGCTTAAGTGATAGAGTGCTAGCCTTGAGCAAAAGAAGCTCAGGGACAATGCCTAGGCTCTGAGTTCAAGCCAAGAGCTGGCAAAAAAAAAGTGTAAAATATATATATTGGATTTCAAAGTAATGTAAAATTAACATAATTTAGTAATAAAGTGGCAACTATTTCATGTTAACTGTATTTGGGCTTAACTGAGCTGTCAGATTAAAAATGGGAAAAATATAATCAGCATGTTAATAGATACTGCTTTCTATCAGCTGTCATGCAGATTTTCATTCTAGTGAATAATTTTTCAGAATCATGAAAAAAATTAGAATTATTACCTAGAAGATTAAGCTTTATCATGATTATTTTATATATTTGGATTTATTAATTCAACACTGAAAATCAGTTTTGTCAGATGATTCTATGTAGTAGCACTCAGTGTTCATGAACAACTGAGATTATCCTGCCTTAAAAGAACCAGATCTCTTGTTTATGGTTTGCTGTCACCAGATAGAGAAATCTTTGTGGTTCTAATAGCTAGATTTGAGAATTTATTTTTCTGTTTATCATCATTAACCTTACATCATTATAGCATTTTTTTTTTTTTGGTCCGGTCGTGGGGTCTGAACTCTGGGCCTGGGCGCTGTCCCTCAGCTCTTCAGCTCAAGGCTAGCGCTGTACCATTTGAGCCATAGTGCCACTTCCGGCTTTTTTCTTTTTGCTTATGTGGTGCTGAGGAATCGAACCCAGGGCCTTATGCATGCAAGGCAAGCACTCTAACACTGAGCCAACTTCCCAGCCCTAGTTTTTTTTTTTTTTTTTTTTGAGTCCTGTCGTGGGGCCTGAACTCTGAGCCACAGGGCCACTTTTGGCTTTTTTCTTCTTGCTTATGTGGTGCTGAGGAATCAAACCCAGGGCCTCAGGCATGCAAGGCAAGCACTACCATTGAGCCACATACCCAGCCCCCATTATAGCATTTTTTATGGTGTGCAAAGCACTTTTATAATTAATTTGTTTCAGCAACTGTAGGAGTTGTAAATAACATAATAGCTATTTATGTATATTATACAGTACTTACACAGAACTCCTCTCTCTTCCTCTTCCTCTTTCTCCTTCTTATTCCCTACCTTTCCTTCCCTTTCTCCCCCTTTTCCCTCCTTTCTCCCTCTCCCTCTGCCTGTCCCTCCTCTCTCCTTATTCTTCCCTCTTGTTTTTTTGGGTTTTGCGGGGCCTGTCCTGGCTTGCCTAGGTCCTGTCATTGAGCTTTTTTTGCTCAAGCCTCTTGAGCCACAGGTCCTTTTCCCACTTTTTTTGGTGGTGAATTGGAGATAAGAGACTCATGGGCTTTCTTACCCAGACTGGCTTCAAGCCATGATCCTCAGATCTCAGCCTCCTGAATAGGATTATAGGCGTGAGTTACCTGGTAGTTGTGTAGAAGTCCTGATTTAAATGAACTCTTTCAGTCCTGAGAGCCACCATTTATGGTCCGAATTTATTATCCCACTTTTATAAATATGGAGTGAGGCTTAGAAAGGCAGTTTTGTTCACATTCATACAAATGCAGGCACATTGACTTCAGAGCCTCAATTATTTTTCATCACCCTCAATTGTAGAATCAGTGATTTATTTGCCTTTGAGCATACTTTAGAAAGAAAAGTGGAAGGTACAATTCAGAGCGATTGCACATTATCTTTAAATTATTCGTCACAGAGTAATCTAACCCTTATTTTATCCCAGATTAGAAAGCAGTGATTTTTTTTTCAGATACACCCCTTTCAATTTTATCTTTTAAGTCTGAAATGGATCAGTTTTGCTCACCCAGAATTCAGTCTTTAACCTGTAGGTGGCTCAGTGCTTTCCTTAGTACTTTTCTGTCTCCTCCCTAAAGTCTGTTTTAAAATAGGTTCTGTAATTGTAGGACATCCCATTCATTCTTCTAAGCTGGTATAGTACTCACCCCCAGCACTTCACACTCTAGCTCCCTTTTTTAGCCAATTAGAGGAAGAAAACATTTATTTTTTGTTTTGAGAAAATTGATCAATCTCTCCAGTCTAAACTTTCAGCTAATTACTGCCTACTGCAGAGATTCATTTCTTCTAAGATTTAAGCTTCTATGAAAGGTTACAACCTAGTTTCAGCTTGAAAAGAATTGTCTAGCTAATATAAGTACGTTTCAAATATGTAATCATTTAGATTTATATCTGTTATAACAACATACAAATTCTCAAGAGAAAGTAAGTAGGTTTTCCTTCTATATAGTAGACATTTTCTGGGGGGAGAAGGAAGAGTTCTGGGGTTTGAACCCAGAGCTTCTGTTCTCTAGGCAGGCTGTCTAGCATACCAGTCATGTTCCCAGCCCTTCTTTTTTTTTTTTTTTTTCTGTTATTTTTTGAAAAAGGTTTAGCTTATTTTGAGCCCGGATTGGACCACAATCCTATTTATACCTCTTGCATAGCTAGAATGATAGGCATACAACACCAAGCTCAACTTACTGGCTAATATGAGGTCTCTTGCTGACTTTTTTTCCCAAGCAGGTTTCACTCTATAACCTTCCTGATATCTCTCTCCCAAATAACTAAAGTTTCAGGCATGATCTACCTGGCTCTACTTTCGTACAGTAGTTTTAGGAAACCCAGGCCTTTATCATTAAAAGCTGTCTTTTAGGGGTTGAAGATGATCAATCTGGGCAAGAAGTACATTGAAAAATGTTCAAATGTTCTTCCTAATTTGCTAAGAGTTTTTTCTTAATGTGTGTCAATTCTCTCTCTTAGTGTACCTCGGTATGATCAACCACCTCCTGTCACATACCAGCCACAGCAAACTGAAAGAAACCAGTCCCTTCTGGTTCCTGCAAATCCTTACCATACTGCAGAAATACCTGACTGGCTTCAGGTTTATGCTCGAGCCCCTGTGAAGTAAGTGAACACATAGTACAAAATTTTTTAAGAGTCTCTGAACTGCCTAAGCTGAATTTAACCTTCCTTGATTATTGAAAACTTTTATGGCATACAAAGAGCATTTTCATAATTTTCTCTCAGCAACTTAGTTACCAAGGAACCTTGGCTTGTAGAACTGTGCTTTTCTTATAATATTGGGCTTCTGAGTAATATTTTATTTGAAGAAAGGATACGAGAGCTTATAAGATTTGAAAATTACTCATCAGAATTACTAATTCTTCAAATATCTTTTGAGCCTTCACTGTATGTGCAGGCCTCTGCTATTAAGGATATATAATAAGCTTGACCTCAAAGTGATAAAAGAATTAACTAGGTTAAGTGCTGAATATGTGGTAAAAGCAAGACACTCTGAAAGTCTAAGATGTTTTAGTTAAGAATTATGAATTATTTCAAATGAATAATCAGCAATTTCAAATGAATAATAAGTAAAATCTTAAGCTATGTGAAGGATGGGTTCTGAAAAGAGTTCATATGTAACTATTTTATCATTCTGGCTCACTTGAGTATTGTATCTCTCCATTTTCACAAGTGGAAAAATAAAGCTTTAAAAGTCAGCATCTACTAGTAAATTTGAAGTTATCAAGTAATTGGATAAAATTGGGAGTCCAACAGAATATGTTTACCTTGTGGGTTCCATATTGTGTTCTTGGTACACATATGAAGTTGGGAAGAAGAGTGTATGCCAAAGTAGTAAGCCTGGTTTACACACACACACACACACACACACACACACACACACACACACACACACACACACACACACACACACACACACACACACACACACACACACACACACACACACACACACACACACACACACACACACAATTTTGTTACATATATGATCCTTTTGGAAAAATGATAAATGAATTACAAAAAGACCCATTGGGTAGGACATTATATGATCTAAAGTTTCTGCTTTGCAAATGATTTTAGGACTGTCTAGTTCTAATAGATAATAGCATAGAAAACATTTTTTTTCCCTTGACAGTACTGGGGCTTGAACTTATGGCCTTGTGTTTGTTAGCCAGATTCTCTACCTCTTAAGCCATATCCTTAGCCCTTTTTTATTTTTCTAGTCAAATCTCACATTTATACCTGGGCAGGCTTGGGCCATAATCTTATTTGTACTTCCAACATAGCTAGAATGACAGGCATATAACATGCCCAGATATTTTAGTTGAGATAAGGTCTTGTGAACTTTTTTCTGGGCTGGCCTCAAACAGTGATCCTCCTGATCTATCACCTCCTTAAGAGCTAGATTTACAGACATAAGACACAACGCCTGAATAGAAAATTACTGAAGCTTTCTTCTTGATCCATAGTTCTGTTTTTGAATCTTTTGTTATTAACACTATCTGTGTGTTACCAGTACTTGAACTCAGGGCCTCAGGTCTCAGCTTTCTTGCTCATAGCTGATGCTTTACCATACCTCCTGTCAGGTATTTTTTAAATTGGAGATGGAACCTTGCAGTCTTCTGCCTGGAGTGGCTTTGTACAGAGATTCTCTAGGTCTCACCCTCCTAAGTAGGAATACCTATAGGCATGAGCCACCAGTACTTGGCTACTGAACACTTGCAGCAGCTGCTTTAAAATTCTGTTCTTTTATGTTTAAGCAAAAAAATTGAATTGAGAGTACAGTCTTCAAATCTTTCATTTCAAAGGGTAAGTTATTTCTGAGGTTGGTTGCATAATCCCATTTCAACATGTGATCCACTAAGCATTGAAGGAGGACTGGAGAGGCCTTCCATGATATATTAAATATAATCTCATGCCAGCTGCTGGTGGCTCCTGCCTTTCATCCTAGCTTCTCAGGAGGCTAAGATCTGAGGATCGTGGTTCAAAGCCAGCCTGGGCAAGAAGACTTATCTCCACTAAACTACCAAAAACCCCAGAAATGATACTGTGGCTTAAGTGGTAGAGAGGTAGTCTTAAGCAGAACAAACTCAGAGACAGGATCTAGGCTCAAACCTCAGGTTTTTTGTGTGCGTGTGCACAGGAGCAGAGACATACACACATGCTCTGATTTTGAAAAGTTTCATTCTCTATTCTTGTTCTTCTGGGATTTTTAATGCTAGGTACTCATCTAAGGAATGGTTAGCCTACAAATAATGTTTTCTCTTCCTTGCTTCTCCTTTTGGTTTCCTTGTTTGCAATAGTGAACATCATTCCTCAAACAGATCAGCACTAATGACACACATGACTTCATCTGTTTTCATACCTTCTCATGTGTAGGCACAGTATGTTCTATTCTTCAGTTCCTGAAAGCTTTTATGAACCTATGAATAGCAACGAATGTGTTTTTCATAAATTATAGAAATTGATGTTTTATTTTCTAGCACATTAAAATAACTGATACTTAAGAGAAATAGGTACACTTGAATGATAACAGTTGTCTCCCTTCCCTAAAATACAATGTGTTTAAATCTGGGCGTGATAGTACAAACTTGTAGTCTCAGCTGCTCAGATGCACATAGTGACATCTGAGCACAGAGGTTCAAACCTAGTCTGGACAATATAGTGGAACACTAGTTTAAAAGAAGAAAGAAAAAGAGGGAAAAGTATATCAAATACCAGCTTAATAAATATCTTTTTTTTTTGTTTGTCTTGAACAGTAATGAGGATTGAACTCAGAGTCTCTTTCTTGCTGAGCAGGCATTTTACTACTTGAGTCCTTTTTTGCATTGGCTATTTTCTAGGTAGAGTCTCAAAATTTTATGCTCAGGACAGTCTGAGCTGTGATCTTCATACTTATGCTTCACTGTGTTGTTAGGGATGACAAGTATGTGCCACTGTACCAGCCACTGGTTGAGATGGACTCTAACAAGCATGGACTAGTTTCAATCCTGGACCTCCAGCTTCTCCCTCATTAGGATTGTAGCCTTGACCCATCCTATATGACAATTAAGAAATACCTTAGTGATTTACTTGTACAAATTAATATTTATAAAAATAGATTAGTTTATTGTTATAAATATACGTGCTGATGTATATGTTGTGAACATTGTATTTTCAAATAGATATGACCACATTCTGAAGTGGGAACTCTTCCAGCTGGCTGACTTGGATAAATACCAGGGACTGCTAAAGTTGCTCTTCATGAAAGAACTAGAACAGATTGTTAAAATGTATGAAGCCTACAGACAGGCTCTTCTCACTGAGTTGGAAAACCGCAAGCAGAGACAGCAGTGGTATGCTCAGCAACATGGCAAGAATTTTTAAGTTAACTTTTTTAAACAATTTAAAGTTTTATAAGAGCTTTAAAAGATTTTCAAATAAGCTGCAAACAAGAACTTTTGTTAATAAAGGCAGCTGACTTTTTGGTAATGATAAAATTAAAAATTTACATGTTATTTTGTTATTAGAAGTTTTCTTTTATTAAACAACAGATGGGTTTATCATTTGAAGAACTTTCAAATGCTGTATATTAGGAAACTGCTTTGAGTTGTTTGATTAAAAAATGCAGCAAGATAAGGTCATCAGATGTTCAATAGGAAATGATCACTCACAGCAGCAGTAACTTTCTAAAAAAGGAAGAATCTATGCAGTATTTTAAAATGTTTTTCATGCTTTCAAGCCATGGTGTAATTCAAATGCAAAATAGGATTCGGAACCTCTCTTGTGATGAATGTCTAAATGATATATGTGGGTGGCGTCTTTCTCTTCCCACTCCTCAAATTTAAGGAACCTTTGGAAGCATGTTGAGAAACTCTTTCAGGAGTGAGTTTAAACATCAGGTCTTAACCTGTGTGGAGAGGTGTGTACATAACCTGTGTGGAAAGGTGTGTGCAATACTAAAGCATTGCTAACATGTTTTCCTTACTGCCAGAGCTCTTACTGAATTTCACCTGACTCTGGTGAGACAGTTCAGGGTTCCTGCTAACAGCACACTGCCTTCTGACAGACTGGGTTAAGATGTTAAAAATGCCAATCAGGGAATCAATAAGAAATCTTGGTTATTAAATCAATTTTATATTGCTTTTTTATCTTAGAGAATGTCAAAAAACTTTTAAAACTATATCCTTCCTTCCCATTTTCCCCCATTTGATTTATTCTTGCAAAGGTATTGCTTGTAATTAGCACAAATTTATACTTCTGGCCTGTAAATCTCTAGAATCTTGTGAATTTCATAGCTGTTCATTTATCTTACATGTGTTGTAAATATGTATACATACTTTTAAACTTAGTCTTCCAAAATTCAAAGCACTCCCAGTTAGAGATGAGCTTGGATTATTGATAAAATGTTAAATGTTTGATTTTATATAACAGGTTTATTAAATATATTTTTGTGAAAACTGCATGTGTGGTGTTTGAATCTATTTTAGACGTATTACTTTGGTTTTCCTGTTCAGAAGGCCAATAGGCCAAGGAAGCAATACAATGAAAGAAACTAAAAATTGAGAGTGTGGTTAATGGAATTTTAGCAGTGGGAAATGGTAATTTACTGAGCTTGTGATCAAACATTTATAAGAGGTAAGCTGCTATTTCTCAGCAACTTATACATACTCTTCTCAATTATTTGCTCTTAGCCATTTCCTGAGAATTTAAAATGTCTGTTTTGGGCCTCTCAAGAAAGAAGCATTACTCTGTGTGTGTGTGTCTGTCTGTGTGTGTGTCTAAGGCTGTATGTGCCTGTGTAGGCAGGCACACACCCACTAGAGCTTTTAGTGCCTCTCACTCTGCTACCCACAGCTGGTACTCTTATCACTTGGCCATGCCTTCAAGTCCTACTTTTCTGTTTTCATTACCACAAACCCAGGCTTCTCTAAGAATTCTGCTTAATGAAACTTCACTAGAGATTTTGTCACTGGAAATATGTTAAGAAACCAGAAATAGTTCACACTTATAATCCTAGCAAGAGGCAGAGATAGTATTTGGTTTGAAGCCAGCATGGGTCAAAACTTCAAGAGACCCCTGCCCCCATGTCAACCAATAAGCCAACTGTGTTGGGCAAACCTGTGGTCCTAGGTATGGTAAAAAGATTGAGGCCTCTAATGGCCCAGGAAAAAAAAAAAACCTCAAGATCCTAAGAAAATAACCTAAAAGCTAACTGCTGGAGATGTGGCTAATGTTGTAGAGTGTTTGCTTAGTAAGCAAAAGTCCTGAGTTCAAACTCAGTACTAGCCACTTAAAAAAGAGAAAGAGAAAGAAATACAGTATAGAATCATTGGTCTAAAAAAACTGAAGTGAGGGGGTGGAGCCAAAATGGTCTGGTTGCTGGACATAGTAGCTCAGATCATTTTTTGTGTATTAATCTGTTTATCCATCTTTTATTCTCTTTAGCCTTCTCTAATATATAATTAAGTAGACCTTTTCGACCTATGTCATTCTAGTCTCTCATCACTCTTTTGGGGAGCAGATACTAGTGTGTGTGGGAAAGCCAATGGAGAGGGTGAATGATGATGAAAATGGTGAAAGTACATTATATGCTGTATAAAAATAGAATAGTGAAACCTGATGAAATTGTAGGCATGTATGGAAATGACACAGTGAAACTCTCCTTGTACAACTAATGAACACTAATAAGAGTCTTTAAAAATAAAAAGAACTGCTAGGATGGATGCCAGGCATGGTGATGTATATCTGTAATCCTAGCAATATGAAGACTTTAAGGCTATCTTGGACTATATATAGCTAGTTTTAGGCCAGCAAGACTCTTATTTAAAAAAATAAGACCAACAACCTGGAATACATTAAAATGAGATTAGTGTGTGTTTCTTAAATGGAAACTGAAATCTGTAATGGTATCTAAAGCAAATAAAATGCATCTGGAATTTTTAGAGACAAACCTTCATTATTGTGTTATCAGTACCTCCTAGACAGTTCCAAATTCAGTAAGCGTTTGTTTTAGTGTTAGGAACCAGAGTATTTTTAATAGTTCACATGTTAAAAGAATAAACTATGAAGAATACATTTCTTGTGTACGAAATGAAAAAATATACAATGCAGTGGAACTCAAATACATATACAAAGTGATTTTTTTGTGCATTTTATCAAGAGGTTTACATTCTATATTAAGCTATAATATAAAAGAAACTATAGAGTTTTTGGTAAAGCAACAGAAAAGCTCTTAAATGTATTTACAAATAAGAGCTTGTGTTATGTGTAAGATTATATTGATTAAATCAAGGCCCGCTGAATTGATGCTGTGCTTTAAGAAATAGTTATGTGAAATAATTTAAATTTTTTCTGTAGCTATTAAGTGAGCATATCCAAACATGGAGTTATATCACTGCATGGTTTAATTTTAACCCAGTAGTAGAATTTAGTAAATTCAAGCAGATCACATATATTGTCATCATAAATATACAAATACCTTAACTTATAACAGTATATTTAAAGACAAAGTCAGGAAAACTGTACATGTTAACAAAGATATAACCATGCACACAATCATCTGCTTATTAAACACTGAAGTAACAGAGCTAAACCATTTTGCAGTCTTCAGAGGTGTTTGGTATTTTTTTTCTCCATTATGCTGGAAGCACTTTGAATTTTGAATGGAAACATAAATGCATATTTAACAGAGAAATGGTCATGCACCTGTATTTTAAAATTTTTGGGTTAAGTTTTCTTCTTTTCTGATTGTTCAGTAGGTTCTGACTTTGGTGCAGGAAAAGCTTGATGATACAGATGTCTGTGGGTTGCTGCTGCACTGTAAAGCTTGTATAAAGCCTGAAATATACAAAACAATGCATTAGACATAGATGTACAAATTGGTACTAGGTAAAATTGAGCATGCTGAATTTGGAATCTTTACATCATTACTCTATTTAGTAAGACATACTAATAACTATTTTCAACTCTCCAGTATATGATACCACTTTTATGGATGAATGATTTTCATGGTAAATGTTTTATTCTCAGACTGTCTCCTTTTACTTTGTATACCTTTTGGTATTGTGCCTTAAGGGTTGTGTGGACAACTCATTTTATTACCAGTTTTGATGACTTATTAAAACTGATAACTTTTTTTTTTTTGGGTCCGGTCGTGGGGCCTGAACTCTGGGCCTGGGCACTGTCCCTCAGCTCTTCAGCTCAAGGCTAGCGCTCTACCACTTGAGCCACAGCACTACTTCCGGCTTTTTTCTTATGTGGTGCTGAGGAATCAAACCCAGGGCCTCATGCATGCAAGGCAAGTGCTCTACCACTGGGCCACCTTCCCAGCCCCTAGATCTAATAACTTCTGTATGTGAATAGGTTCTCATGAACGGGACCGATTTTATTTTCCCTTCTTAAACCTGATGCACTTGGTTGTGCAGCTAGGTATGGGGGCTTCTATTCCCATCCAGGACCCCTCACTGTGCATGCTTCTTGGTTTGGTGCCACTGCTTCCTTCAGATTTTCTTCACCAGAAAAACTGCTTCACAAAGCCTTTTCTTAATAAAATTATCTCTGTTCTTTATATCACTTTAAATGTTTGAACCATAGGAAATTTTACATATTGCTTATTGTTTAAGTGGCCAAATATATCCAAACCCCTCCCCACTGGCTAGTGTGTAAGGTTCATTCTCTCCTCTGACTTCATTCTCTCCTCTGACTTGTTCTGGAGTCTGTGAAAAGTCTTTGAATATATTTAAGATCTGGGCAAAAGGTTGATAGCCTATTAATAGTAATCTATTCCAAGAAACTATGATTTTTTTTCATTTGTGAGTTTGTGAAGATATCTTTTAGATATTTTTATTTTAGTATTTTTTATTGTAAAGATAGTGTAGAGAGGGGTTAGTTACATAAGGTAATGAGTACATTTCCCCTACTATTTTCCCCTACGTTTTCCCCTGCTATCCCTTCCCTCCCCAACTCCTCCCCCCTCCCCAAGTTGTAAAGTTCATTTTCAACATAGTGTCTTGTATGTCTCATTGTTACAGTGGGTTAATCTGTATCCTTGTTGTGAAGCTATTTTTGTGGTTTTCTTTATGCTCTTAGTACAGGTGTTACTGTTCAGTTCTATGAATGCCTAGCATAACACTGTGGCATGCTGGTCTCAAAAGTGTTCATATCCTAATTTAATTCCAGTTCTCTTAAAGATATATTCATAAGGTTTGATTTCCAAAGTTAAAATTCACTGTTGTTTGTTCATTTATTTTTGGTGGTACTAGGGACTGAACTCAAGGTCTTGCTCTTGCGCTACTTGGTTGAGCTGCTTCTCCAACCCTTCTTTCTTTAGCTTCTCCCCCACCTCCATACCTGTCTCAGAATGCTATCATCCTGATTTGTGCCTGACCATTAGCTAGAATTACAGGTATAAGCGACCACACCTGGCCTCATTTACTTTTTTAGTGAATCTGTTTTATGAGTTTTCCATGAATAACGTCTTATTGACTTATAAATATTAAATGTGTAAGTGAACATAATTCTGTTATGTGTTGCTGAGGAAAGCTGCAGAAGACCAGCTTTGTTCCCTGAAGAAAATGACTTGCATGAGATAATTTTTATCAATGTAAAAAGTGATTTTCCCCTGGAAATACAGCGCGTGTCTGCACATATATAGTTGTATACATATGGGATTATGTACAGAACCTAATGACCTATTTCCCAAAGCCAGGTCTGAGGTATGTGAGAAAGTCAGAAGTCATACTGTGTGGAACCTGCATAAAGTGGTAAACTACCACCCAAAGTTCTAAACATTATAGTTACATTTAAATGTCCTTTGCAATCAAACTTTATAACTACTGGTTCTTCTCTGAAGGAGAACAGTGTATCATATCAGAGCCAAGTAATTGTGAAATTTTCTACATATTCAGGAAAAATAGTCCTTTATTATGTTCAGGTCTGTATGCAGATAAATCCTTTATAATGTTTGGAATGTGTTAAAAGCCTACAATTAATTAAATGCTAAATAGAAATAGTAGTTCCTAAAAGTTTTTTTGTTTTTTTTTTTTTTTTTGGTCGGTCGTGGGGCTTGAACTCTGGGCCTGGGCGCTGTCCCTCAGCTCTTCAGCTCAAGGCGAGCGCTCTACCACTTGAGCAACAGCGCCACTTCCGGTTTTCTGGTGGTTTATTGGAGATAGGAGTCTCACAGTCTTTCCTGCCCGGGCTGGCTTTGAACCGCGATCCTCAGATCTCAGCCTCCTGAGTAGCTAGGATTACAGGCATGAGCCACCAGCGCCCGGCTCCTAAAAGTTTTTTAAATCTATATTAAGTAATCCTTAATCAGACTGCTTAGTCAGTTTGTAAAATATAGTGTTTACAAATACAGTTCTTAATTTAAAAAAATTTAACTTACCTCATTTGTACTTCCCTGTGGCAGAGGCAATTTTAAAAGGAGAAAAGAAAAGTATATATCTTGCTTTAATAATAACATTGATATTCAACTTCGTTTATAATATTAACTTGTGAACATTTAAGAACAGATACTCCTGCAGATTTTCCAGTTTAGATTATACACTTTATAAGAATTTTTTGAAGAACCTAATTCTATATTTCTGATAGGTCAGCATTATATTCTAAGAGGGATTTGAGATTTACCTTAAATAGTCTGTCTTCATCCTTTTATGAGTAAAGGACTATTTCAGACAGAGAGTGGCTCAGAGAATTGTTTATACTTTATTGCCCATGATTCTCACACTAGCTTATCTCAACTGTATTTTTCAAAGGCACACGTTAAATATGTTACTTACAATTTTATTATAGCGTACATAAAAGTAGGCTTTTAATGCTGGGAGAATTATAGCAACTATTATTTGCTACTTAATGGATCAAAAAGTTCACAGGTCTTAAATCCAAAGTTCTGTGGAGAATCTCAATTTTAGTTTCACTAAATTTCCCTAAATATTCATAAGTAACTCTAAACACTTCCAGAATAGTGAGTTAATTATTGTTCTAGGTGTAATTATAACTGTCATTCCTATCTCTTGATTGGTTATTTAAATAACATACCATACATAGTGGCCCTGACTACCTAGGATGTGACTAATTGAACCTGAGCAAGGCAGAAAACTGCCCAATGAGCAGCTCCATCCAGAAGTTGGCCACTGGCCCATGCAAAAGTCTAGCTCAAGTTTTCATGATATAAACTAACATTGAGATGATGATTTAATGGTAGTAGTTCAGGTGTGGCCTGAACATAGTCATAACCAGCTACATAAAAACTCACGCTAGTAGCATTAACATTCTTAGAATATAGCATTAACATTCTTAGAATAAGAAAATGCACTATGCATGTCTTTTTTTTTTTTGGTCGGTCTGGGCTTGGGCGCTCTCCCTGTGCTCTTCCGCTCAAGGCGAGTGCTCTACTGCTTGAGCCACAGTGCCACTTGAAGATAAGAGTCTCACGGACTTTCCTGCCTGGGCTGGCTTTGAACCTTGATCCTCAGATCTCAGCCTCCTGAGTAGTTAGGATTACAGGTGTGAGCCACCAGTGCCGGCTGAATGTCTTTTTAAACACTGAAATGTTACCTAGAAAGCAGTTATGCAGGACTTTACATACTATACTGTAGCTAACTGTTCATACCTTGCTATCTTGTAAAGTCTTGACAGGGGCCTAAATCATGTACATCTGTATATTCTCAACATCTAACACAGTGCTTATTACACAGATTATGCTCAAATGTGTGCTAAAATTGAAGAAAATGAAAAGCTCCTACCTGGTCCCACAAAGCGGCAGCCACCTGGTCTATTACAGCACCCAGCTCTCGGTACTCTCCAGAGTACCGGATGTATGCCCAGGTGCACAAGGTGATCAGGGTCAGTCCCATGATCATATTACACAGGCTAGCTATGATGTCCAGACCAATGAAGCCAGTCACACCAGCAACCACATATGTGATAAAGATCACAACAAACAGTGTGGCTGGGGTGCGAGCTGCGTGGAAGATATTTTTGCTATCATTGTGCTTAATGTACTGGATGTAAAGTTCATCTATTTCACTCTCCAACTGCTGCAGGTAACGCCGGCTAAATTCTTCCCCACCCATCTTCTTCACCCCTCGGAACAGCTTCACAGATTCTTCTTTGAGCTGCAGGTGTTTGGTCTGCAAGTCTGTAGGAGCCAGAAATGGCTTGTCACCACCACAAATCTATATCAGATAAAAAAGCATTTGTTTATGCCGTGCAGAGTAAATGAACAACTGTGTGTGTGTGTGAGACAGACTGGCCTTGAACTCAGGGTATTCTTCCCTCAGTCTCCAAAATGCTGGGATTGCGGGGTGTGCCATCTTGCCAGGATAGCTAATTGAGTTTGTTAGAACACATTAATAGACATAGCTACATAAGAATGCCTAACTGACTTTTCCTCTTTCTTTTTGGCAGTACCGAGATTTTGAACATAGTCCTTCCTGCTCACTAGGCAGGTGCTCATAAGAGTTTTATATTTTGCCTGAGCTAGCCTGGACCACAGTTCTACTATTTATACTTCTTGTGTAGCTGGGACAACAAGTATGAACTGGTATGCTCAGCTTTTTTTTTTTTTTTTTCTTATATGGGGGTCTGCAAGCTTTTTGCCCAGACTGGCATAGAACTGCAGCAGGTCTTCCAATCTCTGCCTTCCAAGTAGCGAGGATTATAGGTATAAACCACCACCATACTCAGCCTCATTTTGGTCATGTAGTCATTGAAATATCTGTAGTGTAACCCATCACTCACTATTCATGTTTTTACATGATGCTTTAGAGTCTGTTTCTTTTTACAAAATGTTTAAAACAGTAAGTACGCTATGCAATACTGGCAACAGTCTTATACATCTTGTGCTTCTGGATTGCCACAGTGAGCGATGGACATGTGACTATAATGAGAAAGGAGACTGCAGGTTTGGTCAGTTGACTCCTATTACCTCCATATCTATATTAAGTGGTGGCTGGTATATTATAAGTGACTTAGTAATTATTTGAATAATAAAGCCACGCTTAAATTTTTACTCCCTATTTGAAAAGGGAACAAATACTTAAGACTTAATCCAAATCTGCCAAGATAAGATGGGATAATATGAAGCACATATTGAGTTTCTTCACACAATTGAGTCCAAACCCAAGGAAATGTCTTATATCCCAATTTATCTAGGAAATAGTCACTGAAGTAATTTATACCAACTGAGTTTAATTTAAGACAATAATAAGTTTAAAAACATTCTCAAGGCTGAGTGCTGGTGGCTCATGCCTGTAATCCTAGTTACTCAGAAGGCTGAGGTCTGAGGATCACTGTTAGAAGCCAACCCAGACAGGAAAAGTCCATGAAACTTACCTCCAATTAAGCAGCAAAAAGCTGGAAGTGGAGCTGTGGCTCAAGTGATAAAGCACTAGCCTGAGTAGAAAAGCTCAGGGACAGCTCCCAGGCTCTTGGGTTCAAGCCCCAGGACTAGCACCAGGAAACAAAAGTTCTCAATATGAAACTGTGAAAAATATTTTTTATCAGCCTCACTGATTCTTCTTTGAATAGAGTCTTAAGTATTTTTTTTTCTAGAAACTACATAGAAGCAAATGTTCTTGAACCACATTTCAATCATATCATTCACTTTGGTTGTCTGAGTTTTATATGGAGAATACTTATTGTCCTTTATATCATAAATACTATTCCATATACTATATTTTTTAGATTCTGTGACTCCATGAACTTTGGGTATAATTTTTACTTTATAACATTTTAGGCAAAAATAAAAACTATCACATTAATTAAACTTAAGGAAATGACATGGAAACATTGGGTCTTGACATTGGACTTCTTTTATGAGGAGGTAGTGGGTGCTGTAGACTGTAAGGTGGCATGCTGAATAAAGTAGCACATTACATTACTTTAGCCACTACATCTCAAAAATCCTGAGAAGAAGAATGTATTATAAATATATAAGTACAGGTAACTTATTTAAAATACCCCTAAACTTATCTATTTAATATTCTTGTTTTGAAACTATTTTAGGAACCAAAAACATGCCTGTGATAAGTATGGGTTGAGAAAAAATAGCTCAAAGCTACCTCTGCATAAGAACATAGTGTGACCTGAAGACAGAACAAATGAGTTCCATGAAGAAATACTGGTTTTATTTAAAACATCACTTAAAGTACTATTTAATTCTTACCTCCTCCATCTTTCTGTTATATGTGTCCTTGGCAGTTGCAACAGCTGCTAAATTGTTAGCTTCTGCTGTGGCCTTTGAACAAAGTACAAATTATGTGAAATGAAGTTGTATTTACTTAAGTTCCACAGACAGTTCACATTTCAGAGCATCATGTACAAGAAATGTGCAAGAAACCAAGGTCATCAAAAAAATTGAAAATGATGAGATATTTCCACTACATTTTTTAAATTAGTAAAATTTAAATTTCAAGATATATAAGCTACATATTTTGTTAAACCATAATTATTTTCTAACAAACCATCACTCTAAAATGAATTTTTATTTGTTAGACTTTTCCTAACAAAACATATTTTAGGCCTCCTCAAATACCATGTGTTGGAGGGAGTAACAAATAGATCATTTACAATATAGTGTATTTAATATATAAAAATATATCTAAGATTGTGCTAACAGAACCAATGTATCAATAATGACAAAGAACTATAAAAGTATTATAATTAGTAGTGCATATGAGAACATACCCAGGACAGAAATGCTGAGTATAATAAATGTAGATAAATATTTAGAAGGCTCATCTCTACAGGTATCAGAGATCTAGAGACATGACAGAATCTCTGTAAATGTAAACACTGGAGGAAGTCTTTCAACCAGAAGTCAACTTTCAGCAATCATCAGACTATTCACACAGGAAAGAAACCCAATGTAGGAAAATATTTTTCAGAAACCTCTGTAAATATACAGAGAAATCCTTCATGGCAAAAGTAAGCTAGGTATAATGGGAAACATTCTTTACTCTTGGGCCCTCACTGAGCCAACATTTCTCATCCTCTCATTGTGTTGAGTGGGGATGATGTACCTGAATATTATCCAAAGGATCTGGACATTAATTACTTCCAGGCTTGACAAGTAATTAAGAGAGTGAAGTTATTGACTTATATCTATTATAATTAGGAATGGTTTGTCAATGTAATTTTATAAACTTTTCTCAGAAATAAGAGCTCTGGCCCTTTGAGATTGGAGTCACAAATCCTGACAGTCTTGATTTGAGCCAAGGACATAAGAGCATTGATTTCTCCACTGAACCCCTGAAGTGTCCCACTATATGGTCTATGCATTATAACACAAATGACTTACTATTTCCAGGTCAGGTTGAATGGAAGATCTGATGGAAGATACCACTCCTTGATTATTACAAAATGTGCACAGTAATAAAATCTTTCTCATCACCTTTTGTCCCCAAGTTAGTTCATGAAACATTCAGAGGACACACACTTAGGCATATATTTTCTTTGTAGGTGGGTACCAGTCCTCCTGCTTTAACTCTGAGCCAAGGCACTGTCCTTAAGCAGTTTTGCTCAAGGCTAAAACTCTACCACTTGAAGTACAGTTCCATTTCTTGCTTCTTTGGTGCATAAATAGAGACAAGTGATTTGAGCATTTGGTTTTGGATGAGTAGCCCCAAAATGACTTTAGTGCTTGCTGTTTTATATTGAATTAATCACTTGTGATTGATCACTCTTAGCTCATTCTGTTTTTCTTTCTTCTTTTTTTTTTTTTGGTCCGGTAGTGGGGCATGAACTCTGGGCCCTGTCCCTCAGCTCTTCAGCTCAAGGCTAGCACTCTACCACTTGAGACACAGTGCCACTTCCGGCTTCTTTTCTTTTGCTTATGTGGTGCTGAGGGCTCGAACCCAGGGCCGCAGGCATGCAAGGCAAGCGCTCTACCACTGAGCCACCTTCCCAGCCCTCATTCTGTTTTTCTGCTGAGTTATAATAAGTTTAACTATATAAGGAAAATGTTTCTCCTTTTTCAAAACACTTCATTGTCAAATATACTTGCTTAAAATTTGGACCTGCTTTTGTTTTTTCTAATATGGTGGATCCTAATCACATTGTGTTTTTATTTTCTAAGCAAATTTAGTACCAAGAGAACAAAAAATGCTTTGGTACAAAGTGTTTGTATCTCAGCATAAGGCTTCCATGAACGTATGTGCAAAAGCATTAGATAAACACATATGGGTAAAGTTATTATACAAATAATCTTCCAAATATTTACATAATGATTCTAATCATTCTGTCTAATATTTTAATTTAGTAATCTATGTTGGCCAGAAAGATACATATGTGAATACAAGCAGAAAAACTCAGGTTTTGTGACAAATATGGTCTCTAAAACATCACATCTCTTGATTACTAAATTTACCTGTAACATTGATTTAGGATGTGGTAATTCTTCACCTTGGTAGATCTTTATATAGGCCTGAAAAATAAAGAAAAAGACAGTCAAGCATTCTATTAAGCATTCCTCTAATTAAGTAATGTCTTGTCATTTACAAAATATTTTCAGTAACTTATCTCTCGTGTTCATGCTGTTCCCTCTTCTTGAAGTGATCTTTTCTACATGGCAACTCTATCCTTCTTAAAAAAGGTTCACATAATTTCCTTTAAAACTTCCTCACGGTGGGGGGCGGGGGAAGGAAGGGATAGTAGGAAAAAAACAAAGGAGGGGGTAACAATGTTTGACAAGAAATGGACTCATTATCTTACTCATGTAACTGTAACCCCTCTGTACAGCATCTTTTCAATAAAATAATTTAAAAAAAAAAAACACAACTTTTTCACACTCACCAAGTGTGCCAGTAATACTACCTACTTGGGAGGTGGAGACGGGGGTGCGGCAGTGCCAAGTCAGCCCAGGCCAAAAAAAAAAAAAAAAAGACTACATCTCAACTAATGGATAGGAACAAGGGCACATACTTGCCCCAGGCCAGGAAGGAAGCACAGTTAATGCTGGTCTGAGCATAAAGTGAGACTCCACCTTAAAAATAAGCAATACAAAAAAAGGGCTGGTAGATACCACTCTCTGGAAATAACCACTCTTTTTAGTTACAAAAATTTGAGCCTTGTGGATATCGTAAGCTTTATGGAACAGATTTATGTAATGGTCATGAACCCCCAACTTGTAAATTCATCTGGTATTAAAAATTCAAATTTTAGATTAATGTATCATTTGTTGCTGAAGGACATGAAGATAACTGCATCACACTGAAAATGTAAGGACAGCATTTTAAATGATAAAATGTGGGGTTTTATAAATTGATATTTTAGCTGGGTGCTGGTAGCTCACATCTGTAATCCTACTTACTCAGGAGACTGAAATCTGAAGGTTGAGGTTCAAAGCCAGTCTGGAGAGGGAAGTCCATGAGACTCTAATCTCCAATTAACCCCCAGAAAACCAGAAGTGGCACTCTGGTTCCAAGTGGTAGAGCACTATAGCCTTGAGTGAAAAAGCTCAGGGACAGTGTCCAGGCCCTACGGTCAATCCTCATGACTGACTAAATAAATAAATAAATAAATAAATAGGACTGGTATTTTAGTTTTACACTACTAGTTCACAAATTAAATTGAAATTCTCTGCTAAATGTGTATGTTGGTAAAAAGTGATGATAATTAAGGCTGACAGGTAAACACAAATTTAAAATAATTATCTTGCAGATTTGCTTTTGGTAAAGAGAGCAGAAAATGTGGATGAATTTTCTTCATTAAGAAAGTATAGATGCCAGGCACTGGTGGCTCACACCTGTAATCCTAGCTACTCAGAGGGCCGAGATCTGAGGATCTCAGTTCAAAGCCAGGCCAGGCTTTGTGAGACTCTTATCTCCAATTAACCATTCAAAAACCAGAAGTGGAGCTGTGGCTCAAAGTGATAATGCACTAGCCTTGAACAAAAGAGCTCAGGGACAGTGTCCAGGCCCTGAGTTCAAGCCCCACAAGCAACCAAAACAAAAAATATAGTCACTGAGTGGGATATAACTCATGCCTATAATTCCAGATACTTGGAAGGTAGAGATAGTATCACTGTCTGATTCTGGCCTAGGCAAAAAACAAGGTCCTATATGAAAAACTAATGTAAAAAGGGCTTATGACATGGCTCAAGACATGAGAGTGCTTGCCTAGCAAGTAGAAGATCCTGAGCACAAAACCTCCATTCCCTCCAAAAAATAACAAAGTGTAGTCCTTTTGGGAAGAATTTAAAGAATGTAGGTCATCTATGAAACACTCCTTCCTCCGGACAAAACATCTTTCCCAACTCTTACATGACATTTGACATTAAAAAATACATGTAAAATGGGACACAAAAGTTACCTCTAAGGGATTTCCTCAAAAATTTTTTTCAAACAATAAGCTTCTCTTGGGCATTTCATAACACTTAATGTCAAATCCAAGTACTCACAAGTGCTCTAGAAATGAGAGTGATACCTTAAAGTACTCCACCAGACCTCGGCAGGTGATTTTATTCCCATTGATCTCTTTAATATCTAGGCTTTCAGGACTAAGCAGCCAAGGAATGAGTATTTTCAAGTTTTTGATGAATTCATCATCTATTTCTACAAGTAAAAGAAATCCATTATTATTTTTAGAATCCTTTCCAGCCCTCCACTCTATAGAATGAAACAGCCTTAGGCCTCCTCCATTCTTCCCCAGTGGTAACGGCCACCACTTACTTTCCCCTCAAGCAACTCCTGAAACCTGCCTTCCCTCAGGGTTAATAATTCTCCTAGCTTAAACATCCAATTAAAGTCTCATTTGTACTCGAATTATTTATGTTGTCTTCCACCTATACAATAGCTTTCTTGATCTCACACCTTGAACATATATTTTATAACCTTTCATATAAGCATTTCATGTAGGATGATGATGCCTTTAGGTTTATGGTATAAGGCAAGGAGCAAAAATGGGGAAGCCAGACATGGTGGCATACACCTGTAGTCTCAGCTACTTGGAGGCTGAAGTAGAAAAATAACATTCGACATTTCAGAATACATTTGCCTTGGGCTGGGAATGTGGCTCAATGGTAGAGTGCCTGCCTAGCAAGCATGAAGCCCTGGGTTCGATTCCTCAGTACCACATAAACAGAAAAGGCCAGAGAAGTGCTGTGACTCAAGTGGTAGAACACTAGCCTTGAGCTGAAGAGCTGAGGGACAATGCCCAGGCTCTGAGTTGAAGCCCCAAGACTGGCAAAAAAAAAAAAAAATACAGGACTGGGAAGGTGGCTCAGTGGTAGAGTGCTTGCCTTGCATGCATGAGGCCCTGGGTTCGATTCCTCAGCACCACATAAGCAGAAAAAGCCAGAAATGACGCTATGACTCGAGTGCTAGCGCACTAGCCTTGAGCTGAAGAGCTGAGGGACAGTGCCCAGGCCCAGAGTTCAGGCCCCATGACCGGCCAAAACAAACAAACAAACAAAAATACATTTGCCTCAAGTAAAATGGGTCCAAGAATTCAGGGCCAGCCTGGTTAACCTAGACCCTAAATTTTAAAAAAGGGGGGTGGGTAGGTGGGATGGGGAAGTGGTGGGAAATAGCTCACTATTTACTGGCTTATAAATACATTTCCTCCAGAAAAATGTATTAAAAAGTTGCTACATGGTTGGTATTAATGTGCCTTCCTTATGAGAAGTATAGGATGCTGGGTAAAGTTTGAAACAGGACTTGAGCTCAAAAAGAGAAAAATAATGTTTCCTCCAGTGGTAGAACTGAGCAACATAAAATAAGAAGAAAAGTTAGTAGACAAGTACCATATTTGATGGGTATCCAGCATTATCCTCATGCAGGTCACAAAAGTAGCAGGTGAGTAACATGTGAATTCAAATATAAACTGGGGTATCAGTATACATTTGGCCATAATGGCAGGTATCTTACAGCAAGAAAAGGCCAAAGACACTTTATAACAAATCAGAGGCAGTTTGACTTATTTATCTGTTAATAGGTTCAAGCTTAACACTACAGACTTGGGAGAGTAACATAAAAATTTTGAGCACAATGATAGTTTCTTCAGGTAGTATATCAAATATATGAAAACTGCAATATATATATATATATGTGTGTGTGTATATATATATATATGTGTGTGTGTGTATATATATATATATATATATATATATATATATGGAAGATATGCCCAGTGAGTTGGTGTATGCAAATGTAATTATTTACTGTAATTTTTTTTAAACCTAGGTTTCAGCACAATTACTGAATTTTCAGACTTTGGGGTTGGTGATTTTCAAAAATCTTAAGGATAAAGATCCAAATTTAAGATTGTATTGGCATTTGCCTGCCATTATGGCCCCAGTGTGCACTGATACACCAGTTTTTATTAGAGCATTCACATTTATTCACCTGCTGCTTTTGTGACCTGCATAGGGATGATGTTGGATATTCTTCACATTTGATTTCATGTTTGATACCAATGTGAAATTCAGTGATCAAGATTTATGGGTGGGTATTTGTCTAGCAGTTAATTCAAATTGCTTGGGTTGTTTGCATTGCTCCAACTTGCACTGATTATTCTGCTTAGTATTGCATATAGGTTTAGTCAACTGTACTTATTATCATGGTTTGATTTTTTTTAGCCCTCCACTCCATAGAATGAAGCATCCTTAGACTTCCTCCATTCTTCCCTAGTGATAAAATGCCACCATACTTGCTGAAATGCAATGCTGGTATTTGTAATTATGTTGCCCTGTGTTGTATTGTCTAACATGTATCTGAATTTACTGATACTAACAAGTTTGTTTTGCTGTATAATTTTATTCTTCTTTCAGAGTTAGTAGACAATTACTATCTATCTACAATGTATGGATTCTTCTTGAATTTCTGCACAAAACAATTTCTTCTTATAAGCCCACTTTAAGATCACTTTCGGGCTGGGAATGTGGCTCAGTGGTAGAATGCTTGCCTTGCATGCATGAAGCCCTGGGTTCGATTCTTCAGTACCACATAAGCAGAAAAAAAAAAGCCGGAGTGGCGCTGTGGCTCAAGTGGTAGAGTACTAGTCTTGAGCTGAAGAGCTGAGGGACAATGCCCAGGCCCAGAATTCAGGCCCCACAACCAGAAAAAAAAAAAAAAAAGATCACTTTCGAAGCATATATTTAAATCCCCCACACCTTTCCACCAGATTTCCTTATAAAATTTGAAAAGTAAGATGCACTTAAATATCTAGTCAGGCAGTAAGTAAGGTAATTATTCTTTATCTCACCAACCTATAACCATACTAGAGGTCACTGATCTCTTGCAAATCTTAGTTGACCACAGTAAATGCCTGACCCATAATATCTGTAAAGAAGGTCAGCTCAATGTCCAGAGATTTGTATTAAGCAAGCTGGCCTCTGCAAGTGTTCAATAATAAAATGTGTGAGTGGATGATTATTCAGGATGATGTTATACTTTCACTATCTCCTCAATTACAATTTCCTCAAGAATAAATGTGCTAAGCCAGTCATATAGTTACTTGTCACAATAACATTGGTACACATGCTGTTTATAAATAACTCTACAGAACAGGTGCACTGGTGGAGTATTTCTGTGTAAGGAATTTCTCAGGATTACTCTGACAAATCATTAAAGACATATTGTATAAATAATCACCTTGAATAGTATCTGACTATTCTACTGAAGTCTAGCAAGCTGCTAAGGAAGCAGCCCCACATTTATGATGTAATTATCTGGTAGTTCTTCATGTGCACATTCTTTATATCTGCTAAGCTAGGAGAGGGTTCAATAGGCACTTGGTAAGAGCTGATTAAATGTAGCGTGAATGAATGTGACTTAATACTTCTGATCCTCTGGATTTCCAGTGTGTGACGCTCCTATTTTAACTGCAATTAAATTTAATCATAATGTTATAGTTTTTAGTAACACTGGAAATAATAATATAATAATTTAAATACTCTGAAGGATCACACGCAAATTATTATTGATAATGAGCTAGAAAATTATTTTTGTAAGTGTGTGAAGTAAATAGTATGTGAGATCCTGTTTTGTGCAATTGTTTCTTTTTGAGAGACCACCACTCAGATGCCAGTCCTTTGGAAAACAGCATGGCCAACTAATAAGACATCTTGGGTAAAAATTATATAATAAGATTCAAGGCAGGATGGAAAAACTGAGGCAAAGTAGTACATGTCTGTACACAAGACAGATTTAGCAACATATCTTACAAGGTTAAAAAGTCTTATTAAAAATGGAACTTTTAGGGCAACTGAAGCCCACTATCATTCTTCTTTCTCTCAGGCTAGCTACTTTGGCAAAACCAGAACTTGTAGGTAGCTGTAGCCAACTATGCAAGTGAATGCATGTGTAGACATGTGCGTATGTTTAGATAGAGAACAAATTAAAAAACAGGATTCTATATTTGCATGATTTGTCCTAAATGTTTTTTTTTTTTTTTTTTTTTGTCGGTCATGGGGCTTGAACTCTTGGCTTGGGTGCTGTCCCTGTGCTCTTCGGCTCAAGGTGAGCGCTTTACCGCTTGAGCCACACCGCCACTTCGTGTCCTAAATGTTTTGTCTGAGTTCATTCTTTGCAAAATGTTTGAGTTAATTTAAGAACTGAAGCTGTATTCTACAGTGACAGAACAAGCCAGAAGTACTTTGCTGTCCCAATAAAGAGCTATTGTTCAGGCTTGTCCCTCCTCTGCCTGTTTACAGCTTCCAATTTCAGAGAAGAGAGTCTTTATAGAAGTCCTTTCTATATAATTTATTCAAACATCATTGAAACCTTTAGGTAATTGATAATAGCAAGGGTTCACCAGTGGGTCAGAATTCATAAGTGATAACGAAGTTGTAAGCTCTTGGCATCCATGTGTTAATATGTGCTTACTGCTATTTGTTCTGTGGGAAAAAAGATTGGAATTTTAAATGTGTAGAAGAAAAATGCTAGTGATTTCAGATATTTGGAATTCTATTTATGGTATGACTACCAGAATTAAATATATGGATATATGAAAGACAATGACAGGGACACAGAGGAAAAACACTTTTGTTTTTCAAATCTGCAAATTGGATTTTTTTTTGTCGGTCGTGGGGCTTGAACTCAGCCTGGGCGCTATCCCTGCACTCTTCAGCTCAAGGCAAACGCTCTACTGCTTGAGCCACAGGGCCACTTCCGGTTTTCTAGTGGTTTATTGGAGATAAGAGTCTCATGGACTTTCCTGCCCGGGCTGGCTTTGAAGCATGAGCCTCAGATCTCAGCCTCCTGAGTAGTTAGGATTACAGGCGTGAGCCACCAGTGCCCAGCTTAAAATTGGATATGTTATATTCTATTTCTTCCCCTCTTCCCCACTCTGCCCCTGCATCATGGGGTTAAACTCAGGGCCTGGGTGCTGTCTCTGAGCTGTTTTGCTCAATGCTGGTGCTCTACCACTTAGAGCAGAGCTCCACTTCTGATTTTCTGGTGGTTAACTGGTGTTAACAGTCTCATGGACTTTCCTGCTGGGGCTGGTTTCAAACCACAATCCTCAGATCTCAGCTTCCCAAACAGCTGGGATTATAAGCATGAGCCACCAGCACCCAGCTTACATTGTTTATTTTTAAGAGTAATTCTAGTATCTTTTGACAACAATTGTGCTTGGAATCTTGCAAAGTCACCTTCTCCCCCGACACAATGCAAAAAGGCTTGAATTTGATGGTATACTTCAGTGGTAAGCTTACAACTGAAAAATGTCTTTGTACTACTCCTATTAAGTACAGAGCACACATCTAGAGATGGGTCACTGCCTCTTAAGAAAGATTAACTTGTTTCTATAGACTCAGTTCTCCTTTTTAAAAACAAATTGAGCTGCTTTGGATCCATGAAAGTCAACCTCTGCTAAAGAGAAATTAATGTAGTTTAAGTAGCTACTATTTGAAAAAGTTCCAATTTTTTTTGTTTTGTTTTGAGAAATTGCAACTCATCCAGAGAGTATTTCATTGTAGTGATGTTTGTAATAATTTATAATTTTTTTGTGTGTGTACTAGTCATGGGCTTTGAACTCAGGACCTGGGCACTGTCCCTGGGCTTTTGTGCTCAAGACTAATGTAGTAATACTTGCACCACAAGCTCTACTTCTGACTCTTTGGGGGCTTAATTGGAGGTAAGAGTTTCATAGACTTTCCTGTCCTGGCTGGCTTTGAACATGATCCTCAGATCTCAGCCTACTGAGTAGGATCACAGGCATGAGCCAACAGCACCCAGCTATAATTAATTCATTATTAGATTTATTTATTTTTGTTCTGAGCATGAGACATGGGCATTGTCCCCCTGAGATTTTTTTTGCTCAAGGCTAGCACTCTACCACTTTAGCTACAGCTCTGCTTTTGGGAAGTTTAGTAAAGTCTCACAGATGTTAAAGAGCCTGAATTCAGTACTAAACTATGTCTCTTTCAGCCTCGTTACACAATCCAATAAATGACATTCCAATAACACAGACCTGTGTTATTAATATAAATAAGGAAAATTAAGCACACAGACATTAAGGAACATTGATCAACATGGGGCAAGAGGGTGAGGGGTATTGCTGGTAGGTGGACACAGGATTTGGTGTATTTTTGCAATACATATTCAATTTCCATAGACTCCCATAGTTGACTGAGGAGGAGTTCTAGCACCAACACAGAATTCTCAATTCAGACAATGTCTAACCATCAGCCTCACACCAACAGACTAACAGCCCCCATAAGCTAAGTGGAAAAAATGATATTTGTAAAATCAGACTAAGTAATAGTCATTAAAAGGCAGACGAACCTTTTAATTTTCCATCAAAGTTTGGGTTGGTAGCTACTTTTAAGCCAGGATGAGGTAGCAGAAAACAGGAAATGTTGGTGAAGCAGGAATGGATGTGCTTCCTCACATTCTGCAGTTCTTCATGCTGGTTCCCTGAGACCTGAAGTGAGCCATTCTTAAGTTGTAACATAAACTGAACAAAAGGATTCTGTAGCACATTATAAATATAATGTCCCTCAGAGCTTGTAAAGATTAATAATAACAACAACATGATGGACTGCTGTTAAAGAAAAGAATACGGCCAGGTACCAGTAGCTCATGCCTATAATCCTAGCTGTGCAGGAAACTGGATCTGAGGATCTTGGTCTGAAGCCTGCCTAAGCAAGGAAGTCCTTGGGACTCTTATCTACAATTAACCATGATGCAAAAAGGCTCAGGGATAGCACTGACGCCCTGAGGTTAAGCCCTAGAATTGGCAGAAAGAAAGAAAAAGAAAGAAGGAAGGAAGGAAAGAAAAGAAAGAGAGAAAGAGAGAGAGAGAGAGAGAGAGAGAGAGAGAGAGAGAGGAAGGAAGGAAGGAAGGAAGAAGAGAGAGAAAGAGAGAGAAAGGGGGGAGAGAGGGAGGGAGAGAAAGAGATAAGAGAAAATATCTTGGGTAAAGTTTTCTGCATAACAGTACTTAAATATAACAAACACATGCGACACATTAAAATTAACAAGTGTCTACCTTTAAATGATGGCCTTCTGATATTTCATAAAAATTAGTGAAGTGAATTCAAATTCAAAGCACCACGAGACACAAAGAGGTCATACAATATTCTAACTTTATTTCAAACAGCTTCCTGTCACCTGGCAGGTGCACATGTAAACTAGAAAAGCATCTGAATAGTGGGTGGTACAAGCCAAAATGCCTCCTACTCCTTTTTAGACCTGTTATTTTCAACTCTGCAGAACAGATAAAATACTCTTAAAAAATTACAAATTTAAAAAGAGATAAGAAATTTTTTAGTTCCATTTTTAAAACTTCTTAGCAGTCATTATTTGTGATACCTGTTCACTGTAAACAGTTTACATAATATTGCATTATCAAATTATTATATTATTTTTCATTAGAAAATGTTCTAAAACTAACTTAGGGGATTTTAAAATTTGTTATTTCTTTAATCCTCTTCTAAAATATGAATCTAGATATTTACATTGTTTTGAAGTGATTTAATTGTTCAAAATAAAAAGGTTTTCTTTAGGAATAGTTGGTTTTTATATATCTAACAAAAGAATGCTTTATATCACACTCACTGATATTTACAATTATACCCCTGAAAGTAATTTATTAAATACTAATCTCAGTTTGTTCATAGAGATATTACATAGATCAAATGAAATTGTGGCTATTGAATATTCAGTAACTCATCCAACAAAAAACATTTCAAATTAGTACCTGGAAATTTATGTACCTAAATATCTAACAAACCTTAAGGCGTTTTTCCAAGAATTTGGCACCACCATCAGCTCCATATGAAAATTCGTATGGAAAACTCCAGTCTCGAACCAGAAATATCAAACTCTAAAAGATAAGAAAGGAACCATAAGAGTACGTCAAAGTGCTTCCTTCTGCTTGCTATTGAAGCTAATTACCATTATCATTAGCTCTGAGTTTCACTGTATCTAAAGAGCATCATTGTTCCTTAATGTGCTCACCATATAGTGGGAGGAAAAATCAAACATAATGCCTTTGATGAAAGCCCTTTGAACAATTAGCATATACTTAAAAAAAAAAAAGAAACAAGTTCTGTCCAAGACCAGGGTAATAATGGAAGCAGAAAGTACGAAAGGAGAATGTGAAGGAGGTGAAAATGGTAGAAGTATTTTATGTATATGTGTGAAAATAGAACAACGAAGCTTGCTTTTTTTTGGTCAGTCATGGGGCTTGATCTCAGGGCCTGGGCATTGTCCCTGAGGTCTGTTGCTCAAGGCTAGCACTCTACCACTTTGAGCCACAGACCCACTTCCCGTTTTTGAGTTGTTAAATGGAGATGAATTCTCACCAGGCAGTTTTCTTCCTGGGCTGGCTCTGAACTGCAATCCTCAGATCTCAGCCTCCTGAGTAGCTAGGATTAGCAGTGTGAGCCACTGGCTCACAATGAAGCTTTCTGAGATAAGATTTGGGAATGGGAGATGAGGGAGAGAAACCCAGAGCTGAGTCTGATCAAGGTACACATATGCATTTGTGGGCATGTATAACGGACTGATGCTAATAAAAAAAAAATGGGGGGAATAAAAAACCTTTGATAATTAATTTCTAAGTACTTTTCTCTACCAGATCATCCTATATCTTTAGTAAGTGCCAATAGAGAGCTGCATATGAACTGCCAAGATGAATGCACCCTCCTGAGTAATGAGAGACTTAAGAAATGAGCAGCTGGCTGAATGGACCTATATAAATGTAGTGAGATTTTATATGGTGTGTTCCTATGAGTCTTCCTTTTTTGTGTGCCAGTCCAGGGACTCGAACTTAGGGTCTGGGAGCTATCCCTGAAGTTTTTGTTTTGCTCAAGACTACAGCCACAACTCGCTTCTGGCTTTTTGTTGTTTATGAGATGAGTCTCTCAAACTTTTCTGCCCAGGCTGGCTTCCAACTGTGATTCTCAGATTTCAGCCTCCTGAGTAGCTACGCTTATAGCTACTCCGCTAGGTAACGGAGTAGCTAAGCCACTGGTGACCAGCAAGCCTTCCCTTTTGATGACTATAACAGAAAGTATGCCTAACATACAAGATCAGCTTTGTTTCTTTTTTCTTTCTTTTTTTTTGCTGGTCATGGGGCTTGAACTCAGGGCCTGGGTGCTGTCCCTCAGCAATTCAGGTCAAGGATAGCACTCTACCACTTGAGCCACAGCGCCACTTCCAGCTTTTTCTGCTTATATGGTGCTGAGGAATTGAACCCAGGGCCTCACGCATGCAAGGCAAGCACTCTAGCACTGAGCCACCTTCCCAGCCCTCAGCTTTGTTCCTTGAGTTATTTGTAATTTTTTTTAGAAATGGCATTCATATACTATTACAAAAATCTTCAAATTATATAGCAAAATGCAGAGAAAAAAAATATTTTAAATGTACCCAATGTCATCTGAATGCAACCAGAGATAACATTTGGCAAACAGTATGTGCACAATTGAGTAAGGCTACAGCTGAAAAAAGATTTTATAAAAATGACATTGTTTTGTCACAAAACAATTCCTCCCTGTTTAACTAATGTCTGACCACAATAAAATGACTGTTTTTGTTGTATTTGAAATAAAAAATATTACATTAACATACACTTGAAAGCTGGGTGACTGTGGCTCAAGCCTATAACCCTAGCTATTTGGGAGGGCTAAGATCAGGAGGACTGAATTAGGAGACCAGTCCGAGCATGCATATAAGATCCTTTTCAACCAATATCTGGGCTCAGAGGTGATGATTAAATTGTAATGTCTCAGATACCCATTTTGTGAGAATTTCAGTAAAAATATAATAACTTTTTACATTTGAAAGATTTCTATTTTGAAAAAAAAATGTTACCTATAAAACAACTCTTGCAAAATAGTGGTCGATGAACCAAGATAAATGAGGCTATGTAGATTTTGCATTTTTCTTGAGACATTTTAATCTCCTTTCCATTTCAAGGAACATTTTCACTGTTTGAAGTAATAAGGACCATGTATAGAATACAAGCAAACCTGAAGCCTGACTTTTTCAAGTTAGCAACCTATAAACAGTAATCAGTAAGTTAATGCCATTTTTACCTTTATGACCCACAAAAGTTGGAAATAAGTGACAAGTTGGAAGTTGAAGAGTGGCGGAAGTGACTAAGCACCAGCCTTGACCAAGAATGAGTTCCTGAGTTTTAGCCACCAATACTGGCATTGGCACACACACACACACACACACACACACACACTCTCTCTCTAATACACTAACCCATTCTTGCCTCTGTGACCCATTAAACTTGAAAATAAGTCCCAAAGGTCTATAATTATCAGTTTGCTTTGCTCAATGAGACTAGGCCTTATCAGCATAGTTCTACTTAAATAAGCAATAAATATCGGATTTTGACAGCTTTGACAATTCTGGAAGTCCCACTGAGGTATTTTTCTTTTTTTGGGGGGGGGGGTCCAGTCGTGGGGCCTGAACTCTGGGCCTGGGCGCTGTCCCTCAGCTCTTCAGCTCAAGGATAGTGCTCTACCACTTGAGCCCCAGTGCCACTTCCGGCTTTTTTCTTTTTGCTTATGTGGTGCTGAGGAATCAAACTCAGGGCTTCAGGCATGCAAGGCAAGCGCTCTACCGCTGAGCCATCTTCCCAGCCCCCACTGAGGTATTTTTCTAATGCCCTCATTGGTAGCAATCTTTGTGCACCTAGACTGTCAGATGCACTCCACCTGTCCTACTTGTCCTGTTTCTAAACTCCATCTGTCCTTGGAGTCTGCCTCCAATCATTACCACAGCAACAATCTGACTTGGTAATTTGTTTCACTGAGCTCTGGTTAGTGATTAGTTTAGTAATCCTAGGATTTTATAAACCCAACAGATCTTTCATAAGGTCACTAGGTCTAAGTCTTTGTATAGAGTAATTTGACCTTTAGTTTTAGAAATGTACTCATTCGATTAATAATTGGGCTTAAATTTTGTATGAGTTTATTAGTAAATATTCCCACCATTAAAGAAAGGAGACTGTTAGATAGAAATAGAAATGAAGACATAACACTTAGTGGACAACATGTGGTTCAAGATAGTGTTCTTGTTCCTACAGTACCCTGGACTCAAGCCCAAAATAGTACTTCTTCCCATAATGTTTAGTGTCCTATCTCAATAGTGAGGTAGTGCTTCAAGCATGACCAATCAGATCTTCTCTGTATACTCAAGCTGAGGCTGGGAAACCAACGAAAGAGCCAGGATAGCTCATACACAAGTCCTCAGGCAATCACAAAGCCTATGAAAGGAAGGTCACCTGTGGTGAACACAGGCAGCAAAAATGGCGCGGAGAGGGAGTTGAGTGGGCAGAGCCCAATTTACTGTAGAGCACATGGGCAGCAAAGATGGCGCTGGGAGAGAGTGGGCAGAGCCCAATTTGCCTTACGATCAGTGCGTGCCATAGCTAGCTTAGGTGCATGATAGGGTGTGAGCTTGACAGTGATTGGTTCCTCTTCCTCCTTTGCCATTCCACCTGCCCTTTTTGGCTTTAAAAAGGGCTGCTCTCTGTTAATAAACGAGTTTTCTACCTGCTTGATTTGGCTCCCCGTTGTGTTTGATTGTCTTCCGGGCTGAGGGAGGCTGGGGAACGGGCAAGTGCCGCACTTACCTTTCCTCAGACCCCGTCGGTCTTTCGTGGGACAGAGGAAGACCCAACAGTCACCCAGGAGAGGAGATACAGAAGAAGCCTCCATACTTTAACAAACTGTGCTCCAAGCATTGTTCTTCCAGCACCTGGATACCTCTCTAGGGAGACTGCTCTCACTTTCAATAAAGTCGCTGCTCTATTGCTTTACTATTCCTTGGTCTCTTAATTCTTTACGTGGCAGAGAAATGGACCCATACCCCTACACGGCATCATTTATATTTGCTGCTGGTTTTAGTTTCTCTTATTTGGCCATGAGTTCACCCTAGCATGCATTCTCTCTCTCTCTCTCTCTCTCTCTCTCTCTCACACACACACACACACACACACACACACACACACACACACACACACACACACACGAGAGAGGGAGAGTGAGAGAGGGAGAGAGAGAGAGAGAGAGAGAGAGAGCTGGAAGTGCAGCTCAGTGGGATAATGCTTGCTTGCTTAGCATACAACAAGGCCCTGAGTTCATTCCTTAATGCTGCAAATAGTAATAACAATCTTTTGGAGAAAAACTCACAGGGAGGAAATTAAAAACAAAAAACCTAGAAGAGGACAAATTAATCCTTTCTTATTTTTTTGGCTGGTCCTGGGGCTTGAACTCAGAGGCTGGATGCTGTCCTTGAGCTCCTTTTGCTCAAGGCTAGCACTCTACCACTTGAGCCACAATACTACTTCATGCTTTTTCTGTGATTAATTGGAGATAAGAGTCTCATGGACTTTCCTGCCTAGGCTGGCTTTGAACCAGATCCTCAGCTCTCAGCCTCCTGAGTAGCTGGGTTTATAGGCATGAACCACCAGCATAGACTATGGGTCCATGTCTTTAAAAGATAATACTAGAGTGAACATATAATAGCTGCACCAGTCTTTGATATACATCTTTCAAATTTGAGTTTGAAGAGTTTTCTTATGTAAATTACATGAAATTCCAAATATGTACATAACACTACTGGTGAGTATCTGTTGGCCATTCACTGTTTGAAAAGCTCTGTAGAAGGTGTTCTGGGCTAAAAAATAAACTATAAAGCTGCTTTCTTTACTCTTTCTTCCCTCCCTCTCCCTCCCTCCTTTGTCCTTCCTTCCTTCCTTCTTCCTTCCCTCCCTTTCTCTCTCCCTCCCTCCCTCCCTCTTGGGGATTGAACTCCCTCCTTGGGGATTGAACTGAGGATCTGGGTGCTGTCCCTGAGGTTTTTCACTAAAGGCTAGCACCCACTGTTAGCCACAGCATCACTTTTGTTTTCTGGTGGTTAATTGGATATAGGAGTCACAGGTACTTTCTTGCCCAGGCTGGCATCAAACCTCAGTCCTTAGATCTCAGCCTCTTGAGTAGCTAGGATTACAGGCAGGAGCCACCAGTGCCTGACAATGCTGCTATTTTTAAGGCTTTTATAATTAGTGAGACAGGATATGCTCATTCAAATATAAGATCACAAAATATAGTTCAGTAAGTGCCTAGGATCACACGTGGGAAGCGAGGCACTGACAAGAGGCTGTGGCCTGAGTTGAGGTCAGCTCTGCAACTTCATTATGTATGACTCACTGAGCCTCAGTGGTTCAGCATCAGGAAAGCGAAAGGACAGAATAAAGGAGTAATTATGCCAGAGTAATGAACAGCATTAAATGATGGATATACAACATGCTTATTAGCACAGTGCCTGGCATAATGTAAGTGCTTCATAAATTGTTACTGTCACAAGTATTTCATGCCCCTCAATGTAGAAACCAAAAGAATCTTGGTCTATACCACTGATCACTGCCAGAGGATCATTTCTGCTTATTCATACAGATCCCACATCACCTAAATTGCTCTGTGGATGGGTAGGGTAGGTGGCTTTCTCAGATCTTTGTCCTTTCATTTTTTTCTTTAATTTTCAGCCCTAGCAAGCAGTCAGTAGGCTCTCTTTTTCTCCTGGAGGTCATGTATTTCTCTGGTAATACTTGGCAGTTCCAATTGTCACATAGATTTGCCCAAGGACATTTTTTTTCAAAGTGGTTTCAATCACTACCAAAGAATTCTGCAACTGTGTGTTCTTAAATCATGGGAAATAATAAAGGGTCTAAATTATAACCTTAAAAAGAAACTAGAATAAATGAATTTCTAATTTTCCATATGGAAGCAGAGCCTCAATGGGAAACTGTGAGAAACAGGCATTTGACCATATTATAGGCTGGATTATATTATCTTCCAGCAACCTTCCCCTTTCACTTTAAAGCTGACATGGACTGATTTGCTCCCTAGCAATCACATCTTCACTGAGGTGAATGTGAAGAACTGAGTTGTTACTTTTATCTCACAACGTGGATTCAAATATTTTTCCAAGTTCTAAGGTGTTGGTGGGACTGTACATGTATGAAGGTGGTTAATGAGAATGCAGTGTAAAAAAATACTATGGGGAAAAACTAGGGCAAATTAACTAATGTTTAAAGTGGAATAGTATGGAGGAGAAGAAAGAGAATAACTGTAAATACATGTTCAAGAAAGAAATTAGGCTACCAAGAAAAAGAAGTCAAGTTTGTGTGCAGGGAATTTTTTTGTTGTTTCTACTTATACTTATTTCCCTATTACAGGCAAACCTTAACTTTCTAACCATCTCTACAGAGAAATTAATCTCTGCTAGCAGAACCACCACTGCTACCGATGCCTTCACCCAAGGGTGTGTGCAATGGTTCAATGAGTCTGATGTTATTCCAAGATGAACTGAAGACTTAAGATCCTTTGTTCTGATTTTGTAGAACTGTTGTATGGCTCTCAAATGATGCTAGAGTGGATGTTTTAAAAACCTTGCTCTGCATTTATCATGAAGGCCACAGATTGCAAACAACTTCAACTCTTTATTTTGTTAGTCAAACAATCTAAGTTCTGCCAGCAGTTGCATCTATCTCAGGGCTCCAGGCTCAGAGAGGTCCAAGAATTATTGGATATATTCAGAACTCTGGCTTAAAGGACTTAGGGTTCAGGAATACTGTAGCTACTCTTTAAGTTTATATAACAATGCACTGAGAATCAAGTTGCTGTTTAAATCATTGACTTCAGTGAATCTTAGACTATAATATTTTAATAAGTTGGAGAATGTTTCTATTTCTCTGTGGCCTGCAGAATGATATGAAATGGCTGCTAGTATAGCTCATGGGAGCATTTAATGGTATAACATCTTAGAGTCTATACTCCAGCTGGGACCCAATAATAAACTTTTTGCTATTACATGATAGAGTAAAAATCACTTCCACCACCATAGCCCAGCCTGCAGACCCAAGGGGACTTAAGTGACAAGAACCCAAGACCATACAAATGAAAAATGAGCCTCTCCTGGGTCACAGATAACTTATGATGGAGTGTTAGAGGAAGACATCCTTGCTTGCAGTTGATAAAGATGTTGTATTTAAACTTCAAATAACATCTGACAATCTAAATAATACCCACAATTATTAAGAAGGATCTGGAACTCAGGATGCGATTATCCAGTTAGAGCAATGTGGGGCCAGGTATGGTTTATGAGACTCCAAATAACCAAGGAGGAAAAACTCAAAGCAGATCAAAACAGAAATAAATCTATTATGCCTGACAAGATAGTTTCAGAGGTTCTTAGATCACACTAGAAATTATTATTAAGAATCCTCATAAAATTTGCTTAGTTGTTGCATACACTTTCCTCAAGCCTGTTGAAATCCTAAGGTTCAGCTAACATCAACAACCTATTTCACAGAGTAGATATGTAGATGAAGGATCTTGTTCTGGATTATTATACTTAAGATTCCAGTGCTCATAATGAGCAAAACAAGTAAGAAAAGAAGTAACGATTCCCAGAGAACTCTGTATTATACCTTCAAATATATTATACTTCATAACATGCCACATTATTTAGAGCTATTTTATAAGGGCTTTCAAAGAACAATTATGCCTTGTGCTGTGATTCACACCTGTAATCCTAGCTACTCAGGAGGCTGAGATCTAAGGATCATACTTCAAGGCCAGCTTGGGCAGGAAAGTCCATGAGACTCTTATCTCTAGTTAAGCACCAGAAAACTGGAAGTGGTTCTGTGGCTCAAGTGGTAGAGTGCTCCTCTTGAGCTAAAGAGCTCAGGGACAGCACCCAGGCCCAGAGTTCAAGCCCCTCAACTGTCAAACAAAACAAAAACTTGAAGAAATCTTCAGGTTCGTTGATACCAAGAAAGGAAGTAGATTTAGGAAGTAAGATGTAGCATGACTTTTTTTTTTTTTTTTCCGCCAGTCATTCATGGGGCCTGAACTCTGGGCCTGGGCACTGTCCCTCAGCTCTTCAGCTCAAGGCTAGCGCTCTACCACTGGAGCCACAGCGCCATTTCTGGCTTTTTTGCTTATGTGGTGCTGAGAAATCCAACCCAGGGCCTCATGCATGCAAGGCAAGCACTCTACCACTGAGCCACCTTCCCAGCCATTATTATTATTATTATTATTTGTGTTGGTCCGGGGTTTAAATTTGGGACTTGGGCACTGTCCCTGAACTTTTGTGCTCAAGGCTAGGGCTCTACCACTTTGAGCCACAGCAGTATTTCTGGATTTTTGGTAGTTAATTGGAGACAAGAGTCTCACAGATTTTCCTGTCTAGGCTGGTTCTGAACTGTGATCTTCAGATCTCAGCCTCTGCTTTCCCAAGCACTGTTTAAAATTTCTTCATAATTTTATCCAAAAGAATATTCTTATCTTCCCAGAGAAAGGAATATAAGTGGTAACTGTTAAAAGAAAAGAAAAGCATATCATTTAAATTTTTTCTATTATTAGTTTTTAAGATATAAGATTTTTTTTTAAACCAAAGGTAGTATCTTTCTATCATTTATCTATGTTAACTATTTTTTCAAGAGCACTAGTTAGGCTTTTGATCTGGGTGGTCAATGTGTAAGAAGTAGTGACCCCTGCTGGTAAGGAAGTTACTTCTAGAATTTCAATGGACTTCTCAGTCTACATATGCCACTAGTCCTGGGAGTAACAGGTTACAAGAAAAATCAAAGCAGTAGCTCAGCTGCAATACACCACTCCAACTATTGGCCTGTGAAATAATTTTAAAAAGAAAGATAACAAAGTATTATGAACCATATAGCAGATTGTAAACCAGGACTTGCTTAATTCTACCTCACTGCCACCCTTGCCCCCTTCCCTGGGGCACATGGGAGAAATTTATGATCCTTTTTGCACCACACACCATCATCTCTCTAGGAAAAGGAATCTTTCTTGCCTTACCTTATCATGTTTCTAAGGTCTCCACTCTTCATGCTTCATCTGTCCTCTCCTAGCCACAGCCACTCTAATATGTTACTCTACGCTCATTATGTAGAGGACTTTAAATAATCACAAATAGTATTGAGCTATATATTTCATACTTCTGCTTCATTCAGTATGGATTTTTGCACTATGTTCATAGTACTCCATGTACTTTTGGTTCACTGCCTTTCCAGAGTATTTTTTCACCATATTTTACATATCTATTTTCTAGTAGCCACCATCTACCTTGCATCCAGTTTCCTGCTACTACTTAGAAATTGGTATTTAATAGATGGCAATGTGTATTTATGTTTTATACATATTCATCAATACAGCTGTTCAAAATTCATTCTTATATTGTTAATAGTCATTTATCTCAAATAATACTATTTTCTTGAAGCCTACTTCACTTAATATACCCAAACTACCTGTTTATTGTTTTTCCTTTCCTGGGCCCCTATTTTCCCTCAGATCACAATCATTTTTATTTTTTTTTTTTTACAAAATTCTTAGGAATCCACACAAATTTTTAATTTTCTGTGGAGGTGGGTGTTTTTGTTTTGGGGTTTTTTTTTTTGTTTTTTGTCAGTCATGGGGCTTGAACTCTGGGCTTGGGCGCTGGCGCTCTTCAGCTCAAGGCAAGCACTCTACCGCTTGAGCCATAGCACCACTTCTGGTTTTCTAGTGGTTTACTGGAGATAAGAGTCTCACAGAGTTTCCTGCCCAGGTTGGCTTTGAACCGTGATCATCAGATCCCAGCCTCCTGAGTAGCTAGGATTACAGGCGTGAGCTACCAGTGCCCAGCTGGTTGTTTTGCTTTTTGGTACCTGTTCTTAGGTGTGATCTCAGGGCTTGGTCACTGTCCTTGAGCTTCTTTGCTTAAAGCTAGCACTCTAGCACTTGAATCACATCTTTTTACTTTTGGCTTTTTAATAGGTTTACTGGAGATAACAATCTCACAGTCTGCTGCCCAGGCTAGGTTTGAACTATTCTCAGATCTCAGCTTCTTGAGTAGCTAGGATTACAGGCTTGAGCCATCAGTGCCAAGATTCTGTGGAGGTTTCTTATTGCCAATAAGGAAGTTAATGCACATTGCCTAATCTTGAATTATTGAAGGTATAAGACATCCATCTTCATTTCTTTAATAATAATGTGTGTATAGTAGCCCGTTAAATAAGAAGGCCCCCAAACTCCCTGCCTTCTGGTGTTCACACGCTTGTTTAGAGCCCTTCCACACTATATCAGAGTTAGTTTACATGACTGACTGATAAAATATGGCAGAACTGAAGATATGTCACTTCTAAGGTTTGAGACTTTTCTCCTGGTCAGTCTCTCATAACTGGATGACTTGCTCTGAAAAGAACATCCTGTGGAAGGTCCAATGTGGTACAGAGTTAAAAGGACCCATTAGAAACAGGTCCTCATTTAAGCCTTCAGAGAACTTGCCCCTGAACATCAGGAAAGATTCAGAGCCCAAAGCACACAAGATTCAAAACCCAAAGCTCCAGATTCCTGACCCTCAAAAACTGTGTTTGTCACTTGATAACAACATGTAAACAACAGAGAATTAGCAAAGCTTTTTCAAACAGTGGTGTGTCAATCTGTACCTCTTTCAGGTACTGCTTTCAAGGGCTTTTAAAAGCAGTTATAGCCGGGCGCCAGTGGCTCACGCCTGTAATCCTAGCTACTCAGGAGGCTGAGATCTGAGGATCTCGGTTCAAAGCCAGCCCGGGCCGGAAAGTCCATAAGACTCTTATCTCCAATAAACCACCAGAAAACTTGAAGTGGTGCTGTAGCTCAAGTGCTAGAGCGCTAGCTTTGAGCTGAAGAGCTGAGGGACAGCGCCCAGGCCCAGAGTTCAAGCCCCACGACCGACAAAAAAAAAGAAAAAAAGCAGTTATATATATGTACGATTATATACATATATGTATATAATTATATAAATATACATATATAACTATATAACTACATATATATGTATATATATATATATCTTTTTTTGTAGTTATAACTTTGTCCTTGGTGTGCCAAGGATAGGATTACAAGCAAGCATAAAAGGGCCCAACAACACTCAGTTCAAGCTCAAATGCTGCTCTGGTGTTGCTTGCTGACCCAGCAGGGCTAAGCTTGTTGTTGTTAGATTTTGTGGCAATGGAAGAGGCTAACATATTTTTTAAAAATGGGTTGCCTTCAACCACATCCCTATATCCTCTCTGGTGCTCAGCTTTTGTTGGTTTGCAACCAATTTTTGTGTAGTAGGAGTCTTCTTTGTCTTTAGCTTTCATGTTTGACAAACTCATCAATTTTTTTCTGACTCCTATAACATCTCTAGAGTTAAGTTCATGGAAGAAAAGCTGATACTCTTACAGGAACTAGAATATCTAATATCTTTTTATTTCTCCATTTCTAATTTGTTTCCTCATCAAATTACATTAGAAAGACATTAAAATCTTCTTGAATGAAATAAAAAAACATGACTTTAATTAATATCTTGGTTATAGCCTTCAGGGAAAAAACAAACAAACATATAATAAAAATTTACCCTCACTCACCTGAAATGGCTTCAGAAATGTTTCTTCCATTGCCAGCCTGCCATATTCGGTGAAAAGCTGGAAGGAAAAATCACACACACACACACACACACACACACACACACACACACACACACACACACACACACACACACACACACACACACACACACAGGAGTGGGGAGAAAAAAAAGGTAGGAGGAAAGGAGAAAGAAGCTTTAGTATTTGTAAAGTTTTACTTCTCAGCTTTATTCCATTCATTTTCCCCTAGTTGTAACAGAATACTACATTATTAAAATTAAAATAGCCCAGGAAATTCGTATCAGATAGATAATTCAGAGTTACAGTAATTTTTTGTCAGTTATGGGGTTTGAACTCAAGGTCTGGGCACTGTCCTTGAGCTTTTTTCACTCAAGGCTAGTGTTCTACCACTTTGAGCCGTGGTGCCACTTCCAATTTTCTAGTGAGTAATTGGAGGCAAGAGTCTCACAGACTTTTTCCTGGGCTGGCTTTGAACTGTGATCCTCAGATCTCAGCCTCCCGAGTAGCTAGGATTACAGGCATGAGCCACCTGTGCCTGGTTTTATAGTAATTATTTTAAAATTAAGGACAGTAAGAACATATATATAATGTTTAAATGAATACTTTCTTTGTATATGACCTATCACTAAGTTATGGCCTACACCCTAAAATGAGTACCTTTTTTTTTTTTTTTTTTTTTTGCCAGTCCTGGGCTTCAACTAAGGGCCTGGGCACTATTCGTGAGTTTCTTTTGCTCAAGGTTAGCATTGTACCACTTGAGAGCCACAGCAGTACATCCAGCTTTTTCTGTTTGTGTGGTACTGAGGAATCAAACGAAGGGCTTCAGGCATGTTAGGCAAGCATTCTACCACTAAGCCATATGTCCAGCCCAAAAATGAGTACTTTTTAAATCTAGAATGTAGGACAATGTTTTGGTAGGGAAGAAGGAAACATTTTAAATGACCTTTCAAAGTACAACTTGCATAATACTAGAAAGCATAACTTCTTGGAAGGTATATTTACAAAGTTGTGGCCTATGAACACTTTAAAAGCCCAATAGTCTGGATTACTACAAAAGCACTTGTCATTTGGCTTGTAAAATGGAGAATCAAATATACTAACTTTTTTTTTTTTGTTTCCAATTAAAATCATGATACACCATGAGTGTTGTGTTACTAGAAATATAAAATTTTGGAGAACACAGGCCTGAGGAGGTACTGTGAAGGAGTCTCTGATCAGAATTTATCTAGACTTACTGAATGTAGTTTCCTTCAAAAACATAGGAAATGCTACTTCATGTAGAAGACTGACAAGCCACATGGCTTCTTAGAGCTGGGGAACAATGCTGGCATGTAAGAGTCCTATTGTTCTATTTCCTTTAGAATAGCACCTAGAGCACTACACCACCTTTCCTAGGGGAGCACTGGGAGTCTAGAAAGCAAAAGACAAATTGCTCAGCACCTGATTAGTGATGAAGTAAAAAGTTCGGGATATGTCTAAAAGACAGCCACTCTAGTGATTAGACACCTTCATTAGAATCACATGCGAACAAAATTTGAATTTACAATCACATCTGAGAAAGGCTGGATTATTATGTGTAGGAAGATAACCTTTAAAAAAGATTGATTATTCAATATCAAAGTCCAAAATGAGTCCTTTTGTAGAAATTCCTGAACTGGCATTGAATAATGCCATGCCATTAATTTAGATAGTAGTTTGCTAGATTATGACACATGCTCAAAGAATTACTCTTACTATGGGAAAAAACAATTATTTAGTGTATTTCCTATTTGTCATAATAGTCAGTATGATGTACCAGAAACATATTTGGTAGTAATGCAGGATATAGACTTCAAAACATATTCCTAATATCATACATTACTGTACACTATCATCTTTGGTAATTTACATTTTTCACATTTTGTTACTTGGCTCTGATTGTTAAAATAATATTGAAAGTAAAATTTTCTATAAAACAAACAGGGGACCTATCAGAGAAACAACAGCTTTATGATTTACCCAAGAATAAGAACTATCTCTAGGAAACATCTAACTTTACTTACTTGAGACCCAAATTCTGCTTGGAGAGTGGAAAGAGCACCAAGACCAGTCAGATGACCTCATCTGAATACCTACTCTCCCATTAATTAATTATATGAGCTTTTGTAAGTCATTTATTTCTTTCATCTTTTTTTCTCATTTACAAAATATGAGGAACAAATTAGGTGACACTGAAGGCTCTTTCAGATCTAATACAGAATTCTTGGGAGATATCATCAGGTAGCCTCTGATAGTTCTTTTTTTTAATTTTTATTTTTTATTGTGAACATACTGTACAGAGGGGTTACAATTACATGGGCAAGATAATGAGTTGATAGTTCTTAGTTATAAAGTGGTCCATGGGGGGAAGGGAAATCTACATGTTACAGATACCATGGTAACCCTTAAGTTAGTTAAGTTTAAGAAAGACTTAAAGACTTCAGCATCATTTTGGTGGGCATTTCTTTTCTACTTTGATTTATCATGTACTACAAACACACACACACACACACACACACACACACACACACACACACACACACACACACACACACACATACACACACACGACTGGTAGCAAGCAGAAACAAAGGAACATAAAACCTGCATTAGAAAGACTATGTCTATATGAGACTTAAACAAGAAGCCTGAAAACAGGATAATACTAATTTGATTATATTTCTAAAATTTCCCCAAATTTCTCCTGCTTATGTTAAAAAAACTTCCAGATATACAAAATAGTGCACATATCATTACCTGGAGGTGCTGAAGATCATCCTCCTGGACATTTTGGGATAAGTTATATACCTTGATGATGAAATAAAAGTCAAAGTGTGATATTCAGCATCATCCTAAGCACTTCCTTTGTGATTCATTACCATTACCATTATTATTATTATTTACTTATTTATTTGTTTTGGTGCCCACCATAAGGTTTAAACTCAGGACCTGGGCACTGTCCCTGAGCTTTTGTGCTCAAGGCTAGTGCCCTACCACCTTGAGCCACAGCACCATTTCTGGTTTTCTGGTAGTTAATTGGAGATAAGAGTCTTACAGACTTTCTTGCCTCATCTGGCTTTGAACAGTGATCCTCAGATCTCAGCCCTTTGAGTAGCTAGGATTACAGACATGAGCCACAGATTCCTGGCTCATTATTTTTATAAATATCAATTATTGTACAAATGATCTCTTTTATGTATATCTTTACAAAATGACGTGTGTCTCAAGTAAAGAAAACTTGAGAAATAATAATTGTACAATGATCACAAAGTTTCAGAAATGCCAGAGCCCTAATTTGTAGTCAGATACTAAATTTATTTTACAAAACTAATTTAAAAATTACTCAGTAGAAACTTGGCACCAGTGATTCATGCCTATAATCCTAGCTACTAAGGAGGCTGAGATGTGACATTGCAGTTGGAAGCCAGCCTATGCAGGAAAGTCCATGACACTATCTCCAATTAACCACCAAAAAACTAGAAACAGAGCTGGGGAGTAAGAAGTTAGAACATTAGTCTTGAGAAAAACAAACAAACAAATAAACAGAGTCAGTACCTATACCCTGACTTCAAGCCCCAGGATCAGCACAAAAAAATTAGTTAGTAGGCTCAGTGCCTGCCTAGGAAGTTTGGGAAGGCTCTGAGTTTAAACCCCAGTATCACCCCTCTAAAAAAATTAGTGAAATGAACACTGCTCCAAGCCTACCAAAATTACACCAATCTAAATCTGAACAACCCATATGGAAAACTGGTTGTTGCTTTGGTTGTTGATTTTGTTTTTGTAACACTGGGGATCAAACACAGGGTCTTGCATATATGAGCCAAGCCCTATACCACTAAACTACATCTCTAGCCTTAATTTTTTTTTTTAAATTTCGAGACAGGATCTTGCTAAGTTGCCCAAGCTGCCCTCAAATTTGTGATCCTCCTGCCTCAATCTCATGAGAAGCTGAGATTACAGAAGTGTGCCAACATAGCCAAATAGAAAACTGTGCTCTGAAAATTACTGAATTTTCACACTTCATAATTTTATCTAGGTTTATACAAAGTCCTACACCACATGGAAATTAAATAAAAATAATTTCTTAAATAATAAAATATTCATTCCTAAGCAGATTTTTTTCTTTGAAAAGATTCAATGTCACTGGGGCGCCAGTGGCTCATGCCTGTAATTCTAGCTACTCAGTAGGCTGAGAGCTGAGAATTGCAGTTCAAAACCAGCCTGGGCAAAAAATCCCTGTGAGACTCTTATCCTCAATTAATCACTTAAAAACTAGAAGGGCACTGTGGCTCAAAATGAAAGAATGCTAGCTTTGAGCAAAAGTACCCAGGCCTTGAATTCAAGCACTATGATTGGCAAAACAAAGAAAAAGAAAAGAAAAAGAAAGAAAAGAAAAAGAAAAAGATTCAATGTGTTCAGATCAAATATAAATAGTAAGTATTTATTTATTTATTTATTTTGTCTGCCGTGGGGCTTGAACTCTGGGCCTGGGTGCTGTCCTTCAGCTCTTCAGCTCAAGGCGAGCGCTCTACCACTTGAGCTACAGCGCCACTTCCGGTTTTCTGGTGGTTTATTGGAGATAGGAGTCTCACGGTCTCTCCTGCCCGGGCTGGCTTTGAACCGCGATCCTCAGATCTCAGCCTCCTGAGTAGCTAGGATTACAGGCGTGAGCCACCAGCGCCCGGCTAATAGTAAGTATTTATAAGCACAAATAATCTATTCTAACTGGTATTTGTAAGTGGGTTTTACTGCTAATATAAAGAAAATAGATATTAAGTCTATAAAGATTCATTCAAGAAGGTTGTTAAAAAGCATCATTCTATATAGCATCTTGATTCATTTTTAAGATCCTTTAAATTTTTTTTTTGTTTATTCTCCTCCTTCTATTGACCCTCAGCTGTTGTCTAATCATATGGTGCCCTGCTTCCAGCTGGCTGCTCCATTCTCGGTATTCGCAGTATCTCAGCTTTGACTTGCTCATCATGACTCTTTTGCCCTTCCTGCTCATTTAAGCCAGTTGATCAATTTAGTTTGTTCAACTGATCTGTGCTGTGTATTCCCTGACACCTCTTCCAGTTCTCTCTAGTGAACAGAAAATAGCAAAAAACAGTATTTAAAAATATTTTCTACATTCATTCCATGTTTATACTAAAAATCTCCAGGGACTTAAAGGACAATGTAAAAAGCTCAGAGTAACCCAAAAAATGGTACTTTAAAGGAGGAAATAAAGGAAAACGTTACTTTCCGTACTTTATAAAAAATTTATGTGACATTTACTTTACTAAATGTGAGAGTTCTTTAAAAATCTGAACACACACTGGGCACTGGTAGCTCACACTTGTAATCCTAGCTATTCAGGAGGCTGAGATCTGAGGATCATGGGTCAAAGCCAGCCTGGGTAGGAAAGTCTATGAGATTCTTATCTCCCCTAAACTACCAAAAAAGCCAGAAGTGGGAAGGGCTTACATTGTCCAAATAGAAATGTACTCATAGACCTGACTTACCTAATTGTAACCCCTCTGTACATCACCTTTATAATAACAATAAAAAAAGAACAAAAAAAAGGGCCAAAAATGGAGCTGCAGTTCAGGTGATAAGAGTGCTAACCTTGAGCAAAAGCAGCTCAGGGACAGTGCCACGGGTTCAAGCCCTAGGACTGACACATGCACAATATAACCTGAACGCACACCGTTTTTACATTGAGAAACATTTCCAGTGAATATGTAAAATTTTGTATTTGTAAATCTTGTTTCATTAAGCTTAACATATTTATCTTCATCTAGGACTCAATATTATTGAATTTATTGTAGGCTTTATTCTGGAAAAATAGCAATAATAAAACCTTTTCTGACTAAAGCAATGTGAAAATAGATCAGTAATTAGACTACAATGACAGAACCAATTCTGTTATTATACCAACACAAAAAATAGTTACATTAATTAAGCCAAATAATATATATCTTATCATTCCTATTGTCTCATGCACATATGCAGAAACCCATATGTTCACGAATTTAAAGAAACATCCCTGGAAACATTTATTTTGTGCCATACCTGTATTGAGCTGATCATTGTGCTAAGGGCAAACACTGTGGCCGAATCTCTCAAAGTTGATTGACTATCAAAGGTTCCCTGAGTATCCATCAATAACACTGCAACCTATAGGCAAGTACATTATTGATATTACACAGAACATCCAGAGCATTTGGGTTACCATGACATTAACACTATAAGACCTAAAGAAAACTATTATCAATGAATATTTAATAGGTTATTCCTTATCATGCTATGAATGGCACAGAAAATATAAATATTAATTAACAGTTGGTTACAATAATGATTTCTCACTGGTAATCCAATATAAAAAATATTGTCTTTACAAAGGGTACAAATGTTTGCTTACTATCTGCTATTCTATTTTCTTTATGGCTGCCTACTGTGACCACTAAGAATTGTAAACAGGGCTCATGCAGTTGGCTGCTCCCCTCCTTTTAAGTTCCAATGTTAGATGTCCACAACTAGTCTTCAAAGAATATTTTCAAGGTAGCTGATGCAAATGAAAACTCAATTTCACTTTTAAATCACAATTGAAAAAGTTAATGTCATACCTTTTTACCATCAAGCTTATTGATAAGGAAGACTTCACTCCATATCTGTATTCCTGTGGTCTCTCGTTCAGATCCACCTCTCCATGAAAATCCAGTCAATGGTTCATTGTAATCTCCAACCCAATCAACTGATTCCTATAAATTAATAAAATCTATGCTATAGAACTGAATATGTGTGAATAAGATTTTATTCATACTTTACAATTCTTATCTCTAACTCTAGTCAAAACGAAGCACTATAGGTACATATTGCACCTATATTGATAGTCATTTGATTCATTCTAAAAACACAAAGGAGTAATCATTTATTACATTTATTATATTTCATAATGAGTGTGGAAATACAAAGATTAAAAGATATTATCCTTAAATTGAGGGAAGGGGTAACAAGGTTGACAAGAATGCACTCATTATCTTACTATGTAACCGAAACCGCTCTGTACGTCACCTTGACAATAAAAAAAGATATTATTCCTGAATATCCTAACAAGGAGATAGATTTGTACTAGCAAGCATAAATTGAGATAATAAGAAACAGAATAACTCTTGATCAAGTAAGACTTCATAGAAGAACTATTCATTGAAGAATATTTGGGAATTTTCTGGGTGAGGAAATTTGGAGAAGACATTTAAAAAGGGAGGGAAAGAAGAAGAGAAGGAAAATACAGGAGGCTATATCAGGATACATCCAAACGCTTTAGTTGTAGGTTTGAGGGTAGCCAGTCAGGCAGCCAGGCTTTAAAAAGCTTAGTAAGGTGCCTATGGCAGTTATCCTGCATAGGGAGTGAGTGATAAGTAGAGATAAATTATTGTCACAGTCTTGAAAAGAAAGATATTTCTAGAAAGCATGAAGGAAGAGAAATGATAGCTAAGAAGGACAAAGGCGTACCTAACCCAGGGTCACAACAGTGGAGAGGAATAGAGGGGCACATACAAATGGGACTTGAGAAACTAAAGGAGATGAGAATAGAAGAAATTGACAATTGTATTGACAATCAGGTCAAACCAGACATAAAAAGTATCCCTTAGATTTAGTAATTACATAATTGTGGCCTTGGTTAATAGTAGTCATACTAATTTCCAGTATCTGTTACAGAGAATACATCATTATTTTTTGAAAGACCTCATTAGAAAATCCTCAACTATAAAATTTCATATTACTAAATAAAAAACTTTACTATGCAGAAGAATTTGGAAAAGTACTTGAATTAATAAAATGTCTGTATAAACTATAAAATTCTTTTATTTGATTAATATCCTTTCTTGTTCTAAAAAGCAATTTTAGATACTTATAAAGACCTTGGTTTTGGCTCATCCCTGAATTGGTTCCACTATCTGGCCTATTCAATCTTATTTCTTCATTTCCAGTAAATAATTTCCACCTCACAAAAGAAGTATATCTGGGGTTGAGAAGGTGGCTCAGTGGTAGAGTGCTTGCCTTGCACGCATGAGGCCCTGAGTTTGATTTCTCAGCACCACATAACCAGAAAAAGCTGAAAGTGGTGCTGTGGCTCAAGTGGTAGAGCGCTGGCCTTGAGCTGAAGACCTGAGGGACAGTGCCCAGGGCCAGAGTTCAGGCCCCATGACCACCACCACCAACAACAACAAAAAAAAGAAGTATATCTTTCACTTAATGCAAATATTGTATAAATTCCTCAAGTCTTAGATGTCCCATTCTCCCTCTCTTAATCTAGATCTTGCACATCTTCGAAATCCATCCTAAATCCCACTATCTCTAAAAAGCTTTCCCTAATAAATCCTGCCTATTCATCTATGTCCCCTCTCTTAACTGCCTGAGAAACATAAAACTAGTATTTATGAGGTCTAAATATCTTACACATCAGTTATATCACCTCAGTTATCCCAAATGGGGGTATCTAAGTGAAAAAAATCTGTCATCTTTGGTATTCTCCATATTGCTAAGACAATGCAGAGCATATAGGAAATACTCAATAAACAGTAACTAATTAATGTAGAAATTAGTCTAATTAAATGTTCCTTGAAAGAGTCAGATGCATTTTTCAATGACTAAAGTATGATTTTTTTGTTTGTTTTTTGTTGGTCGTGGGGCTTGAACTCTGGGCCTGAGCGCTGTCCTTGCACTCTTCAGCTCAAGGCGAGCACTCTACCACTTGAGCCACAGCACCACTTCAGGTTTTCTAGTGGTTTCTTGGAGATAAGAGTCTCACGGACTTTCCTGCCTGGGCTGGCTTTGACCGGAGATCCTCAGAGTTCAGCCTCCTGAGTAGCTAGGATTACAGGCGTGAGCCACCGGTGCCCGACAATTATGATGTTTATGAATTGTCATGAAGATAAGATTAGCTCAGGTCACAATGATCTATGTAAGATATTTTTTAAACTCTAAGCTTGAAAAATAATTTTGAAAAACAAGGAAAGAATTCACAAATAGTTATTAGTTGTGCAGTTCTAAAACTTAGCTGGCTTAATCATTTAAGCATGCATCATTTAAGCATGTCTTAAAATTACTTACTGTGTTCTTAGTATAGAATAAGCTTGGTAGTAACAATTTTCCTCTAAAAAGTACAGAGATTGTCACATTTAAACTCTAATTTTGTCTTTCTAATATGAATAATACTTATAATAGCAGAAAGAGTAGAGTTTGGTCTATACAATTCAATGATATATGCCTTTAAGCAAATATATTGTTTGCTTAAAATTCACTCTACGAGGTACAGAAAAAGAAGGGGAAAAAAGAAAAGCAAATGTGGGACACTTTAATCCAAACACTCTTTAGAAGCAACACAGTATGTGTTACTGAGTATTTCCTTCCAATATTTAAAGTTAAAACTATGGCCAGGAGCTGGTGGCTCATGACTGCAGTGCAAAAACACCTGGTCAAGAAAGTAGACTCTTACCTCCAATTAGCCACCAGAAAACTGGAAGGAGCACTGTGGCTCAAAGTGGTAGAGCACTACCCTTGAGCAAAAACGCTCAGGGACAGTGCCCAGGCACTGAGTTCAAGCCCCACAACCAACAAAAAAAGTTAAATCTATGAATAAACCTAAAATCAACAATCCAAATTAGTGAAAAGTATATTAATTTTGTTCATTCTATTTTTCCCATTCATGTTGAGTAGCATACTACTGTCAGTATATTAGAAATCAGTTTTACTTATTTCAAAGCCTGCATTATTTTGAGTTCTTAATTTGAGGCTAGATAGATGTTAAAAAAAACAAAATTGTTTTAAAAAAAACATTCACAAAAGATCTACCTAAAGTGGCTATCTATGATATAAATACAGAATCCAAAATGTTTTTTCGTAGTTTGATTTTGCAGCAGGTTCTTAGTATGCAGCTCAGGGTAGCCTCCAACTCTAAATCCTCTTGCCTCAACCTCCCAAGTAATGGGTAATTGAAGTTTTAGGGGTAATGTTCAAATTTACATCTGAATTGCTCTGGGTAAAAGGACAGAAACAAATACCAAAAAGTTCTCCATTCCCAACTTTTTGTTCCTCCACTCTATATTCTCCTATTTGGCTTTCTGCTTTTGGTTTATTTAGGTCCTTTAAAGTCTCATTTCTGTGTCACACTGTTTTCTCAAACACTGTGATACTTCGTTTGCTCTGGGGAGTAGGGTAAGGTAAGAACGGACTGGCAAAGGCTAAGAGGGAGATTCCATATCTTTTTTTTTTTTTTTTTGGTCCAGTCGTGGGGCCTGAACTCTGGGCTTGGGCTCTGTCCCTCAGCTCTTCAGCTCAAGGCTAGCGCTCTACCACTTGAGCCACAGTGCCACTTCCGGCTTTTTTTCTTTTTGCTTATGTGGTGCTGAGGAATCGAACCCAGGGCCTACAGGCATGCAAGGCAAGCGCTCTACCACTGAGCCAACTTCCCAGCCCGAGATTCCATATCTTGATGTGGCTTGGAACTACAAAAAAACATGCATTTGTCAAAAGTCAGCAAGTGTACATCTACGATTGGTGTTTCACTGTATGTAAATTTTACCTCAAAATAAACTAAAACTATAGATAAAATCATGATCAATATTAAATATGGGGAAATGTACTGATATCAGCAATTTATCAAAACCCAAGATAGAATGATGGATAGCTAGAAAGAAGAATGAATAGATGAGAAATATATTGTAAAGCAAGGATGCTAACATTAATGGAAGAGTTTAGGTGGTGGGTTCCTAGTGGTGTACTGCAAAGTTCTTTTAGCATTGCTGAATATGTGGAAATTTTCACAGTAAATGTTGGAAAAAAGTTATTAAAATTAAAAACTTATGACAAAAGTTACTTGATATTTTAAACATGATAACATGCAAAGACCTTTATCATTAGGCTGGTGTATATTTTTAAAAGAGTGAAAAATTAAGTTATATTCTCAGTGAAACGAATTGGCTTCAGAAAAAAATTGTTCTCAAAACACTGCGACTGGAATAGTTAAATCATAACATTTATATTTAGGGCTTATAATAATAAAAATAGAAATATTAAACACTACTAAATGAAAACACAGGTGGAAGAAGTATTGAAACCAGAAAAACTTTTCAGTATTTCTTACCTACCTGGTTATACATGTAACGCAACATGAAGTCCATCAGGAATGACTTTCCTTTCCTAAAGGCTCCAGCAACAGATACTGCAACTACCTCCTTGTCCCTGACAGCCTCAGAGAGGAGGATCCGATTCAGGGCACTTTCATCCAACTCAAAGGAATGGTCATCTTTGACAATAAGGACCTGCACAGGTCCTGCCTTTTTCACTGGCTCCTCCTCTTCTGAGCTCCATTCATTTGTCTTTTCTGAAAATCCACCTGTTAAATAAAGCATTAACTGATTCAGTTACTCATTCCCAAATAACATAAAATAGGTGCCTCTCAACTCTCAAATGTCCAATACACTCCAGAATTGGAAATGTTTGTTCTTATATTTTAATGTCACCCACACTGTATTCCACAATGGTCTCTGTGATTATATGATTGATTTAAAGAGAATTTTCTTCTCAAGATACTTGCCAATGCAAAGTTCTCTCTTCACTAAATGAAAAAAACCAAGCAAAGAACTCTACTTTTGGAGCAAATGAACAACGCAGTTTTAGTTTACACTTTCTCCATGTCCTAAAAATAAGCTTAGTTATTTGTATAAAGGCTCTTTGCAATGTTCCTTTTCTTTATTGGCATATGTGAAATTGTACATAGCCAGGGGCTATATCATGACATTTCCACATGCGCATAGAATGTACTTTGATCATATTACTGCTTCATATACCCCCTCCTCTTTATTGCTTTCCTTTTCCTTTCCACTTCCCTAACAGTCCACTTTTTACCCTTTTTTTTTTGGTTGTGGAGTCCTTGAGCACAGCTCTAATTCCAGTTTTCTGGTGGTGGTTAACTGGAAATCAGATTCTCACAGATTTTTCCCGCTGGAGCTTGATCTGGCTTTGAACCATTTTCCTTGTATCTCAGCCTTCTGAGAAGTTAGGACTACAAGCATGAGCTACTAGTGCGTGGCCCATCTTTTATTTTTACAAACTTGCTTTGTTTTGCTTCTTTCAGCTTGACATACATCATAGAATACAATGAAAACACTCAGAAACCGCAGGTTTTCCACTATATCAATATAGATGTGGAAATTAACATCAGTGATGGAATTTTCAACCAAGAGTTCTACCAGGGATGCTTTCTTATGTTTTTGATTTGATCTTTTCAACAAAACCTTTTATTATTATGCATTTTTGACACACTGGGAAAATAACAAACTAATGATATATACATACATCTTGCTTTACATTATTCAGACTACTGAACTATTTATTACACACCCAAAATGTAATTGTAGTTTTTCATTATGGAAATACACACCCATCAATACTTTCTGAATAATAATATAAAGCACTCTGTGTCAAGAGACCATTGCTCTAACCATGAATCAGAGTGGTTCTTGCTGCAAAGAGAAACTGATTTTGTAAATGAGAAGTAATGGATTGTGTATTGCCATGCCACAAATGGAGGAGAAGTACCTTTGCTTACATCCCAGCTTTCCAATTTGCAAGCTATATGAGATTACTTGAGCTCCCATGGCTCACTATCTGCCATCTAACAAATGAGATTGGACTGGGAGGATAGGTCAGTGGTAGGGCACATGCTGAGTACATACAAGGCCTGGGTTCAATCCCTAGTGTATACACACACGTGCGCATGCATGCACACGCGCACACACACACACACTAGATACACTTAATAAACAGTGAGTGCAATTAATGTTATTATTTGTTAGTATTTATTCATCCTTTTTTTTTTTTTAAATTCATCCTTTAGTACTATCTGTCCACCCTATTTTCAGCCACAACAAGAAGGCCATTCTTTTTATCTTTTTTGTTATGTTTTGGTTTTTGCCAGTACTGGGTCTTGAACTCAGGGCCTAGGCAACGTTCCTGAGATTCTTTTGCTCAAGGCTAGCACTCTACCACTTAGCCACAGCACTACCTACGTACAGCTTTATTTGTGTATGGGGTACTGAGGAATTGAACCTAGGGCTTCATGCAGGCTAGGCAAACACTCTACCACTAAGCCACATTCCCAGCCCCCTCTTTTTATCTTTGAATTACCACATTTCACTGTGATAATTCCATATATGTGTACAGTGTACTTTGAAACAGTTCACCACCTCCATTATTTTTGCATACTCCCTTCCTCCCTTTTTGAAGATTGTTGAAACTCCCTGCCTATGGGTTAGCTCTAAATAGGTTCACATTTGATGTGAATCATAAGCCCTAGATAAATATTATTTTGCTTAGAATAACATCTTTGGAACACAAAGTTAAATCACAACTTTTTACAGGCAGAAATCATTTTTTAAGTTGGTAAAATATACATATGCAAGAATTATTCTTGAGAATATATGTAGAAATGGAACCTTTGGGTTGTAAATTCAAGGTTATGCCAGATTCTCCTTCCCACCCAGAAAAGAAAAAAAAAAGGTCCAATGGGTCCTCTGGAATTTATATATTCAAGAATGATAATTTTTCCTTCATACAACACATATTCATATGGAACCTGGTGCTAAGTCATCTGTAAACAAACTGTTTCTGGGTCAGAGTTTCTCATATATATATATCAGAGAAGCTCCTTTACTGAGACTGATTGAAAGAATTTATATAAAAAAGTAAGTAAAATAAAGGAAGGAAAAATAAAGGACTAAAAGCAAAATTTTAAAAATTATTAATTTGTGTAATAAACTGATCACTACATTCACACATTAAGAAAAAGAAGAATCTATAAAGTTTCCTGCAACTTCGTATGTTGAGTTGCTTTTAAACACTGCCTTTATTATAACAATTTGCTTTTATTATAGGAATTCTCAATGGCATCTGGGATGCATGAGAAAATAACACAAGGCTCTTTTCAGCTGTGGTTCAAAGAATTCCAGTGGAACTGGAAGTATGGCCATGTCACTGTGGGAACATGAAATTTTCTTGAAAATATTTCCATTAACATGGGCAGTTAAGAGGCTTAATATTTTCAACCGAAGGCAGCAAAGATCTTCTCTTAGAGAATTAAAAAATATTCTAAGTTCCACTTTTCTCCAACAGAGAACATTTTTAAAGCATAGCTATGACTTTAAGGGTGCTCAGAAAACATCAATAGTTTTCATAAAGTTTCAATAAATACCCCAATGTACAAGTGCTTAGAACAGCATGCTCACTAAATTGCCACTGCCTTGGTACTTTTGGAGACACTGCAATGCTGATTTTATTCCTAGTTAAGATCACCAGGCACTGAGCTGGGATGAAGTGCTGTCTTCTCACAGCTTCCAGTGTGGCATAATAAACACTCCTTCTCACTGGCGGCAAACCTCTATAATCCTAGTTATTCAGAAGGCTAAGATCTGAGGATCTCAGTTCAGGCCCACCCCAGCAAGACAAATCCACTTAAGCAGAAAAACAAAAGAAGCTGGAAGTGAAGGTGTGGTTCAAGTTGAGTCACAACTGTGACCTCTCAGGCCCTATGTTCAAATCCCAGTTCTAGCACTCACATGTGCACACACATACACACACACACATAAAATCAACTAATTAAAAAAAATCATGCCTATCGTGTATGTAGGGGCAAGTGGCTATCTAAACTTGCAATGTGGGATTCCTGGAGTTTGGTGCTGGGGTCTAGTATGGGGTGAATTAGGTTAAAACTTCTGAAAGAAGAAACAGAATCACTTCATCAGCAGCAGACTCTGCTTTGCTAGTAACTCATACTTTGATGACTTTTCTTTGTTAATAGAAAACTAAGACTAAGATGAAGCTGGCTGGTCAGATCCACAAAAACAAAGATTTTGGCAGCTGCAGTCACTAAGCTCATAAACGTGATTATCTGTTGAAAAGCTGCTTGACTACTCTAGCAAATCCACTTCTTCACATCTGTACAAGAGTTAGATATAACCACTTTCTTTACAGTTTGCATAAAGGCAAGTTGCAAGGAGGCCATGGTAGTCTGGAGGAAAGTTAGTTTCTCTAGGCAGTAAATTAAGAAATACTTTCTGGGCCTCCTTTGTAAGTAGCTACTTCCAAAAATATCTTAGAAGTTATTTAGCCAAGATCAAGTAGACGGTGTTAAGGACACCAGGAAGTGGTTATGAGGTCTTTAAGATTTGTTTGTCAATTCTGTCCTTGGCACTAGGCACTTCCTTGGGAATTCCTTCTTTGTTGAGTCTGATGAACCACTCTGACAAGGAACTATTCCTTATGACTTGGAAGGAATCAACAGGTCTAGCAGGAACCATTGCCTCTGGTGCATTAACTGGTTCTGTTGCCTCTTTTCTGGAAGTATACAACTACATATTCTTAGACTAAGATTTGACATCCATAGGCATCCACTTTCATCCTTTCCTTCTTTATTTAGAAGCTATTTATACAAAGCTTCCTTCTTTTGATTCTCACCACACACACACACACACACACACACACACACACACACACACACACACTCCCCACAAAGCTGTGCAGTGCAGGCTCATTGGCTTTGTATTCTTTATCTTTTTTTTTTTTTTTTTGTCGGTCAAGGAGCCTGAACTCTGGGTCTGGGTGCTGTCCCTCAGCTCTTCAGCTCAAGGCTAGCACTCTACCACTTGAGCCATAGCACCGCTTCCAGCTTTTCCTGCTTATGTGGTGCTGAGGAATTGAACCCAGGGCCTCATACATGCAAGACAAACACTCTGCCACTGAGCCACCTTCCCAGCCCAGTTTATCTTCTTTATACGAGTTCTGATGGTTCCAGACAAGACAATCCTCCTCAGTAATTATGCCAGTGGTTTCCTGGCCTCCAAAGGTCATTCAGGCATGCAGATTGCCTAAGTTTTCAGTTTCAACACCTCTGAGCTGGTTAGCCCAACATTTGGTTCAAGAATCAGGCTCAATAAGCCTGACTGGTACTTTTGGAGATGCTACAACAATGCTGACTTTATTCCTAGTTAAGATCACCAGGCACTGAGCTGGGATGAAGTGCTGTCTTCTCACAGCTTCCAGTGTGGCATAATAAACACCCCTTCTCACTGGCAGCAAACCTCTATAATCCTAGTTATTCAGAAGGCTAAGATCTGAGGATCTCAGTTCAGGGCCACCCCAGCAAGACAAATCTACTTAAGCAGAAAAACAAAAAAAAGCTGGAAGTTAAGGTATGTTTAAGTTGAGTCACAACTGTTACCTCTCAGGCTTTATGTTCTAGCACTTACATGTGCAAATACACACACACGCACACACACACACACACACACACAATCAATAAGCCTAACTCCTGGAACACCTGGAATATTCCTTCTTCTATCTCATTCCTAGTAATATAAATGGCAGCCAGTGAAGTACTGATAAAGCAATTTTGGATCATCCACTTATGCAATACAGTGTAATTGCAAAAAATGAGGATGCTCATTTAGAACAATTGCCCCTATCTATTATGAAAAACATCACAGTATATACAATGTAATTCTGAAAAATTTTGTGACTATTTGGTATATTTGAGGAATATCAAGGAGTACAATACAAATAGAGCAGGTTAGAAGGTATGAGGGCTCAGAGTAGGCAAAACAAGGGAGTTCAGATCTGAGAGGATTTGAGACATTGTAGATATCTACAGCTGCCAGGTGCTGTGGCTTACACCTGTAATCCTAGCCACTCAGGAGGCTGAGATCTGAGGATGCTCAAAGCCATCCTGGGTAGGAAATCTGTGACACTTTTATCTTTAATTAACCACCAGAAAAACTGGAAGTGGGACTGTGGCTCAAAATGATAGAGCCCTAGCCTTGAGCAGAAAAGCTTAGTGTGAGTTAAGTACCATGGAACATTGTTTATTTATTTTTTTGTTTTGTTTTGTTTTTCTGTGGTGTTGGAGATTGAATCCAGAGCCTCCTACATACTAGGGAAGTGCTCTACCACTAAACCATACCCCTAACACTGAACTCTCAATATTTTTTGTTTTGTTTTGTTTGTTTTGGTGATTGCACCAGGAATTGAACTCAAGAGCCTCTCATTCTCACTCAGTTCTTTAGCTCATAGCTTTTGAGCCACACCTCTAGCTAGCATTTTTTGTTGGTTAATTGGGGATAAAGTCTCTTAGACTTTTCTGCCCAGGCTGGTTTTAAATTGCTCTCCTAGATAACAGCCTCCTGAGTAGCTAGGATTACAGTATGAGCTACTATTAACAGCCCATATAAACTGGTAAATGAATAAATGAAATGTGGTTTACTTATGCAATTAAATATTATTCAGAAGCAAAAACAAATGCAGTAGCAATACATCCTACAATGTGGATGAGTCATGTAAAAAGCCAGTCATTAAGGACTGCCTATTGTAAGACCCCACTTATATTAAAATGTTCATACTAGGCAAATACAAAGACAGAGAGTAGACTGGTGGTTATCTTGGCTGGGGGTAGGTGGGAGGGATTGGGATCTCAAGGTTAAATTGCACAAAGTTTTTCTGATAATTTTAAAAATTAAGATAATGGATATACAACTGAATATACTAAAATCCATTCAATTACTCACTGTACTCAGGTAAATTGTATGGAATATGAATTATACTTTGATAAAGCTGTTAAAAACTACTCAGAAAACTACTTTTGTGTTTGTATGTGTCAGTACTAAGACTTGCCCTCAGAGCCTGGGCACTAACCCTTAGCTTTTTTTTTTTTGCTCAAGACTGGTGTTCTACCACTTGAGCCATAGCTCCACCTCTAGCTTTTTTGGAAATAGGAGTGTCTTGGACTTTCTTGCTCACACTGGCTTTGAACCATCATCCGCATATCCTAGCTTCCTGAGTAGCTAGGATTACAGCATGAGTCACCAATGCCCAGTTAGAAAACTACTTTCTATAAAAGATCAAAATTAGAAATATCTATTAAAATTATCTCAAAGCACAGACTGTTTTACTTGAAAACCTCTAATAGCAGTGGTACTCACTAGACACTATGTTGAAAATAAACTATACAATTTGTGGGTGGGTGCAGGAGGGAAAATTGGGAGAGGGTGAGGGAAGGGGTGACACTGTCTAAAAAGAAATGTACTCTTTACCTGACTTATGTAACTGCAGCCCCTCTGTACATCATCTTTATAATAATCTTTTATAATAATAAAAAAGAAAGAAAAAAATGTATAATGAAGTTCATATTTAGTACATGCTCAATAAGTACCTACATAAATTTATTTAAAATAATTTTAAAGCATTAAATTCCTTGGTATTATTAAGAACAAGTGTTGTATACTTGATTCATCATTCATAACTACATAATATCTAAATAACAAGTATTATTCTTATTCATCTAACACAATAAAAAATCCTTTGGAATTTGTACCGAAAGTTTTCTGAGCATCAGTTTTATACCTTCTTAACTATGCACTGCTAAACTAAATTTAAGTTCATTTCCTGAACGTTATTCAAATCTTAAAAAGGGAAGAAGAAGGAAACATGTCAGAAGCAAGACAGAGATGGATGGAGGTTTTACTACAGATGATGCAGATGTGTGGTTCTCAGGTCAGAACCAATTTGTCCCCTCTGAGACTCATGTTTAAATGTGATCCCCAATGTAATGTTATTAAGACATGGTGGAATATGTAAGAGGTAATTAGTTGCTCTGTATAATTAATATATGCTAAAAATAAAAATAAAATAAAAAGAAGTGGTTAGGCAATTGGTCTCTGCCCTCATGAATAGATTAATACCTTTCTGGAAGGACTGAGTTAATTCTCAGGGGAATGAGTGAGCTGAGTTTGTGCTCTTGAAGGACTAATGAAAAGATTAGTTACCAAGAGAGAACATTTTTACACAGCAAAGCTGCCCCTGGTATGCTCGCCCTTTAACACAGCTGCCCATCAGTTCTAATATGTTATAATACAACATCAAATGCAGCCACTTGATCTTGGAAAAATATCTACTCTTCATAAATCACTCAATCTCTATGCTCTGTTCTCAGCCACTGCAAAATGGTACTCAGCTACTGAATGGAGATATGTAGAAAGGAAATCTTTAAAAATTTAGAAGGTAAAGAACATTTTTTATATACTAGAAATGCTATAGAATGTACTGCTAATCTTTCTAAGTGTAAACTTTGTAAAAAAATCTACATTCCATCACAGCAAAAATTAAACTAAGATTGCTTTGTATGTCCCTGCCCCACAGTATAACCCCTGCTTTCACTATATTTGATGTCAGTATAACTTGTGGAGGAGATGGGGAAAAACCAGTTGTTTAAGGATAAAGGTGGACCTGTTGCAACAATGAGAAGTACAAGTTGACATGTCCAAAACGAGCTTTACAACGTCGGTGGGGGGGGGGGGGGGAAGGAGAAGGATTGGGATTGGGGGGGAGGGGGGAGGCTGGGAAGGGATGTGAAGGGTAAACCAAAGGAGGAGGCTGCAATGCTTGGTAAGAAATGTACGCATTATCCTGCCCATGTAATTGTAACCCCTCTGTACAGTATGTTCACAAATAAAATAAAATAAAATTAAAAAAAAAACAAAAAAAATTAAACTAAGAGAAAACTCTGAGTATATAAAAGCCACATAGAGAAAAGACATTTTTTGTTTGGTTTTGTTGGTTGTGGGGCTTGAACTCTGGGCCTGGGCATTATTCCTGAGTTTCTTTTGCTCAAGGATAGCAATCTACCACTTAAGCCACAGTGTCACTTCTGCCCTTTTCTGTTTATTTGTTACTGAGGAATTGAACCCAGGGCTTCATGCATGCTAGGCAAGCACTCTACCACTAAGCCATATTCCCAGCCCAGGCAGGAACTTTTTGAAGAGTCTCAGGGGTACAGCAGATACAGATTTGACAAAAGGGATTGCATCAAAATAAAACATTTCTTTCACAGCTAAAGACATACTTACTAAACTAGAAAGACAGCCAACTGATTGGGAGATCTTTATCAGCAAAACATACAACAAAGCCTAATAGCCAAAATACACAAAGAGCTCAAGAAAGCAACCTCTCCCAAAGCCAATAAACCAATGGGCAAAGGAGCTAAGGAGAGACTTCTCAGAAGAGATAAGAATGGCAAAGAAACATGGGGAAATGATTAACATTCCTGGCCATAAGGGAAATGCAAATCAAAACAACTGGGAGATTCCATCTCACCCAGGTTAGATTGGCCAATATCGTGAGTTTGGACAACAAATGCTAAGGAAAAAGGATTCCTACTGCACTGTTAGTGGGAATGTAAACTAGTACAATCACTCTGGAAGAGGTCTGAAGGTTCCTCAAAAAACAAAATATAGACCTTCCCTATGACCCAGCTATACCACTCCTGAGCATCTACCCCATTGCAAGCCAGAATATTGCAAATTCACTTGCACATTCGTCTTCACGATTCACAGTAGCCAAGATAGGGAAACAGCTCAGATGCCCTACAATAGATGAGTGGATCCAAAAAATGTTGCACCTATACACAATGGAATTTTTCATAGCCATTAGAAAGAGTAACACTATGTCATTTGTTGGAAAATGGATGGACCTAGAACAAATCATTTTAAGTGAGGTAAGCCAACTTCAGAGAAACCAGTGGTCTTATATGCAGAAGCCAGAACTAAAATACTCTAGGACTTGATAAATTATATAGGACTCTAGGCATTCCCACACAGTGAGACCAAAGGGGGTACTCTTAAGGGAAGTACACAAAGGCACAATGTCTATGTGCCTCTAATGTAAAATAATATTTAATGAAATTAATTCCAGGAAATGGAAATAAGAGGATTTTTGTTGTTGTTTGTGTTTTCTTTTCTTTTTGTCTTGTTTGTTCATTTATCTGTCTTTGGGAGGGCAAGGGCGACACAGAAATGGAGAGATAAAGGGAGAACAAATGCAGCAGTGGTAGACACTATGTTGAAAATGAACTGCACAACTTGTGGGTGGGGATGGGAAGGAAAAACTGGGAAAGGGTGACACTGTCCAAAAAGAAATATATTCTTTACCTGACTTTTGTAACTGTAACCCCTCAGTGTATAACATTCATGATAACTATTAAAATAATAATGATACTAATGAAGAAGAGGATTAAAAGGGACAATTCAGGTCTTGTCACAACAGTCCTGGGAGAAAGAAATCATTCAACATGATGCTTATTTATTTGAAAGAAAAAGAAATCCATAAAGCACCCAATTGGTATCAGGGATGTGTTTGTTTTCTTATGGCATCATGACAGCAGAGTGTGTGTGTGTGTGTGTGTGTGTGTGTGTGTGTGTGTGTGTGTGTGTGTGTGTGTGTGTGTGTGTGTGTGTAAAAACAACATTAATGAAAAAAATACTGGAAAAAAATTAAACACTTCTATTTCTTGCAGTTTATCCTAAGGAAACTATCAGTGCACATGTATTTATCTAAGTAAAGGTTCCTAACAAAATTATACAGTGACAAATTAGAACTAATCTAAATACCTAACATAGGATACTATAAATTGTTATAGCTATAATTATGCAAAAATATGCAGTGTCTTCATGAGGTAATGTTATAGAAAAATAACTAATGATAAGAAAATATGTTCACATATTTTAAGAAAACAAGCAGATGAAGCAGATGGAGAATATAATTCCCACTAAGAAAAACAAATAAATTTTATACATTTACAGTCACTGAAAAACATCAGTTTTTTTTTTGTTTTTTGTTTTGTTTTTGGGTCCGGTCGTAGGGCCTGAACTCTGGGCGTGGGTGCTGTCCCTCAGCTCTTCAGCTCAAGGCTAGCGCTCTACCACTTGAGCTACAGCGCCACTTCTGGCTTTTTCCTTTTTGCTTATGTGGTACTGAGGAATTGAACCCAGGGTCTCAGGCATGCAAGGCAAGCGCTCTACCACTGAGCCATCTTCCCAGCCCCCAAAACATCAGTTTTTGAAGTACCTAATTACTAAAGAATTAGTTGTTGTTGTTTCTTTTTAATCATATCTGAATCAGCTAATCTGAAAATGGACAGTTACTTTTCTCCTGAATATTGTATGTGTTGTGCTCAGTTCTACCTCTACCATTCTAAGCAATTCTCTGTATTACAGAGATTGGAACCACTACAGAGAACTATAGTTTATTTTCTCTCAGTGGAGTTTTGGCTGAGATTTTAAAGAAAGATACTTAAGACATTTGGAAGGCAGAGAGAGGGAAAAAAAATCATTGTCTTCCAAAAGAAAAAAAAAAGATTTGTAAGTATATAGTGGCCATGAGGCTTGTTGCAAATAATTTAATAGAAGGACAGCAACTCATAGAACCAGATTCAGCTAGTAAGAAGAAGTTGTGGAAGGACTTCTGAAAGGAGCACACAGTGTAAGGATTTTCAGTCTCACATGAATGCTTACCATGAACATTTACTGATGAGAAAGCTTTTGAAATTAGGAGAACAAAATGAGTCATTTTGTAGGTAGCACTCAGCCTCTTCCCATCCACAGCAGGCCCATAAATGAAAAGAGGCATTTTTAGACATATAAGGATGAAAGAGGTTAAATACAGTCTAAATAAATTGTATGCAACTAAGAAAATAAGACAATGGGACCTTTTGAAATTGTTTGGGAAGTCGGGATGGGAGCAAGAAGAGTGACAGAGAGAGATTAATTGGAATATATTATAAACATAGGTGGAAAAAAAATAGGTGGAAATTTAACAATAAAAATCCCTCCCTGTATAACTAAACGATAATACTCAATATTGTCAAAGAAAAAGAAATAGGTATTTTCTTTTATCATGAGTATCATTGTGGATATTTAAAATAATTAAAACTGAATAAGAAAAAAGCTACTATATATCAACATATACAGAGTATAGCAAAACAGATAAAGAAAAACCATAGCCTTAAATTCAAATATTAAAAAAGAAGAAAAACTGAGTGTAGTATTCAACTTTTTTTTTAGTCTGTCATGGGGCTTGAACTCTGGGCGTGGGAGCTGTTCCTGTGCTCTTCAGCTCAAGACAAGCGCTCTACTGCTTGAGCCACAGAGCCACTTCCGGTTTACTAGTGGTTTATTGAGATGAGAGTGTCATGGACTTTCCTGCCTGGGCTGGCTTTGAACCGCGATCCTCAGATCTCAGCCTCTTGTGTAGCTAGGATTACAGGCATGAGCCACCGGTGCCCGGTGTCAACTTTAAGCTAATAGAAACACAAAATAAGACTGAAGAAAATAATAGAGATGCACAGAAACTAACAGAAAAGCAAAAGATTAAACAATAAAAATATAGGAAATGGAGTTGTGGCTCAAGTAGTAGAGTGCTAGCCTTGAACAAAAGAGCTCTGAGTTTAAGGCCCTGAGTTCAAGCTGTTGGACTAGCATAAAATAAATAATAAATAAAACAAACAACAAAAAAACATAAAAACATAAGGAATAAACAAATATGAGTAGAAACTGTAAATTAGTTTTCTGAAGCTGATGAAATGGACAGATTCCAAGAAATTTGTAAATTACTAAAGGTAACTCTATAAAAAGTAAAAACTTTTCATTGTTCTGTAATCAATACAAAAATCAAATCAACCGTTTTAGGACTCATTATCTTATATAAGCTTACACAAAGAATAGAAAAGAGACACCTACTCACTTTATAAATTTAATATATTCTTGAAACTTGGACGCCAAAGTCAGACAAAGTTCAAGAAAAGAATTTTACTTATAAATCTATTTTCCAATATATTAAAAGACTAGCAGACTTAGCATTGTATTTAAAAATAAAATATAGTATAATGATCCTAAGCTAATTCCAGGAATGAAAGATTACTTCAACATAGGAGATCTATTAATTAAACATATTAACAAATAAAAACTATCATTTCAATAAATGTAGGACATCTGTTTAAAAGTCAATACATGCATTAAAATTCAATATCCAGCGATTATTCAAAAATATTATTCAGGAATAGAGGAGAATAATCTTAATCTGTGGAAATATAACAACAACAAAAACCCTTATGAATTCTAGTATAACTTGGAAGAAAACTACAGTTAATTTCAACTCAACTGGTGGAATGCTAGCAAAAGAATGGAAGAAATATTCCATGAAATGATACCAAAAAAACACCAGAAGTAGCTAAATAGAATAGATTTTGAGTAAAATAGATTTTGAGTCTAAAGTGTTATAAGAGACAAAGAAGGACCTATTTTAATAAAATATATTTTGTTTAAATACAATATATTCTCTTGGTATATGTGTTAGTACTGAGGTTTGAACTAAGGGCCAAGGTATTCTCCCTTAACTTTTTCACTCAAAGCTAGTATACTACCACCTGAGACACACCTCTAATACTGACTTTTTGTGGTTAATTAGATATAATTAGATATAATTAACCATAAAAAAAGGTCTGTCTTACGGTATGACCTTTCTGCTTGGGCTGGCTTTGAACCAGGAGTCTCAGATCTCAGCTTCCTGAGGAGCTAGGATTAGAGTCATGAGCCATTACTGCCCAAATATGTAACATATATTCTTAACACAGTAAGAATACATAACAATTACAAACATCTATATACCTAAAACAGACCATCAAAACACATGAAATAAAAATTGATAGAATTGAAAGAAGACATAGACAATTCTCCAAAATAGTTGGTGATTTCAACACCCTACTTTCAATAGTGGCTAGAATAAAACTGAAGATAAGCTGTGAAACAGAGCAATATATATAGTATATATATACATATATATATACTATATAGTATATAGTATATATGTATATAGTATATATAAAAAATCATATACTATATATAATTATACATTATATTTATATAATTGTATTATATATAAACATAATCTATATTTACATATTATATATAATTATATATAATATATAATATATAATTATATATATAATATAATTATATATATATAGTGTTTGATATATATATATATATATATATATATATATATTGAACAACACAATCTAACCAAGCAAATGTAACAGAATTCATACAGTCTACCCAACAATATAATGCTCATTCTTCTCAAGCACAAACGACACTTTTTCAAGCAGATCAAATTCTGGACCACAAATTAAAGTGCAATATATTTGGAAAGAAGTATTATGAAATATTATCTTCAAAATATAACAAGATAAAATTAGAAATTGGTAATAAAAAAGTCTTGAAAAAAAATCACAAATTGGCTGGGCATTGGTGGCTCATGCCTATAATCCTAGCTACTCAGGAGGCTGAGATCTGAGGATTGTGGTTCAAAGCCAGCCCAGGCAGGAAAGTCCATGAGACTCTTTATCTTCAATAAACCACTCAGAAAACTAGAAGTGGCGCTGTGGCTCAAGTGGTAGAGTGCTCACCTTGAGCTGAAGAGCTGAGAGATAGTGCTCAGGCCCAGAGTTCAAGCCCCACAACTGACAATCAATCAATCAATCAATCAATCAATCACAAGTTGAATAGCCAATAGAGCAAAGTAGAAAGCACAAAGGAAATCAGAAAATTAAATGCAAATCAAAACCACTATAAGACACCATATATAGCATACTCTCCTGAGTAGCTATCAGAATATTGGCAAGAGTGTTGAAAAACTGAAGAAAGAAAGACAAAAAGAACACTGAAAAATTGGAACCTGAGTATATTGTTGGTGAGAATGTAGAGCAATACAGATGCTGTGATAAAAAAGGCAGTTCTTCAAAAAATTAAAAATAGATTTCCTAAATGATCCAGAAATCTACTTCTGCTTATATACTCAAAAGAATTAAAAGCAGGATTTCAAAGAGATATTTGTGTACTCATGTTCACAGAAAGACTATTTGTAATAGCTAAAATGTAAAAGCAACCCAAGTGTCCATTGACACATGAATGGGCAAGCAAAAAGTAGTGTATACATATAATGATATTGTTATTTAGTTTATAAGAAGGAAATTCTACTTTGTTAAATGGCACATCTTTTTTACAACTACATAAAGGTTGAAAAAGAAAAACCTTCAAAGAAGGAAATTCTATCTGGGCACCGGTAACTCACATCTGTAACACTAGCTACTCATGAGGCTTGAGAGATCTGAAGATCAAGGTTCAAAGCCAGCCTGGGCAGGAAAGTCTGTGAGACTCTTATCTCCAATTAACCACCAGAAAACCAGAAGTGGCACTGTGGCTCAAATGCTAGAATACTGGCCATGAGCTGAAGAGCTCAAGGATAGCACCCAGGCCCAGTGTTCAAGCCCCACTACTGGAAGAAGAAGGAGAAGGAAGAGGAGGAGGAGGAAGAGGAGGAGGAGGAAGGGAAGGGGGAGGGGGAGGGGGAGGGGGAGGAGGAAATTCTGACATGTTGTAATATGTATAAACCTGTAGACAATATACTAGGTGAATAAACCAATCACAAAAAGGCAAAGACTATATCATTGCACTTATAAAACATACCTAGATTAGTCAAATCAAAGAGCAATATTAAGATAGCAAATTTTATATGTATTTTGCCAAACATTTAAACGAGATAAGAGGATAGTTTACAATCTGGAAGGATAGTGGGAAATTTCTTAAAATACAAAAAGCACAAACCACAATGGAAACTGCAAATTAAATTAACTATATTTAAATATGTATTTATTAAAATATACCACAAAGAGGGCAAAGTTATGTCACAAAATGGCAAAAAAAATCTGTGAAACAATCAACAAAGCACTTCTATCAAAAAGTGGAGGTGTGGCTCAAGTGTCTAAGTATAAGACTTGAGGGAAAAAAAACAAAAGCACAAGGCCCTAGTACTGGCACACACACACACACACACACACACACACACACACACACACACAAAATACAAAGTTTAGTGGTAGAATGTTTACCTAACATGCATGAAGCCCTGGGTTCGATTCCTCAGTACCACATAAACAGAAAAAGCTGGAGCTGTGGTAAAATGCTAGCCTTCAGCCAAAAAAAGCTCAGGGACCATGCCCAGGCTCTGAGTTCAAGCCTCATGACTGGCAAAAAAGTAAGGAGGGGGAGTGGGGAAACAGCAAAAAAGAATAGAGTAGGAAGTATGAGCAATTAATAAATATATGCATGTGTGTTCCTACCTCACTGATAGTTAGCAAAAGGCAGGTTAAAAAGCAATGAGATACCATTTCATACATATTATAACATCAAGTATAGGTTAATCAATATTTCTTTTGGAAAAGTGAATCCTCTAGCTCTTATTTATTTCATTGTATTTATAACATATAGTATTTTATTATTTAACTTTGTGTCAGTACTGGGTTTTAACCCAGGACATTATGCTTGTTAGGCAGGGACTTTAACACCTGAGGTATACTTGTCCTTTTTTTGTGTGTTATTTTTTGAGATAATATTTTTTTTTTTACCCCTAGGCTGGCCAGGGCTGTGATCCTCCTACTTACGCTTTTCTGAGTGTAAGTTAAGTGGCTCCCAGCCACCTAACCAGGATATTAGGCACATGCCACTGTACCCAGCTCTTGGTGAATTTGGGATTTGCCCCATTTTGTCCTCAAATCATGAGCTCTGATTGGCTCCCCAGTAGCTAGGATTACAGGCTTGAGTCATCATGCCCAACTATATTAGGTTCTCAACAATGTAAAACTACGGCTATGAACAGTGCTGCATGATTGTAATTCCAGCTACTTTGGAGTCAGAGATAAGAAAACTGTGGTCAAGGTGCTGGGAAAGTGGCTCAGTGGTAGAGTGCGTGCCTTGCATGCATAAGGCCCTGGGTTCGATTCCTCAGCACCACATAAGCAGAAAAAGCTGTAAGTGGTGCTTTGGCTCAAGTGGTAGGGTGCTAGCCTTGAGCTGAAAGACTGGGAGTGATGTTCAAGTGGTAGAAAACTAGTAAGTACAAGCAAGGCCCAGAGTTTAGACACCCACACCAAAACCCAAAAGTTTTTGTTTTTTTGTTTTGTTTTTTGGGTCCGGTTGTGGGGCCTGAACTCAGGGCCTGGGCACTGTCCCTCAGCTCTTCAGCTCAAGGCTAGTGCTCTACCACTTGAGCCACAGTGCCACTTCTGGCTTTTTTCTTTTTGCTTATGTGGTGCTGAGGAATCGAACCCAGGGCTTCTGGCATGCAAGGCAAGCACTCTACCACTGAGCCACCTTCCCAGCCCAAAACCCAAAAGTTTTAAACTATATATTATTTTAAGATGTATATTAAGCTGGGTGCCAGTGGCTCATGCCTGTAATCCTAACTACTCAGGAGGCTGAGATCTGAGGATCATGGTTCAAAGCCAGCCTGGGCAAGAAAGTCCATGAGACTCTTGTTTGCAATAAACCAATAGAAAACTGGAAGTGGTGCTGTGGCTCAAGTAGTAGAAGAGCTGAGAGACAGTGCCCAGACCCAGAGTTCAAGCCCCACAACCAATCAAAAACAAAAAAGTATATTAGTTTAGAGAAAAATTATAAAAATGATCAGGAGAGTGAAAATACCAAACATGAAAGGAGTGAGGAGAGTGAGGAGTGGTTATCATTAAGGAAGGGCACAAAAGAATGACAGAATGTCAATAAAGTTCTATTTCTTCAGCTGGGAAATATAATGTTTTTATATGCTCTTTTGTATATAGATATGTTTCATAAGAATTTTTATGTCAAAGAAAGAACACTTTCAAACCTAAAGCCTTTTTATGAGTGTAAGTTTCTTACAATGATCACTTCTGCAATGACCACAGATCTAGTCTGGTCCTAAAGACAATAAGGCTACACAGTTTGAGAATGGGGCCAAGTTGTTACTCAGGAGTCATCAAGTAAAGCATAAGCAGATGCTGAGGCTACTTGCAGATACACAAGAATTAAATAATGTATCTGGGAAAAACATGGGGAGGCAAATGAGAAAACGTGGAGTAGTGAAATCTATAGTATATGTCATATCCTGCATTAGGACCCAGGGAAATTTCATCATTAGGAGGATGAAGTTGCCAAAAATGAGGCAGTAAAAAGGGACAAGTAGTCTCATTTTAAGAAAGAGTGTGATGATACAGAGTGCTTGTGTAGCATGTATAAGATGTTGTGTGCACATGTATCTATACACACACACACACACACTCACTCACACAAAAGGAAAAGAGGAAGGTAATACAAGCAATTAGAAAAGAAAAAAGAACTATTATTTTTCCAGATCATTTTTGATCTTTCCTCAAAAACAAACAAACAAAGAAACCCCAAACTTCCCAATCTAAAGTTTCCACAACACTTTTTGAACAAATGGACATTATTTAGCCTAATTGTGTTTTTCTTTTCGTTTTTAAGGCAGCAAAGCTGACACTTTAATGAAATCATTATTTCTCTGAGGCATTACTGTACTGTCAATGTCTGTCAAATTGCAGAAAAGTCAAATTCCCACACAGTATCCTAAGTTCCAAGGTTTTGTTTTGAAACAAACTTAATTAACAGAAAACAAAACTTTTGTTTTTGCTAGAATGAAAGCTCCAGCCCAGCCCTGAAAGACTGCTTTCTGGGGTACTGTTTCTGATACTCATCTGTCCCCTTTATTTTTCACACTACCACATTCTTTGCCTATTTTTCTAGTTCAAGGTGATCCAGTTTATAGAGCACTGATTTCTTATACCAGCTTACTTTTAGATAGACTTGTTGTGACACTTTCTTTGCATGTTATTCTGGTTTCACATCTTCATCACATGGACTGTGGAAGCAATCAGCCCTAAATTTAAATCGTAGAGCTATCAGTTACAAATTACACACAGATCAAGACCAAATCGAGTTGAAGATCTGCACCTTAATTGTAGATCGTTCAAGAAACTCCTATTCCACACTTTCAAAATATTTATCTACATTTCAAAGGAAGCAAAGAAAACTGTGTTGTTAGAGTAAAAATATATACTAAAATTAGAGTTTGATGATCTCAGAAAATAGAATCCTTTCCCCCATCCCTCTTAAATTCAACTATGACCGACCTCACTGCTCTAACTCCACATCTACAGCAATCTTTGGGTAATCTCTCAAACATTAACATTGCCCACTGGGGGCCAAAATGATCCTGTGACCTGTTATCAGAACCATCTTTTGACAAAAAAAAAAAAAAAGGGAACAACCAACTGCATGCCTCATGTATGCCTCATATTTAGATAGACAATTATAGAACAGATCTCACTGACAGAACAGAACCACGCAGTTCTGAACAACTAGTGGGTGTGAGCTTTCAAAATAATAATTCACAGCTAAGGAGCAAATTATCCACCCAGCCTCCGGGCCTGAAGTATGCACCGGTTCATGTAACACAATGCCTTTCAGGGCTTTAGTTCCTGAACTGCTGATGAGTTAAGCACTGACTGCAAGAAATCCAGAACCCAACCTGCCCACACTCTGCAGAATCAGGTCTGGCACAGCGGTTGTGGGGTGGCGATTTCTCCCGCATCGCGCTTTGCCTGCGTGAGCGCCGCCCACCCATTCCCGGGTGAATCCACAGGGCCTCGCCTGCCTCTCCTTTCTCCTCCCGTCGGCCTGGTGCTGAATCATGAGCCCAATGTCTCTGAAAGGTAAAACCGAAGAACAAAGCCACCCTGGGGGCTGGTCAGAATGGGGTTGCAGGTCGGGGTGGGGCAGAAGGCCGAAAACCACAACTTTGTGTTCTCCCCTGATTTTCTCTACCTAACCCCCAAATTAAAGCAAGTATCGCAGCCCCCTCTCCCGGGCGGCCCAGGTCTGCAATGCTGAGCCTGGACTGGGCGCGCTCCGCCCCATTGTTTCGCTGAGCTGCACGCCGCCTGGGGCCCGCGCCCTGCCCGCGCCCTGCTCCGCTGCCGCCGCCGCCGGGCCTGCGCCGGCGAGCTCACAGCTCCCGGGCACACAGGGCTGGGGGTTCCGCCCGCTCCAGATCCAGATGCCTCACTCTTCTCCACCAGGGCCACCACAGCCCTTTGCTCACCCTCACCGCCATCCTGACAACCGATGGCGAAAGCGGACCACACAGTGCCCACAGGCGCCTGCCGGGTGGGTGCTGTCCAAATGCTGGGCGGAGATGGCGAGGGGGTGGGGGAGAAGCGGGAGGCCCGGCCTGCACCCTGCGGGAACCCTGGCCGCCACCACCAGATTCCGGGATGCGGGTGCCACTGGGCCTTGGTGCCTGCAGTCCAGTGGCAGCTCTCCGCTGCGAACGCTGGCACCACGCAGCTCTCCACCCACTCCCAACTCCAGATTCCCCGCAGGCTGCAAAGGCTGCCCTTCGCGACTCACCCCAACTGTTTCTGTCCCTGCGGTTCTTGGCCATGGTGGTCCGAGGCGGAGGGCGGCGAGGAGCTGTCACCGAGCTCTGTCTTCTCCAGGCCCGCAGGTGGCGGGCGGTGGGAGGCTCCGTGCCCGCCTGGGCGCAGTTGGCTCACTGAGGATGTTGCTGTGGCGCTGGTGGGAAGGAGTGGGGAGGAGAAGGGAGGAGGAAGCGGATGAACCGAGCTCAGCATCACAGCCCCAGTGCACGCCCTCCGCACCTCAGCCCACCCCCAGAGCGCGAAGACAGTGGCACACACGCACTGCAACAGTTTTGGTGGAAAACACACACAAATAAGCCGCACCCTCCCGCACACATTCTCCAAGAATCTATCGGCATCATCCAGTGACCGAAATACACAGTCCACGGCCATGACTGCATTATTCTGGATGTCCAAATACCTGTTTCGTAGGACAGTTGCACAGCACAAAACATGCTCGCAACAGAGAAACAGCCAAAGTAGTTAAAACCATCTGTATTTACCCACCAGGCATCTTTTTAAAAATACTTTAAAAGCCAGGTCATGTTAGTAAAGAGACAATCATGTATTTTCATCTGTGTATACTGAGTAGGTATGCATTTTTAAACTAAGCAAAATTTACATCAACAAGACTACAATAAGCTGGAGAGTCATCATAGTCTGTGACTAGTTCACTGTCTAGTGAGCAACATTTCCCTGGAGATTTGGAATGGAGAGTCCCCAAACAAATCATACCACACAGTTTGTCTAGGTGTATTCTGGCAGTTATAAAGGTTGAAGAAAATTCTGAATGAAAAGCAAAAGGCAATACTTTTGAAAAATATTCTGTGTGTGTGTGTGTGTGTGTGTGTGTGTGTGTGTGTGTGTGTGGTTATGGGGCTTGAACTCTGGGCCAGGGTGCTGTCCCTCAGCTCTTCAGCTCAAGGTGAGCACTTTACCACTTGAGCCACAGCACCACTTCTGGTTTTCTGGTGGTTTATTGGAGTTAAGAGTCTCATGGACTTTTCCTGCCTGGGCTGGCTTTGAACTATGATCCTCAGATCTCAGCCTCCTGAGTAGCTAGGATTATAGGCGTGAGCCACTGGCACCCATCGATATTCTTTTTTTCTGATATCTTCCTCTGCCTGCAAACTTGGGTCTTGTCAGCTTCCTAACTTCATGCTACCCCATCTATAGATAACTTCCCATTCTTGGTCTCACATTCCTCCTGTCACATTCCTCCTGTCCACACGCTCTATTGACCAGTTCTCCTAAGAAGATCACTGCTAGCTCCTCCTCCCCCTTTCTCTTTCTCTCTGAGGCATAAACTCGGAGCATGGGCATTTACCTTAACTTTTTCACTCAGAGCTGATACTCTACCATTTGAATCACAGCTCCACTTGTGGTTTTTTGCTGGTCAACTGGAGATAAGAGTCTTGTGGACTTTTGTGCTGGTTGGCTTTGAACTTTGACCTTCAGATCTCAGCCTCCTGCCCAGCTAGGATTACAGGCATGAGCCACTGGTGCCAGGCTGATGACTAGCCTCTTAACCATTAGACTCAGTCTCTGCTTATGACTCAGGGCAAGCACCTCCTCACTCTAAACTCAATGCAGTTCACTGTGATGACTTCACCATGATTCTCAAAGTCTCAACATTCAGATTCTCTCTCTCTCTCTCTCTCTCATCAGTCATGGGGCTTGAACTCTGGGCCTGGGTGCTGTCCCTCAGCTCTTCAGCTCAAGGCTAACACTCTACCACTTGAGCCACAGTGCCACTTCTGATTTTCTGGTGGTTTATTGGAGGTAAGAGTTTCATGGACTTTCCTGCTTGGGCTGTCTTTGAATTGCAATCCTCAGATCTCAGCCTCCAGAGTAGCTAGGATTACAGGCATGAGCCACCGGTGTCTAGCCAGACTTATGCTTTCTTGAGAATTACCCTCCCACCAAAGATGAGAAAACCACCCCCACTAGAGATGCCTAAGGTTATCATGGTTTTCTTACTGATGCTTCAACACCAACATGTTGGAAGCCAAACTCTTTCACTCAAATGCTGCCAGTTCTTATGAGTTTCATATTTCAAATTGTTGGTCTAATGACAACAGAGCTGTGAACACTGTAAATCAAGTTTACATTTATACTATGGTTTTAAAAGAGGCTATTTCTAACAGCAGTGTATTGCCCAAATACTAATGAAAGTATACAGAAATTATCTCACCTCTGTACCTAAAAAACACATTCATAAGACAAAACATGTGTGTTGCTTTCCATCTTGTATTTCTTTTACTGTGTTGTTCAGCTCACAGTGCAGTCTAACAATCCATTAAAATAAAGTGAAAAGGTTCTTAAAAAGAAAAAAGGAAGAAAAGAAACAATAGAAACTATTATACAGCTCAAAATATAGCCCCAATTGAAAAAGAAAGTAAAATTCCTTTATTTTGTAATTAATAAGTAGTCTGCTAATACCTTGAGACTGTAATTTTTTTAAGTAAAAACTTTAGTAAAGAACTGTACATATAGTGTTTTTATCCTATTGGCCAAGAAATGTCATCTAATCATTTTAGTATCCCTTAGTATCCTTGTGCAAATCCATTTTACATTAATGATTTTTGAAAAGATTTAAAAATAATTCAAAGTGGGCATTGGTGGCTCACATATGTAATCCTAGTTACTTAAGAGGCTGAGATACGAGGAATGCAGTTTGAAACCAGCCCAAGCAGGAAAGTCCATGAGCTTTTTTTTTTTTTTTGGGGGGGGTGGGGGGGCGTGTCTGGTCATGGGGCCTGAACTCTGGGCCTGGGCGCTGTCCCTCAGCTCTTCAGCTCAATGCTAGCGTGCTACCACTTGAGCCATAGCACCACTTCCAGCTTTTTTTTTCCTGCTTATGTGGTGCTGAGGAATCGAACCCAGGGCCTCATGCATGCAAGGCAAGCGCTGTACCACTGAGCCACCTTCCCAGCCCCCCATTAGATTCTTATGTCCAATAAACTTCTCAGAAAAAGCCAGAAGTGGTGCACATGCTAGCCTTGAGCAAAAGAAACTCAGGACAACAACCAGGCCAAGTTCAAGTCTTAGGACTGGCAAAATAATAATAATTCTACAATTTTACATTTTATAGTTAGTAGCTGGCATTCTGTCTCACACCTTTCTTTTGGAGTATCACTCTGAGGTTTCATGGAATCTCTAAAAAAAATAAAAAGTGTTGGTATTGGCCAGGTGCCTGATGGCTTATACCTATAATCCTAGATATTCAGCAGGCTGAGATCTGAGGATCTTGGTTGGAAACCAGCCAGGACAGGATAGTCCATGAGACTCTTATCTCTAGTTAAAGCTATCCAAAAAAAAAAAAAAAAGCCAGAAGTGGAGCTGTGGCTCAAGGGGTAAAGTGCTAGCTTTGAGCTATAAAGCTCACAGGTAGTGCCCAGGCCTTGAGTTCAAGCCCCAGGATTGGCACCAAAAAAGAAAAAGTGTTGAGAATATTTATAAAATGACACCTGTAAAGTATGTTTCTTGTGTCAAAATATAGTGTGACCTTAAAATGAAAAAAAGTATTTTTTAACCTCTTCCTCCTCCTCCTTCTTTTTGTAGTACTGTACTAAAGTTTGAACTCAAGGCTTCACCCTTGCTAGGCCAGCACACTACTGCCAAGCCACACTGCCAGCTGCATTTTGTTCTAGTTATTTTAGAGGTAGTGTGTCTTCCTGCCCAACCACTCATCTGGACCTTAATCTATCACAGGTGTCCAGTGATAACTGGGATGGTAAGTGTAGTCATCCTGGCCTAGCTACTTTTCTTGAGATGGAATCAGGTCTTTTCTGCCCAGGCTTGCCTGAAAATGTAATCAATCTTACCCATCTCTGTCTCCCATGTAGGTGTATGCCATCATGCTCAGCTATTAGTTGAAAAGGGATCTTGCAAAGGTTTCTATCTGAACTGGTCTAGAACTTTGATTCTCTCAATCTGAGGTTCTCAAGTATCAACAACATGTGAGCCACCAGCACCCATCCTCATTTTTTTTTTTTCAATTCTCAGAATCCATTTAATTAACAGGAACACCTTTGTGTCAGCTCCTGTGTCGTTCTAATATGTACTAATTTGTATCTAAGCATTTCCTTGGTTTCTAGTACAAAGAAATGTTTCAGGTTTCTGCAATATTTTCCCTGCCTTCTCAAAACTAGAGTTAGCCATTTCTCCAAGAGGTTCTGGTGCCTTCTAATAAGAAAAGGATATTTAGAAATTAAGATGTGCATATTGGTTGTTCTCACTGCTGGCTGAGGTGTTGTTGTCTCTAGACTTTTTAATACACATTACTAGAGTACATATATATATATATATATATATATACACTCTCTCTCTCTATATATATAGAAAAAATATATTTTCTTACGTATACATACATTTATATACACACATAATATATGTATAAATGAATGCATACATATATACATATATTATTATGTGTATTAAATATGTATATATTTATTTTTGAGACAGAGCATCACTGTGTGACCAAGCTATCTTCAAACTCAGGCATCTTCCACTTCAGCCTCCTGAGTTCTGGGATTACACACAGGTCCCTTTTTTTACTTTCAAGGGTATGAAATACAAATGTAATGTTATTTGTTACAGAATATTTTTTTTACAGAATATTTTTTACAGAATATTTTTGTTATTGTAAAATACTATAAATAAGCTAAATGCCATACATATAAGAGTAGTTGAGTACACTGCAATGTATATACATAATGGAATACCATTTATCTATACAGTAAGAATACAGAAGAGTTTTATGAACTGATAAAGTAATTACTATCCTATCAAATGGGGAAAATAAATCAAAGAGCTCACTAATAATACATCTTGGCTATAAAAAAGAAAAATATGAGAATGAAAATATAAATATTTCTATTCATCTGTAAAAAATAAATACAGGGGCTGGGAAGGTGGCTCAGTGGTAGAGTGATTGCCTTGCATGCATGAGGCCCTGGGTTCGATTCCTCAGCACCACATAAGAAAAAAGCCGGAAGTGGAGCTGTGGCTCAAGTGGTAGAGTGCTAGCCTTGAGCTGAAGAGCTGAGGGACAGCGCCCAGGCCCAGAGTTCAGGCCCCATGAAGAATAAACCAGAAGCCAATGAGATTGGCTGTTACCCAAAACAACCAAACAAGCAACAGCTGGAGAGTGAAAAAAACAGCTGAGGGTAGAATGGATTGTGGGTACTGATACATCCTGAAGTATAACCTAACCTTTTCTTTTCTTTCTTTTCTTTTCTTTTTTTTTCCTTTCTTTTCTTTTCCAGTCCTGGGGCTTGAACTATAGGCCTGGGCACTGTGCCTGAGCTTCTTTTGCTCAAGGCTAGTGCTCTACCACTTGAGCCACAGTGCCACTTCCAGCTTTTTCTGTTGATGTGGTACTGAGAAATCATACCCAGGGCTTCATGCATGCAAGCAAGCACTCTACCACTAAGCCACATTTCCAGCCCCCATATAACCATTTTATATAACCCTGACTCAGATCTAATTGAGGTTCCCCTCAATTAGAAGTTTCTCTACAGCTTCTCCCCAACCTGCTCCTTCCCTGTATAAATAGCAAGTTTGAAAAAATATATCAATTAGAATGAGTTTGGATATATCTGAAAATGGTGCAAACACAATAAGTACACTATCCATCTAGCAATTTATTTGAAGGTAGGTTGATTCTTTGGCGGCTAATTTATCAGCTCAACATCATCATGGACTGAGGTAGTCAGGAAGCAGATTTGGCTGTTATAAAAATTACAGTAGCTTAAGTAAGAAATATATTCATTTCTCTTTCATGCAATAATCTGAGCATAAGACATTCAAGGCTAATGTTGCTTTAAAACAGCAAGAAACCTAAGTTCTTTCTGGACCTTCCATCATACGATCCAAATGTCTTCTCTACCTTAGCACTAACATTTTCATATCAGCCAGATGGAAGAAGAGAAAGGGAAGAAGAGAACATACACATTTTCTCTAAAGGTACAACTCAAGAACATGCACATAACATCTCTATTCAATTACAATCGACGTAACAGGTCCCACTTCGTTAATAAATCTACCATGCATGCAACTAAAATTTAGGGAGTCTAATAGTAAGAAAGAAGGGAAGCTGGACGCCGGTGGCTCACGCCTGTAATCCTAGCTACTCAGGAAGCTGAGATCTGAGGATCATGGTTCAAAGCCAGCCCGGGCAGGAAAAATCATGAGACTCCTATCTCCAATAAACCACTAGAGAAGGGGAAGTGGTGCTGTAGCTCAAGTGGTAGAGCACTTGCCTTGAGCTGAAGAGCTGAGGGACAGTGCCCAGGTCCAGAGTTCAAGCCCTACAACTGACAAAAAAAAAAAAAGAAGGGAAATGGACATTGGAAAATAACCATAGATTTACCATAAGGATCAAGGTTGCACTCTGTCATTCTCAATGTTTTGGCATCTTTCCCATTGCTAGTCCCTTTTAAGGTTCCAAAATGGTATTTGCTACTCTGGTCATTAAAAGCTAAAAGCCATGCCTAGAGACAGAAAAAGGTATAGCTATCTTGTGCCACAGTAAAAGCAAAGAAGGTCTACCTGGAAGCACTCCAGCAGACTTCCCCAACATCAAGGGAGAGAGGGTTATACAGACAGATAATGCTTACAAAATACCAAACAGAAAAGACCAGAGAAGAAACACATATTATAGGTAAACACATAGTATAGGTAAAACATTTATGTTCCAGTACTAGGGCGTAGGAACCATCCTTTAGTGCTTTTACCCAAGGCTGATGCTCTATCACTTGAGCCATAGCTCCATTCACAGTTTTGAGTGGTTAAGAATCTCACACTTTGCTGCCAAGGCTGGCTCATTGTGACTCAGCCTCCTGCACAGCTAGTATCACAGGTGTGAGCTATCAGTGCCTTGCTTAGAGTTAACATATTATATGTACTGAATAAATAAAGAATTTGAAAGTTTCAAAGGAGAAGATACAAGTTATGGATAACGGCAAGCCCATTAGGAAGTCAATAGATTTCCTAAAACAAATTCAAAATGAAACAAGTGGTTGAAAGGATATAATTCAATCCCTGAAAGATAATAACTGTCAGTCTAGATTAGAGTGCCTAGCAGCTATCCTTCGTAATTGGAGGAAGAAATAAAAACCTTCCATGACAAACAAAAGCTGAAGGAATTTATGACTACTAAATCAGCACTGCAAAAGATGCTTAAGGAATCCTACACACACAAAAGAAGAAATTAAAAAACAGGAAAATACAAGAAAGAATAAACTCTACTAAAATCTAGATGACAATGGGTAAATTTCTAGATAAAACTGACCTAACAAAATTGAACCAACAGGAAATAAACCACTTAAACTGATCTATAATAAGCAATGAATTTGGCATCAATATTAATAAGAGTCTCCCAATAAAGAACAGCTCAGGGCTAGTGGAGTCGCTGCAAATTCTATCACACCTTTTTTTAAAATTTTATTTTTTGGGGGGGGGTCTGGTCGTGGGGCCTGAACTCTGGGCCTGGGTGCTATCCCTTAGCTCTTCAGCTCAAGGCTAGCACTCTACCACTTGAGCCACAGCGTCACTTCCGGCTTTTTTGTTTTGCTTATTTGGTGCTGAGGAATCGAACCCAGGGCCTCATGCATGCAAGGCAAGCACTCTACCACTGAGCCACCTTCCCAGCCCCTATCACACCTTTAAAAAAGAGCTAACACTAATACTCTTCAAATGTCCATGAGATAAAAAGGGAAGGAACTTTATAAAACTCATTCTATGAAGTCAGTATTGTACACATTTCAAAACCAGAGACACAACCACAACAATAAAGAGAATTATAGACAAAAAAATTCCCAACAAAATTTGCACAAACAAAATTCAGTAACACATTACAAAGATTATACCACACGATCAAGTTGGTTTCATACCATAGATATAAGAATTATTTAACATACAAAAATCATTAAATGAAATACATCACATAAACAAGATCAAGAAAAATAATCACATGATCATCTCATATGATGCAGAAAAGGCCTTTGACAAAATTTAACATCCTGTTATAATAAGAGCTCTGAAGAAACTAGGAATAGAAGGAATGTAATAAAGGTTATATATGACAAACCCATAATAAACATCATATTAAGCAGGGAAAACAAATCATTTCCCTAAAGTTATGAGTGAGACAAGGTGACCACTCTCTTTACCATGTAACTTGAACATGTAATATTATCCATGTAATGCTATCTTTGAACCAGAGTTGGTCTCTTCTTAACTAAGAGGACAATTAACTGTACTATTCAATGTTAAGCATACTGGGAGAATTTCTCATCCTAACTATCATTCAAGGTTATACCTTTATAGAGTGGGGACATAATTCACTGGCTGGCAGCTTCAAATTAGTATAGCATATCACATAGACTAGTAATAAACCAGGCTTAAACACTTTCTTTCTCTGATAAATGACCATGACTTGGGGTGTGAGGGAAAGATAGCAAAGAAGTAAAGTCAGGTCTTTGTGTCATCTTGGACTAGTACAGTATATACTATTTCATTTACAACAAATTCTGCTGCCCATGTACAATTTATGATTGAGTAAATTATGTAAAACCCAGTTCCTAAAGAGTAGTTCATGTCACACAGCCACTTAGTATCCTATGGTCTGGTGTTAAGACTTCACAAGGCCAAGGGCAAGCTAAGAGTTGCCTTTCAAGTGGGAAATAGCCATCAGCATATGGGGTCATATTTGTTCAGATTCTAAAACCCTGGGCACAGGCTGGGAAGGTGGCTCAGTGGTAGAGCACTTGCCTTGCATGCTCAAGGCCCTGGGTTCGATTCCTCAGCACCACATAAGCAAAAAGAAAAAAGCCGGAAGTGGTGCTGTGGCTCAAATGGTAGAGCGCTAGCCTTGAGCTGAAGAGCTGAGGGACAGCGCCCAGGCCCAGAGTTCAGGCCCCACGACCGGACCCAAAAAATAAATAAATAAATAAAAATTAAAATTAAAAAAATAAATAAAAAAATAAAACCCTGGGCAGAATTCTCAGCATTATGATTCTCCTATTGGACTTGCAAGAGATCTATTCAGGATCTTTCCTTACCATTTGGTCTGCTGAGTACTACAGCTTAAGTACAGGACAACTTGTGTCATAGCATAGTCCATCAACCAGGGTGCTCTCCCCTTTCAGGTCTCATGAAAACAGTAGTTGTAGGTTACAAGGCAAATGGGTCAAAGAGAGCAAATACGGTCTTCAAATTCCCAACAGGCCAACCAAGCATGCTGCATTTTTCTTTGAGGTCAATGATGCAAGATGGAATACCAAAAACTCACTGTGTTGTTAGCGATTTCACTCATGTGGGAGGACTTTGAACTGAATTTATATCACATTTTCTGGTAAAAAGATCTTTTAGTTTTAAGTGATGGGTTCTCTTTGCATTGCCCAGGCTGGCCCTATATTCCTGGCTCAAGTGATCAGGAAGATCACTTAGCTTCCTTAAGTAGCTGGGACTAAAGGTACAAACCAGCACACTTAGCTTCCTAAGTAGCTGGGACTAAAGGTACAAACCAGCACACTTAAGGTCCTTTTTTTTGGTGGTGGTAGTTGTGCTTAGGACTCTCCCACTGGAGCCACATCTTTGTTGTTGTTGTTTTTGTTTTCTTTAGTTGGTCTTCATATTGGGTCTCAGGCTTCTGGCTGCACACCACAGTCCTCCTATGCCTCCTACATAGCTAGAATTACAGTGTGAACCACCATATCTAGCTTGTTTATTGAACTAGGGTCTCATTATATTTTTTCCTGGGCTTGCTTTGAACTGCTGATCTCTACCTCCCAAGTAGCTACAATTATAGGCCTGTACCACTATACCTGAATTAAGAGTCTGAAATATCTAGAATGGTGGCTATTTCCTGCTCACCGTGTCCTATTTGTATAATGTCATCAAAATAATAGACTGTTGATTTTATGTCAAGGAAACAAAGGTCCCTCAGGAATGCTATCAAAATCACATAAAAGGCAAACTGTTTCTGATTAGTTTGCTAATTGGCTTCAAGTCTGCAGCTACATTCTACATACAAGGGTTGTACTGATGTACTACAGTAGAGATCCCACACGTGGAACCATAAATATAACTAGTGCCAATGGTTGATTAACTTTTTTAATAATCCACCAATATTCTCTAAAGCTAATCTGACTACTTTCTTGGGTTTCAATTTATCTCCCAAAGGTCATGTGTTAGAAATTTATTCCCTACTGTGACAACAATGTTGGTTAGGCCACGAGGGCTGGCTCTGCCTCATAAATGGTTCAGTGACAATGTCTTGGGAATGAATGGGTTCCAGATAAAAGGATGAGTTTACCATTCTTTCCTCCTCCCCTTATTAACTTTGCTTCTCTGCCTTCTGCTATGGCATGACATAACAAGGTCCCCAGTAGATGCTGACACCTTGACATGGGACTTCCAAGTCTCCAGAAGTGTGAGAAATAAATTTGTTTTCATTTTAAACTGCCCAGTCTGTGGTATTCTGCAACAGCAACACAAAAGGGATTAAGATACTACATTATTAATACTATTGCACAAACCAAACAGTTGAGTTAAAAGAAGTCTTGTGTCTTTCAGATCTTGAATGGCTGCAACTGTCTGTGTAATTTCTCTAGAGATAAAATTTGATTTTATACTTGGGTACAGATATACTAGGGGTTTGCTAGAGAAGTTATACTTGACCCTATCAATCATAAATGGCCGGAGTAATCTGGTATGTTTTAGTTTACTGTCATATTTGAATGCAAGGTTTCTTCTATTCAGTGTATCTAGCTTAACATATTTTGGAACTAGGGTGGTGGTGGAAATACCCAGAATATATCTTTAGTTCTATGAGCCCTTCTTCAGTCTCTACTCTGGTCACTGGAATTCTCATAGTATGCAAAGCATGCAGGGGTTATTGTCCAGGGCCACTATCTCTTAAGGCTCCAGAAAGTAGGAGAATTTCACATTCCCTAGTTCACAAACATACAGGTAAAGAGTCATAGGCCCTTCTGGAAATAACCTCAGAGAAGGCTCACACTTTATACATGATCCCACTGAAGTATCTTCATCAAAGAAACTTACTCTGTCTCCCCACTAATTAAGAGCTTCTAGGTTTGTGAATTGGCTTAAGACTAGGATTTGGATACTATGTCTTGAATTTCCATTATATTGACTTTGGGTAGGTTCTGACCATAGGTCCTAGGATTTTTCCAATTACATATGTCAATTAGCATTTAAGTAGATTATTTCACTCATTCCTAGAGATGTGGGGATCAATGGGCCACCATCCTATTCTTGTAGTCACTTTATCCTTTATCACTTCATCTTAGGGTTATCATAGTAATTATGATGATCACATCTTTACAGATATGCCACTTAACCTCTACCAGGAACTCACTATTTTACTGTGATATAATCTCCAATCTGTTGAGGGCAGGTATTGAAGAGTTTTTCAAGAATATCTGTGATGCCTCATGATAAAGAGAAATTCTATAGGTCCTCCTAGAGGTTGTATGGATGTATGAAATTGAATATGTGTCAACTTTTCATTGCTGTGACAAAATACCTGTAAAAACAACTTGCAGGGAGAAAGAATTTATTTTGGCTCATAGTTTCAAAAGTTACACTCTATGATTGGCTGGCTCCATTGTTCTGGCCCGGAGTTAGGCAAGACATTATGGTGGAAGTGTGTGGTGAAGCATATCTGCTCTCCTCAAGGCAACTGAGAAGGAAAGAAACAGAACCAGGGGCCAGACAAAGATACACCCTTCAAAGGCATGCATTTCCTTCAACTAGGCCCCACCTTCCACAGCTGCCAGGAAAGTCCATTCTCTCCAGTTAACCACCAAAAAACCCAAAGTGGAGCTGTGGCTCAAGTCCTTGAGTAAAAGAGCTCAGATAGTTCAACCTTGGAACAGGAGAGAGAGAGAGAGAGAGAGAGAGATGGGGGAGGGGGAAGCTTAATACCATTTATTTAAAAATCCAAATCATAATTGTGGCAATGTCTTCTATCAATTGATTTAAATTAACAAATCTATGTAGGTCAATTTGATCACATAAAGTTACACGATGAAACTAGTTTATTGGAACAGTTATTGCTTAAACCATCTATTAACATTATTGTCCTTATGCTCTGTCCTGTCACATTTCAAGATTTGGATAATGTACCTTGAATCCAAACTATGCAGAAAATAAAATATTGTATAACCTTATTTTCTTTCCTGCTTAGCCTTGGTTGAAGCAACAGGTGACACTACAGATTATTATTTAATAATAAGAAGGGGAAAATGCTATAAAACACAAGGCAAACCCAACAATTTGTTACATGGTTAAAAACTGTGCTAAAAACTGTTAAAAGTGCTGAAAATATTTACCTGACAGGTATTAAAATATATTAGACCCTAAAAGTACACTATAAACACTTTGGAATGAAAGACTTATTAAGCCATTTATAATTATTCTTATTCCATATCTTGTCAAATTGGGTAGCTTGTAAGTTTCTTAATAATTGTTTATTATTATATAATCTTCAAACTTGAAATTATCTGCCTAATTGTTTAAAATGTAAATTGTTTACTTGCTGTGAATTTCTTACAAGGAAATTGAATTTCCTTACCAACAAACCTATGTCACTAATCTTGTTGAAAGTAATTCAGCCAGTACTAAAAAAAAAAAAAAAAAAACTTCAAAATTTTTTTGGAGTTGGTATAAAGCAAATGTTTTCCTCTTTGCATCATTTGTGGTACAAGTAAAATAATGATTTTAGCAGACACATTTTTTTAAGCCACTACACAGATTCCTGACTTTTTCCATGCTATCTGCTTCTGGGTTGATGGTCAAAGCATATGGATCTGACATTACTGGCAACATAAAATATCTGCACTCCAGGGTCTTGTTGAAGACTATGACCTCAACTTTTTATTGCCTAATTCATTTTAAATGCTGTGTTTCAAGAATAACATACTTAAAGGATTGTCAGAAGAATATTTATCCTTGCCTCAAACTGGGCATCAGAATTTCCACTTTGTTAAAGGTCATGAGGTATTTTTTTTTCTGTCTTAACATCAGGAAGAGATATGCCTCTCTCTTGATCAATTGGTCCATCTTTATCTTTAAAAAACAGCATAAAATCCTCTTCTTTAACCAATTTGTTGCATTGTTCTGGTTTCCTGTTTTCCCTCTCTGCAGCTTCAAACTGGTTTCCTCACTTACCTATTTTTATCTTGTGTAAAAATAATTGTGTTTTATGTATGTGTGTGTACGTGCATGAGCGTGTGCACAGCCTCAAATTCCCCATGGAATAATGCAGGTATAAATAAGAATAAATACATTTCAGACTAGAAAAAGGTCAATGCTTGTAGGCCAGGGAGGGGAAGAAACCAAAATGGATCTATGACAGTAAACAAGTACTAAGATACCAATAGAACATTTGAAGAGATTTTGAGTCATCTAAGCCAAAAGTATGTGCCCACCAAAACAAGTGCCAAGTTGCTTTGAAAGAAAGAACTGTTCTTCAACATTTTTTTTTTCAATGCAGCAAACACATAGGCTTTGTCTATAGAGCATGTAAGTCTGGGCTTACTTATGTTCCCTAAATAAGAGCTCTTTGTGCATGCAGTACAAAAAAAAATACATATATTCCATGTCTTGGTAAGGTGTGAATTTAAGTCCTTCTATGTAATTGACTGTACTGATTTGACAATAAGGATTCTATTTCCCAAGAAAAGACTTGAATTATAATGTTCAAAGCTTCAGGTCATCTTCTCTAACTTGGTTTTTAGTGGCTTTTCAATCACTAAATGTCATGGCTTAGTGTTATCTGTTTTTTCTGTTAAAAATCTCTACCAGGCTTTAGAAATAACTTTATTAAGTACACATATAACTGGTTAACTTAATTTCTATCTCCAAAGACCACTGGAAATAAAACTGCAAAATATCTGGTGAAATATCAACCAAACAATTTCCCTCAACTCCTTCCTGCTTGAGCCTCCGTGTTTAAAACCACCTGTATGTGATAATTCCCTTTACAATCTTGTAAGATGCTCTACAGACGTGTTCTTGGGTGTCAGATGCAAAACCTTACCCTGTTCAAGCTGCAGATAAGGACACAGAGGTGTTACCAGGTCTGATGTTGTATCCCAGATCACTTACTGGAGCGGTGTTTTTGTTTTTAGCTTCTATAGAACTGTTAGTCCCATTGAAAGTTGCAATACCACAGTCAAGCCCACACAGACAACAGCTATGGAAACTGCCTGGGAATTGGGACTTTGAGAAATAGCTCCAAAAAAAAAAAAAAGACCCACACAAGACTGGTTGTGCAGGTGTGCAGTGCAGTCTCAAACTGGTACCACTGGGAATGGTTTGTAAAACAGGAAGGTGCAGTACAGTAGGGTGTGCCCCAGCTTAGTTAACCTGGCACTCCCCCGTCTCTTCCCCGGCGCCCCACGGCCAGGTCCCTTCTGGCCCAGTGCCCTCAAGGTCCCCACCCCCTACTTTTTTCCACGTTGAGCTTAGACGGGCTGCGTCCCCCTCGCCCGCGTGCGCACCCCTCTCTACCCGTCACCCTGCAAGTTTACCTGACGAACCTGGGGGCGGTTTGTGGGGAGTCCGTGGGTCCACGAATACCAGGGAGACGGGTGGCCCCCAATCTCTCCGAGCGAGCGGGCCTAAGCCCGGCGGGCTGTTGGGGAACCCGCGGCGGCAGGACAGGGTGTCGTGCCCTCCGCAGGCCTCAGGGCGGCAGTCTGGTCCCGCGGCCTGCGCGCTCGGGCGGGCCGCTGGGCGCCGACCCACGCTGGCCGGGAACGTATGTCCCGGTGACGCAGCCCCGGGTGGGGAACGTGGTGCGGCGGCGGCGGTGGCGGCAGCGGCGGCGACCTTAAGCGCCTCGGCCGATTGGAGGAGGACGCGAGGTGCAGCGGGACCCCGAACAGCAGGCCGGAGCGGGAGAGACGGACGCGGGCGCCGTCGCCGGACGTCGGTTCCGGACTCGGCGCTCCACAAAGAGCGGGGCCGCCCCCCTCAGGTACCGCGGCGGCCCCGGAGAACGCGCGCGCGCGCGCGCGGGCGGACGAGCGGACGGCGGGCGTGGAGGCCAGACCGGGCCGTTCGCTCGCGGCCGGACGCCCGGACGCCCGGGGAGGGGGAAAGGCTGCGCGGCGCCGCCGCCGCCGCCGCCACCACCACCACCACCGCGGCCGCCGCCATCCCTTTCCCGCTGGGAGTAGAGCCCGCGCTGCCGCCGACTGACTGCCGGCCTTTGCTTGTAACCCGGTTGCAGGCGGTGCTGAGGGCCGAGGCTCCATGTTGGGAAGCGGCGCCGTTCGCTGTGGTTGAGCGGGAATCGGGGCGCTGTGGGCTGAACCGGCGGGGGGCCGGGCCCGGAGCGAAGATGGAGGCCCCGCTGCGGCCTGCCGCGGACATCCTGAGGCGGAACCCGCAGCAGGACTACGAGCTGGTGCAGAGGGTCGGCAGCGGCACTTACGGCGACGTGTACAAGGTGAGGCGGGCCGGGGTGGGGACCCGAGCGGGACCGGGCTTGGTGGGGTTGTTCCATCTTGGAGGAAGCGGGCCCGGGCGACCGGCTCCCGGTGACTCAGTGTCAAGCACCCTCGGCTCCCGAAGAGCAGAACTAAACACAGTGTTGCAGACCATCGCGGGGAGTGTGTGTGCGCGCGCGTGTGTGTGTGTGTGTGTGTGTGTGCGCGCGCGCGCGTGTGTGTGTGTGTCTTGCATGGAAAAATGCCTCGTGGAAGGCAACCCTGAAGAAAGCAGCAGCTTGACAGACATTTGCATTACAAGAAAAATCAATCTCTCCGTCGTGTTCGGATGGGGGGAGTTGGCGTGTTCAAAACGAGCCCCAGGAAACGGAGTCGCTTCACTTTATTGAATCAAACTTCAACGTTGTGTGCGAACATCATTGCCCTTAGGAAGATGCGTTGCCCGGCACGAGTTGTATCGTTTGTGCCTGGTTGATGATTAGAAATATAGAAGACGAGATTGCGAGGGTTTTTTTCCCTTCTTAAGCCATTTCCCTCTGAGATTTACGACGTCCTGCGTACGGGTGTGGATAAGAGCTGCTTTCTTTCTTTTTTTTTTTTTTCTTTTTGAGATTGAGTTTTCTGTGTAAGTGATGAAGATCAGTTAGTTGTAATTTAGGATTTAAGAAAACATTGTAGAAAAGCAAGCTGATGTCCTAAATCAGCTTGAGTTTTTGAGGGGTCAAGAAAAAAAGATGATGGCTTGAGGTTGCCTGATGCCTTTTGTTCTTTATTCCAAAAGGGACCATTAATGCAACTCCTATGAGTGGTAGCGAGGGGAGATATCTTGGCTTTTGTTGTAAAAGCTTTCTGTTTTGGATCTTATAGAAATCGTCTTGTGTCAAATGAGTAATTAACCCGTAAACTCGGGTTGCTTGTAGTTTGGCACAGGTGGTGATATGAAAAGAGAACATCCTTTCTTCCACTTAATTTGCTTTTGTTTAATTTCCTTCCTATTAAATATAGTAACCATTCAAGTTATTAGGACAGCTTGAGCACTGTTTCATTTTTGAGTGAACTCTAACAGATAGGCTTTTTATTCCTTGAATTTTATACTAGGACATTTGTTGTAGATGCTGGGATATAGAATTGTGAGTAAGGGCTTAGCTTTTACTGTTGAACTCAAAATGCATAATTATAAGAGTCTTATGCCTTATGTAAATTAGAAGTAGTTAGGTCTTCATTGTTTAATCATGGATTAGCCATTTTGTGGAATGCTTCTCAAAAAAATTAAAATTCCTGTTTGCCTTCTCAGTCCCATTTTTAGTCATCTTTGTCTTATGATTCATTATGTATTCCACCACTCTAGTTCCATTCATGTAAATTATACAGTGGTCTAAATTCCAGTTCTTGCTAATTTTGTTTTTTTCTCCCGCACTACAGGACAGTTTAAAGAGAGGTTTTTTTTTTCCCCCTTCTAGAAAGATCCCAGTATCTCCACCTCTTTTCTTTAGATATGACAAAGCAATTATCTAAGTGGGATATTTTTGTTGCCAAGGAAAAAAGTGCCTCCCTACTTTGTATACCTCTTCCACACCTCTTCAGCAGACTAGGTTGGGGATTTAGCTCAATGAAAGAGCACTTGCCTAGCAGTTGTAAGGCCCTGAGTTTGGGCCTCAGCTTTAAAAAAATAAAAAACTAAATTCTTCTCACACCCACTTTTACCCCCTTCCCAAACTCCCTACCTTTGTGATCATGCACACCTACTTATGTGTATAATCATTGTACTCTGCTTCCTAAATACATTTAAGACGTTCAGGCTTCATAGTCTTTTGGTTTCTTTTGTACTAATTATTTGGGATCACTTCCCCCTCTTAATTCCACCTGTTGCTATCATTTCTTTGAAAGTCTTAGTAGCCCCTCACTCTTATCCCATACCCTGACAAGCATGCTATTCATTGAACATAGTAAGCAGCTTCCCACTTTGATGCCTTTGTTCTTGCTGTTTCCTGTACTCAGAACCTTTTCCCAAACAGCAGTATGTCTTGTTTTCTTCCTCCTCTTACACCTTTCCATCACTTCCCCCTACTGTTTTCCTTTGTATTTATTGCCATCTAACATAATGTTTTACTTATTCTTCCTTAGTCGATTAACATAATGTTTTACTTTTTTATCTTGGTCCATTTATTGTACCTCATGGGGACAGGGATTTTTGTCTTTGCTCACTGCTCTATCTCTAACAACACCTAGAATTACACCTGGCATAAGGTAAGTGCTTTCTAAAAAGTTTTGACTGTGAGCGATTCAGTTCTGTGGGATCAAGTTTTGACTTCACAGCAGTTAAATTAACATTTAATACTTTATTCCTGTGATGCCTTTTTTGATACCTTGCAAATATAGTGGCCTGTCTGTGTGTAAGTTTTCTTTCTTTTGTTTTTTTGGCTGTGGAACTAGGATTTGAAGCTCAGGGCCCTCCGCTTGCCACTTGAGCCATACTGACAGCCCTTTTTGCTTTAATGTTCAGGTAGAGTCTTGGACGTTTTTCCTAGGCCAGCCTCAAACTTTGATATTCCCACCTATGCCTACTGAATAGCTAAAATTACAAGTGCTCACTACCACACCTGGCTTTGTGAGATGATGTGAGGGAGTATCAAATTTTTGCCTTGGCTGGCCTCAAACTGTGATCCTCCCAATCTCCAGTTCCTGAGTAACTAAGATTACAGGCATGAGCCAATGTACCCAGCTACATATGTATTTTTTATTATAAATTTCAATAATTTGCACTCCTTTGGAAAAAACTTCTGAAAACCTATAGCATTTTCATTATCAATCTAGGTCCTCTGGAATTTTGTCAATTTATACTTACTCCTTAATGTGCCTGAAATCATAAAACTTTCAGACTGTGCTGAATTTTTTAAGTTCTAGACAATTGAAGTAATTGTATGAGTGTATGATCCTAATAAGCTGGAAATCCTAGGAAGTTTTAAAGGTATTTTTAATCCACAATATAAACCTAGTGCTATAATTGCAGTGAAGAATAATGAGATCATACTACATATCATTGAGGTTTTTTCTTTTAACACATGAGATATATTACAAAGCAAGACTGTAGTCTTCAGATTCTTGTGAATTTCTATTATACTTGTAAAAACTAAAGCTCCTCTCTAAAGTTCCTGTCTTCCCTGAGAGTCCCCAGGAAAGGTAAATTCAATCTTAAGGTGACTATTCCTTGGTTGAAAAAAGAGGAGAAGTATGAGAATTCTTGTAGGAGAAAAGACTAAACCACCTAGGGCAGAGCAGAAATAGCAAAGGGAAAGAAGCATAAAAGAGAAAAGGAGTAGTAGATGATGGATAAATGACTAAATTTCATTGGAGCAAATTTTATTTATAATTAATGTAAAATTTAAAATCTGCTAACAAGAAGGGAAAACTCTATCTCCAGCAGATTTGTACACACAGAACAATTGCATCATAATAATAGTTCATAATCAATAGCATAAGACATTTGGGCAACCTTTATCCATTTTTATATCAGAAGTTATTTCCAGCCTAAATTCTAGAGAAGTTCTAAGAATTTTTTTTAACTGTTTATGGCAGTGGACAACCTGGTGTATGTTTTTAAACTTTTACTGCTTTTTCTGATTGATTGTGCAAACATGACATGCTTCATTCCAGGAGGACAAGAATGTCTCTTGTGCAGCACTGTATTACAGCAACCAATAATTGCTTAAAAGTATATGTTGAATGACATTACTGGTAGAAAATTGCCCAGAAATCCTTAAGAATTTGACATATTTTATTTCAGGCTGTTCTTCTGTTTCAAATCCAATGTTTCCAAAATGGCTCTCATGTTTAATTTATTAAAGGTAATTATGAGATAGGACCTTTTCTGCTTGAATGGAATAGCCATTTTTTTTCTTTTTTTTTCCTCCCCCCTGGCCATTTTTTTTCTAGACATTCAATTCTTTCTAAAAATTCTATTTTTAAAGGTTTCAGTGAATGAATCTTTACTTAATTTACTTGTTTAATTTGACAAATCTAAGTGTCAAATATTTGTTATTTCCAATTTTAAAGATTTTTTTGTTATTATCAAATGGCAGTTTGTGTAGAAATCTTTGTCATAGATTTTTGGCGTAGATGCTAAATGAGCTGGGTGGGCTGTAATGAATCCTTCCTTTATATGTGTCCTCCTGTCTCTCTCCCAGTCCAACAGTCACAATTCTGGAATGGCTTTAGGATCCCTTTGTAAAGTAACAAAGCTGAATACAGCACAACACATCTGTAACACCATTCATTTAAGAAATATTTATTGAGTGCTGGGTATGGAGTCACAGTCATGAGGAAGAGAAAGTATACTATCAAAAAGAACATATAAGTTAGTTGAGAGATAAACCATGTAAACAATCATAATTTGGGAAGTGCTATAGTAAAAGAAATGGTCAGCCTATCTTTATTAGGGGTAAGGGAAGGAAGAAGAAAAGAGTAGAGGAGAAAGATTAGCAGAGGAGAAGGGGGTTAAGTAGATTATTAAAAATGCAAGTTGGCTGAGTTCAAATTCCAGTATTGCCAAACAAAAAATGTGAGTTGGTTACTGGGTGGACAAGATGGAAAAAAGTATTCCAGACTGTGAGTAGTGTGTGTGAAAGCCCCTGGAGGCTAGAGAGGCTATGATGAGTTCTGAGGGATATTTATCTGCATTCCAGGATACATGTGACTGAGCCTGGTGGGGATGTCATGCATAGAGAACATAGATGAGATTTTCTGACAGGAAAGGACCAGATAATGGACCTTGTATCTTCCATTAAGGAATATGGACTTTTTTTGTGTGTGTAGATTGAAGAAACACTTGAGGAAGGTTTGCTTTGAATAGAGAATGGATTATACAAAGTGGCTAGAAAATTGAAGACAGTTACTGGATAATCTAGAGAAGAGTTTATGTAAACCTCAGTTTTGTCAGTAGTAAAGGAGATAGATGAAGGCATGGGTTTCAAGCATATTTAGAAAATAGTAACACCTGGTTATTGGTGGGAGATAGACAGGTAGTGATATTATTTAGAATTTCTGGCTTAAATGACTGCATTTGTGCTATCAATAGACCTAGATAATGTTAAGCTTCGATTGTGATTGCTGTTTAGAGGACAGGTAGATCTGTCCCTGAGAGCTTTGGACTGGGAGTTAGGAGCCATCACCACTTTAATGGAATGGGACTTGTAAAATATAGATGAAGATATTCAGGGGATTGTTTCAGAAGAGCTAAGAAAAGGCTATAGTTTTAGAGGAATAGTAGATGAAAATGATATACTAAATGTATCTGAGAAGAAAAAGAGAATCCAAAGTGCTCAAACCTCTCTATCATCTCCTATCTTTCTTCTTGTTCCTATATGCTCTGATTGAGGAGTATGGATTAATCTTTCAGAACATATAAACCTGGTCTGTGTCCTTTTTTTTCCCTGTAGAATGAAGCCTTAGAATCTCATGCCTTGTAAGGCTATGCCCATCCCATCACTAGCCATACTGAATTACTTCCATTTCTTGATGTGAACTCTCTTCCTTTCTGTCTTTCAGTTTTTTACAGGTACTATTTCCATCCTCTGAGTTTCTGTTTAAACATTGAGTTTTTAGAGAGGCATTTTTATTGTCCCATGGAGTAGGCCATATCTGCTATATGTTTTCATGGTTCCTTGTACATTTCTTATTATAATATTCAGCATTTATCACTTACTGGTTTTGCATAGCAACCTTCTGCTAGATTCGAACTGCATAAGAAAGAGAACTTTTTTTTTTTTTTGGGTCCAGTCGTGGGGCCTGAACTCTGGGCCTGGGTGCTGTCCCTCAGCTCTTCAGCTCAAGGCTAGCACTCTACCACTTGAGCCACAGCGCCACTTCCGGCTTTTTTTCTTTTTGCTTATGTGGTGCTGAGGAATCGAACCCAGGGCCTCATGCATGCAAGGCAAGCACTCTACCACTGAGCTGCCTTCCCAGCCCAAGAAAGAGAACTTTTAAGTCACTCAAATCAGCTAGAGTGCTCAGTACCTATATCTAAAAGGAATAAGCAACATAGTGATCGTGAAAGCCAGGAGTAGAACGTGTTTATTAATTCAGTTGTGAGTAGTAAATGAGAAAGTAGAGCAAATGTAGACTGTTCCTTGAAGCAGCTTAGCTATTCAGGAGAAAGAAATGAGGCAGGAAGAATGTTTCTTCTCATGTTTCTGTTTTTTTCCTTTCAGTGAGACTGGATGATTACAGCATTCAGTTATCATTCCAAGTGACTAAGAGGAGTGCTGTGTTTAGAAAAGGAACTTCATACACACACACACACACACACACACACACACAATCAAGAAAAAGAATTTAGGAAGAATTTGGAAGGAAGGTAAAAGGCAAAAATGTAGGATATTACTAGGAACCACTGTAGGAAATAAATGTATAATGTTCCCCTCTCTCTAAAGTTGAACCTCCTTCATTAGTTCTCAGCCCATTTTCTACATATGCATGGTTAGGGTGAGGCACTGAATGGGACTGATGAAGAAACTGATGTAAAGAGATTTGTGTTTGACATCTAGCTTATATTCATAAAGGGTTTCTCAGTGACAGGCGCTGGCCTCAATACATTATGTGAACAAAGTGAACAGATTACTGCCATCAAAGAACTAACATTTGGGGGACAGAGGGGACAATGAACATAACAGATAAGCCATATATTAGAGATTAATTATGAAGAAAGAAGAAAAAGTTTCATATGTGATAAAGTTGGAATAGAAAAATGAGTCTGGGACTAAGCACTGGACTTGTTAAATTATAAATACACACACACTTTTGAAGTTCAGAAAATTTTGATAAGTGGAAATTTTTAAATAGGTTAGAGGCAGAATTAGGAATTCCTGGATGGAGTTGGGGAGGCAGCGGGGGACTTCATAAGGATGTTCATGATAAGCCAAAAGATAAAGGAGTTAAGCCAAGTAGATATCTGAATAATCAGAAGAAATGTTTAATTATCTTGTTGAATCACCTGCGCCTGATTCAACACTGAAATTGTGACCTTAGTGGCAGGCATTTAAGACAGAAGTATTGCTATCATTATGCCTCTTTGGTGGAGAACTCCAGGTCATTGGTTTTGTTTTTGGTTGTTTCTTTTTTTATTGTCAAGGTGACAGAGGGGTTATAGTTTCATAAGTAAGGTAATAAGTACATTTCTTGCCAAACTTGTTACCCTTTCCTACTTTGGTGGGGCTTTTTTTTTTTTTTTATACTAGGGCTTGAACTCAGGTCTTCATGGTTTACTAAATGGATACTCTACCACTGAGCCATGGCTGTAGCCCTTTTTGCCCTAGTTATTTTTGAGATAGAGTTCTGCTTTCTGCCCAGTCATGTTCCTGGACTATAGGACTATAATCTGCCTGTTTATACCGCCTACAAAGCTAGAATTACAGGCACATGCTTAGGGTTCTCATGCACTTTTTTAGTTGGATTAGCTTGGAACCTCAACTCTCCCTATATTAGACTCCCAATTAGCTACGATAATAGGCATGAACCACTAGCACTCACTCAGCTGATGAAGTTTGTTTTTTAATGGCAGTACTGGGATTTGAACTCAAGATCTCCTGCTTGTCAAGCAGGTGCTCTACCACTTGAGCCATCTGGGCATTGTAGTTTTTATTAACTTTCTCAGTTGCATATAGATTCCTGAGAGTCTTATGCCATTTTTTTCTTTGTTTTTGGTGCTAGTGAGGGTTAAATTCAGAGTGCTTGAGGCACTTTCTACCACTTGAGTGATACCCTCAGACTTTTTTTGCTTTAGTTAATTTTGGAAGAAAGTTTCCCATTTTGCCCAGACTGGCCTGCATTGCAATCTTATTTATAATATTTCATACATAGTCAGAAAATGCACAGCCTATAAAGTAGCCTCTAATACTTCACCTAGCCTTTTTTTTTTTTTTGTCAGTTGTGGGGCCTAAACTCTGGGCCTGGGAATTGTCCCTCAGCTCTTCAGCTCAAGGCTAGTGCTCTACCACTTGAGCCACAGCACCACTTCTGGCTTTTTTCTTTTTGCTTATGTGGTGCTGAGGAATCGAACCCAGGGCCTCATGCATGCAAGGCAAGCCCTGTACTACTGAGCTACCTTCCCAGCCCTTCACCTAGCTTTTTATTGGTTGAGATGGAGTCTTTTTGTGCAAGCTGGCCTTAAACCATGATCTTCCCAGTCTCCACCTTCTAAGTAATTATAGGCATGAGCCACTGTATCCAGTACTGTCTTTCTTTAAAGTATAGCTTTGTGAGCAAATGTTATGTAACTATTTCTTCTGTCTCTCTTGCAGCATCATATGATCTTTATTTTTTATTCATTCATTCATTTGTTTAGTGCCAGTGCTGGAGCTTGAACTCAGGATGAAAGCATTATCCCTAACTCTTCCCCTCAAACTTGAAGCTCTGTCACTTGAGCTACACCTCCACTTTTAGCTTCTTGCTGATTAATTGGAGATTAGAGTCTCAAGAAGTTCTAAACTACATTTGTAAAGCCACTGACTGTCTTTCTGAAAGCTAGAGATTATTTCAATGTCATATGAGATTAATATGAAAATAAAACGTTTTATTAAGATGACCATTACTATTACATCTACTTACTGTTTATAAGTCATCTGGCTAACACCTTAGTACCTTTTTTACAATTCAGAAGTAAGCTTACTTTCTGTCTAAAAGAGAACATGGTTCTGGTAGTGTATGTGAAGTTCTGGACCATAGTTAGGAGCAAATTATTTTACAAGTACTTGCTACTTTTATAGAAATATTGTAAAAATGAAAACAATAGAAAACAGATTTAAAGTACTTTGAGCTTGGTAAAGATAAACATAAAATAGTGTTCCCAGTCGTGTAAATATGCAGATTTTAGCTACAAAACTGCCTTATGGGCCCAGCTGCAACCTTGGACTTATTACTCTATTCCTTTGATAACCTAGGTTCAGCATTTTCACTTTTATCATCACTTCCAGTGGTTTAATGAAGGTAAAAGAATAGAATGTAGGTGGGCTTTGCTTTTTTTTCAGTTTTGCTTTAAACATTTAGAAGTTTCACTTCTAAAATTTAAATTGTGCCTCTGGACCAAGAACACAGAAGAGAAACACGAAACATGTTAACAAGTGACACTTGTGTTTTCAGAACTTGGTTGTCAATTTGAGAATGTAGTCCAAGATCAGATAAATTGAAGTAGACACCTTACTTGGCAGTGTTGGACTATTTTGAGTATTTGTGTATGTTAGAATATTATTAGAAGGCTTTCACTTTCCAGTTATATACTAGTTAAGTTAGAGATGAAACTCTCAAAAGGGCAAGATGAATTTAGGCCTATCAAGGTCTTTTTCTCTTGAGTATCATAATCTCCCATTGAGATTTTGAAATGATGTTGAAAGATGGCGGATGGCCATGTCTATCCTTGTAGGTGTTTGGGCCCATGAGTCATACTGGCCCCAACCTTCCAACATTTTTATAAAAATAAAATCAGATTAAAATGACTAAGAGTGAGTAATGTTTGCATAACCTTCTCATAAGCAGTATATTATTTGTTTCTCACAGTAAGTTTATGAAGTAGGTGGAGCAGATGTATGATCATCCTAATTTTACTCAAGAAGAAACTTGGTATTGCTCTAGATCTTACTGTTAGTAGGTGGCACTACAAGGACTTGGATCCAGATTGCCTGCTGTCACAGCTTCTGCTTTTTCCATCATCTGGACCATGATGCCTTGGGATTACATTTTTCATTATTTAACACTTAAATAGCCCTTCATGTAGTCCTTGGCACATTGTAAACTTTATGCAAATTATGGTCAGATGAGGTCTGGCAGCATCACCCCTCTGCTTAGAGGTTGAAGATTTTATGAATTCTGTTGAAATTTTGGATATATGATTACTGTTAGTTAGATTAACTGCTACATATAGACTAGATTCTGTATTGCTATTATAAATTAAAGAAAATACAAATGATTTCAGGACAACAGAATCATTTCCCTTCTGCAGTTCTAACTAGTTGTGTTTGCCTCTAAGGAAAACAGGACTGCCTGAGCAGGACTTTGACTTTCAGCTGTGTCTTATGAACCCCACTGTATTACTTCGCATACTCATGAACCCCCACTTTAAGTGCCTTATGCCTTCTCCCCTTTTATTCCCTCCTCTCATCAAAATCAAATAATCTACAAGCACAATTTAATATTATTTTAAATTTTGTGAGTTAATTTTTTTTATCAACTATTATCCTTTGAGCTTTTTTAGCTCACAATTGCAGTATGTGGGAGAGATCCTTAGGTTCCTTATCGGTTGTTTCTCCAGAAAATTGCCTAGTTTTCGTTCTGCAGTAGCACAGGTTCATGAGTGGGACTCACCTTCTTATGTCTATCTTTCCTTATTTTATGACCTTTTTATTTTTAAATATTTTCCCTCCCCCTATCCCCCACAAGTTGTACAGATCATTTCCAACATGCTGTCTTGTGCATATTGCTGTTGCATTGGCTCCTCTCTTGTCCTTTGTCTCACCATTCTGTGGACAATGCAGTTCTTAAATAATATATTGTATCCTTCAGTAAATATACATATTCACTATTTGTGTATTATTTCCTTATATAATTGCATAGCAGGTTTTTTTTTGGTCTATTTTTGAAACAGTCCTCAAACTCGTGATCATCCTTTCTCAGCTTCCCTAGTGTTGGGATTATAGGCACATGCCAACATACTTAGTTAGTTTTTACTCATTATGTATTTCTATACTATAAATAAGTTTGTGATTACCAAACAGATTTTCATAAATATTTAATTATTTAAAATATTTCTGGACTTAAACTTTCTAAGTTGTTTTAAAAGTTTTAGTGAGGTCTGAAAATTATTCTTTAGAAAATTGTACCTATCAGCCATGACAGAAAATTCACATCTCTATTTTTTTTCCCCCTAAGGAGGAAAGGGCAGTACTGAGGTTTGAACTCAGAGCTCCTGGTTGCTAGGCAGGTGCTCTGTTTCTTGTTCCATGTCTTCCAGTCCTTTGTTCTCTGCTTATTTTTGAGTCTTACTTTTTGCCCAGACTGGCCTGGACCACAGTGGTCTTATCTGTCTTTTCTACTCTATGTGGAATAATACGTATGCCCCATTATACCCAGTTTTTTTCTGTTGAGATGTTTTTGTCGTTGCTGGCCTAAAACCTTGATTTTCCAAATCTCAACCTCCTGCACACTTAACTATTGGTTGAGACAGGACCTCTCAAACTTTTTCCTTAGGGTGACCTCAAACCTCTTGATCTCTACCTTGTAAGTGGCTAGAATTACAGATGTCTGGCTATATCTTCCTTACTCTTAAAGCCCACCTTTCCTTTTCTTTACTTTTAAGCAAACCTCTAAATAATCAGCTCACTAGCTAATCCTTTGGAGGAACTTTTAATCTTATAAACCAAGTATTGGAAAAGAGTCTGGGCAAGTCTTTTCAGAGACAAATGTGTATCCTAACAGACTACTCAGAAGGTTTGAGTGTGACTGGAGATAAAAATCATGGGTACAGATTTTGACTTGAGGCTCTGAATTTGCCTGCTTTGGTAGTGGGAGAAACCTTGCAGTACAGACTCCTGTGGGAGAGGGAACACCTGTCTAGACTTGCATAAATAACTGTGTGGAAGTCAGATGGGAAATAACCCAGTCTACCAAAATTAAGGCACTTAATTGATGAGGTGGAGGAATTGCTGAAATGAGAGAGCTAGAATAAGTGAGCTGAAAGTGTTTAAAATAAAGATCTCATAGGCCAAAAGATTGAGAAGTCAGAGAGTAGATCTGAATGTTGAAGTCCCAGTGAATGGTGCCTGAAGATGCAGAGAGGAAACTGTGAGCCATGGGTTAAGTCTTAAAAGAATAAGCAAGGATGTCTTAGAGGTTAGTATATAATAACTACAGAAAATAGGGGTGATAACAATCTGTCCTCAGCTTCAAAGGAATCTTATCTTTTACCTTCTCTTCACACTCAGTGTTCCTTTAATGGCATGTAATTTTACTTCTTTAATTTACTCAGGTTTTCCCCCACTTAGACTTTTGTAGTGTTCTGCCACACATAATCATGTGAAGCTGGTCTCATTTTACATTTACTTTTTTCCAGAAACTTTTCCTCCACCATTTTGACTGTGCTCAGGACCCTCCTATGTTCTATTTATCACCTCTGAGAACATGTCTCACATTATAATATGCGGTGTATTTACTGCTTGCTTCTTTTTTCTTTTTATTATTTTTATTGTTAAGATGCTGTACAGAGGGGTTACAGATGAGTAAGGCAATGAGTACATTACTTGTCGATCATTATTACCCTTTCCCTTCCTTGTTGTTGTCCCACTATCCCTTCTCTCCCTACCTCCTACACTCCTCCCCTCCCCTCTTTCCCCCTCTCCCCTGGTACCCAAGTTGTAAAGTTCCTTTCCAATATACTGTCCTGTGGGTATCCTTGTTGCAATGGGTCATCCTGTGTCCTTGTTTCAGTGTTTTATTATTCCCTTTCTCCTCCCCAGATTAGACATACATATATACAAGATCCAGGATATCAAAATCTAGTATGCTTACAACAGAGGATATGCCATAGGGGAAAGAACATACAAAGGAAATAAGAACAACAAAAAATAAAATCACGTGGTACATTTAAAACAATAACAATAAAGACATAGTTCTTGTGTCCATATCTTGGAATTCATTTCACTTAGCATCATCTTACATGGTCATTTGTACATGTTTTTTGAGCTTTTCAGCTCAACTGGTAAGATTATCCTATATGTATACTAATTATTGCAAATAACGGAAACTATGGGACCTAAATTTCTTTGGGGGATAACTTCAATTAATAAGATTTTTTTCCAAGTCTTTCCATTTCCTAACAAATGGGGCGGTGTTGTTCTTTCTGATGGAAGCACAGAATTCCATTGTATATTTGTACCACATTTTTTTGATCCACTCATCTACTGAGGGGCATTTGAAGACAATTATCAACCAAGAATAGTGTACCCAGCTAAACTCTCCTTTATAACGGAGGGAAAAATAAAAACCTTCCACAGCAAAGAAAAACTGAAACAATATGTCTCCACGAAGCCAGCCCTACAAAAGGTACTTAAAGATGTCCTACACATAAAGAACCAACTAGAACATGATGAAGGCAGAGAAACAGCCCCCAAAGAAGGTAGATAACATGACAGGAACTCTCAAACATCTCTCAGTCCTAATTCTCAATATTAATGGTCTTAACTCTCCAATCATGACATAGAATGATATAAAATCTCTAGTTGGATCAACAAAACAGGATCCATCTATCTGCTGTCTTCAAGAGACACACCTTCCCCACAAAAACAAACATACTCTGAAAGTGAAAGGCTGGAATAAAATCTACCAAGCAAATGACCTCACAAACAGGCTGGAGTAACAATGTTAATTTCAGATATAATAGACTTCAAATTAAAATTAGTGAGAAGAGATAAAGATGGACACTACATACTAATAAGAGCACTCTCCTACAGGAGTATATAACAATTCTAAATATGTATTCACCAAATATCAGAGCACCACTACTTTCCCTAAAATCACACATGGATCCAAAGACATTGATTGTTGGTGACTTTAGCACACCACTTTCCCCATTGGGTAGTTCAACTTGGCAAAAACTCAACAGAGAAACAGCAGATCTAAACAACTGTTTACTTCTTAATAAACCTATAAATATAAAAGGTCTTGTTTTGTTTCATCCCAATATCAACAACAGTGTCTAGCATGTAGTCAGTATTCAGTAATATTTACTATCTGAATGAAACAATTGAAATAATGTACCCTCATCAAATATAGAAGGGTTTTGTTTGGTTAGGTTTTTTTGTTTGTTTTTTTGCAGTAGTGGAGTTTGAACTTGAGTCCTGTCCCTTGCTAATCAGCAGGCACCCTTTCCACCAAGCCAAGCCTCTATCCTTATATTTTGCTGGTTATCTTGTGATCTAGCTATATTAGGCTCTCTGAGGGTGGCTAGGATAATAAGCTTGCACCATAGCATCCAGATTGTTATTGAAAAGGTCTTAAACATTTTTCTGCCCAAACTGGTAGTTGCTAATCTCCCAAGTAGTTAGGATAACTCGGGAGCCACTGGTGCCTAGCAGAATAATAATAATAGAAGTTTTCTAGCATGGGACATTACTTACTGTTTACTACTTTTGTGGACCGGCTACTTTGCATTTTTATGTACCATTATATGCTTTAATAAACCCTTCACATTTAAAGGGAATATATGCAAAGTTTCTACTGCTCTGTTGCCTCCTGAACAGCAGAGATAGCTATACTTTGATTTGTGACTTTAAGCAGTATGCTCCTATCAATTGAAGTATTGTATGAATCCTTCTGCATAAAGAAACAGTAAAGCACAGCTGTTCTGATAAAGCTGCTTTGCATTTTTTTGTTTTAGAGGTGCTATGTTGCTATTTTTGTACTGTAATTACAATTCTTAAACCTGAAAATTCATAATTCTGACCCTAAAACACAGTTTTTGATAACTAAAGATAGCTTGCAACTATTGAGACATCTGGATTTTCTATTATTATACTAAATAATATTTTGGGAGAAAAGGGAGTTGTAAAACTGATGCCACCCCCAGTTGGCATCATGAAAGGTTTTGTAATCCTAAAAATGTACATAAAGAAATTAAGTGGGAGTAGATTGAGGGCCCTAATAAGAAGAAAAGCAAAGTGGAATACACATTTTTCATTTCTTTTCATGGTGACCATCTTGGCTGCCACAGCTCTTAGATGATTCTCTGTATTTGCCAATGCACTGGTTGTAAAGTTCTCTTCCACCTTCACAGCTACTATGAAGTATTGCACGTTGAGTTATATTTTACATGCCTGTGTTGAAAATGCACATAAGCTATGTAGACTTGTCTTCAAATAAACTAGTTTTAGTTACATTGAAAACTTTATAGCAGTGAGAAGACTCACAGTTCACAAAATTGCAGCTGTATAATTTGAAATAAAAATGGCTTAATTAGGTAAAAGAAATGCAAATCAAAACAACATTGAGATTCCACCTCACCCCAGTGAGAATGGCTATAATCAGGAATAATAACAGATGCTGGAGGGGATGTGGACAGAAGGGAACCCTACTGCATTGTTGGTGGGAATGTAAACTTGTTCAACCACTCTGGAAAGCAGTATGGAGGTTCCTCAAAAGATTCCACATAGAGCTCCCCTGTGACCTAGCAATCCTACTTCTGGGCATTAATCCAAGTGATCACAAACAAAGGCCATACTAAAGCTAGCAGCACAACTATGTTTATCGCAGCATTATTTACCATAGCTAAGATATGGAACCAACCCAGATGCCCCCCAGTAGATGAATGGATCAAGAAAATGTGATATATATATATATATATATATATACACACACACACACACACACACACATACATATCTATATCTATATAATGGAATTCTATGCCTCCATTGGAAAGAATGACAGTATACAGATGTACCATATTTTGTCTAACAGTTTATCTACTGAGGGATGCCAGGTTTTGGTAGTGATGCAGAGACTGTTATTAGCACTTGTATGCAGACTTTTGTGTAGACATGATTGCTGAATCGTATGGTTAAACAGTGTTAGTTTTTTGTTTTGTTTTGTTTTATGCTGTTACTGGGCCTTGAACTCAGGGTCTTGTGCTCTGACTTTTTTTTTTTTGCTCAAGGCTAGCACTCTTCCACTTGAGCCGCAACTCCTTTTCTGGCTTTTTGCTGGTGAGTTGGAGATAAGAATCTTACAGATTTGTCTTCCTTGACTGGTTTCCAACTGAGATCCTCTGATCTCAACTTCCCTAGTAGCTAGGATTACAGATGTGAACCACTGGTACCAGGTCTATGTTTAGTTTTGTAATAGACTGACAAACTGTTAGCACTCTGTATTATAGACATAAGCCACCAATGCTCAGCCAAGCAATATTTGTTGTTGTTTTTGTTGTTACTAAGGTCAAGAAAGGAAGAGAATATAGAATGCTATGGAACTCTGCTGATCTCTATTCCTAATTTCCCTAAATGTGATCTTGGTGGGAAAGGGCCAGTTATGGATGGGAATAGGAGTTAAAATGAATGTTTTCTTTTCTTGAAAACCTTCTCTCTCTCTCTCTCCCTCGCTCTTACCCCTTTCCCCTTTTCCCCATCTGTCATTCACATACAGTCTCATGCATGCATATGAAAGATATGGATGGGAAAAGTATAAATGCTAAAAGGTTAACTTTTATCTTTGGATCTTTAAAATAATTTAACTTTTCTTTCTTTCCTTTTTTTTTTTTTTTTTGGCCAGGTATAGGGCTTGAACTCAAGGCCTTGCTCTTGCTCTTGCTCAACCTTGTAGCCTTCAACCACTAGAGCAACTCCAACCCAGCTTTTTGCTGGTTACTTGAAACTGGAGTCTTAGACTTTTTTAATAAGGCTGGCTTCAAGCCATGATTCTCAGATCATAGCCTCCTGTGATCTGAGCTAAGATTGAATCATAGCTAAGATTAAAGGTGTGAGCTACCAGCACCCAGCTAGATATTATTTTCCTATGATTAGGTTTATAATACAAATAAAAACTATGAGATTTTTTTTGTCTGTATGGAAATTTTATTTGTTGGCCTTAAACTCAAAGTTGATTTATATATCAGTTTTCAAACTCAAGTGATCCGCCCATCTCAGGGGGTTAGGACTACAAGCTTGTACCACCACACTCTTTTATTTATTTATTTTGTTCCAGTCCTGGGGCTTGAACTCAGGGCCTGATTACTATCCCTAATATTTTGTACTTAAGTAGGCTACTGTTCTACTACTTTGAGCCACAGCACCATTTCTGGCTTTTTGGCAGTTAATTGGAGATAAGAGTCTCATGGATTTTCCTGCCCACATTAGCTTTGAACCTCAAATCCTCAGATCTTAGTCTTCTGAGTAGGTTTGCAGATGTGAGCCACCAATGCCCAGACTTCTAATTGATAATGATAATTGTACATATTTATGTACAATATTTATGAAATAACATGATATTTTGATACTGTATATGTTATCTACTGTTTAAGTTAGGGTAAACATATCTACTCAAACATTTGTCATTTTTTGGTTAAAACAAAGTTCAGCCTGCCGCTGCTGCTGGTGGCTCATGCATGTAATCCTAGCTACTTAGGAGACTGAGAACTGACAATCAATGTTCAAAGCAAGCATGTGTAGCAAAGTTCCTGAGACTCATACCCAATTAACCATCAAAGAGCCAGAAGTAGAATTGTGGCTCAAGTAGAAACAGAAAACATTCAAGGACAACACCCAGGCCCTAAGTTAAAGCCCCAAGACTGGTACAAAAAGAAAAGAAGATTCATATTTAGAGCTTTTTAAAGGATAGATACTACAATTGTACAATAGAACACAAGAGCTTAACTCCTGTCTATCCAGCTATAGGTTCCTCCTATTTTTGTTGAAAAAATAAGTATAAAGAAAGGACTTGTAGAAATTATGCCAAAAAAATTTATCAACAGCTCATCAACCTTAAACTACTTTATAAATTACTCCTAAATACGAGTAGTAGGACTAAAGGTAATTACAAAAAATAATTTTGTGGCTTGTCTCTTTTCCTTCACTAGGAAAGTAAATATATTTATTTAAAATTTTGTTACAAGTTGATAAGTAATTAATACATGATACCAAGTTATATTTATGTAGTTAACTAACTTAAATTCTTGTTTTTATATTTTTAGGCCAGAAATGTCCATACAGGAGAGTTAGCTGCGATAAAAATCATCAAGTTGGAGCCTGGTATGTATTTGAGGCCGAGTGGGGGGAGTGGGGATAGGCAGGGAGAGGAGGAAGGGATGCGAGGCATCAAACCTTAACCTAGTATGTATTAAAACTGTCAAGACAATTTTTGAACAATTTTCTTGTATCTTAAATACAGGATTTAAGCCAGGTGCCCAGTGGCTCACACCTGTAATTCTAGCTACTCAGGAAGCAGAGATCTGAGGGTCACGGTTCAAAGTCAGCCTTGGCAGTTTGAAAGTCTGTTGAAACTGTTTATCTCCAGTTAACTACCAGAAAACCATAAGTGGTGGTGTGACTCATCCTTGAACAAAAGAGCTCAGGGACAGCATAGGCCCTGAGGTCAAGCGCCTGACTGACAAATAAGTAAATAAATAAATACATAAATAAATGCTTTTTCCATCATTCTTCCCTATCCATTTTTCAAATAAGTATTTATAATTTCTTACAGTTGAAATTCCTTCCAAAGTTTAAATGCTTCTTTATCAAGAATCATTTTATGGGGATGGGAGGGAAAAACTGGGAGAGAGCAAGGGAAGGGGAGACATTGTCCAAAAAGAACTGTATTTTTTATTTGACTTATGTAACTGTAACCCACTGTACATCAACTTTATAATAACAATGGAAAAAATGTAAAAAAGAATTGTTTTAAGGAGTTTGAAAGAGATATAGGTGTATTCTTTTTCAAATAGCTAGACAGTTTCCCAAAACCATTACTACAAATTGCATCTTTTATTGACAGATTTGAAATAGCTTAATTGTCATAACTAAACTTCTGTTTAAACATGGCTTTTGTGTCCTATTCTTAGTGATTCCTCCCCCCTCTCCACACCCCAGGTTCCTAGGTTCAATACTATTCTGGTTTTGATAGTTGTAACTTTTTATCACATATTATGAGTTACCATTGCTTTTATTCATCAGATGTTTGTGTTCATATGATTTTCAGTAGAACTTATTTTTATACACAAAAAAGGCACTTATGAGAGTAATTTAGGTTTTGTTTTGTTACCCCCCCCCTTTTTTTTTTTTCAAGCCAAAGTAGATAGTGCTTTTTACTCTTTGGAAAAAAAACTGGAAATGTTTAGGTCAAAAGTACAATGATTTGCCAGTGAACTTTCCCATCATTCAGTTTACTTTTTTTTTATAAGTTCATTTTATTTTATTTTTTTATTGTGATTAAGTGATTACATAATTTCCCAAATTTCATGGTATTGTGGAATAATGATGCTCATTTAAAGTCACAAGCTCATTGTAATTTTCCTGGAGCAAATTGTCTATCACGGTCTATAACATATAACGGTGTACACATATACACCATACATGTGATCAGCAGCATGGGGATATTTAGTAGTGGTTTGACGAGATGAGTGGAAGTTCTTTGTTTCTTAAGTCGTATCACCTAACATTTTGGATTTAACATCCACTTATCAGGGAGGCCATGTACCGTTTGTCTCTTTGCTCTTGGCTTACCTCGCTCAAAATGATTTATTCTAGCTCCATCCATTTCCCTGCAAATGGTATTATTTTGTCATTTCTAATGGCTGCATAATATTCCATTGTGTATAGATACCACAATTTTTGGATCCATTCATCTGTGGTTGGGCATCTGGGTTGTTTCCATATCCTAGCTATTGTGAACAGTGCTGCAATAAACATGGAGGTGCATGTATCCTTGTATATTGGTTCCTGTTGTTCAGGGTAGATGCCTAGAAGTGGTATGACTGGGTCATAAGGGAGGTCAGTCTTTAGCTTTCTGAGGACCCGCCAGACTGCTTTCCAAAGTGGTTGTATAAGTGTACATTCCCACCAGCAGTGTAATAGGGTTCCTCTTTCTCCATATCCCCTCCAGCATTTGTCATTGGCTGATTTGTGGATGTGGGACATTCTGACAGGGGTAAGGTGGTATCTCAGGGTTGCCTTTATTTGCATTTCCTTCACCACCAGGGATGAACATTTCCTCATGTGTTTCTTTGCCATTTTTATTTCTTCATCTGAGAAGTCCCTCTTTAGTTCCCTTGCCCATTTAGTAATTGGTTTGTTATGTTTGGGAAGGATTAGTTTCTTGAGTTCCCTGTATGTACTAGATGTTAACCCCTTGTCTGATATATTGCTGGTAAATATTTTTTCCCAATTAGTTGGTTGTCTTTCTAGCTTGGTTGCGATAGATTTAGCTGTGCAGAAGCTTTTCATTTTAAGTAGTCCCATTTGTCGAGTCTCTCTCCAATTTGTTGTGACCCTGGGACTCTGTTCAGGAAGTTCCTTCCTGTGCCTATTAGTTCAAGTGTCTCTCCTACTCTGTCCTGCAGTAGTTTCAGAGATTCAGGTTTAATGTTAAGGTCTTTAATCCATTTTGAGTTGATGTTGGTGCATGGTGATAGGCTGGGGTCCACTTTTAGTTTTCTGCATGTGGCCGCCCAGTTTTCCCAGCACCAGTGGTTGAAGAGGCTGTGTTTCTTCCATTGTATGTCTTTGGCTCCTTTGTCGAATATCAGCTGACTGTAGGCCTGTGGATTTATTTCTGGATCTTCTATTCCATTGGTCTTCGGGTCTGTTTTTGTGCCAGTACCATGCTGTCTTTGTTATTATAGCTCTATAGTAGAGTTTGAAGTTCGGCATGGATATCCCTCCCATGTTGTCTTTATTCCCTAGAATTGTTTTGGCTATTCTAGGTCTTTTGTTGTTCCATATGAATTTTTGGACTGTTTTCTGTATTTCAGTGATGTACGTCATTGGGATTTTAATAGGAATTGCATTGAATTTGTATATTAATTTTGGCAGTATTACCATTTTCACTATATTAAGTCTGCCTATCCAAGAGCATGGGAGGTCTTTGCATTTCCTAGTGTCTTCTGCAATTTCTTTCTTTAACTTTTTATAGTTTTCATTAAATAGTTCTTTTACATCTTTGGTTAGGTTAATTCCTAAATATTTTATTTTGGGGGAGGTTATTGTGAATGGGGTTGCTCCCTTTATTTCCCTCTCTTCTTGTACATTGTCAGTTACAGGAAGGCAACTGATTTTTGTGGGTTTATTTTGTATCCTGCTACTTTGCCGAAGTGATTTATGATTTCTAAGAGTTTGGGGATGGAGTTTTTGGGATCGTGAAGGTATAGTATCATGTCGTCTGCAAAAGGGGATAGTTTAACTTCTTCTTTCCCTATGCGGATCCCTTTAATGTCTTTTTCTTGCCTTATTGCCCTGGCTAAGGGTTTCAGGACTATATTGAAGAGGAGTGGAGACAGTGGGCATCCTTGCCTTGTTCCTGATTTTAGGAGAATTGGTTGTAGTTTTTCCCATTAAGTATAATATTGGCTATTGGTCTGTCATAAATGGCTTTTATTGTTTTAAGAAATGTTCCTTCTATTACTATTTCTCCAGAGCTTTTAGCATGAATGAATGTTGAATTTTATCAAAGGCCTTTTCTGCATCTGTGGCGATAATCATGTGATTCTTGACCTTGGCTCTGTTGATGTGTTGGATTACATTTATTGACTTACGTATGTTAAACCATCCCTGCATCTCTGGGATGAAGCCTACCTGGTCATAGTATATGATTTTTTTTAATGTATTTGTGGATTCTGTTAGCTAGAATCTTGTTAAGGATCTTTGCATCTGTGTTTATCAAGGAAATTGGCCTGTAATTCTCTTTTTTGGTTGGGTCTTTGCCTGGTTTGGGGATGAGTGTGATAAAGGCTTAGTAGAATGAGTTTGGGATAGCTCCCTCCTGCTCTGTTTCTCTGAAGAGCTTGAGGAGTATGGGTATTAGTTCTTCTTTAAAGGTCTTATAGAATTCTGCTGTGAATCCATCTGGTCCTGGGATTTTTTTTGTTGGAAGACTTTTGATAGCTTCTTGTATCTCATTGTAGGATATTCGCTTATTTAATTGGTTTACTTCTTCTTTGCTCAGTTTGGGCAACTTGTATTTCTCTAAAAATGCATCCATTTCTGCCAGGTTTTCTTCCTTTAGAAAGTATAACTTTTGAAAGTAGTCCGTTAAGATTGTTTGGATATCTTGGGTATGTGTTGCGATTTTTCCCATGGCAGCCGTAATCTGTTAGTATGGGTTTCATCTCTTCTTTTTTTTTTGTTTTTTGTCGGTCGTGGGGCTTGAACTCTGGGCCTGGGCACTGTCCCTCAGCTCTTCAGCTCAAGGCGAGCGCTCTACCACTTGAGCTACAGCACCACTTCCGGTTTTCTGGTGGTTTATTGGAGATAGGAGTCTCACAGTCTCTCCTGCCCTGGCTGGCTTTGAACCGCGATCCTCAGATCTCAGCCTCCTGAGTAGCTAGGATTACAGGCGTGAGCCACCAGCGCCCAGCCTTCTCTTCTTTTTTTAATTAATCTTGCCAACGATCCATAAATTTTATTTATTTTTTCAAAGAACCAGCTTTTTGTTTGGTTAATTTTGGCTATAATTTTCTGATTTTCTAATTGGTTAATCTCTGCTCTTAATTTGGTTATCTGGCTCCGTCTAGTAACTTTCGGTTCCATTTTTTCTTGTTTTTCTAGCTGTTTTAATTGTAACATGAGATTATTTACTTGGTCTGTTTCTATTTTCTTGATGTGGGTACTGAAGGCAATAAATTTGCCCCTCAGGGAGTTTAGATACTTTAAAAATATCTGGAAATAGCTGTGTTTCAGAAGTGATTTCTTACCCACCCTCCCTCTCTCCCATCCTCTTTCCTTTATTTTGTCATTTCTCTTTTTCTTTTTTTCTTTCTTCTTTCTTTTCTTGGTGATACTAGGATTTGAAATGAGGGCCTTGCACTTGCTGTTTACTATCTGAGCCACCAGCCCTTTGCCCTGTTTTAGTTATTTTTTGGATAGGATCTTCTATTTATGGTTGCACTTGTCTAGACCACAATCCTGCTCCTTATACCTTCCTAATAACTGGGATACAGGTGCACATCATTATACCTAGCTAATGGACTGAGATGGAGTATCTAACTTTTTTTTTGCCTGGGCTAACCCTGGACCATGATCTTCCCAGTCTCCACATTTCAAGTAGCTAGGATGTGAGCCGCTGTACCCAACTCAAAAGTGAATTTTTTAAAATTTTTTATTTATTTTTTTGTCAGTCATGGGGCTTGAACTCTGGACCTGAGCTCTTTATCTCAGGGCTAAGTGTTCTGCCACTTTGAGCCACAGCACCACTTCTGGTTTTCTGGTGGTTAACTGGAGATAAGAGTTTCATGGACTTCCCTGCCCAGGCTGGCTTTGAACTGCGATTCTCAGATCTCAGCTTCCTGAGTAGCTACGATAATTATTTGCCAATATGACTTAGAAAATGCCTATGTCTGGCAAAGTATAAACAAGCCTTATTTATTTATTAGTAAATGAAATCCCAGCTATAGACTGAGTACTTTCTCCATTATAGTTAAAATAGGGTTTATTTTGTTAAAGATACACAACTTGCAGTTTTATGAAATTAGAGACAAAATTTGCTAAAACAGATTGCTCTTAAGGCTCTTCCTAATCCTATTAATACTAAGTAAGCCTTAGGGTTAAGAATAAGGGAAAAATAGATTGATACATGGATTTAGAAATGGAACTGTAGGGCTGGGAAGGTTGGGAGCGCTTGCCTTGCATGCATGAGGCCCTGGGTTCAATTCCTCAGCACCATATAAGCAGGGAAAAAAAAGCCGGAAGTGACGCTGTGGCTCAAGTGGTAGAGTGCTAGCCTTGAGCTGAAGAGCTGAGGGACAGCGCCCAGGCCCAGAGTTCAGACCCCACAACTAGACCCCCTCCCCCCAAAAATGCAACTGTACAACTTGTAAATGGGGACAGGAAGTAAAATTGGGAGAGCCAGGGAAGGGGTAACATTGTCCAAAAAGAAATATACTCATGACTGACTTATATAACTGCTACCCATCTATATATTACCTTTTTTTTTTTTTTGGGTCCGGTCGTGGGGCCTGAACTCTGGGCCTGGGCCCTGTTCCTCAACTCTTCAGCTCAAGGCTATTGCTCTACCACTTGAGCCACAGCACCACTTCCGGCTTTTTTCTTTTGCTTATGTGGTGCTGAGGAATCGAACCCAAGGCCTCATGAATGCAAGGCAAGCACTCTACCACTGAGCCACCTTCCCAGCCCCTATACATTACCTTTATAATAACAATTAAATTTTTTTTCAAATGCATGGATTTGGGGCCTTTTTTTTTTTTTTTTTGCCAGACCTGGGGCTTGAACTTAGGGCCTTGGCACTGTCTCTGAGCTTTTTTGCTCAAAGCTAGTGCACTACCACTTGATCCACAACTCCCCTTCTGGCTTTTTGGTGCTTAATTGGAGATAGGAATCTCATGGACTCTCTTTTCTGGGTTGGCTTTGTACTGTAATCTTCAGATCTCAGCTTCCTGAATAGCTAGGTTATAGGCATGAGCCATGCATCCAGCATGGGCTTGGTTTTCTATACACAAAAATAGTTGTAACAGAGAGTGCAATCCAACAGTCTTATATTCTTGTTGTTTTTTTCTGTATACTGGCAAATACTTTTTCAGGAATAATTTTACCATTTCTGTTTTATAGTAGATATTTATTAAAGACAGGTAGCAACTTATAAATGGCGACATAAATAAAACATGACTTACTAGTCATCAGCATTGAAAGTAGTTCAGTGATGCTAGCGTTGTTGAAGTTTAGCCTTATTTTTCATTTTCTTTGGTAGTCCTTAGGAATGTCCTACAAAAATAGGCAGATACTGTGATGCTGCATGCCACCGAGTTTTTGTTTTATGCCTAAGTTTGGCCTCCTATCTAATTTACAGGTGTTATGGCTCTGGAAATCTAGCTAGTTTATCATCAGAATCTTATTTTCCAGTCTCTTCCTTCATTCTTTATGTGATGGAAGAACACATTATTTTTAATTTAGGCAAGTTACAGTTTGTTAGATGTTGTGAACCTTGCTTATATATAGGGAAATATTGTAATATATTTTTTTCATTTGCATATTTTTTAATGCTAAATTGGAAATATTCAGGCTGTAGGCCAGTAGTTTTAAAGACGTTAAATGTATTTTTCCTAACTTACAGAATTTCAAAATAAGTAGAAATCTTTAAATATCTTTGAATAGATGTTTAAAAGTTTTTTATACTTCCAGGAAATCCTGTTTCCTGGAACTATAAGCAGAAAAAGTAGAGTAAATGGAAAAAAGTGAAGGAGTATAAGAAGATTTTTTTCTTTTTTTTTTTTTTATTGTAAAGGTAATATACAGACGGGTTAGACTTACATAGGCTTGTATATAATATATAAAGATTTAACAAAGTTTTCCTTGTATTGACCACTTGGCCAAATAGAAAAAATGTTAAGTGGTATATTCTCACTTTTCAGAAACTATTTAAAAATTGTCTTGATTTTTAAAAACTAATCTATAAAGTGAAATATTTGAACCCTGTCTTCATTGTTTGAACATTTCAAGTCTGAATTGGTGGGTTAATTTGAGGATACAAATGTACGTCAAGAATTTTATTTTACTGGTTTTAAACAATAGATACAGAAAACTAATGGAAGTTAGATAGAAATTTGTGCAATAAAAATAAATAAATATTATTTTTAATGGCCAGGCATTCTATTTCTCAACTTGATTCTGATTTGAAGATACTTTTTGTTACTGTGTAGTAAAAAGTGATGACCTTTAATGTCAGATTGTAAATTGATGTTCAGCCTCAGATTCTAGATGAGTAAACTTAAAACTGAAATAAATTTTTGAATTTTTGGAATCTGAGTATCCCAAAGAAAATGATGGAAAAATGAATTTTATTGAAATAATATTTTATTGTAATCTACATTCATTTTTCTCAGTGGAAAAAAATCTTTTAAACTAGCGCATTAATTATACAAAGAGGGATGTCATTGTTACATTTCCACACATATTTATAATATAGTCCAACCATTCTCACCCTCTCTACCTCCTCCTTCCTTTTTTACCCTTGTGGTACTGAAGAGTGAATCCAACAGCTAGAGCACTTTCTATGCAAGTTCTTTAATAACTTGAGTCACAACCCCCTCAACCCTTAAGTTTTTTCTTTGTTTCTGAAATAATCTTGCCTCTCTGCCTTCTAGGTAGCTAGGATTATAGGTTTGTACTATCACAAACAGATACTCCTATTTCTTCATTACCATTTACTCAAAACAGTCAAATTTACAGAATTGTGAATAGTGCCACAAAGCAGTGTGGCACTATGTTTTTCATAGATATGTGAAACTTAGCAGATGAAATATTGAGTAGGGTCATTTTAAGTAGGATCATACAGTATCTATGCCTTTCTAAATTTTGTGTGCGTGTATACTGGTAATAGATCTTGAACTCTGAGACCTAGCTTTTTTTTTCTCAAAGGTGGTGCTCTATCACTTGATCCATAGTTCTCCTTCCAGATTTTTGGTGTTTAATTGGAGAAAAGGGTCTTGTGGACTTTGCTATGTAGGCTGGCTTTGAATAGAACTCAGACTCCTGAGTAGCTAGAATTACAGATGTGAGCCACTGGTATCCAGCTGAGTATACTCTTTTTATTGCTTGAGATGGAGTCACAAAGGTTTTGCTGAGGCTGACCTTCAACTTCCCAATTACCACCTCTGGAGTAGTTAGGATTACAGATATCAGTGGCCATACCTGGCTATTTTGTATATATACAAGTATAGTAAGGGAACCTAATGGTTAAGGCGATAGATACCTCATTGTGGCTTTGGTTTTTTCTCTGATTAGCAACTTTCCATGTACATATTGGTCATTTGTATATCATCTTTTATGAAATGTATACAAATCCTCTGCCTATTTTAATTTAATTTTTTATGGTAGTGTTCATTGAACTCTGGGTCTTATGGCATATACCCTGTCACTTGAGCCATGCCCCTAGTTCTCTTTGCCTATATTTACATGAGTTGTTGATTTACATGAGTATTTTAATTTTTTTAATATATTCCAGATATTAACTCCTATCAGATTTAGTGTTTACAAATATTTTCACTTGTTTCTCAGGTTATTTTTGCATTCTGTTGATTGGTCCTCAGATAAGTTTTAAAATTTGCTGTAGTCTCATTTGTTCATTTTTGCTTTTGTTACATGGACTTTTGGTGTCACATCCAAAAAAATTTTTTCAAATGCAACATCAAGATGCTTTTTGTAGAATTTATTCAGAGTTTGAGAGGTTAGGGTCTTACGTGTAGGTTTTTTTTAACTGACTTTGAGTCAATTTTATATATGATTTAAGTAAAGTTCTGTCTTCATTCTTTTCTGTGTGGATATCTACTCTTCTCAACACTATTGTTGTTGCTGCTTTTAATACATTGTCCTTTCTCTTTTTTTTTTTTTTGTTGGTCATGGGGCCTGAACTCTGGGCCTGAGCACTGTCCCTCAGCTCTTCTGCTCAAGGCTAGCACCCTACCACTTGAGCCAAAGCACCACTTCCAGCTTTTTCCGCTTATGTGGTTCTGAGGAATCGAACCCAGGGCCTCATGCATGCAAGGCAAGCACTCTACCACTGAGCCACCTTCCCAGCCCCTCGTTGTCCTTTCTCTAATGGCCTTTTTATTCTTGTTGAAGATTATTTGATCACATACATGAGGCTTTATTTCTGTGTTTTCTATTCTATTGCCCTGTGTGTCTGTCTTCATGATAGTTGCACGCTGTTCTGATTTGAAATCAGGAAGACTGAGTCCTCTAACTTTGTTCATCTTCAAGATTGTTTTGGCAAATTTCAAAATGATTCTTTTTTGTAGAAACAAAATATGTCATTGGAATTTTGATGGAGATTATGTGAGATTGGAGAATTGACATCTCAATAATATTAAACCTTCTCGTATATGAACATTAAATGTCTCTGTTTACTTGTGTCTTTAATTTCTTTTGACAGTGTCTTATAGTTTTTGATGAACAAGTCTTAAACCTCCTTGGTTCATTTTATTTCTGGGTATTTTATTTCTTTGGTGCGACCATAAATGAAATTTTCTTAATTTTCTTTTCTTGTTCTTTGTTAGTGTGTAGAATATGTTTGATTTTATATACTGATTTTAATCGTCTATAATTTGTTGAGTTTGGATGAAATCTTTAGGATTTTCAACATTTAAGATCATTCACCTATGAGCATAAATTCATTTGTTATTTAGAAATTGGATTCCTTTTAGATTATTTTTAATGGCATGAACAATGAGTACAAACTGTTGTTGAATGAAAATAGTCTGTGAAACTATGGCATACAAGTCCAGTTTGTATATATGATACGAGGAATCTAATTTATATACTCACATGATTCATGAACATTTTTATTTTTATTCAGCTTGTCTGCATATGCTAATTGGAGAGTTAATATCTACCATTAGGATTATTATTGAAAGATAAACCCTTCATTGTTGAGATGTGGTCATTTACTGCAACTGTATTGTTTGATTCTTTGCTAGTTTTTTTTTATTCTTCTAATGAAATTTATTTTTCCCTGATTATTTTTTTTCTCTTTTGGTGGATAGTAATTTTGAATGGTTTCTGAAGTGCTGATTTTATGGTTATGAATTGCTTTAACTTATGGTTATCATAGGAGATCTTTATTTCTCCTTTGAGATATTTAAAGTATAGCTTTACTATATTATGGTAATCTTAGTTGGTAGATGATTTTGTTTTGTTTTTGTTGGTCATGGGGCTTGAACTCTGGGCTTGAGCCCTGTACCTGCGCTCTTAAGCTCAAGGCGAGTGCTCTACCATTTGAGCCATCTGGTCGTTATTGGAGATAAGAGTCTCACAGACTTTACTGCCCAGTCTGCCTTTGAACTGCGACCCTCAGAACTCAGCTTGCTGAGTAGCTAGGATTGCAGGCATGAGCCACTGGCTCCTGCAGCAGATAGTTTTTTTTTTTTTTTCTGTTTGTTTTTGGTCCCCCAGCCTTTAGGATTACTGCTGCTGCTCTGCTGTTACTCTGATAGGTAACTTGCCATTTTTCTCTTAAGTCTTTTAGTATGCTTTCCTTGTTCTGTTCTCTTGGTATTTATAATTTGATATTAGAACTTCTTTTCTGTTCATGAATACTTGGGGTTCTAAATACCTCCTGTACTTGGACGTCCATTTCTTTTTTTCAATTTGGAAAATTTTCTGCTATAACTGTACTGAATAGTTTTTTGTAGAGTTGTCTCTCAGTTGTATCCCAGAGTTCAATCTCTTCAGTGAAATTTTCCTCCCAGTTTGCTGAAATTTTTTCTGTCTTCAGTTAATTCCTTTACTTAAATTATCTGTTTATTTGAATCTTGAAATCATTGGTCATTTTAAAAATTAGACTTTTGAATCTGTTGAGGTGGACATCTGGTTTTATGTAGGGGTCTTAGTGAGTAGCCTTGTCTTGAGGATTCACTTCCCAATGCCTCTTATAGAGGAGAAAACAACACTGCCATAATAGCAGGTACAGAAATAAAAGTACAGACAACTACTGCACCACCAGTAACAGTACAAAAAGAAATGGTAAAAGGACTATAGAATAAACCATTTAATATTAACTATGGTAAAAGTAATTACAATAATGAATAAAATAAAAAGGGGCAGGGAAAGGGAGAAACAAAAAAGAAACAAGGTTAAAAAATAGCTTGAATATAGCAGCCCATCTGTAATCCTAATACTTAAGAGGCTGAATTGCAAGGATAACTGTTCTAAACTAGCCCAAGTATACACCAGATTGGAGTATTTCCTGCCTTTTTCTGCCTCTATTTTCTGTGAACTGTTTTTTCCCTTCTTTCTTGATTCTTGATGTTCTTCTTTTCCATCCTCAAAATATTGTTTCTCTTTTGTTATTTGCAAAAACCTTTGAATCTACCATTCTGCCCTGGATACCTTTCTGAGCACTACTAATTTTAAATCTTGAGGTGCTTCCCAAAGACTACTATTGGAAACTTTATATATAAGTTATCTATCTATACATATATATATGTATAGATAGATAACTTATAATGTTATAAGTACTTATGATGTCCTAGTAAAGAAAACCTATTGGTTTCTTAACATATGGGAATGTTGCTATTGTATTTATTCTATCAAATGTTCTAAATGTACTATGGTAATAACTTCTTTCTGCAAACATTCCTAACTGAAAGAATTCACTAGTCAAAAAAAAAAAAAAATAGGAGTATAAAAATCTGCCACAAAAAAGCCAGGAACTTGATACTACTGAAATATAGGAAATATTTAGAAACAGCAGATAACAAATGAAAGACTTGAATGAATCCAGATACTTAACAGATTAAACTAGGTCACAAGAGTTCAACTGCTGAAATTCCTGTGCATTTCTGCAGCAGGACTCGAATCCATGTTTGTCTAATCAGTGTATTAATATTACTTCTTTTTTCTGAAATAAACACTACTTTGATGTAAAACAGTTGGTGGTAACAGTATCCTTATAATTACCAAAAAACTCACATAAAAATGTTATTTTTATAAAACTTTGTTCTACTTAACTCATATTAGTGAAAGACAAATTGAAAGTACAGATTGAAAAAATAATGCAACCACGTGCCAGTGGCTCACAGTTATAATCATAGCTTTTCAAGTGGCTGAGATCTGAGGATCATAGTTTGAAACTTAGCCTGGGCAAGAAAGCCCATGAGACTCTTATCTTCAATTAACTCTTCCCCTCTCCACCCTCCCACCCCTGTCACAAAGACAGAAGCAGAGCTGTGGCACTACTAGTCTTGAACAACAAAAAGTTCAGGGACCTAGGCATTACTATTTTTTTAAAGGTACCCAGCTTAGCTCAGGGCCTTGTTCTTGCTAGGCAAGAGCTTATAGCATTAGTTATTTTTCAAATAGTATGGTGTTTTTTTTGTCCAGGCTGGCTTTGGACTTCAGTCATCTTCGTACCTAAGCCTCCCCTGTGGATGGAATAGGCACTACCATATCTAACTTGTTCTTTGAAATACGATCTCTAACTTTTTGCCTAGCTAACCTTGTACCACAGTCCTCTGACCTCTGCCTCCCAAGTAGATGGATTATCACACCCAGCTGCATGTCTTTTGAAATACTCTTTCTATGTACATATGTACCCAAATGATTATATAAAAATCATTTTTCTTAATATACTGTGAACATATTTTCATATCAAAACACATAGCATAAATTATTCTTTCATAAACCATACTGTAGTAAACATCTTATCTCTGTGCATATCTCCTTAAGAAAAAGAAACTTGGAAGCAATTGAGATTCAGAGATTTGTACATTTTTATGATTTTAGGTTTTATAGAAAGAATATATCACTTAACAGTCCCATCTAAGTATTGAGAATGACTAACTTCTCATCTCTAGCTAATAGTTTTCCTTTCTTCTGGTATATCTTGAGTAACATGATAACCAACTTATTTTTTGTTTTTGTTTTTCAGGTGATGATTTTTCTTTGATTCAGCAAGAAATATTTATGGTTAAAGAATGTAAGCATTGCAACATTGTTGCCTACTTTGGGAGCTATCTCAGGTAATAAATAAGAAGCCCCATATGCCCTCTGTATTTTTATAATTTCTTTGCTATTATTCTCCTCTTTATATAAGTGTACTTATATTTTGACATAAAGCTTATCCAAAGCTGAATAATATCTGAAGGTTTCTGACAACTGTACATATCTGGTCATACTTTAAATGGCACCCTTAATGAAGCATTATGGATGATTCTAAGGAAGCGTTTAATTTAGACACTGACCTCGTTCTACTCCATTTACAGAGGGGCATGCCAGCTGCTGTGCTTGCATTATTGTGCTTGAATGTGTATTGGAGAGGGCTACTAGATGCTTCCCTTCCACTCTGTAGTGCCAAGAGGAAGCAACAGAATCCCTTCAGCAGTTGAGAACTACTAGCTAACATATTTCCTTTCTCTTTCATGTTAGTCGGGAAAAGCTGTGGATTTGTATGGAATACTGTGGTGGTGGATCACTTCAAGATATTTACCATGGTACTGTGAATTTGGTTTTATAATTTAAAACTTACTTTGATTTTAATGATTGTTGTTTAACATCTTCCAATTAATAGGTAAATTAACAGTTCTGTTGCCAGAGTACTGCATAATAGAAATATAAGGGGATGTGGCAAGTGGTGGTGGTGATTATTCAATTGTGTTTGTCTTAGCCTAAACTAGGAAACCCCTAAGTATGTCTGAGTCTAAATTATACTTTTTAGATATAGTCTAAGAGTGCTTATCTACAAAGGAAATTGCCTAAATTTTCTTGTAAATAAGAATTGAAATGCAAAGGACTAGCTCACATAAAGGAAATTGTGCAGCTATTTTATCTTAATAATTTAAACAGTAAGCAGAAAGCAATTTAATTGTTGATTTAATAATTTCTCATAGGATGATATATAGATTTTTAAAAAGAAAAAGAAATTAGAGTATTTTACTTAGCAGTCTATTAATTTAGTCTTTTTTGTTGTTGTTGAATTTGCCTTTTTTTTTTTTTGGTGCCAGTAGTGGGGTATGAACTCAGGGCCTGGGATGTCCCTTAACTGTTTTCTGCTGAAGGCTGCTGCTCACTTCTAGTTTTTTACATTGATTAATTGGATAGGGTGTCTCACGGACTTTCCTGACTGGGCAGGCTTTGAACTGTGACTCTTAGCTCTCAGCCTCCTATTTAGCTAGAACAGCAGGCATGAACCACCAGCGCCCTGCTTCCATTTAATTTTTTATAATATTTAGAAATAGTCTTAGTTTAGACTACACAGTTTCGCTTCTAATTTGTTGTGTTGTTGGCAATTTCTAGAATTTGTGAGAGTTGAGTATGGATTCCTATAATTTTTCCTTACTCAATATAGATATAGGATAGTAAAATATCCATTGTAACTGTGTTATATAGTTTATTAAGAATTATGTGTTTTAAAAATATTTCTGTGCTGAAATCTTTGTATTGGAAGTAATATCAAATTTTAGTTATGTCACAATAAATGTAAAAACAACTGCTGTTCCAGTTGAAGTATCTTGTATCTTGTAATGATCAGTTTCATACAATTATAGTTAAAACAGCACACTTTACCTAGAATTCAGAATCCAGTGCTGCACTTACAAAGATGAAGTAGCTTCACATTTACTTAATTGGATATATCTCCTCAAAAATATGTATAACAAAGCTGGGCGCCGTTGGCTCTCACCTGTAATCCTAGCTACTCAGGAGGCTGAGATCTGAGGATTACAGTGTAAAGCCAGCCCAGGCAGGAATCTCTGTGAGACTCTTATCTCCAGTTAACCACCAGAAAACCTGAAGTGGCACTGTGGCTCAAGTAGTAGAGTGCTCACCTTGAGCTGAAGAGCTGAGGGACAGCACCCAGGTCCAGAGTTCAAGTCCCATGACTGACTTTCCTCCTACTCCCTCAAAAAATGTATAACATAGTCGGTTATACTTAGGATTTTAAAATAATATTTATAAATTTTATTAAATATTTTAAAATATTTTATAAGTATATATAAATGCAAATCAGTATAAAAGATATATAACAAATTGATATGTCATTATTTCTTGGGGAAGAAAAGTTGGGCTCAGATGTAAAATTCTGTTAAAAAAATGTATTGAGGGGCTGGGAAGGTAGCTCAGTGGTAGAGCACTTGCCTTGCATGCCTGAGGCCCTGGGTTTGATTCCTCAGCACCACATAAGCAAACAGAAAAAAGCCGGAAGTGGCGCTGTGGCTCAAGTGGTAGAGTGCTAGCCTTGAGCTGAAGAGCTGAGGGACAGCGCCCAGGCCCAGAGTTCAGGCCCCATGACTGGACCCAAAAAAAAAAAAAAATGTATTGAGCTGGGTGCCGGTGGCTCATACCTTTAATCCTAGCTACTCAGAAGGCTGAGATCTGAGGATTGCGGTTCAAAGCCAGCCCAGGCAGGAAAGACTGTGAGACTCCTATCTCCAATAAGCCACCAGAAAACCGGAAGTGGTACTGTAGTTCAAGTAGTAGAGCGCTCACCTTGAGCTGAAGATCTGAGGGAAAGTGTCCAGGCCCAGAGTTCAAGCCTCACAACCGACCAAAAAAAAGAAAAAAATGTATTGATAGCTGGACGCTGGTGGCTCACGCCTGTAATCCTAGCTACTTAGGAGCTTGAGATCTGAAGATCACAGTTCAAAGCCAGCCCAGGCAAGACAGTCCATGGGACTCTTATCTCCAATGAACAACTAGAAAACCAGAAGTGGCACTTTGGCTCAAACTGTAGATTGCTCTCCTTGAGCTGAAGAGTGCAGGGACAGTGCCCAAGCCAAGTTCAAGCCCCAGGACTGACAAAAAAAAAGTATTGATATATCATTCAGTAATATTGCAATTATCTAATTTAGTCATGACAAATAACCCATAACAGAAAAAAGCCTTATTAATCACTATCTCTGTATTTAAAAGCAATTTTTTTTTTAGCATATAGATATAACTACTGAGGCTAAGCATGTTAGCATATGCTTATAATCCTAGCTATTCAGGAGGAATAGTGGTTCAAGGCCTGCCCAATCAAAAAGTTAGTGAGACCCTATCTCAACAAATAAGCTGAGAACAATGGTTTATGTCTATAATTCCAGCTTCATGGAGGTATACTTAGCAGGAGTAAAGTCCAAGGCTGGCCCAGGCAAAAATACAAAATCCAATCTGAAATTCAAAGAATTGGAGTTTTTATTCAATAGGAGTTTTTTTTTGTTTGTTTTTGTTATTGATTTAGTAGTACTGGAGAGAGCCTCATGATGCTTGCTAGTCAGATTTTCTGCCCCTTGACCATGCCCTCAGCCTTTAGTTTTATTGGTCATTTTCAGATAGAGTCTTGATTTGTGCCCAGGCTGGCCTGGGCTGTGATCTTCCTACTTGTGCTTCCTATCTCTGGAGGTAGCATTCACAGGCTCTGCACTAGGATAATGGGCATACAACATTATGCCCAGTCATTGTTTTAAGTGTTGTCTTGTAAACTTATATGCCCAGGCTGGCCTCAAACCACAGTCTTCGAATATCTGCCTCCCAAGTAGCCAGGATTATTAGCTTCAACTACTGTGCCCAGCGTCAATTATAATTTTTATTCACTTAACATTTTTACAAAACGAGGACTCTTAAAATATAGATAAAATAAAGGCTATTACTCTACTAGTTAAACCACAGCTTCATTTCAAGCTTTTCTGGTGTTTAATTGGAGATAAGAGTCTCACAGACTTTCCTGCCTAGGCTGGCTTTGAACTGTGATCCTCGGGTCTCAGCCTCCTGAGTAGTTAGGATTACAGGCATGAGCCATTGGCACCTACCTAAAACCTGATTTCTTTTCTTTAGGTAAATTAAATCTAAGAAATGTCTATGCCTTTAGTGCATTCAAAAACATAGTAATCATGTAAATTGGATGCTATTAATAAAGTAACTTCTTTTACTGCTATTCTTATTTCCTAAATCAAAATTTTGTGAGCTGGGATGTAGCATAGTGGCAATGAGCCTGCCTAACAAGTGTAATATCCTAGGTTTTATCTCCAGTATCAGAAAAGAAAAGACAAAAAAATTGTGTTGATGAGTAGGGTATAGACAGCCAGTGATTAAAACATGCATGAAATTTTTTGGTGCATAGGTTACATATTGAGTTTCACTGTCTGCAAACACCACCTAGATTTTCTCTTCAGTCACTAAAGGAATAATTCCAGAGCTTCTTGTTTGGGCACTTGAATATACAGGATTTATAATCAAATTTGGAGATAAATCTGTTTTCCAGAAATAGAGTGATAGATTTCACAAGATGATGCTTTCAGAAGAAAGCATAATACTAAAAAGAGACTATCTTGACATTTAAAAAAATGTATAATATTTTTCACTATGTTTCAACAGCCAGTCTTTTTATGGTTCCCTGTAAATATATGTTAATTAGTTGCATATTAGCTTTATAGTTCTTGGTTTTCTTTCTAAAAATTATTCAGGATTGAGTTCATGCTTCTTGGTTTCTATAGAATTTCCTGTGGTACTTAGTACTGAGCTTTACACAGAATAGGTTCTTTGTTTTACTTTTTTTTAAATAATTTTTTATTGAGATTAAATGATTACATAAATTTCACAAATTTCATAGCATTGTGGAATAGTGATACTTAAAATCACAAACACATTTTACACTTCACAAGGCAAATTGTCATTATCATGGTCTATAATGTTTGTGAATTCTTTGAGCTTTGACAGTACAACTATTTCTTCCACATCAGGTGATATGTACATTTCTTTCCTTTTGCTTAGTGTAAGCTGTTCCCTCTTTCCCTCTCATTCCCTCCCTCAGGAGCTTTGTTTTTCAATACTTAAGGTTGCTATGGAATAAATCTCTTTAAAGTTTGGGTTTTTTTTTTTTTTTGGGTCTGGTCGTGGGGCCTGAACTCTGGGCCTGGGCGCTGTCCCTCAGCTCTTCAGCTCAAGGCTAGCGCTCTACCACTTGAGCCACAGAGCCACTTCCGGCTTTTTTTGTTTTTGCTTATGTGGTGCTAAGGAATCAAACCCAGGGCCTCAGGCATGCAAGGCAAGTGCTCTACCACTGAGCCACCTTCCCAGCCCCCTCTTTAAAGTTTTTAAAGTACACTTTGAAATTCTCAGTATATTCTGTTTTTGTTTACTAATATTTGGTTTTTCTTATTGTGGTTGTAGGGATTGAACCCAGTGCCTCATGCAAGCTAGCCAAGTGCTTTACCACTTGAGCTATACCTTCAGCTCTTTTATTTAAAAAAAAAAAAACATATACTCCTGATCAGAAGGGAAGTTGTCTAATGACACATATAAAGTTGCATATAGTTTGTCATTTAAAAAGTAGATTGTATGCCGGGCGCCGGAGGCTCATGCCTGTAATCCTAGCTACTCAGGAGGCTGAGATCTGAGGATCGTGGTTCAAAGCCAGCCCGGGCAGGAAAGTTTGTGAGACTCTTATCTCCAATAAACCACTAGAAAACCAGAAGTGGTGCTGTGGATCAAGCAGTAGAGCGCTCGCCTTTAGCTGAAGAGCGCAGGGACAGCACCCAAGCCCAGAGTTCAAGCCCCACGACTGACCAAAAAAAAATTTTTTTAAAGTAGATTGTATTTTAATTTGTTAGATTCAAACTTATATCAGTATGGTCTTTTTCTTTCTCTCTAGTTACTGGACCCTTATCAGAATTGCAAATAGCCTATGTGTGCAGAGAAACCTTACAGGTACTACAATTGTTTATGCACATAGTTAACCCCATTAGAAAGGCAGTTTCACACTTGATAACTGTAAAATGGTTATTTGCCCAAAAGAGAATAATAAATACATAACCTTTCTCCTAAGGTCTAGTATTTTAACTCTGTAAAGCTAGTTATTTTTTCATGACTAAGTTATAAGAATCCTTGTAAGCAGATGGTTACACCATGGTATAAGGTGGTCATAAGTGATAGTGTTGATTGCTGATAGACACAGTGATCAAGTGTAATAGTCTATGTCATCTAGTTCTCACTTGCTACAAATGAAGAGAAGGTATGACTATGCACTGACGAATAAATACAGTGGAAGGGATATAAACACCTACATACTGCTAGAGAAATTAAAGACCTAAATACTATACTGTATTCATAATTAGAAGATTTCATACTATTAAAGTATTAGTTCTTCCCACATTACAGATTGACTGAAATCCCAATCAGAATCTAAGCAGGGTTTCTTTTTGGTTTGTTTTTTTTAAAGAAATAGACAAGTTGATTATAACTTCCTGTGCAAATGCAAAGCACCTAGAACAGCCAAACAAATTTGAAACCTGATGTTTAAGAGAGAAAGCCAATCAGGGCTTCCTGGAAAGAAGAAAAGAATTATAAATGGGCACAAGAGAAGGAAACTTTTGAGGGTGATGAGTTTGTTCATTATCTTAACTATGGGGTTAGTCTTCTAATAAGTGTTTACCAGAAAGTGAATTTAAAAGCTTTGTGATAGAATTAGCATTAATAAAAAGAGACTCATCTTGTTTTACCTAAAAAACACTGTCTAGTTTTTTTTCTTATTCAATTAGAACTTATATAGAAATTTTTAAAATTTACAGTTTTTCTAATATATACTATTTTTTTAATTTCAGGGTCTTGCCTATTTGCATACTAAGGGTAAAATGCATAGAGATATCAAAGTAAGTTCATTTTATATTCTTATATTGCTAATTCTTTTGCAAGAAATGTTATGATGCTAGTTTAATAGCATTTGTAATTTTGTTTCAGGGTGCAAATATTTTATTGACAGACCATGGTGATGTAAAATTAGGTATGTTATTTCAAGCTCCTGAAACTTTTTCCAAAAATACTTTATTAAACTGTTAAATGAAAATTAACCTTATGCAGGTTTCATATTTATATTGAATCATGATAATTCTGATCATTGACAGAGTTAATTTTACTACAGTGATTCAACTTAAGGAAATTATTTTAGTTTTATTCATAGAAATATTAACCATATTATAGTATAAAAATACAAACATAAATCTCAATCAACAGCTAAATTCAATAAAAATATCTAGAATATATGCAAATAAAATATTTTAGTGTGTCATGGGCAAAAATGAACTATACGCATTTTAAATTTGTTTATAACTGTGCTTAATAAAAAGCAATGTAAAAGTTTATGCATAATTTTTTAAACTTTGTTTAAAAAAGCACCAAAATATCTAATAATATCTTGTCAGGATTAAAGGAATTTGGGTATTTTCCCCATGTGTTTTTTTCCCCCCATACTAACTTCAGTGTGCATATAATTAAAATATTTTATTACCTTGTTCCTAATAAAGTACATTTTGATTCTAGTAAAATTTCATGAAGTTCTTTCATTTTAATGAGTATGTTGAACTAAGCGAGAAGAGATTTGGGTATTTATGCACATTTCTCTGACATTGATATCCGAATTATTAACAATGTTATGCCTAAGTGTGAATCTTAGAAATGCTAGTTGTACTGAAAAATAAATATTTTCTGTTCTATTTTTTTCCTCACCAGCGGATTTTGGTGTGGCTGCAAAAATAACAGCTACCATTGCAAAGAGAAAATCTTTCATTGGCACTCCTTATTGGTAAGACATTATCATGATTGACTGGTTCATTTTCATTTCTTCATGCTTAGTGATCAGTCTTGGTATTTGGTAATACAAATGAGCCTTGAAAGCCAAAAGATTTTTGCATTCTCCTTGATAGTATTCTTGTTTTACTTAGATTAAGAAACTGGAGGGGCTGGGAAGGTGGCTCAGTGGTAGAGCACTTGCCTTGCATGCATGAGGCCCTGGGTTCGATTCCTCAGCACCACATAAGCAAAAAGAAAAAAGCCATAAGTGGTGCTGTTGCTCAAGTGGTAGAGCACTAGCCTTGAGCTGAAGAGCTGAGGGACAGCACCCAGGCCCAGAGTTCAGGCCCCACGACTGGACAAAAAAAAAAAAGAAAGAAACTGGAGATTGTAGTTTCATTATTCAGTTTCCCATATTAAATTACTAATCAATTCTATTGTCCTAGGGCTTGCTTAGATTGAGAGGACTCACAGGTATGAAATTTTCAATGGAAAGACTTCTTGACAGATAGGGTTGTGTACCTTATCATCCAGCCCTTGGTCTGGGACAGGAGGACTACAAGTTGAAGCCAGTTGAGCTACATACTGAAACTTTATCTGAAAGATTAAAAAAAAAAAAAAAGAGCCAGGTACTGGTAGCTCACATCTATAATCCTAGCCACTCAAGAGGCTGAGATCTGAGGATTATGGTTCAAAGCCAGCCTGACAGGAAAGTCCATGAGATTCTTATCTCCAATTAAACACCAGAAAAGCTTGAAATGAAGCTGTGGCTTAACTAGTAGAGTTAACTAGTAGAGCAAAATAGCTCAAAAGACAGCACCTAGGCACTGGGTTCAAGCCTCAAGACGGGTCGTCCCCAAAAGATGAAAAGTTGACTTGTAATGCATCTGACCCAGTCATTGACAACACATTCCTTTTAAGATACTGACTTCATTATTGATAGATGGCTGCAATATGATAAAAAGCTTCTTATTAAACTATGTAAAATAACAGTGAAAAAAAAGGTGGAATCTAATTTGGGGTGAAGGTTCTTTAATATGGAGTGTTTGAATAATTTATTATTTGGAAAGTATTTTTAAAATAGTAGCCTTATTTCTCATAACTAATGTCAAGATACATTCTGTATGGACGTAGTTAAATAGAAAAGCAAAAAAAAATTGATTTCTTAATCATACACTCTGGCTTCATCTATGACAGCCTGACTGACTGAAGCTCAGGTTCCCACTAAGCTAGAAAACACAGAATAGTTTTAGTCAAGTTCAAGTTCCAATTATTCACCATCTCATTGGAATGGGCAGAAGAAATGAGGTTAATTTGCATTTTCAGTCATCTGACTAACTGGTAATTATTTTCTTCTCTTTATTCTTATATCCACTATTGTATATATAGCACTTGAATAGTGTCTGTATATTTACATATTAGCATTTGTAGTAAATGTATTTTATATCTTCAACTTATACTTAAGTTGAGATGATAGAGACTAAGTGCATATAAAAGCAACTTATGCTATGTATGTTTTAATAGAAATGTAAACTAATTAATTTTAGAATAATAAATGTTAAAACAAATTTCCCAAGTGGTATCCTTTGCACCTTATAACTTCAGATGCTATAATTGACTCCCAAATAGATAACACCAACCCTGCTGCTAAGTTCACCTCCTTCTTTGGTGTATTCAACAATTGACAGCAGATCCCCCTCAGGATTCATATGCATCTCATCTATAGATCAGTATCTTAAATCAGCCGCTTTCTTTCTGTTCACTCTGCCCACAGCCTTTGAAAGGCCTTTATTTTTTTTCCTTTAGTTTTTGTTCATTTGTTTTTGTTTTGTTTGGGTTTAGGAATTTCTTTGAGAAAGACTGTCTGTGTAGCTTCAAACTCAGGGTACTTTATCCTCAACCCTTTGAGTGTAAGGACAACAAACATGTACTATTATACCTTGTATTTTTTAAATAGTCTTCTAATTCTTCTGGCTGCCTAGTTTTACCTCCCCTACATAATAATTCAGATTATTGTTTGCTACCACATTTAAATCTTCTGTTGGTCTACATCATTTTACAAGGAAGAATAGACTTGTTTAATTCAATAAATCAATGATAGTCTAGTCTCTCTGTTTAGGTCATTTACTGCATACATTCTCTAGACCCTGTAAACCATCTATTGTGAAGGATAATTTTACTTTAATTCCCTATTTACAACACTTACACATTTTAAAAATTTTATTTTATTGTAAAGGTGATGTACAGAGAGGTTACAGTTACATAAGTAACATAATGAGTACATTTCTTGTTGAACATTGTTACGCCCTCCCTCTTTTCTTTCCACTTTACCCCTCTTATCTATCTTCCCCCCCCCAAAGCTGTAAAATTCACACATACACTTTTATAAAACAAAATAAAGTTACTAAAAATTGATCATGCATTTAGACAAAGTGAGCACTTAATCTTTTTGTCACCGCTGGTAGCCCACAGTATATGACCAGATCTTAGTTTGTGGATCCCACATGAGTAGCATGTTCTCAGTTCCCCACTTGTTCCCCATGTGCTCCTTCTTTCTTCTTTCTTTTCTTCATGTGTACTGATATCCTCTGAGGCATTCATATTCTTTAATCCCCTCAGCTTCCTGCTGATCTTTCATTATGTGTTATCTCCTTGGGACCTTTTCTTTGAACTTCACAGGGGTTTAGGTGTTCTTGTTCATTCCTATATTGCATTAAGACTCACCTAACACAACTAAAGTAAGATAAGATTTTTCTCCAAGTCCCAGTATTCAGAAGAAGAAATTCGAAAAGTTTAATGAGTTTTAAAAGAATGACATGTAACTAGGTACCAGTTGCTCATACCTGTAATCCTAGCTACTCAGAAAGCTGAGATCTGAGGATCATAGTTCGAAGCCAGCCTGAGCAGAAAAGTCCCTGTAAGACTCTTTATCTCCAGTTAACAGCTCAAAAACTGAAAGTGGCACCGTGGCTCAAGTGGAAAGAACACGCCTTGAGCACAAAGAGGCTCAGGGACAGGGCCAAGGCCCTGAGTTTAAGCCCCACAATTGACAAAAAAGAGTGGTATGTGATGTTTGTTTTAAGTCTTTCCTAGTGTTCTTTCCTAGTGAACACTCTCTTGCCTCCTTCCCTCCAAGTCTAATAATTGGGAGAATTTTTTAATGGATTATGTATAATTTTCATTTGTTCCTTTTAGGATGGCCCCAGAAGTTGCAGCAGTGGAGAAGAATGGTGGCTACAACCAACTCTGTGATATCTGGGCAGTAGGAATAACAGCAATTGAACTTGGGGAGCTTCAACCACCAATGTTTGATCTTCATCCAATGAGGTGTTCTCATTATTCATGCTTTTGCATTTAAGAATAAACTGGGGGAAAGTGAAATACTGGTAACTCTGGGGTGGCACGTTTTTGAAAAGTATATCAAAATAGTAAACGTGTTAAAATGGATTAATCTAACCTAAAACCTGCTTAGTTCATATTGGTGCTACTATAAAACATGGAGTGAGTTGTCTGTAGTGTTTGCAACTTTCCCTTGAAACAAATATCCCTTAGTAATCATTATTATGCCATTATTATTAAACAAGTCTTTTGAAGTCTTTATATTTATTTTTCCACCAATTGATCTTCTTTATATGAAATTATAAGTGGTAGAACACACTTGCTTTTTAAAAATATTCTTTTTCTTTCTTTTACTTTATCTACAGTTACCTGTGCTTACTATAATTGTCATTTATGATTTAAAATACGTCTTCCAGAAAAAAAATACATTTGAGGGCTTTAGAAAAGATTTCTGATAATTTGAAGGAAAACAGATTGAGTGAAAATTTAAGCTTTAAATGGTATTTTTTAAAAAATGAAAACCAACAGAATAAAAACAAGGAAACATGCTTTTCTAATGTAAGATTGACCACAAAGAATGTGTACTAAATAGGCAGAAAAGAGATTATTTATAAAGAAACATACAGAAAAGTGGAAGTTGAATCATATCAACTATTATCTGGGATGCTAACAGGTAGACCTTTAGGAAAATAATTTAATGTTACTAGTCAGAGGCAGTACAAATGTTTCAGTGATACCAATATTTATGTACGTATCCTAAGGATTATCCATTTGAGACTCTGGGGGAATTATGTATCTACTAGTGAGGTGTTAAATTATTTAGCAGTTGGGGCAGCAGTTATATCTGGTTAAGCCAAAGGAACATGGAAAAAACAATTGGTAATAAAAAACAATGCAACATTGCCAAATATAATAATATAATAGTTAATAAGCATTTGGATAAGGCTAAAAAAAGTTTTTAAACAGTATCTTAAAATGGTAAGAATGGATATTTTTTCTCTCAATTCATTTTCCTGTGAATTATTTTCTTTTTTAGAAAAAGAAGATGTGTTTGGTATTAAGTATGATGAGAAGGGATTTTGTAACAAATACTGAAATAGAACATTTTAGAAATTCCTTAATTCCTCCATTTTTCTATCCTGTAGTCCATAGAAAAGTAGGACAAAATTCATAGACAAAGTTACCTCTTCTTGTGGATTGACTTATTTATAGTGAGAGACTATGGAACATTATTGTCCAAACAAAACAGATGAAGAAATTAATATTATTTGCCTATATACTCAAAGTAATGTTAGAGGCAAGTCTTTAATTAAACATATAACCTAACCTATGTTAGTGTGTTGTATCATTTCTGTTATAAAATAGTACACAATTTTTTAATGTGTTTAAGATATCATACTACTTACATCGGTTATTTATGGTAATAAAACTTTAACATTTGGTAGTTTTATTTTGTGAATACAAACTTGTTTGAAGTTTAAAAATCTGTGTTGCTAGGAAAATTTCCATAGGCCATCAAAAGTATAAAAAATGTAGTTTCTATATCAATTTTTTTCTGGACCTACATTTGAAAAAGTCTTATAAATTTATTACAGAATATTTATTCTGATTGTAAGGTATAGTAAAATGGTATTTCAGTATTGTTCTTTAACTGAAATTTTTATTTTAGGGCTCTCTTCTTAATGTCAAAAAGTAATTTTCAGCCTCCAAAACTAAAGGACAAAACAAAATGGTGAGTTATAGAATACATGATTTTACCTGGTTTTACAGAATTTTCTGTCAAAAGGTTCAGTTCCCTTATTTTATAGATAATAAAAATAAAGCACAGAAGCAGTTTGCCCAGTGTTGTTGCCCAGAGATATTGCAAGGATCTAGGTTTTTCTTTTCTTTTCTTTTTTTTTTTTTTTTTGGTGCCAAGGTTTGAACTCAGGGCCTTGCAATTGCTAGGCAGCTACTGTATCACATAAACCACTCTCCTAGCTCTTTAATTCCTATTGGTTATTTTTGAGATAGGGTCTCAGTTTATGCCCTGGCTGACTTTAGTCCTCCTATCTGTGCTTTTCTGCGTCACATCATAGCAACAGGTACATGTCACTATGCCCAACCATTGTGCTTTCCAAAGCTAGAAAATGGGTGTATGCTACTGCACCTAGCCATTAATTGGGATGAATTCTCAAGAACTTTATTTGCCCAACTTGTCTTCACTGTAGTTCCCTAATCTCTGTTTCCCAAATAGCTAGGACTGGGCCTTAACACCTGGAAAAATCTCAATCATTTCCTTAACTTGGCATTTTCACTGAAGAAATGTTATGAAGGTAGGCTTTGAAATAATACATGAAGATTTTAGAAATTCATCCTTTTTTTCTACATCCTTTTAATTACATAGTGACTTTAATGGGCACTGATATTTGAAAATACATTCCAGTTAATCTTTATTAGACTTGAGCCAGTAGCTCACACCTGGGGATAGAGATTGAGTGGACGGATCATGGTTTGAGGCCAGCCTGGGCAAAAAGTTCTTAAGTCCCCCTTCTTAACCAATAGCTAGGTGTTTCATATAGTGTTTCATGCCCTTCATCCCAGCTACATCAGAGGCTAACATTAAGAAGATCACAGATTTAGGCCAGCCTAGACAAACAGTTTGAGAGATCTTATCTCAATAGTAAAGTTTAGTTATGGTGAGTTTGTGCCTGTCATGCTGTTTATTCAGGAAACATAGATAGAAGTGTCTTCCAGGCTAGTCCAGGTGAAGAGAGCAACATTCTTTCTCAGAAATAACCAGATCAGAAAGCCCTGAGTTCAGTTGTTTTTTTTTTTTTTAATCTCTATCTTCCTTTTATAGTAATCAAAAGGGTTATTATTTTCATTCTAATATCTTCTCTTCTTCGTCATTGTAGTACATAAGGATATCATCAATTGGATGGTAAAAATTGAAATTTATTTTTCTGCTAATACCTTCTCTGTACATTTTACAAAATAAACCACACAAATAAAACATCCAAATTCCTAAATTCTCTTTAGGATATGCAACCCTCCAAACTCTGAATGTGTTACTTATTTTTTTTTTTTTTATGGTGAGAAATCTAAGTGGCTCTTCCCCTAAATATACTCTGAACTGCTTTGAGTGTTGTATGTCTGGGGCTATGTTTTATTTGTAATCTAGGCCATGCTTTGGATGAGGGAGAGAAAAATTACACGAATTATACTCTGGAAACAAAGAAGTTTATATCCTACTGCTAAGTTAAATTATTTTGTATTGGCACTAGTCTTTTTGTATTACTTATTGCTCTAAGTTCCTGGCCTTCTGAAACTGGAGGGCTTCATGGCATGAATGGTTGAATATTTATCCAGGAACATGTGACTATTATTCAGTCAGATTTCAGAGCACTCATTAACAATCAGAGAGTTGTTGCCAGTCTCTGATTTTATCTAACTTTGTGTGATGTCTGTCACAGACCACCAGCTGCATACAACACAGTTGTTTTTTCTTTAAAATCTGCTATTTTGTCATGCTAACCTCTACGGTTGCTTAGTTTATTTGGTTCTTGTCCAGTATCTCTTCCAATGGAATCTTGGTAATGGGAGAAATATCCCTCTTAATAATCAAAACATGATTCTTTTAACTTATATCTTTTTCCTTTTACATTTTAGTGCAGGTAGCAGGAAAGACTTTCCAACTGCTAAAAATCATTCCTCTTACTTGCCTTTTTTACTAAGAAATCCAGTAGCTATTTTAGGATTTAAGCTCTCTATATGAACTCTCTTATATTACCCTCCTTGCCATCTATGCCATCCAACTCTTTTCATATAGCAAAACACAAAAACGCTATATAAGGCAATAAGGAAAGGATGAAAGTATGTTTGACCGGGTGTGGTGGCTGATGCCTACAATCCCAGGTATAGGGGAGGCATTTAGGAGGTTCAGAGACTTAAGGCCAGCCCCAGGCATAGAAGTTTAAGACCTGAGCTGGGCTCTGGTGGCTCAGGCCTGTAATCCTAGCTACACTCAGGAGTCTGAAATCTGACCATCAAGGTTTGAAGCCAGCCCAGGTAGAAAAGTCCATGAGACTGTCATCTCCAGTAAACTACTTAGAAAAAGTTGAAAGTGGAATGCTAGTCTTGAGAGGCTCAGGACAGTGCCCAGGCCCTGAATTCAAGCCCTATGACCGGTTTAAAAAAAAAAAAAAAGGTTGAGAGGTGTGGCTTATAGCATAGCGCTCTCTTGTCTGCCAAACCAAAGGCTCTTGAGTTCAAACCCTGGTACTACCAAAAAAGAAAAAAGAAAAGAAATACATTTTGACTCCTAGGTAGTAAGTAGAGAAGAAGATCATAAATTGTATAATTGACACTGAAAACCTGTTTCTAATTTTAGTGTAATTTTTAAGGTGTCATATTTCTGTTCTGTCATTAATTACATTTATCTTAAAAAGCAATACTGACACAGATGCTTCTAAGGAATATACCATGCTTCAGGTTTCAGTTTTTTTGTTTGTATAAAACTAAGAGTGCTAAGAAAACATTTCAGTCTTTCTAACTGCTCCAAAGTTAATTTTATTTGGTAATACCAAAAAAACTAATATTAATGAAATATTTTTGTACATCTCTTTTTGTTTGAAGGTCATCAACATTCCATAATTTTGTCAAAATAGCACTAACTAAAAACCCCAAAAAAAGACCAACTGCGGAAAGACTGCTGACTGTAAGTCATTGGAATTGTAAAGGGATTTCTTGTAGTCACATTGTACTTAGATATATCACTAGAGCGAAAATATTTAGTTGTTTTTTTTTTACTATAAAAATGTTAGTAATCTCTTATGATAGCAAATTTTCTGTAAAGTCCACAGAATACTTTTTTTTGCTTTTAAAGACTATACCATCTGTGTGACGGCTACTCTGCCATTGTAGCCCCAACAGAGCCATTGATAATATGCATACTATACCTAGCTGTAATTTTAATACTCAGTAAAACGTACTCACAAAAAAAGAGTACAGATTTTACCAGTAGGCTATAGTTTGGACCTCTGGCATAGAAAAAACTTAAAAAATATTATCTAAAATTAATTGCTTTTCTTCATTTCTTATGTAAATTTGCAATATGCACTGTATGTGTTATATATGTGTAAAATACCTCTGTGAGAAAAAACTTAATGATTACAACAACCTAAGAAAACTTTTCCATTTAACTGTAAATGTAAAATAATGTATACATGCCTTTTTTCTTTTCTTTTTTTTTTTTTGGTCCGGTTGTGGGGCCTGAACTCGGCCTGGGCGCTGTCCCTCAGCTCTTCAGCTCAAGGCTAGCGCTCTACCACTTGAGCCATAGCGCCACTTCCGGCTTTTTTTTTTCTGCTTATATGGTGCTGAGGAATCGAACCCAGGGCCTCATGCATGCAAGGCAAGTGCTCTACCACTGAGCCAACTTCCCAGCCCCTACATGCCTTTTTTCTTACTTGAATTATTGGCCAAACCACAGAATGCATTTGCATATCAGTAGAATGATATATGAGTAATAAACACAATTGGCATGGCTGAAGTTATTGTTTTAAAATCTAATATAGATCAGATAACTCACATAAAGAAATTATTTGTGGTCTAAACACCAGAAATGTTTGTTTGTTTGTTTGTTTGTTTTTGGGTCCAGTTGTGGGGCCTGAACTCTGGGCCTGGGCACTGTCCCTCAGCTCTTCAGCTCAAGGCTAGTGCTCTACCACTGGAGCCATAGCACCACTTCCGGCTTTTTTCTTTTTGCTTATGTGGTGCTGAGGAATCGAACCCAGGGCCTCAGGCATGCAAGGCAAGCACTCTTCCACTGAGCCACCTTCCTAGCCCTCCAGAAATGTTTTTAATAGCAGTAATAAATCTCAGTATACTTATATTAATAGACTCTCATGTTTGTCTCTGCTAGTTCCAGAAGAAAAAGAACAAATTATATTTTGTATAAACTAGGTATATTTCTGATTTTTCTGTGTCTCCTTTTCACTTAGCATACTTTTGTTGGGCAGCCAGGTCTCTCAAGGGCCCTGGCTGTTGAACTACTGGATAAAGTGAACAATCCAGACAACCATGCACATTACACTGAAGGAGATGATGATGACTTTGAGGTAATGAAGTATTTACAACCTAATCTTTGAAAATAAATGTTTAATGTAGCTTCAGAGCTTACATTCTGATATACTCTTTCAACTTAGTTAAAATAGATTTACCTTCAAAGGTCAATGAGAACTGCATGTATCTTACATATAATTATCAATTATGTTTTATTATACTGGTATAATACTCATAACCTGTTGGTAGAATTAGGATTGATTCTTCTTAATGAGACCTCTTTTATTTTCCAAATTTGTTTGTGTAAAGTTGGGTGGGTTTTTTTTTTGTCTTGTTTCCTTTGTTTTGTAATGCTGAGGTTTAAACTTAGAGCCTTGTGCTTGCTATGAAGGACCTCTACCACTTTTGAGCCATTTATCCACCACCACCCCTTTTTGCTTTAGTTATTTTTTAGGTGGGGTCTTGCATTTTTGCTGAGGACTGATTCCTACTTACAGCCCCCCAAAGTAGCTGAAATTATAGTTACTATTGTACCAGTTTATTGATTAAAATGGGATCTCATTAACTTTTTTTGACTAGGCTAGCCTCAGAATCACAATCCTCTGAATCTCTACCTTCCAGTTACTACTCTTCCTGTCTGCCTGAAGTTTGGGAGTTAAAAGTTTTGGAGAGTTGTTTGTTTGGGGGTCTTTCTATGTCATTTTGGGGGCTTGAACTCAAAGCCTTGAGCTCTCACTCACATTGCTTGCTCACACCTGGAGTTTTGCCATATGAACCATGCTTCTAGCTTACCTTTTTGATAGTTAATTGGAGATAGGGTCTCGAGAATTTTTCTCTTTGAACTAGCTTTGAACCATGATCTTTCAATGTCAGCCTCCTGAGTAGATAGGATGTGAGCCACTAGGGCCTGAAGTTTTGAAAGGTAGCTGAAGTATAAATATGCTTCATTCCACATACCCTTGAAATCCAGAGGATACTTTCTTCTTCTGAAACCTTAGCTTTTAGTAACAGTTTGATGTTCCTATAAAGGACACCTGGGTTGTAAGAAGTAGACATTTTAAGAATATTACTTTGAACTAAGAAAAAAATGCCTAGGACACATGTGCACATTAATTTTCTCGGAGACTCATTTGAAATCCAGTTCCTCATTTTTATGGTTTATCAATTTATGACTATGAACAAAATACAACTAATTTTAAGGATCCAACTTGAAATATTCAGTGGAAAGTTTTATTATTACTGTTGCTTATATAATAATATTACACTATTCCCTAATTGTGCTTATTCTCAGTAAATAACTATAGAATTAAGTTTGAATGTATTATATATAACAACCCAAGGTGAAAATCAGGAATGAGGGTCTTCCTGTTTTTGAAATCTATGTATGCCTTTATAAAATTAAGTTTTTTTCCAATGTCTTTCCTGTGTTTCTTTCTTTCCTCTTATAATTCCTTTTTTTTATTTCAGTGTTTTTCTGAATCAGCCTCTCCATTTTCCTTTTTGTTATTACTTCCCTTTATATTTCTATCTTTATTTTTGGCAAAAATATATAACTAAAGCTTATGTGTTAATTTATTTGTTTAGGAAAGGAAATGTTAAATTTGGTGTTTTTAAGCTTTATATTATACTTTATAATTATTGTGCATGCTAACTAGCACCCATTTAGTACTCTTCATGTGCCAAATACCTTTCTGTTCACCTGATAATCAAAACTGTCCTTTGTAGTAGGTACAATTGCTAATGTCCTCATTTTACAAATGAACAAGTAGGTGACAAAGAATAGAATTTACTAAAAAATTTTACAAACTACTTGTTCAAAATCATATGGGTAGTAAGTAGCAGAACCAGGGGCAAACTAACTCCAAAGGTCACTCTCTGGCTTCATATGCCATCATTTTTATTTTAAATGTTTAAAGTAGTCATTAGAAAGGCTTTAAAAACGAATCTTAGTTTCCCCAATGCCTTATATACACTATAACTCTTAAATGAATATTTTATTAAATGTTAACTTTCATATAAAAACTTAAAAAAATCATATATAGATATTTTTCTATTTGTCACTATTTATAGGCTCAAACATTATTAAAACTTATAGCATAAATGAAGACTTAGATGATATTACTCACCAATTGTGCAAATATGAAAACCCCTCTATTATTCCACATATAGCCTTTCAAGGTACCCCATATTCTTCCTATTTTCTGAATTCTGTTTCTGTTGAATGATGCTCCCATTCTTTTTAGTCCTTCAAAAACCTTCTACCAGGTAATGGTGTTACAGTGCACTACCTGTCACTATGCTAGCCTTCATAGAGCTGGTAGTATAGTCACAAAGTTCAGAAATATCAACAAGTCATTTATAGATGTGATAACTTTTGTGGAATTGGAAGTATAGGGTGCTGTGGGAGCATATTATAGGATAGGAAAGAACTCACTGCAGAGGTGATAATTAAGCTATGAATCTGAAGATAAATTAAAGGAAGGAAGAGTAAGTGCTCTGAGCAAAGGAAGTAATTACACACTGATAGGAGAGAAAGTTGTGTACTTGTGAAAGTACACTTCCCTTGCAGAAAGCAAGGAAGAAAGTGATAGAACATGAAATTATAAAGCTAGACACTGGCTATCATTTTTAGGCTTTCACTTACTGGCAGTAGGAAGCAATTAGAGGTAAAGGAGTGATAATCAGATGTGCCACCTCCTCCTCCTCCTCTTCCTCCTCCTCCACTTCCTCCTCCTCCTCCTCTCTTCTCCTCTCTTTTGCGCTCTCTTTCTCTCTCTCCTTTCTTGTCGGTTGTGGGGCTTGAACTCAGGGCCTGCATGCTGTCCCTGAGCTCTTGAAGAGCTCAAGGCTAGCACTCTACCACTTTGATCCACAGAGCCACTTCTGGCTTTCTGGTGGTTAATTCGAGATAAGAGTCTCATGAACTTTCCTGCCTGGGCTGGCTTAGAATCTTGATCCTCTTGACTAGCGAGGATTACAGGCATGAGCCACTAGCGCTCAGCCAGATGTGCATTTTTTTGGGGGTGGGGGGTCGGTTGTGGGGCCTGAACTCTGGGCTTGGGCACTAGCTCAAGGCTAGTGCTCTACCGCTTGAGCCACAGTGCCACTTCTGTTTTTTTCTGAGGAATGGAACCTAGTGCCTCATGCATGCAAGGCAAGCACTCTACCATTGAGCTACCTTGCCAGCCCCCAAATGTGCATTCTTAAATAGAATGGTGAGTTTTGTACTGAAATCCTATTAAAGGACTACAGAAATTACCAGGAGGGGGAAAATTGTAGTTTAAATAAAAGTGCTAGAGCAATAATGATGAAAAATTGATAAATTTGAGAATTATCTCAGAGAATTGACTATTGGATGAAGACTTGAGATTGAGTGATAACAAGACTATCATATATAACTGAGATGAAAAATAGAATAAAATCAAGTTTGAAGAGAAAAACTTTCATTTATACTGATGAAGATGATACATAAGACTTTCAGTTGGAGAAGACAAAGATGTGGTTGGAGCTTGGGGAGAAATTCTTGAATTGCAAATAAAGAGGTGAGAGTGGAATCAACTAGGCAAAGGAGCTCAGTAGAAACACTGAAGGAAAGGAAAGTTAAAGGTAATCTTTGGCTATAGGTGGTTGTGTTTGATGGCTTTTCAAGAATAATTTGCAGGGCTGGGAAGTTGGCTCAGTGGTAGAGTGTTTGCCTCGCATGTATGAGGTCCTGGGTTCGATTCCCCAGCACCACATAAGCAGAAAAAAGCCGGAAGTAGAGCTGTGGCTCAAGAGGTAGAGTGCTAGCCTTGAGTTGAAGAGCTGAGGGACAGCGCACAGGCCCAGAGTTCAGCCCCCACAACTGACAAACAAAAATAAAAATAAAAAATAGAAAAAGAATAATTTGCAAATGGTACAGAAGAGTTGAGAGGACCAAAAGATAAACAGTAATTTGTTAGATTTAGTTGTGAGGGGATGGTAAGATTAAACATTAGCTAGAGGAGAATGTGTTGGAAAGGGATGTATTGATTGCTTGATCATATTTTATGTGTACAGAGGAAACTTGAATAGGATTAAATGCTTATGAAACAGTGTGATAGTAAAGATGCAAGAAAAACAAGATCACTAAGCAGATATGGAGGTCTAGGGAATGATGAGGAACTTGATTTTTGATAAAGTAAAACTTCTTACTTCAGAAGAGGATGATAGTATAGCATTGACTTCTTTTTCTCTTTGTGATGTGGCAGTGTGTCTCCTGACTGTGTTAAAAGAATGCAGAGAAATGTCAAATAGAAATTGAGAATAAATGGGTTGGATGACTTAGCGGTGTGAGAGCTCAAATGAAATGAATTTTCAGTGTGTTATACTGTGCAGTTTGCCCCAGTAATGATTGATATTGCAGATGTAAATCAGAAGTATCTGATTGAGTTGGTCCAGGGTTAGCATTTTGCTGTGATACTATAGTGAACAGTGAAAGGAAATTCAGAATATTTTCAAGAGATTGCTTAAAGTTGAAATAGCAGATAAAAACTTAATAGGGAGAAAAGTAAAGATAGGAGAGAGAGAGAGAAGGAGATGCTCTTAGTGAGTAGTAGATCAGTGAGCTTGATATTACAGTAGGTACATTAAACTAGTATAATTCAATTGAGAGAGTAAGCTATAAGGATGTTAAGTAGAGAGCTTTGGAGTATCAAGTTGTGTATCATAGCTGATGATACTGTTAGTGCATTGAAGTATGAGGAATTTTTTAAATCCAGAATTATGGGCTCACTTCAGCTTGTGAAGTCTTTTGGCATGGCCAGATATGATTGCTCATACCTGTAAACCTAGCTCATACCTGTAAACCTAACTTGAGAGGAAGAATCACAATTCCAAGCTAGCTGGGGCAAAAAAATAACAAGACCCTATTTCAACCAATGCAGTCTGGTTGTGGTCTTACATGCCTATCATCCCAGCTATGCAGGAAGTATAAATGGGAGGATCAAAGTCCAGGCCAGCCCAGGCATAAACCTGAGACCCTATTCAAAATTATAACTAAAGCAAAAATAACTGGAGTCATGGCTCCAGTGGTAGAGTGCCTATCTAACAAATTCAAGGCTCAAAGTTCAAACGCCAGTACTACCAAGAAAATAAATAAATAAGTCTCTTAGTATGATGGCTGTATTGTGGTAGAGGAAAAACCAGAAAGAAATACCACTTTCAGAGCCATCGGTGAGTTTTGAAATTTGACATACAGAGATTGAGTGAAAGGCACCAGCTTTGAAGGAGCAGGAAGAGTATATAGTTAGATGGAAAAACTATGTTTGCTTGCAGTAATTTTTTTCTCTATATACTATTTCCCTCCATGCTCTCTTGTGTACTTAACCATTGCCCTTAAATCCGACTCTGGTGATACAACTTGTTTGCCATAAAATCTGCAAAAACTTCCTTTTGCTGAGAGCTCTCACTGACATTCAGAGGCTCTATGATCTGACTCACCCTTACCCAATCTTTCCAGCTTTGTTATCTCCTCACCTAACCTTCACTGCACCCAAATAGTAACCCACGTCTGCTGCCTGCACACATTCCATAATTTCCTTTTTTTCATTGCATCACTTCATAATCTTTCTATAGCTTGTGTTTCTCCCACATGGCTGCATAGCTGTGTTTCAAGGCACCTTTAGATTATATCATTCATTCAGAACTTCTGTACACCTTTTGGTCAGCACAGGAGTTTCTCCCTCCCCTGGAATTTAGTAGGAATCTATTATCTTCTTAATAAATGATACTGATCATTCTCTAATTTTGTAAATATTTATATATTGTGTCTTCTGTAACTATAAACTCTCTGAGGATAAGATTTGTCCCTGTCTTTGCTGAATCAATCCCTACAGCATTTTGCATAATAAGTGAATAAATGTGTAAAAGTATCTTAGTGTTCATTGTATTTATTTTGTTTTTCCTGTGATTCACCTTTTTAGTAGCTAAATCGTTTGTCAATTAGTTTTAATTTAAAGGAGAAAGTTTAACCTTTCAACTTTGTCATTGAATTTTTTGTGTATGTATTATGCTTATATTCACAGCCCCATGCAATCATTCGTCATACCATTAGATCTACAAACAGAAATGCCAGAGCTGAACGGACAGCTTCAGAAATAAATTGTATGTGTTTGGTATACATTTTTCATTGGTGGCTTTGGAGGGTTGAGCTTGGTATTCTTGTATTATTGTTAAGTTACAAAATCTCAGACTAATTGAGAGTACAAACTATATCAGAATATCTTTAATATGGGTTGCTTTTCTGGTTTTGTTGGAATTCCCTTAGTTTATCATTTTTAATTAGTTTTGAATTACCTGATAGAGGAGCTTGATCCTTCCAAATCTATTTTCACTTTCTCTAGAGTTTTCAACAAGACTTTTTCTCTGGGTAAACTCAAGTATCTTTTCTGGTATTATGGGCTCTCCAGTTGCTCAGTGTCCTTTTGGCTGTTTTCTAACTACTATTTCTACCTTACATGCCTTGATTTACTCTTAATATATAGCCAGAGATTTAATTCATTGAACAACTTTCTTATTTTTGGCACTTTGTCCTTCAGATTCCCACTACTTAATCAGCTCCAACTTCCACTCTTTGTTTTCTTCAATGAGAGAGACTTCTTTGGGATTTGCTTTCTTATGACCTACTTTGAGAAGCTTCCCAGGCAAAAAAATTAGGATTAATGTGGATCTTACCACAGCATATTTCCCTGCTCTTAAGAATCATAGTCCTGTTGTTTCTGCTGTTCCCTTGCTCCAACATAGTTGGCTCATTTAGTTCACTCTCTCTTTCCTCTCTGTGTCTCTCTCTCCCTCCCTCTCTCTTAATTGGTTGCATAAGGACAGATCAGTTTTGTTTTTGTTTTTTTTTAATTTCAGAATGGCTAGAACAGGGTCATCTTCTGGAGACTAATGAGAATATATAACAGAATGGACCAAAGACTCATCCAAATGCAATAGCAGGATTTTTCTTTTAAAAAGGTCAATTGGTATTCAGTTTACACACAGAGTTGAAGGCATGAGCAGCGTTCTGTGTCGTAAAGCATGGTTATAATAATTTTAGGCCAGTCAAAAGCAATCTTTTTTAAGGATACCTTTCTTGTTTGTTTTGATGTATTAAATGTTTATCTTATTTAAATTAAATCTCATTTTCTTTTCAGTATTATCAGTTGATAACTTACCATGCCTTTAAGTCTTTCAATTTACTAGCTATAAAAGTCTAATTATTAAAAAGTGTTACTTTATTTGTATATTTATGCCTTTTTTGTAATGTTTCTCCATACCTCCCTGCAGTATTCTAGTGACTGTAAAAAATATTAGTGAAGCGGTTCCATATGAATTGTAGTTTTTTAATTAAAATGTTATTGCCTGAAGTTAAACAAATTATTAATTACTTTAATGAAGTCTTTTTTTCCCCCAATACTGGGGTCAGAATTTAAGACTTTGCACTTTCTGGGAAGGCACTCTGCTATTGAGCCCTGCCTTCAGCCCTTCTCCTATGTGTTTTTGTACTTTGTTTTTCCTCCCTCCCTCCCTCCCTCCCTTCCTTCCTTCCTTCCTTCCTTCTTTTTTTGAGATAGGTCTCACTTCCCTACTAGATGTGCACCTGAGTGTCTTTCTGCCTGTTTTAGGTGTCCTGCTGTAGCTACAGTAACAGGTTCGTGCCACCATGCTCATCTTCTGTAGAGATGGACTGCCATGGACTTTTTGAGTTTCATGGACTTTACTATGACTAGCTTAGAACCACAGTCCTCCCAGTCCCAGCCTCACACATACCTAAAAGAATATGCACATACCACTGATACCTTGCTTATATTATTGTTTAAAGTGGGTACTGCATTTTAATGGAATGTCTTCCAATCTTTTATTGACACCTTTTTTTTCACTTGTAGAATTGCATGATTTATTTTTTTTCTTTTTTAATTAATAAGTTTTTTTTTAATTGTGAAAGTACCATACAGAGGGGTTACAATTACATGAGCAAGGTAATTAGTACATTTCTTATCAAGCATTATTGCCTCCTCCTTTGTTTTCCCTTACCATCCTTATTGACACTTAAAATTTTTTTTTTTAGTTTATGTGGCACTGAAGCCTCATTCATGCTAGACAAGCACTCTACCACTAAGCCACATTCCTAGCCCTATGATTTATCTTTTTTGCTCAATATAATGAAGTATGTCAGTACTTTGCATTGCTTTTTAGAAATCTTGTTTTTAGAAATTGCTACAAATCTTATTTGAAAGCATTTTTCTAAGTGCTGTTTGCTGAAATTATATTTCAGAATCTTACATTTCTAATTCAGATGTGAATGTTAGGGGCAAAGTTTTGGCCATAGTCACATTAGGTTTTAGAATTTTAAAATTCTTGTACCTTATAAGTAGGTACTAACCTATCTTTTTATCTATTTTAGAATATTTTATATAAAAAGTTACTCTTTGAATGTTCTGAAATGAATCTGACAAGGACAAACAAAATACTCAGAATATAATAATAGATTACTGAATACCACTGCAACATTTAATTTGCCACTAATCATTTATTCTTGTTACGTCAGATAGAGATAATTTTCTTAAGTTCTTCTCTTCTATAAAGTTTTATCCTGAATTAGTCTCAAAACAGAATCTGAACTATAGAGAAATTTTTCTGAAGTGATTCCATTGACATCTACTTCAAATGAATTTTTTTTTATCTTGTGTACATCAAATGTACTTTTTCATGGCCAGATTTAAATGAGGAATTAGGCATATATGTTAGAAATAGTCCAGATTTTTACTTTATTTTGGTCAGCATAAAGAAAGGAGTTTCTTTAGAGTTAAAAAATAAAAATATTTTGTCTCCTGTTTCTTGTCTTTTCTCTCCCCACTCCCACCAATATACAAACCTCTTATTATATTTCTGAGATTAACCATTTAAGATACTGAGTTTATAATATTTGTTTTGTATTTTGCAGTTGATAGATTACAATTTGAACCTCCCCTAAGGAAAGAAACTGAAGCACGGGATGAAATGGTAAGAACAATGGCTTCTATAGTATTTTCATATTGAAATTTTAGAAAACTTAGAATATTAAGATATTAAGTTCACACTAAAATTTGAAAAAGTTGATAATGACATTTATTTGGACTATAGTATAATATCATACTACTTCAAACGTTCATTTCTTTCCTCTTGAGTCTTTTGAAAGATTTATATGTAGGTATTAAACATTGCATTGGATATTCAGCTTTAAGCTCTCAAGATCTTGTATCAATTTGGTTAGTTTGTGGTAAATAAAGTTTTGCATTTCCTTACTATTTTGTGGGCTTGAGTTCTGGGCCTCCCTCTCTGGCTTTTTCATGCAAGACTGGCATTCTGCAACTTAAGCCACACCCCACTTCTGGCTTTTTGCTAGTTAATTGGAGATAAGAATCTTGGGACCTTGTCTTCCTGGGCTAGATTTAGATCATGATCCTTGATCCTTGGATCTCAGTCTTCTTAGATCTGAGTAGCTAGTATTACAGCCATGAATCCCTAGTGTCTTCTTGCGTTTTATCTGTGGAGCTGAGGATGTAGCTTGGTATCAGAGCCCTTGCCTTGCATCCACAAAGCCCTGGGTGCTATCCCCAGAAAAACTGAGACCAAAAAGTGTCAGTTACTTGTTAACCCTTATCCAAACATTTATTGATAAGATAATGTTACAGTTGGCTAGAAGTTTTCTTCCTATTTTTACCCCATTTTTTCTTATGAGGAGTAAAGTCAAGGCCTCAGATTTGCTAGGCAGATAGTCTACCACTTAAGCCATAACTTCAGTCCTTTATACATTGTATGCATTGTATACATTTAAGATGAGGTCTCCACTCATGCCCAGCACACCATTCCCACCCTCACCCCCAGACTTTGATCCTCCTACCTGTGTCACTAGGGAAGATAGACACATGCCTTTGTGCCCAAACATTGTGCTTCCTCATATCTGGGATAACAGGCTCATAGGCTCATGCTACCACATCTAGCCTTTGCTTGAAAAGGAGGTTCAAGAGCTTTTTTTTGCTCAGAGTGACCTTGAACCATGAGCTCTCAATCCCTGCCTCCCAAGTAGCTAGGATTATAGGCTTGAGCCTGACTTTATCTTTGATTAATAAAAGACAGTTTTTAGAATGTCGTGTTAATGAATTTCCTCATTCTTAACATTTGGATGTAGTGTTGTTCTTACTGTATGTGTTTCTGTTTTATTCTCCATGGTGTAATGATACAAATCATTCAGCTTTTGCTTTAGAACATACTGCCATATTGGTAAAGAGAGCTTGATACACACACACACACACACACACACACACACACACACACACACACACACACACACACATACACACACACACGTAGTATGTTTGTGGAATTTCTTAAATTTATGTTAACTGATATTGATTAGGTCATTGCCTTAACTATATCAAATGGCAAAGTAAATCTAACTGGAGATTTAAAAATCTAATTAACAGTCATGAAAATGGAGTTTTTCTTATAAAATATCTGTAAGCAAATAAAACGGCAAGCATTAACATTTATTATTGTGAAAATAACACTTAAAACTATATTTTTAACCTTTACAGGGAATATCATCAGATTCAAACTTTATATTACAGTGGAATCCTTTTGTTGATGGTTCAAATACTGGCAAGTAAGTTGGTTTTGAAATTAGTAACTGTATTTTACTTAGGCTAACAATTACTTTATTTCACTTGGTTATTCTATTACTCACAAAACACTATTGGTTGAAAGGGGTAATTTATCTTGCTAAGCTTTGATTTTTATTCCTAAAAATAGTTGTTATCCTAGCTACTCAAGAAACTGAGATATGGAGGACTGTAGTTCAAGGATACCCTGAGTAGAAAGATCCACTAGACACGATATCCAAAATAAACCAGCAAAAAAGCAGGGCTGAAAGCATGATTAAAGTAAAAGAGTGCCAGCCTAGCAAACACTGATTTCAACATCAGTTCTCTAAAAAATAAAATAAAAATTGTCATTGTAAAGCTTCTGACTTGTTTTATTGTCATAAAGCATTATGTACTTACCATTAAGGTTGTTATGTTTGCTTTAATCAGAACATACTATGTGCAATAATATTATAGAAAAAGATGAACTGCCAGATGTCATGGGGGGAAAAAACTGTGGTCAGCCCTAGTTCTTCCTTCAGTAATTAAGCAAGGAAGCTGGCCTCAATGAATTGTTACTTACCTGTTTGTGCCTTCCAAGCTATTCATTTTAGGTCTTATAGATCTGGAGCCTATGAGCCAAATCTGTTTCTTGCCTATTTTTGTGTAGCCTTGTACTAATAATGTAATTTCCTACTAGGAGCTTTTGAGTCATACCTGTTAATTGCAAACTACTGGGAGGGTGAGGATGGATCAGTTCTAGGCCAGTGTGGGCAAAATAGTCCAAAAGAGTCCATCTCATCACAGGAAATGTGAACGTAGTGGTAGGCACCTGTCATCTCAGCAGTGACAAGGAGAGAATCCTAAAATATGTGGATTGCTGTCCAGGTACCTGCCCAGGCAGGAAATGAAAGAACTGCACAGCCAAATGCTAGTGGCTCATGCCTCTAATCCTTGCTACTCAGGAGGCTGAGATCTCAGAGAATCATGGTTCAAAGCCAGCCCAGATAGGAAACTCCATGAGACTCTTATCTCCAATTAACCAACAGAATAAACAGAACTGGAGCTGTGGCTCAAAATGATAGAGAGCTAACCTTGAGCCAAAGAGCTCAGGGATAACACCCCAGCACTGAGTTCAAGTCCTACAACAAACAACAACAAAAAGAACTACATAAAATAGGGCTGGAATTTTGGCTCAGTGGTAGAGCAAGTGTGAAACTATGAATTCAAATTTTATAGTACCTCAAAAAAAAAGTATTTACCTTTTCTAATAGTTGGGGAAATGTTCTTCTGTGAAATTCAAATTTCACTGTCCATAAATAAAAGTTTATTAGAATGCAATCATGCTTATTTTCTTTAGGTATTATTTATAACTGCCTTCACACAACATCTGCAGAGTTGTATGCCATGTAATACTTAAAATACTTATTTTCTGGCCCTTTATAAAAATGTTGCCAATCCCTATTATTGAGATTAGAATCTCTGTGTGTTAACAGTATGCTATATCTGTGCTTCTGAAACTTTGATATATCTAACTCTTCAATATGTTTTTGATCCAGAGTTCTTGTTAAAATGCAAATTCTGATTCATAGGCCTCATGTGCTCATTTATAAAAGTTATCAAGTGAAACTCTTACTTTTTTTGAGTAAAAATCTACTTTTATATATTTAGTTTCCATTAATTTATGTTCTTGAGGGGTACAACATTACACCAATTCTGTATCCAGTAACCTTAGCAGAAAGGTTGCTCAAAATCTGGCACTGTTAGCCAGGCACTGGTGGCTCACTCCTGTAATCCTAGGTACTCAGGAAGCTAATATCTGAGGATCCAGGTTCAAAGCCAACCCAGAAATCACTCAGAAAACTGGAACTGGCGCTATGGCTCAAGTGGTAGAGCGCTTGCCTTGAGCTGAAGAACTGAGGGATAATTCCCAGGCCCAGAGTTCAAGCCCCACAACTGACCAAAACAACAACAACAAAAAACTTGGCACTATTTCCACTAGCAGGATTACCTTCCCCTTAGATTACTCTACTTTTGATCTCTGTGCTACCAGGTGTTACTATAGTAGTTTTTGCTTTACACACATTGCGCATCACTTGTCCAAGTAAAATTCAGTTTCATCTTGGGCACAAATGCTTTCAGTTTTAGGAAGAGCTGTGTGCTCCCTTTGATTCTTCCTTTCCTTCCTTTATGGGTGGCATTGGAATTTGAAGTCAGGGCTTCACACTTGCTAGGCTGCTACATGAGCCATACTCCCATTTTTAGTGCATTTTAAGTTTATCTTTATTTTATGTTACAATTATTTATCACCATCTAAGTTATATTTATCTCTGTGTATTAGATCAACCTCAAAACGTGCAATACCACCTCCCCTACCTCCTAAGGTGAGCTGCTTAAAGACTTTTAACAATGAATTCTTGTTTCAGTAACATTTTTCAAATGATTTTGACTTTGTTCACAATTGTCTTTAGTATATTTTAGATAAATACTGTTTGCTTCAGGAAGATGAAAATGTAAACTGTAGGAAGGAAAATTTTGTAACAAAGATTATGTTTAGTAGGTATTAGAAAAATTATTATTCATTTGAGAAAATACTTGACTACATGGAGGAAAGGTAAAACCATTTATGATACTTGTCTGTTACTACATTTGACCTCATTAGAACTATTCTTCATTAAATAATTGATTATTTATTATCAGTTTGGATGTGGAAGATTTTTATAAATCACATGTGAAGTTCATAATTATGTTGGTAGAGTAACTCAATGCTTGCTTGTTTTATTAACTTAGCACAGAAAAAAAACCAGGGATAGCCTTTACCTCTAAAAGGTTTAGATACCTACTGATATTTAAAAGTATTTTCTTGTCTTGTACAGCCAAGAATAAATAGTTACCCTGAGGACAACTTCCCAGATGAAGAAAAATCATCAACTGTAAAACGTTGCCCTGATTCAGAGAACAGAGCTCCTCAGGTTCTCAGAAGACAGAGTAGCCCAAGTTGTGGTCCTGTAGCAGATACATCCTCTATGGGTATGGCTAGCAGTGTCAGAAGCCCTGGAGTGCATACGACTAGATACTGTGATCTGGGTAAATCAATTAGAAGTGAAAAGAAAGACATTTTTTTCTTGTGCTAAAGGATTTTTTTTCTTTAGTTTCTTTGGTTCCTATGAATGGTTTGAAGCTTTGCAAATGTTCTTTGTAAATGAAGCTTTGTAAATTGAAGTCCACATGGAGGGCTATAAATAGATTCATTTCACTTCAACTCTAATAATCACCTAGAAAGTATTATAAAATAGAAAATGAATGTGTGTTACTGCTCTCAAGGGTCTTGGGAATTATGGAAGTTATGTGTGTATATATATATATATATTATATATATATATATATATATATATACACACACACACACACACACACACATATACACATACAGCTGGACTAGCTATAGCGGTATACACCTGTAATCTCAGCAGTTGGGAGAATGAGGCAGGAGGAGTATAAGGTTGCATAGCTAGTTCAAGGCCAGCCTGAGATCATCTCTATAAGACAGCTTCTAAAATAATAAATGTATTTAATGGAAGACTTGAGCTTTCTGAGGGAGATAAGGGAGGGCTCTTGTAGGATACTAAAGGTCTTAAATCAATGCTCAGGAAAATAAGAATGAGTAAATACATTGAAGCAGGAAAATCTGACTTGTATTTGCAGTACAGCCTAACATGGTGTATGATACTGTGTCAATAGATTGGATTTCATTTTTCTTTGCACTGTAGAAAGATGTATTTATTATTGTCATAGATTAAGAACACTTCTGAGCCAGGTGTGGTTGCTCACACATGTAATCCTAGCTACATAAAAAGCAGAGATGAAGAAAATCAGTTTGAGGCAAGCCTGGGCAAAAAGCTTGTGAGATTCCCATCTTAACCAATAAAATCTGGGCATAGTAGTATTATCTTAGCTACATAGAAGCATAAATGGGAAGATTACTTACCTGGACAGCCTAGGCATAAATGTGAGAACTTATTTTTTAAAAAGTAAAAGAAAAAGGACTGGTGGTCTGGTTTAAGTAGTCGTACCTGTGACGCCCCAAATTAAAGCCCTAGTACCAAGAACACTGCAGTGGATGCAGTGCAATCTCTGTAGACTCTAGAGAAAGACACACACAATAAATTTACTCACAGTAGAAAATATTCTCTTAAGGAACCACCAAAGGAAAGGAAGTAGTGGGGTGAAGGGGCATTTACTTTTTTAAGACTGTGCTTATTTGTGTGACCAACCTTTAATCATGATTCTCTTTAGGAAATGGTGATGGTATTTCAAAACTGATTAGTGAAAATACAGAAGGATCAGCACAGGTGCCACAGTTACCAAGAAAAAAAGACAAGAGAGACTTCCCTGTAAGTACAACACACATTTGGCAATTAGTTGAAGCTAATACTACATTTGTCATAGAGAGGAAATAGTCTTTTTAATTTTAGATGCAGATAGCCTGTTGTCCAACTGTTCCAGAAGCTGAGCACAGGGGGACTGACGGCCTGAAAGCCTAAACATTTGGAGGCAGCCTGGGCAGCACAGAAGTCTTCACCATTTTTTTTTTCTTTTTAGCTTAAATTTAAATAACTGAATTTTTTTCTTTTATTTTTTGAAAAGATTAAGAAGACTTCCATTATTAATAACTTTATTTTTCCCACAGAAACCAGCTATTAATGGTCTTCCACCCACCCCAAAAGTACTGGTAAGGAATATTTTCATGTGAACTATTAGCCATGTTTTAAAAATCTCTTTAGAAACAATAAGTATATTAGCTAGTAAGTATCTAGAGCCACTAAAAGAAAGGCTGTTATGAAATACAAACTTATTAAATGCATTTGTAGATCAAATCATATCCTCTAATTTGAATGAATTGATTAGAATTAGAAAGCAAGACAAGTATAGTGGTATATGTCTCTAATCCCATTACTTGTGAGGCTAAAACAGAAAGATTCTGAGTTCAAGGCCAACCTAAGTAATTTAGTGAGACTCTGCCTCAAAAAAAAAATTAGACAATTAGACAGTGTTATACTTTTTATAAATACTGGCAGTTAGATTCTCAGATTCACTTATAAAGGCTAGTTTAATTTTAATATGATGATATCAATATGTGCCCACTTCTATATGTGAGTTTAAAGCCATTTTCTCACTGGACTATGTACAATAGAAAGCAAAACATGTTAATCCTGTTACTTGCCCCCTTCAAGGAGTTATCTGTAACATGTTTCAAACAATCATATGAATGGGATGCTTTATAAATTGTACCTTTTTATTCTGTAGAAGATGTAGTGATTTGTTATCACTATTCTGTAGTTTACACTGTAGTTTTAATTACTACAATGTTATCAGAAAAAGAATCTATTGTTTTATATTAATTGTGTTTCTTTTTTTAATTATTTGTTTTATATAATTGTGTTTCTAAAGAAAAGTAAACTTAAAATTCCAGGAATATGTCATTTAATATATAGATGTTTGATAAATTTTATATTTACTCATAAACTAGTAGAATACAAAAGATTATGACTCTCTTAGTAGAAGGAATTAAATTATGTTAAAATACATATTTTGTTTTGAGGAAAACCATAAATATATACAAATAAGAGTAAGTTTGACATTTTTGATTTTCTAAGCATATTTAAAATGGTCTAATCAAGGAAGTCAACATTTCTTTCTTTAAAAATAAGATGGGAGCATGTTTCTCAAAAGTTTTTGGTGGCTGCCCTTTGAAAATTAATTGTGCAACATCTTGGATACATCCTGATACAAAAGGTAAGATTTCTGAACTTCATATATTTCTCATATAAGATATTTGTTATGGGAAAAGCTCCTAATATTAGTCAATGAACTGAGGCTGTTTACTTTAAAGGTAGATAGGTTTTTGTTTAAAAGTATTAGATTGAAATATGAGAATATGGGAACTATTCTTACTTAAAGGAGACTAAAGAAACTCCACAACTAATTGCATTCTTGGTTTGGAATTAAGTTGCTAGGATGATTTATAATTTCAACAAGGTCTAGAGATTACATAATACTGTTGTTTTGGTGTTGGTGTTCTATGGTTATATAAGACTTTTTCAAAAACCAATACACATTGAAATATTTAGGAGTTAAAGGGACTTTATGCTCATAGCTCTCCTTACATTGTCCTGAAAATAAAATAGATGTAGAGGAGAGAGAAAGAAAAATCATGAAAAAATAGCAAATGTGTCCAGCATTGATGGAATCCTACCTTAAGGCTATCCAGGAATTGTTTATATTACTCAACTTTTTTGTAAATCTGAAATAATACCAGAATAACTTTCATTTTTAATTGAGACCACACACAGACACATGTATGTACACACAGTAAGGAACAAACCCAGGGCCTCGTATATTCTAGGAATTTACTCTACCACTCAGGTAAATTCCCAGCCCTAGACTATATTTTTAAATTGAGGTGCATGATATATAGAGACAAAAATGGGGAATCATATAGTCTTTAATTTTATTTCTTCTCTGTCATTATCATATGACTTGGAAATATGTTTAACACTTGTAATTTTCAGCATTATCATTTGTAATAAGAATATTCTGATTCCTTTTGGAGGAAAGGAAGCCTATTTGTTTATCTGACACTTAGCAGGGGTAGTAGGTTCAGGAAGTGTTTGCTTCTGCTTCAATACAATAAAGAAAAGTCAAAATGGTCTGCTTTAAATGCCACTATTACAAAGCACAATTGAAAAAAATTTTTTTTGTTTAGAACTTTTTATTTGGTATAACTTCACACTTAAAATTTACAAAAATACTTCAAGAACCTCAGACCCAGAATCACCAGTTATTTTTGCCTATTTATTTACTTCTTTCTATCCACATATACATTTTCTCCTGAATACTTAAGAAATTTGGAAAGCTCATACTCCTCTACTTGAATTGTTCTACCATTGAGCTACAGATTCTTGTACCAAGAATCATTTCTTAGGCTGGGGTATTCAGTGGCAGTCTTTGCCTAGCCTATGAGAGGTCTTGAGTTCAACTTCTAGCAATATGGGGGTGGATGGGGAATTATCATATAACACAGTACAGTTAATAAAGATTAGAGCCAAATGTAGTAACCTATAATCCTAGCCCTTGACATAACAGGAGTCTGTCTTTTAAAAAAAATTGTCCCAACAGTGTTGTTTCTGTTTCTCTGATCCATTACATGTTATACTTAACCATGAATTCATATGCTCCATCACTTTTTTTTTTTTTTTTTTTGCCAGTCCTGGGGCTTAAACTATGGGTATGCATACTGTCCCATTTTCAAGTCTGGCTCTCTACCACTCAGGAAGCTAAGATCTCAGAATTGAGGTTTGAAGCCAGCCTGGGCAGGAAAGTCCGTGAGATTTATCTCCAATTAATCACAGAAGAAGCTAGAAGTAGAGTTGAGATCTCAGCTTCCTGAGTAGCTAGGATTATAGGCATTGAGCCACTGGTACCAGGCTACTCTTTATTTTTTTTAATGTTTATTTATTTTCATTTGTTTAATTTCTTTTTTAATGTTTTTATTGCCACAGTGATGTACAGAGGGGTTACAGTTATAGAAGTAAGGTAATAAGTACATTTCTTGTCAAACTTGTTACCCCTTCCCTTTGACATTTTTACATTTTAAATTATTTTTATTTTACATTTTTTACATTTTAAATTATTCCACATTTTTAAGCAGCAGTGCTAGGTCCTGTGTCCTTTTGTTTGAAGTATCCAAATCTGTGTGTGTGTGTGTGTGTGTGTGTGTGTGTGTGTGCGCGCGCGCACACACACATGCACACCTCTGGATTTATCTTTTACTTTTCTTGCCTTAGGAGTTAATTTTTCTTCAAGAAACTCTGGTGCGTTTTAAGAAGATTGTGTTTACATAAAACTAACATCTAAACACTAGATGTATTTGTTGATTGTTGTGTGTCATGATATATAATTTATATTTACTATATAGTTTCTTTGTTGTACTGTTTGCAGTATCTTGCAAAAAAATCCATCACTATAATAAAATATTAGGATATGATAATTATATTGAAGGGGCAGACAGAATAGTAAAGTGAGTGTGAGTTATCCAACAAAACATATCTGCTTTGAAAACATGAAAGATATTGGGGAAAGGTGATATGGCATGAAGTTTAGAAAATGGTTCTACATTGGATCGGTGGGTACATGGACTCAAATTCTTAATGTAAGAATGTAAAATATTATTTTAGTGAGTGATTTCAGGAAATGATAGTAAGTTCTGGTAATTGATGAACTGTTTCAGATCAGTACATTATTTTTGGAACTGAAGATGGTATTTACACATTGAATCTCAATGAGCTACATGAAGCAACTATGGAACAGGTAATGAAACATTTCAATTCAGAAAATCAGTTGGGCAAAATTTTCAAATAGCTTAATTTTATCCATTTCAATTTTATTGGTACATATTTAAAGGGGTAACATTGTACTGACCTTATTCATGTCAAAATATTTCCTAAAAATCAGAAAATATTTTTATAACAGTTGATTTTTGTTTTATGCTGTTTGGTCGTAGAAAGGAAACCCAAGGAAGGCCAGGAAAGCACTGCAGCACAGAGCCACACACCCACTGGTGCTATTTTAGAGTGTTGGAATTTGTAGATAAAGGATTTTAAGAGCAGAACATGGAAATATTTAACTATCTTCCTCTTTTTTCTTTAGCTATTCCCACGGAAGTGTACTTGGCTATATGTTATCAATAATACTTTAATGTCATTATCAGGTATGTATCACTTAAAATCGCAGATAAGTAGAGAAATGTTATTTTAGTAGATGTTGTATTAAAATATCATTCTGAGGAATTTGTAAGTAACTTTAAGACTTAGGGATGTTTTCTACTTATTTGGGAAAACTTTGAGAAAGGATCTTGTTTTCTGTGAAGTCCATTGCTCCCAGCATCTGACTACTGAGAGAGTAGTATAGTGATTAACATCTGAGCCAGATCCCTTCCACTCAGCCTCTTTAGTCACCTATAATTCTTGCCTGCCATGTAGTATTGACAATTGAAGAAGAAAGAGGATTGAGGCTGGGCACTGGTGGCTCAGGCCTGTAATCCTAGCTATTCAGGGGACCCAAATCTGAGAATCAAGGTTTGAATACATTTAAGCAGTAAAATGCTATAAGTGGATGTGTGGCTGGATTGGTAGAACACCAGCCTTGAGAGAATAAGGGACAACATTCAGGCCCAGAGTTCAAGCCCCAGTACCAGCACTTGCATACATGAGTGCACGTACACATACACACACACACACACACACACTGTTGTTGGCTTTTTTTCTGTGATTTTGAGCAAGTCACTTGCCCTTTCTTAGCCTCAAATGAAAGATGTCAAATGAAGTTGATGGGGTAATAAAAATAGTTTCATAAAGTTGTCAGAGAGCTAAATGATGATTCCATTAAATGATGATTTCAGTGCAACTTATTCTAATTTTGGTTATTGTAGTTTTTGTTTTTTTAGTGATTGTTGGCAGTGAATAAGTGGATGGGTTGCAGTATTTCCATACTTTTTTATTTTCATATATCAGTGTTTTAGATTTGAATAGCTACCTTAGAGATGTACTGAATGCTTTCATTCTAAGAGTAAAGTACCAAGATAATGATTATTTTTCTCTAGTGTAGATTCTTCAGGAATACATGTACTTGAGCTAATGACAAGGTCTTCCTAAAAGAACATGCTTTTTCTGCATAAATGATTTCTAAAAAACTGCATTGTGTATCACTATAACTCAGTCTATAACATGTCTTTGTATATCCATGCTTAACAATTTCTTTTCCCAAGTTGGCATCATGAGTGTTTATATATATTCTGTCCAGGAAAACTACTTGTCAAATATAACTAATATATGTATTATAAAACAATTACCAGATTGTCCACAGGGTCACGATGGCGCATGCGAGTAAATGGAGTCATGAACCTGGCTGGCGTTGTGCGCAGGCGCCAGCGGAGGCACTAGAGGTTATAGCTGTTGGCATAGTGCGCAGGCGCTGGGGGCGGGGACACAAGAGGTCATAACGGTTGCCGGTCGGCGTGGTGGCCATCCAGTTGGGCAGTCCCACCGCTGAGGAAATTGCCGCCTGGCTGTTTGCTTCGGGGCTGCTCCAGAGAGTCCACCAGTTGGGGGTGCAAAGTTCCTAACGGCTCCCCAGACCTCCCCTGGTTGTACTGGCATGGACCACATTACCGCCTCACTGTTTGCCACCTTGCTGAGTCCACAGATCTGGTCCTTAGGTGGGCCTTTGAAGACTTATTGCCTAGGCCTCAGGACTTGTTGCTGCAGGAGTAGCACATCCTAGGTGACTCAACTGGGAGAGGCCCCTTGGAAGACTAATAATACTAATATACAACCACTCCTGCTCCTAATTAAGGATTTACCATAGAAATTAACAGAAAGCCCCTTAGGAGGTGACTGGAGCTTGAGGCTGCACGGCCAGAATTGCTACAGGATTGTGATGTGGAGCATCTGAGGTGGTTAATAATGGCTCTTCATATCCCCATTAAAAATGGCCTCCATGGATACTAGAATACCCAAAAGAAGAACGAAACAATAGAAAAATCTAAAAATGTTGAAGAAGGGACTGGGAAGTTGGCTCAGTGGTAGAGCGCTTGCCTTGCATGCCTGAGGCCCTGGGTTTGATTCCTCATCACCACATGAGCAAAAAGAAAAAAGCCGGAAGTGGCGCTGTGGCTCAAGTGGTAGAGCTCTAGCCTTGAGCTGAAGAGCTGAGGGACAGCGCCCAGGCCCAGAGTTCAGGCCCCACAACCAGACCCCCCCCCCCCCAAAAAAAAAACAACTTGGCAACGAGAAGAACTTTACGTTGTCCAGCTTTAATCCAGGCTTTTCTGAATTTTCAAGAAGCTACCAACGAATCTGAACGTAGTACAGCAACGGAGGATAGCAAAGCTAGTTGTAATCCAACGGGCTTTGCTAAGGGTCTAGAGCCTGAACCAATAATTGGTGCTACAGGAAATGAAGAATTGATGTTCTTCATGAAGTGGAAAGATTCAGATGAAGCTAATTTGGTGCAGGCAAAAGATGCTATTGTTAAATGTCCTCAGATTGTAATTGAGGATTTTTTGTTGTTTTTAGATATGTAAATCTGAATATAAAACCAATCTTTAATAGATTTGGAGATGGTATTCCCTATCCTGCTGAAAAATTGAACATTAGTAAGTCCAATCATGTGACAGGAAAGGGGGGAAAAATGACTTTTTTTTTTTTTTTTTTTGGGTCGGTTGTGGGCCTGGGCACTGTCCCTGAGCTCTTCAGCTTAAGGCTAGCACTCTACCACTTGAGCCACAATGCCACTTCCAGATTTTCCTGCTTATGTGGTGCTGAGGAATCGAACCCAGGGCCTCATGCATGCAAGGCAAGCACTCAACCACTGAGCCACTGTCCCATCCCCAACAGTATTATTTTTTAAGATCATATACTTCATTGTTACCTGTAACTTACAGATGGGTTTATTGGCTTTATCTCTGAACTCCATCCATTGCTATTTGCAAGCCCTGTGGAATGCTCAACACCATGACTTTGAGAAGAACAGGCATGCAGTAGTGTTGCTGCATCCCACAACAGGACAGCTCTGCCCTAGCTTCCCACTGTGACTTTTTCTGTTGTGGGCATTTATTGAGTAACCATGTTTTAACCGTCATCAACACTCAGTTTTAGAAACCTTGGTTCCACCAGAAGAACCTCCTGCCCATGGAATAGAATTTGTTGGTTCAGAGAACCTATATGCTCACTTCTCTTCCCATGTCGTCGCACTTTCCTCTTTCCAACACCATGGCTTCTCCAGTACAGAAGGAGCCTCAGAGCCCGTGCTCTAACACCACAGAGGCAACCCAAGTCATATCATTACTTCATAGTGTGACTTTAGGAAAATGCTTCATCTTTCCCCACCTCCATTTTCTTTGTGTCAAAATCCTAGCGTAGATTGTGGATAGCTATTGGGGATTCAGTGAAGTCCAGGAAACGTTGCCTTCTCTCTCATATCTTTTTTTTTATTGTCAGAATACCGTACAGAGGAGTTACAATTACATGGGCAAGATAACGAGTACATTTCTTATCAAGCATTGTTGCCTCCTTTTTGTTTCCCCTTCCCATCCCTTCCCATACTCCCCCCCATCTCCCCCCACCTGATCCTCCCCCCCCAAGTTGTAAAGTTCATTTTTCCTCTTGCATTTCTTGAAAGCAAATATCATGGGGCCTCTGGCAGTTCTTTTGCTATAAAGAATACTGACTTTCTGGAGTAATTAGTATATTGTACAGGATTGCTTTGTGAAATGTACAAATGATACTGCCTATGCAGCCTTGTTTTATTTCCTCTGGTTTGTACTATTGTTAAAAAACATTGTATTATAGAACTATTCAGATATTTTCAATATAAACATGTATTGTTTCCATAATATAGATGTATGGAATATATTTAGATAATAGACACATTACTTGAAAAGTTTTGCATTGACAAACTGACAGAAGTCTAGGTCAATTAGTAAATGTTGTAACCCAGTGAGCCGTAAATTGATGGTAAGGACGTAAAAATGGAAACCGGTCTCCAAAAAGTGTACACTTTAAACTTTCTCAACTGCTGCATATATGTGACCTGAGCTCTCCTTCTCCATCCCCTTCATTCTGCCCCCTAAAATATAAATTGAATTTCTAAAATATAACTGATTTTAAAGGAGAAGGTTCTCTTGTGGTTTTAGTTGGGGAGTAATCTTTCATCAAAAAAGTGTAGTTTTTGCAAATAAAAGTAGACTCTCTCTCTCCTAGGAGGGTGGGGGGCGACCCACAGCCTGGCACCATGGCCATGATGGCCTTTTAAGTCTTAGATCAGGGTAGAGTCACACCTTCCTGAGTTTCACCACCAAGTTTAGCAACAGGATTCTACTTCCCTGCCCAGTACTCCCTGAGAAGTGCCTGATGATGCTGATGTGCTTAACAGACACAAGAACAATCTTCATTATAAGCCATAAATGTACATAATCTTTTTTTAAAAAGATCATATTCACTTAACTACAAGCCAGTTTTACTTAAATCAAGACCATCCAAAAATATTCTGCCAGGCATTCATGAAATCTGATATTAGAAATCAGTTGAATTATGGTATACTTAAAAAGCCATGAGACATTTCTTTTGCAATAAATAAGGCAGTGGCTATTACTCATTTGTAGCTTTTTTAAAATAAGCTATCAAATCAAATCTGCCCTTTCTCCCTTCTTAATGCCAGCAAAGATCATTTTTGTTCCAGGGATGTACTTTTTGGGATTCTCCAAGTACTCCCATCAGTGATCCTCTCTATGTGATGCCTTTGTTCTTGTTGGAATCTGTGTAAGTGAATCCACATGCTTGACCTGTCTTCCCACCAAACAGACCATGAAGATTAAGCCCAGTCTAATGGTGTGGCACTGGGCACACTAATGAACAAAAATCTTCTTGCCTTTCTCAGCATCACCCATTTTGCATTCACTCTTTCATCGCTATCACAGAAGGATAACAGTTCCAAAGCCAGACACCTCGCTCTCTGTAATTGATTTTTATGAACAGTATAATTTGGGATCCTTCCTCAGAAGACAATGCTCAGTGATAAATACATATACATGTTTGTATATATGTGTGTGTGTGTGTGTGTGTGCGTGTGTACCTACATATGTATACATTTACATATATTTACATGGTTCTTATGTTAATAGTTTGAAATAACTACAGTCTAATCAAATTTGATATGTTTTGAAAACAATTATCACTCAAGATTTTTTTACCTATTGCATTCAAAAACAGTATTAACAGTTTGGTGTGTTTTTTTTTTTTGCATGTTTTTCTGTTTTGCTTGGTCTCTGAATATTACTGGACTCTTCATTTTAGAAGGTAATCATTAATTTTTTGACTTGAAAATTATATTCCTCTGCTGTAAATGATGCTAATAAAGATAACGTGTTTCTCTTTTACAGGAAAAACTTTTCAACTCTACTCTCATAATCTTATTGCTTTGTTTGAACAAGCCAAAAAGCCAGGCCTTGCTGCCCATATTCAAACTCATAGGTTTCCAGACCGCATATTGCCAAGGTACAAAATACCATTTGATTCTAATGAGAGTGAAGGGAATTAGTGTTTCTTTGTATATCAGTCAAAAAAGCCCTTATTTTTCTTAATTTTCAAGGTAATTTACACTAATTTACATGTTTCTAAATTTAATTATTCACAAAAAGTATTCATAAAAGTATATTCATAAAAGTATTCATAAAAGTTTGATAATATAGATTATCAGGCCCTACCTCAATCCTGTAAAATCAGATAGTCTGAAATCAAGGTCCAACTAGTGTTTTTAGAACTCCTTTCTGTCCCAGTTCTGATACATCTGGTTCATAGATCACACTACAACCATTACAATACAGTACATTTGTATTGTCTCATGTTTTCAGAAAGTTCGCTTTAACAACAAAGATTCCTGATACAAAAGGCTGCCACAAATGTTGTATAGGTAAGTAAATGCTATTTCTCAAACTGGACAATTAAAATTTCTAATACTTTTTTCCTTTTTTTAAAAATAATTTTTTATTGAGATTAAGTGATTACATAAATTTCACAAATTCACAGTATTGTGGGATAGTGATACTTAAAGTCACAAACATTTTAATCTTCACAAGGCAAATTGTCATCATGTTCTATAAAGTTTGTGAATTTATGAGCTTTGACAATACAACTATTTCTTCCACATTGGGTGATATGTACATTTCTTTCCTTTTACTTAATGTAAGCTGTTCCCTCTTTCCCATTCATTCTCTCCCTCTCATCATTGTCCTTGAGTTACTTAATTTATTTTCATCAATGTCCAGTGCAGCTGAATGGGCCCTTTCGCTGTATTTTTTCCCCCGATTCCCTCTGATTCTGTGCCCTCCTCCTAGCTTCCCTCAGATGTGCACAAATATATGGCACATATGAGGTCAAGAACATGGATTCATTTAGAAATGATAGGACAAATTAAGTAGATGTCCTTTGTTTCTTGAGTCCTATTTACTTTGTCATATCTCCTTGAATTTTGGATTTAACATCCACATATCAGGGAGACCGTGTGCTATTTGTCTCTTTGTTCTTGGCTTGCCTTGCTCAAAATAATTTTTTCTAGTTCCATTCATTTTCTTGTGAATGCCATTATTTTGTTCTTTCTAATGGCTGCATAATAGTCCATTGTATATAGGTACCCAATTTTTGGATCCATTCATCTGTAGTAGGGCATATGGGTTGTTTCTTTTTTTTTTTTTTAATTTAAATTTAATTTTATTTGTGAACATACTGTACAGAGGAGTTACAGTTACATGGGCAGGATAATGCGTACATTTCTTACCAAGCATTGCAGCCTCCTCCTTTGTTTACCCTTCACATCCCTTCCCAGCCTCCCCCTTCCCCCCCTAATCCCAATCCTTCTCCTTCCCCCCCTTCCCTCCCCTTCCCCCCCCACCCCCACACCAATGTTGTAAAGCTCGTTTTGGACATGACAACTTGTACTTCTCATTGTTGCAACAGGTCCACCTGTATCCTTAAACAACTGGTTTTTCCATATGGGTTGTTTCTATATCTTAGCTATTGTGAACAGTGCTGCAATAAACATGGAGGTGCATGTGTTCTTGTATCCTGATTCCTGTTGCTCAGGGTAGATACAAGTGGTATGGCTGGGTCAAAGGTGAGGTCTATATTTAGCTTTCTGAGATACCTCCAGACTGATTTCCAAAGTGGTTGTATTAGTATACATTCCCACCAGCAATGCAATAGGATTCTTCTTTCTCTGTATCCCCTCCAGCATTTGTCATGAGCTGAATTTAGAATGTGGGCCATTCTGACTGGGGTAAGGTGGTATCTCAGGGTTGTTTTTATTTGCATGTCCTTCACAGCCAGGGATGACGAACATCATGTTTCTCTGCCATTTTTATCTCTTCTGAGAAGTCTGTCTTTAGTTTTTTGCCCATTTAATGATTGGTTTGTTAGATTCGGAAGAGATTCATTTCTTGACTTCCCTGTATATAATGGGTATTAGGCCTTTGTCTAATATATTGCTGGTAAGTATTTTTTTCCCAATTCATTGGCTATCACTTCTAGTTTGGTAGCTATGTCTTTAGCTGTGCAGAAACTTTTTATTATAAGGTAATCCTACCTGTCGAGTCTCGCTTCAATTTGTGACCTTGGGACTCTGTTCAGGAAGTTTCTGCCTGTGCCTTTAAGTTCATGTGTCTCTCCTACTCTGTCCTGTAGTAGTTTCAGAGATTCAGGTTTGATGTTAAGGTCTTTAATCCATTTTGAGTTGATGTTAGTGCATGGTGACAGGCTGGGGTCCATTTTTAGTTTTCTGCATGTGGCTACCCAGTTTTCCCAGTACCAATAGTTGAAGAGGCTATGTTTCTTCCACTGATGTCTTTGGCTCTTTATTTTTGTTGGTCATGGGGCCTGAACTCTGGACGTGGGCGCTGTCCCTCAGCTCTTCAGCTCAAGGCTAGTGCTCTATCACTTGTGCCACAGTACCATTTCCAGCTTTTTCTGCTTATGTGGTGCTGAGAAATCAAACCCAGGACCTCATGCATACAGGGCAAGCCCTCTACCACTGCATCACCTTCCCAGCCTTGTCTTTGGCTCTTTTGTCAAATATTAGCTGACTATAAGTATGTGATTTTATTTTTGGATCTTCTAATCTGTTCCATTGGTCTTCGGGTCTGTTTGGGGGCCAAGACCAAGCTGTCTTTGTTATTATGGTTCGATATTAGAGCTTGAAATCTGGTTTTGTGATCCCTCCTGCATTGTTTCTTTTGCCTAGAATTGCTTTGACTATTCTAGGTCTTTTGTTGTTTCATATGAATTTTTGGATTGTTCCTCTATTTCAGCAAAGAGCGTCATTGGGACTTTGATGGAAATTGCATTGAATTTGTATATCACTTTTGGTGTATGACCATTTTCACAATATTAATTCTACCTATCCAAGAACACGGAAGATCTTTCCATTTCCTGATGTCCTCTTTGATTTCTTTCTTTAGGCTTTTATAGTTTTCATTAAATAAGTCCTTTACATCTTTGGTTAGGTTAATTCCTAGATTTTTTTTTGAGGTTATTGTGAATGGGGTTGTTTCCCTGATTTCCCTTTCTGCTTGTACATTGTTGGTGTACAAAAAGGCAATTGATTTTTGTGAGTTAATTTTGTATCCTACTACTTTGCTGAAGTGATTTATAAGTTCTAGGAGTTTGGGAGTGGAGTTTTTAGGGGTTGTTAAGGTATAATATCATGTCATCTGCAAATAGTAATAGTTTTAATTTTTTCCTTCTCTATGTGGACCCCTGTAATGTCCTTTTCTTGCCTTACTGCTCTGGCTAAGGGTTACAGAGAAGCGTGGGTATCCTTGCCTTGTTCCTGATTTTAGGAGAATTGGTTGTAGTTTTTCCCCATTCAGTATATATTGGCTATTGGTCTGTCGTATATGGCTTTTATAGTTTTAAGGAATGTTCCTTCTATCCCTGTTTTCTCCAGAGCTTTTAACATGAATGGGTGTTGTATTTTATCAAAAGCCTTTTCTGCATCAATGGAGGTAATCATGTGGTTCTTGACCTTGGGTCTGTTGATGTGTTGGATTATATTAATTGATTTACGTATGTTAAACTATCCCTGCATCTCTGGGATGAGCCTACTTGATCATAATTATATGTTTTTTTTTGTATGCTTCTGGATTCCATTGGCTAAAATTTTATTGAGGACCCTTACATCTGTATTCATCAAAGAGATTGGTCTGTAGTTCTCTTTTTTTGTTGGATCTTTGCCTGGTTTGGGGATGAATGTGATCTTGACTTCATAGAATGAGTTTAGGATTTCTTCCTCTGTTTCTCTTTCATTGAAATGCTTGAGGAGTATGGATGTTACTTCCTCCATAAAGGTCTTCTAGAATTCCGTAGTGAGTCCATCTGGGCCTGTGCTTTTCCTGATTGGAAGACTTCTGATTACTTTCCTCGATCTCTTTGTAAGTTATTGGCTTATTTAATTGATTTATTTCTTCTTGGTTCAAGTTGGGCAATTTGTAGTTCTCTAAAACTTCATCCATTTCTGCTAGGATTTTCTTCCTTAGTGAGTATAGATTCTGGAAATGGATTCTTATGATTGTTTGGGTTTCTTGGATGTTTGTTGTAATTTTTCCTGTGGCATCCCTGATCTTAATGATTTGGGTCACCTCTTCTTTTTTTAGTTAATATTACCAGAGGTCCATCAATTTTATTTTTTTCAAAAAAACAGCTTTTTGGTTTAATAATGTTATTTATAGTTTTATTAGTCTATCTCATTAATTTCAGCTCTTATTTTGGTTATCTCCCTCCATCTAGTAACATTGGGTTCAATTTTTTTCTTGCTTTTCTAGCAGTTTTAGTTGCATCATGAGATTATTTACTCAGTCTGTCTCTATTTTCTTGATGTGTGCACTGAGAGGAATACATTTGCCCCTCAGGACAGCTTTTGCCATGTCCCACAGGTTTCTTTGTAATGTATATTCATTTTCATTGAATTTTAGAAACTTTTTAATTTCTTGATTAATTTCTTCTGTGACCCAGGTGTTGCTCAGAAGTGTGTTCAGTTTCCATGTATTTGAGTAATTTCTACAGAATGCTTTGTTATTGAGAACTAGCTTGATTCTACTATGGTCGGATAGAACACAAGGGATTATGTCGATCATCTTGTATTTGCTTATATTTTTTGTGTGAGCTGTTATATGATCTATTTTGGGGGAAGTTATATGGGCTGCTGAGAAGAATATTCTGGCTGGGTCGTTGTTGTGTGGAAAACTCTGAAGATGACTATTAAGTCCATTTGAGAGATGATACCATTTAATTCACAGATTTCTTTGCTAATCTGGTTGGTAGACCTGTCCCTTGGTCAGAGCTGAGTATTAAAGTCTCCTAGCGTTATATTTGGATCTGTTTTTTTCTGTTAAGTCTGAGAGTATTTGCTCAATGTGTTTGGGTGCTCCAATGTTTGGAGAGTATAAATTGATAATGGTGATATCCTCTTCATGGATTGTTCCCTGTATTAATATGTAGTGTCCTTCTTTGTCTTTTTGCATTGATTTTAATGAAAAGTGTATTTTGTCGCATATCAGAATGGCAACTCCTGCCTTCTTGCTGGGGGCATTTGCATGGTAGATCTTCCTCCATCCCTTCACTCGGAGTTTGTTTTCATCTTTGGCTGTGAGATGGATCTCTTGAAGACATCAAATGGATGGATCTTTTTTTCTGGTCCAATCTGCAGTTCTTTTTCTTTTGATGGGTGAATTGAGTCAATAAATATTTATGGTTATGCAGAGGTACATTGTGTTTGCTGTCATTTTCCTGCTTCCTACGTTTTTCTTCTTTCCTTTCCTACTGTGCTTACTAAGTTAGTCTAATGATACTGTCTAATGTGGATCCCTGATCTTGATTGTTTTCTTCAGATTGTATTCCCCCGCTTAATATTCTTTGTAGTGCTGGCTTATTGTTTATGAATTCACTTAGTTTTTCTTTATTATCAAAAATTTTAGTTTCCCTGTCAAATGCAAATGCTAGCTTTGATGGATATAGCAGTCTGGGTTGGCAGTTATTGGTTCTCAGGGCCTGGATGGTACTTTTTCAGGCTTTCCTTGCATTCAGAATCTGTGTGGAGAGATCTTCAGTGATACTGACTTTTTTCCCATTATAGTGTAGCTCCTTCTTTGCTTTTGCCACATGCAAGATTATTTCTTTGTTACACAGATCTAGTGTTTTTACTATGATGTGCCTAGAATTGTTCCTCCTGAGATCCTGTTTGCTAGGTGTTCTGTGTGCTTCTGTTACATAGGTGAGATTTTTCTCTTTTAAGATTGGGGAAATTTTCAGTGATAATCTTATTGAATAAGTGTTGCATCCCTCTATTCTGCTATTTCTCACCTTCGTTGACCCCAGTTATACAAAGGTTAAATTTCTTGGCATTGTCTACTTGTTCTTGGACTTCCCTTTGGCATATTTTGAGTGTTTTTTCCATATCTGTGACTTTTTTTTCCAGTTGCTGCATTTTGTCTTCAGTACTTGATATTCTATTTTCCATTTCATTCACTCTTAACTATGGATTCCATTGTGATTTGCATGGACCATTTGTGATTTCTTTTGTTGGTGGTGGTCATGGGACTTGAACTCTGGGCCTGGGCACTGTCTCTCAGCTCTTTGGCTTAAGGCAAGCACTCTGCCATGTGAGCTACAGCACTACTTCTGGTTTTCTGGTTGTTAACTGGAGATAAGATTCTCACAGGCTTTCCTGCCTGGCTGGCTTTGAACTGTGATCCTCAGATCTCAGCCTCCTGAGCAGCTAGGATTACAGGCAGGAGCCACCAGTCCCCAGCTTTATTTATGACTTGTATGTCAGTTCTCAAAGTGGTAAGTTCATCTTAACGAGGTGTGTACTACATGTATTCTTGAGTGCATCTCTATTTTTGAAATCCTGGCTCTCTCGATATTTCATCCCTTTGTTCTTTAAGTTTCTGATCCATTTCTCTCTTTAATTCATGGGTCATTGCCTGTATGAACTCCTGGATGTAGCCTTTGTCTTCCATTTCTTTTTCACATTCACTGGAGTTCTTTCCTGGATGGCTGCTGGCCTTTGGAGATGGTTTGCTTTCTTGGCTGTTGGTGAATCTTGTAATTTTTCGCTGTGATTTTCCTCATAGGGATTCAGGGATTATTGGAGTCAAATCCTGAATTCTTCACTGGTTTGGTCAATAGGTAGCTGCCTTTGCTTGGTATTTGGTGGTTCCTGGGTCAGTTGTTGAAGCTTGCTCTCTGTCCTGGGATAGCTGAGAGGGACTTTACCTGGCCTCCTTGGGAGGAGGGGCCAACCTCCAGCTGCTAGTCTGACCCAGGTAAAGCTCACACTTGATAGATTCTGGTGGGCAGACACACTCCACCCTCTGCTGAGGCATGCGCTCAGTTCCTGACTTCAGTCAGGGACAGGTGGTTTAGACAGCTCGGGCTCCTGCCTGGGGCACATACATGCAGCTCATTCAGCCGCCTGCTGGAGCTCACACACAATTTCCAACTTCAGCCAGGGACTGGCAGCCTAAGCTGCCTGATCTCCTTCCTGGTGCACACAGGTGTAGTTTGTTTCACAGGCGGTTGTAGCCCGCAAGCACAGTTCCCAACTTTAGCCTGGGACTGGCAGCGCAGGCCGCTTCGACTCCCTCCCAGGGACACCCAGGTAGAGCTCCTTCCACAGCCAGTTGTGGTAGCCTGCTCACAGTTTCTGACTTCAGCCAGGGACCCATAGCCTAGGTTGCTTGAGCCATCTCCCAGGGGCGCTCTGAGCCAAACATGGTGGGCTGGGTGTACTCCACCAGCTGCTGGAACCTATGTGCAGTTTACAACTTCAGCCAGGTACTCTGGATTTAAGTTGTTCGAGCTTCTGCCTAAGGCACACAGGTGGGGCTCCTGCCACTGAACCCACATGCAGTTCTTGACTTCAGAATGGGACTCAGGGACCTGAACTTCTGGATCTGCCTTCTGGGGCACACTCTTAGGGCTCTTTCTGCCACTGGCTTCTGGAGCCTGCAAGCAGTTCCCAACTTCAGTCAAGGACCAGCCGTGTAGGTTGTTGGATCTCTGGTCCAGGGGTACTCTTGGTCAAGCCTGGCAGCTGGGTTGCACTCCACTCAGCTGGGGTGCTTTCACAATTCCTAGTTTCTGTGGGACCAGTAGCCCACACAGGAGGAGGAGGAGTCCAGGTCAAACCCTGGGGGTTACCACCAGTGCTGGTCTCCCACAGCAAGGGGGGTGAGGGGAGTGTCCCGTGGAGTACTCTTTAGGGCTGTCCTGCGCGCTGTGGCAGATCCCTGTATCTGTGTGCTGTAGACTACTGGTCACTACTGCATTCTTTTGGCGAAGATTATGGGATGAGCAGGGTGGTGGTGGGAGCTCCGGGTCTGGGTTACACAATACCTTATTTTGTCTCTGTTTTCACTGTCGGGGTCGGGCGCCATGGGAGTTTTCTCACTGGAGTTTTTTTGACCACTGTGGCTCTGAGGCTCCAGGCAGCCACAGCAAGAGGTCAGGGAAGGGTCTTCACACTTTTCCATCTTTGTGCAGGTTTTGAGGGTTTTTTCTATATTTTTTTCAGTTCCTGTATTTCTCTATTTATTCGTCTTTTTGCTGTTGTCAATCTCTTAGGGGAACTGAGCTTTGGAACTTGAACTCTCTTATTTAGTTGGAGAGAGCTATGGTGTTTCCCTATTGTTTCATCGCCATCTTGGATTGTTTGCTAAACACTTTTTAAGTTATTTGAAGAGTCTTATAGAATAAATAGGAAGAAAGGACAATTTTTAAATAGGTTAGAGGCCACTGAAGGACAACAATGTGTAGGGACAGAAATAGTTAACAGGCTTAAGGTTTTCTCAGAGTCTAGTGTTCCTATAGTTTTTAACCATAATTCTTGAAGCCATATTTCTGATAGTATCCCAGTATTCCTTTGCTTAACCCTAACACTTGCAAGTTAGTGCTAGCCCATTGTGAATGCTATTATAGGAGTTTATTCAACTATGAATTAGGACAGTCCATATAAAACCATTCTCACCTCTACAATCAATTATAAATTAGGGTAGTACCCCCAAAACTACCTTCAGATTCAAAAATTACTAGAAGAACTCACAAAACTTACTGAATGCAGTTATGTTCATGATTACTACTAGAAAACATATGAGTTAAAATTGGTCAAGAGAAGAAGAGCGTAGGAAAAAGAACATAATATTGAACATGGAGCTTGTGTTGTCCTCTAATTAAACCCCTCCATTTGCAGTATTGGTAAGTGGCATTACACACAGGCATTGCCAGTAGGGAAGATGATTTGAGGCCTAGTGTCGAGAGTTTTTACTGGGGCCCCATCATGAAGGTGTGATTGATTATATACAACTAATCTCGGTATACAACCTGGGGCAACTAATGCAGCATGACCCAAAGCCCCACCCAAAGTCACATTGATGGTTTCTCTGGCATGACTAGCCCTCCATAAAACTATCTGATATTCCCAGCCTTACCCATACAAAGATGTTACCATCAAACATAGCTTTCCAGAGGCTTAGAGATTGTTTCTCAGGGGACAAATGATAGAGGACAAACCTTCTGAAGAAGGTTAAAGTCTTTACTACCTAATTTTCTTATTTCAGTAACCATTGTTGACACTAATTATGTCAAGAAAGTTACAGAATCTAGAACAAGATATGGGTCCATGTCTTCAATTCTTGCGTTCTAAATTTTTTTGTGAATCTACACATTGATAATCATACTCCATAAATGTTCAAAAGTATCATCAAATACTCTCTAGAAAAAAATATAAGTGTGGGATAGTCATGTCACTCAACAATGGAAATACATTCTGAGAAATATATCTTTAGGCAATTTCATATGGTCCTTACACAGACTAAGAGTTACAATGTCACAAGCAGTCTTATTGGACTTTTATAGTTTATGCAGGCCATCATTCACTGAGTGTTATTTAGCCTATACTTTGAAACACTGTGAGCACTTTCCTAAAGAGAATCATATATATGTGTATGATCAGATTCCTAAGATGTATGACTTGAAAAGATCTATCAGCTTACAATCTTTAGAAACTTCTATATAATACCATAGAATTAGTGCTTTCATCATCAATGCATGCTAGTGATAAGGGAGACAAATTATATAGAAGGAACTAACTAATTTGTAATTTTGTGGATTTGAATCAAGGAAGCTTAAGAAGAATTAATGCATACTTACACAGTGAGTTATTTTATCATGCCTTAAGTAGGTAATTGAAGACTTCTATGCCAAAATTAAATCATGTATTTCTATTGTCCTTAGACCTTCTTGTCAGAATTTATTCTTTTAGTTTCCTTAAGAGCAAAACTTTTAGTGCCAAAAGTAAGTGTCTGTTTAAATTCTTTGCATATTAAGATTATTTAGAAGTAAATTATATAATTTATAATTGATATAAGAAAGTAAAATGATAAAACCAAAAGAAATAAACATCATCGTTCTCTGGTTTCTTCCCCTTTTTTTCATCCTAGTTCACCAAGATAGTGATTTTTCTTTGTCAACCAAATAATACTTCATAATTTCTTCTTCCATCTGTATTTTGATATTGATAGCATACCACAGTCAATTTGTTTTTCCTCATTTATTTTAGCACAGACTTCTTTAAAAAAAAGCTAATTTAACATTGAAATGATGATAACTCAATTGTTGCTGCTGACTAAACTGTTTTCATGTAAAGGTATTCAGCAGGTGCTTTCATTTTTATGTCTTTTTTTCCAGTCAGAAACCCTTACACAGGTCACAAATACCTCTGTGGAGCTTTACAGTCTGGAATTGTTCTACTTCAATGGTATGAGCCAATGCAGAAATTCATGTTGATAAAGGTATGCATTACATGTTGAAATTTTTCTTCTTTAGAAAACATTAGTATGTATCTGAAGTAAACTTCTTTGTGTGTGCCAATAAATCATGGGGCTTGAATTCAGGGCCTGCACGCTGTCCCTGAGCTTTTCTCACTCAAGGCTAGTGCTCTACCACTTGGCTACAGCCCCACTTTTGGCTTTTTTGGTAGTTTATTAGAGATAGGAGTCTCATGAACTTTCCTGTCCAGGCTGGCTTCAAACCACAGCCCTTAGATCTCAGCCTCCTGAATAGCTAGGATTATAGGTATGAGCCACCAGGACCTAACTTTGAAGTAAACATTTAAAACCCCACTTCTGCTACTTAGGGTAGGCACACTTCTGTTAGTAATGGCTATATATTTTGTTTAGGGGGTTTTATGTTCTTGATAATATTCCCTCTTTATATTGTTCTTGCTTAGTATATTAGAACCATCACATGCATAATATTCATCTATCTGGGTCTATAAAACTCATTGTATGGAACTTTTGTCCTTAGCATGACAAAGACCTGGAGTTAGGTCTTTACAGAAATGGATAAATCGGGGGCTGGGAATGTGGCTTAGTGGTAGAGTGCTTACCTAGCATTCATGAAGCTCTGGGTTCAGTACCACATAAACAGAAAAAGCCAAAAATGGATAAGTCAGTTGGTTTGTTTTTTTTTTTTTTTTTGGGGGGGGGGGGATGTTCTGGTCATGGGGCCTGAACTCTGGGCCTGGGCGCTGTCCCTCAGCTCTTCAGCTCGAGGCTAGCACTCTACCACTTGAGCCATAGTGCCACTTTGGCTTTTTTCTTTTTGCTTATGTGGTGCTGAGGAATTGAACCCAGGGCCTCATGCATGCAAGGCAAGCGCTCCACCACTGAGCCACCTTCCCAGCCCCAGTCAATTTGCTTTATTCAGAAGTGTGAATGGGAAAATTGTTCCTAAATTATATTCTGTTGTTTTTTGTTTTTTGTTTTTTTGCAGCACTTTGATTTTCCTTTACCAAGTCCTTTGAACGTTTTTGAAATGTTGGTGATACCAGAACAGGAATACCCCATGGTCTGTGTAGCTATTAGTAAAGGCACTGAAGTGAATCAAGTAGTTCAGTTTGAAACAATCAATTTGAATTCTGCATCTTCATGGTTTACAGAAATTGGTGCAGGTAAGTGTTTTTTACTTTAAGTTAGAATGCTGATGCTTTTGCATTTAAAAGAAGCATATTCAAATGGTGTGGACTCTTAATACTCAGAACATAATTTCCCTATAAGTTCATAGTTTATGATACTTTTGTCAGAGGAACTTTGATACAAATTATTTTACCAAGGAAAACTTAAATTCCTGGCATTTAAAATGGTTACTTGTGTGCCAGGAGCCAGTGACTCACACCTGTAATCCTAGCTACTCAGGAGGCTGACATCTGAGGACCTCAATTCAGAGCCAGGCCAAATAGAAAAGTCCCTGTGAGACTCTTTATCTCCAATTAGCCACTCAAAACCCAGAGGTAAAGCTGTGGCTTAAAGTGGTAGAGGCCTAGCCTTGAGCAAAAGAGCTCAGAAACAGCACCAAGGCCTTGAGTTCTAGCCCTACAACCAACAAAATGAACAAATAAAAGTGTTAGTTGTTTGTGTTTGGACTTACTAATAAATAATGTTTTCTAAGATAGTCAACTTTTTACCAGCTTCTTTTTTTGGGGGGGGGGGGGGGGGGTCCGGTCATGGGGCCTGAACTCTGGGCCTGGGCGCTGTCCCTCAGCTCTTCAGCTCAAGGCTAGCACTCTACCACTTGAGCCACAGCGCCACTTCCGGCTTTTTTCTTATGTGGTCCTGAGGAATCGAACCCAGGGCCTCGAGCATGCAAGGCAAGTGCTCTACTACTGAGCCACCTTCCCAGCCCTTACCAGCTTCTCAAGCATATAAATTTATCTTATTTACCTTTTTAACTATCCTATTTTATCCTTTCTCTCTTTCCCCTTCACCTGTTAAAATCATGGTGTATGCTCTTCAGATTTGAGAAGTTTCTGAGATATAAGCCTTCAAGCTTTTCCATTTAAATATTTATTTTACTTTCTACAAATAGCTACAAATAGTTAGTCTAGGGGTTTATTAATCCAAGGCTCCAAAAAGATTGGAAAGTTTTTCTCAAATTTTAAATTTGGAAATATCAGTCAAGAATTTTTTTTTTCTTTTTTGGGAGTCAACCCACCAAGGCCTGGGTGCTTTCCCTGAGCCTTTTTGCCCAAGACAGATACCATTTAAGCCACATCTTCATTGCTGGATTTTTGGTGGTTAATTGGAGATAACCTGCCCCAACTGGTTTTAAACCACCATCTTCCAATCAACCTCCTGAGTAGTAAGGATTATAGGTGTGGCCCACTGGTACTGGTTAAGAGTGTTTTGGGATATTGTGTGTGTGTGTGTGTGTGTGTGTGTGTGTGTGTGTGTGTGTGTGTGTGTGTGTGTGTGTGTGTGTGTGCATGCTCGCGAGCGTGTGCCATTCTAAGGCTTGGGTGCTGAGTTTTTTTTGTTCAAGGGTAGCACTCATTTGACCCACAGCTTTACTTCTGGCTTTTTGGTAGTTAATTGAAGATAAGAGTCTTACAGCCTTTCCTGCTCAGGCCGTCTTTAAACCACAATCCTGGAATCTCAGTTTCCTGTGTAGCTAGGATTACAGATGTGAACTACTAGTGCCCAGCTGTAAGGACATTTTTTAATGAAAAAAAATCCCAACTTCACTAGTCATCAAGTGCAAATCAATACTATAATGAAATAGCACCCCAGTTAGAATAGCTATTATCAGAAAAACTAAAAAACACAAAAATTCTGTGAAGGGAACAGAGAAAGGGGAGCTCTTATACATGATTGATTGTAATGTAAATTAGTATAGCCAATGTAAGTTAATATGGGCATTATAGAAAATGCTATGGAGATTTTTCAAAAAAACTACAGCAAGCCAGGTGCTAATGGCTCACACCTGTAATCCTAGCTACTCAGGAGGCTGGGATCTGAGGATTACTGTTCAAAGCCAGCCTGGGCAGGAAAGTCTGTAAGGACTCATGTCCAATTCACCACCAGAAAACCAGAAGTGGCACTGTGGCTCAAGTGATAGAGTTGCCTTGAGCTGAAGAGCTCAGGGACAGTGCCCAGGCCTAGAGTTCAAGACTCACGACCAACCGACCAAAAAACAAACAAAAAAAAACTACAGCAAGAACTACTATGTGATCCAGCAATTTCACTGTTTGATATGAATCCAAAGTACATGATATCTGTACTTATATGTTTATTGCAGCATTACCTGTAGTAGTCAAATTTAGAATCAAACTAATTATACATCAATGGATGAACAAGTAAAGAAAATGTAGTATATATACAGAGCTATATTTTGAGACTGTAAAGAAAAAGAAAAAAAATTTTAAAAAGAAATGAGCAACATTGGGCTGGGAAGGTGGCTCAGTGGTAGAGTGCTTGCCTTGCGTGCATGAAGCCCTGGGTTCAATTCCTGAGCACCACATAAACAGAAAAAGCCAGAAGTGGCACTGTGGCTCGAGTGGTAGAGCGCTAGCCTTGAGCTGAAGAGCTGAGGGACAGTACCCAGGCCCAGAGTTCAGGCCCAACAACTGACAAAAAAAAAAGAAATGAACAACATGGATGAAACTAGAGGCCTTTATATTAAGTGAAATAATTCAGGCACAAAAAGACTTAGGCCACATGTTTCACTTACTTGTAGAAGGATTGTCATATAATGTGGCAAAGAAGTCTATTGCAAGTGTTTTAAGTTTGATGCTTCTTATTGAACAGCTTAGCTTTTCATCACTTGCAGGCTAAATAACATATTTTTATGTATCGCAGATATTAAAGCTAATACAAAGTCCATATTAATGTCACTTTCCAAGTAAGAATCACTGAAGTCCTAATTTCACAGCAGGATCTTTGGGTGCAATCATTTGTTATGGTTTCCTATTTAGGGGGTTATAAACACTACCACTGTGGCTAATTCCAGGCTACCAGCCTGATTTCATGTGCTAAAAATGTCTCAACCCAGTACAAGTCCAATGTGCACAGTTCCAGTGTGCACTGGACTATGATGACTCTAAACTCACCGTTCTCTTTATTCTTTAATGGCTTTGTTGAGTTGGATGCTTGTCCTTCTACTATTGCTGAAAGATATGTAAAATTACATTGCTTTATTAGCATGAGAATAAAGTCAAGTGAAAAATCTCTCCATGTTATGTAGTTACTACTCAAAAAGAGCTACAGATCAATTTATTTTAGAACAAACCAAAAATGAAAGCCAAGATAATTTTTAATTAAGAGCCCCAACTCTCTTATAAGGAGGGGTTTGGTTACTATAGAGTAAGTGGTCATTATCTAGTATACATTTGTAACCACCTTCTTCTGTGTGATATATGAGGAGGTTATATTCCTCAGCGTTAGACATTTATTGAGTCCTCATCTGAGTTGGGGGTCGGGGATTCATGTTAGTGTTTAGTTGTTGTCTGTTTAATACTTAAGGTGTCCTATTTTAACCACTTTTAACATAGTCTAGACTAACATTAAAATAGGCCAAAAATGGGGCTGGGAAGGTGGCTCAGTGGTAGAGCGCTTGCCTTGCATGCTCGAGGCCCTGGGTTCGATTCCTCAGCACCACATAAGCAAACAGAAAAAAGCCGGAAGTGGCGCTGTGGCTCAAGTGGTAGAGCGCTAGCCTTGAGCTGAAGAGCTGAGGGACAGCACCCAGGCCCAGAGTTCAGGCCCCACGACCGGACCCAAAAAAAAAAAAAGATGTGAATAGGCCAAAAATGATTTCCTGAGGAGAGGCAGGACTCTGACTGTCTGACTCAAATCACCCTCACGCAGAAGTGAAGCAGCAGTTCCAGCCAGCCTTTTATCTTTACTAGCAGCTTCATTTTCACAAGTGACTGCTGATGCAGATTCCAACCATGTTCACCATTGAAACAAGAAGCTGTGCCTTCTAGTGATAAATCTATTATATTAAAATGAGTTCCTGTTGAGAAATTCCTATTCTGATACCCTTTTAAGACTTAATTCTGATTCGTTATTGCATCTAGTCAGTTCTTACCAATATTTGTTGAATGAATGTATGAACATAAACTAGCTAAGAAAAAATACTTATTATTGTCAAAGAAACAGTATAATAGATGTTCTTCATTATATATTGTTTTTTGATAGTCTAAACACCGAAAATATTATACAAACTTCCATTTATACTGAATGTATAATTTTCAGGAGAAAAGATTTTTATACTTCCCAGAATTATCATTAAGGATATAAGAAATCAGATTCTGCTGAAACATTTAGGCAATCTTAATGCTTAAAATTGTTTTACTGAAAATGCTTTACAAAGTGTTATCTCTGTTAGCTGATGTTAAGACACAGCCTTTGAATATCAACAAAGCAAAGAGTTGTGGTCTGCAAAGATATTCATTATGCTATTTAGTGTCCTCTTTTTTTTTTGCCATTCAACAAAGCAGTTTAACTCACTTGTACCTTTCCATCAATAAATGGGAAATTTCTTTTGCTCATAGTTTTATTCATTCTGTTCTATTTTGAATCACTGGCTTCTTTTTAGTTCATAGATGCTGGACTCACCTAGCTGATCTGAATTTGAAAAATGTAGAATAATATCTAGTGTGTCATGTCTTGCTGTCATCTCTGTATTTACCCTTTGCTTCACTTCATATCTTTTTTTATAATTCAGACCTGCTTAGAACTAAGGTATTAATTATGAGCTGGGTGCAGTGGCTCAAGCCTGTAATACTAACTACTTGAGAAGCAAGATTTAGGGATCATAGTTCAAGGCCAGCCTGGGCATGGTGGGACATGCCTATCATCTCAGCTATGGAGGAATCATAGTGGCTGGACACAGTGGCCTTTACCTGTCGTCCCCATGACATAGGGAAGTAAAAGTAGGATGCTTAAAGGCTGACCCAGGTGAGACCCTGCCTCAAAAATGACCAATACAAAAAGGGGCGGGAACCAGGTGCTAGTGGACCATGCCTATAATCCCAGCTACTCAGGAGGCCGAGATCTAAGGGATCTTGATTCAGAGCCAGACCAGGCAGGAAAATCCATGAGACTCTTACCTCCAATTAACCACCAAAAAGCTGGAAGTGGCTCTGTGGCTAAAGTGGTAGAGCACTATTCTTGACCATAAAAGCTCTGGGCCAGTGTGCAGACCTTGAGTTCAAGCCCCAGGACTGACACGAACAAGGGAGATGCCTTGGTAGAGTACCTGCCTAGCTAGCAGAAGGCCCTGAGTTTGATCTCTAGTACTTAAAAAAAAAAAAAAAAAAAAGGGTAATTCTGAAGGTTTTGTTGTTTCATCTCCCCCATCCCCTATCTTTTTTGTGCTGGTGATGGGACTTGATCTCAAAGACTGGTGCTGTTGTTTGGCTTTTTTGCTCAAGGTTGGTACTCTACCTCTTGAGGCACACCTCCACTTTCTAATTAATGAATTTTATAGCTCAGTTATCTGTATTAGGACTTAAATTTATTTCCCCCTTTTTTTTAAGTAACAGGATGAAAGTTAATTTATGTTACATTCAAAGACTGTGATCTACGTTTTAGTTTGTTAAAACATTGTATAAAACTATACCTTTCTTTTCTCTTTTAGGTAGCCAACAATTAGATTCCATTCATGTAACACAGTTGGAGAGAGATACTGTTTTAGTGTGTTTAGACAGTAAGTATTATTTTACAGGTTTTTTTTAATACTAATACTTGTTGATAAGATCTTTAATGGCTTCTATTTTTCCAAGTGGCCTGGTTTTATTGGAAAAAAAATTAAATATACTGGGCACCGGTAGCTCATACCTGTAATCCTAGCTGAGAAATGAGGATCGCGGTTAAAAGCCAGCCCAGGCAGGAAAGTCCATGAAACTCTTTATCTCCAATAAACCACCAGAAAACCAGAAGTGGCACTGTGGCCCAAGTGGTAGAGCACTAGCCTTGAGCTGAATAGCTGAGAGACAGCGCTCAGGCTCAGAGTTGAAGCCCCACAACTGACCAAAAAAAAAAAAAAAAAACCTTGGGGTAAAATCTGTAGAAATGATTCTGTGTGTCATAGCTCACTTTAACTATAAAAATAAAAGATTTTATTGCTACAGTCTGTAAAGTCATGTAACATGAATGTTTAGAGTCTTATGAGAGTAAATTTCTAGCATTCTTCTAGGTTTGACTTTGAGTCATTTGATGCAGGGAAAGGTGTTTTGGTAGAAATGTGTTATACTGTGAACAGTTGAGAGACATAAAAATCTTTAGATCTGGCACAGGAAGCATTCTGCTTCTTAAAATTCAACGTATTTTTTATGTAATGAATTCTACAAGACAAAATTCATCATCATTGATCTGAGGGAGTTAAGACAATAGACTAAAAAAGCAACACAAAGAAAGACGGTCTTCCAGTCAGAGCCAAGATGGTGAAATTCAAGAACAGTAGACAAAAGGAGATGGGTTGTTTTGTGCTCCCCATGTCCATTCCAGAGCCTCTTGTCCTGGAGAGTACGGTTGGTGCCCTAAGACCTTTGCAATCGAACTCCTACAGTAGAGAGATGAATTGTTGCAAATGATACTATATATTTGTGTAATTTGTAAGGAAAAATCAACTCATTGCCAAGAGGCACCAAAGTTGCCTCTTGAAAACAATAAATATTCTTTAAAAAAAATGAAAAAGTGTTCGGTGTGTACTGCTTATAAACAAAAAATAATGGTAATAAAATTGTCATCTACCAGAAGAGACACTCTTATAGCTTGTTTTTCAAAACATTAATGAAGCCAAGCATCAATGGCTCACGCCTGTAATCCTTCTGTAATCTCAGGAGGATGAGATCTAAAGATTGCAGTTTGAAACCAGCCCAGGTAGAGAAATCCATAAGACTCCCATCTCAAATAAACTACTCAGAAAAAGCTGGAAGTAATACTATGGCTCAAGTGGTAGAACACTAGCCTTAAGCACAAAGAGAACAAGGACGGTGCCCATGCTCTGAGTTCAGACCCCAGGACCAGCAAAAATAAATATAAATAAATAAATAAATAAAACAGTTATTTATATCATAAGTTGATTTTAGGGAATTTGAATAACTGGTCTTGACTTTTGGGTTTTTTGTTTGTTTTAAGAATTTGTAAAAATTGTAAATCTACAAGGAAAACTAAAATCAAGTAAGAAACTGGCCTCTGAGCTAAGTTTTGATTTTCGCATTGAATCTGTAGGTAAGTACCTCTTTCTTATTGTTGAGTTTAAATACTTAGGATGTTTTGGTCATTCTGTAGAATAGAATGTTAGATCTAAAGAGAGTTACTAGACCTGCACAGCTTCATTGAAGTTTCTGTGGTGATAGAACTGTTCTGTCTGTGTTCTTAAATACAATACCCATTAAACACATGTTGCTGGTAAACACCAGAAACATAGCTAGTACTGCAGATTACTTTTTAATTTCTAGTTAAATTTTCGTGTGAGTAATTAGTTATATGTCAGTACCTACCATACTGGGAATACAAGTATTTTTTTTTTATATTTAAAACTTAGAGTAGTGTCAGGGCACTGGTGGTTCACACCTGTAATCCTAGCTATTGAGGAAGCTGAGCTTTGAGGATCACAGTTAAAAGCTAGCCCAGGCAGGAAAGTCCTTGACAATCTTATCTCCAATTAACTACCAGAAAACCAGAAATGGAGCTGTGGCTCAAAGTGGTAGAGCACAAGCCTGGAGACAGTTCCCAAGCCTTGAGTTCAAGCCCTAGGATCAACCAAAAAAAAAAATCTTAAAATAATTTATGTTTATCTTTCCCATTGCTGCATCGCTAATTATACTTTTCTCAGTTCTTTATAAACCATAAGGTGTTTGTTTGGTATGATAATAGTTTTAGATATGGTCAAATTCTTTGCTATATAATATTCTACTTAGTGTATGTTAATGTGCTTTTTTTGTTATTGGTACTAAGTAGTTGTAAAAAGCATTACAATTTTATGTCAGGTTATCAGTATAATTCTTCTTGATCAATATCACCCCTTCCTCATTCTTTCCCATTTTACCCCTCCTATCCCTACCCTCAAGTTACATAGTTCATTTTTTTACATAATGTACACTGAATATAATGACTACATTTGGTCACTCTTCCATTCCTGGTCCCCCTTTCCTGGTTCACCCCCAAAACATGTTTCCACTTCCTAGTATTCGTTTTGATAAATAGTACTTTCGTTGTTCGAGGGAATTACACTTTTAGATTCCTGCCATAAGTATACTCTCCTTTGTCAGTTAGTACATTAACGCATTGAGCCATGTATATGTTATACATAATTGTATTTTAGATTCAGCTTCCACATGTGAGAGAAAGTATTAACCATTTTTGCATTTAGATCTGGTTATAGGTGAATAACAACTTTACCAAAGTTTAGAAACTAAATACACTATTTAATTGGCTTTTTTTAAATCAGTATTTAAAACTGCAAAACTCACTGGTTTTCTAATTTAAAAAACCATTAAAATATATTAGTTTTTACATATTTCTTAGGACATACCAATAATATTTTCCCTACGAGTGATAGAACTTGTGAGAAAAATATGGCTAAAAACACTTTGGACACCGGGCACCGGTGGCTCACGCCTGTAATCCTAACTACTCAGGAGGTTGAGATCTGAGGATCGCGGTTCAAAGCCAGCCCGGGCAGGAAACTCCGTGAGACTCTTGTCTCCAATAAACCACCAGAAAACCGGAAGTGGTGCTGTGGCTGAAGCGGTAGAGCGCTCGCCTTGAGCTGAAGAGCTCATGGACAGTGCCCAAGCCCCACGACCGACCAACACACACACACACACACACACACACACACTTTGGACAATTGATGATATATCCACCCTAAATCAAAGAAAGGGGTTAAAAAAAAAGTTGGAGCTGAGCACTAGTGGCTCCATTCCTGTCATCCTAAATACTCTGGAGGCTGAGATCTGAGGATCATGGTTCAAAGCCAGCCCAGGCAGAAAAATCCCTGTGAGACTCTTATAACTACTCAAAAAAGACAGAAGTGGCACTGTGGCTCAAGTGATAGAGCATTAGCTTTGAGCACAGAGGGACAGTGCACAGGCCCTGAGTTCAAACCCCAGGACCAGGGGAAAAAATGGCTCTTTTTATTTAGGCATCTAAACCATATTTGTCTTATAATTACATTTTTGTATGCTTCTTGTGTGTGCGCCAGTACTGGGAAACTCAGAGCCTTGCACTCCACTCAGGTTTTTCTGCTTGTAGCTTGAGCCACACTTCCATTTCTGCAGATTGATTGGGAACAAGAGTTTCTCAAATTTGTCTGCACAGTCTATCTTTGAATCACAGTTCTCTGATCTCAGCCTCCTGAGAAGCTAGGATTATAGGGTTGAGTCACCAGCACCTGACTCACTGTTTTTTTCCCTACTTAGAAAATTTTTGGTTTTAAAAAATGAGTTTCTCAGAGCTGCAGTTTTGTAGCTCAGTGGAAGAGCACATGAGGCCCTGGGTTCAGTCCCCAGCACCATATTTGAGCTTCTGTGTATAACATCTGATAGAAACATACCTTGCTTATGATTGGAAAATTTAACTTGTTCTAGCAGAAAGTCTAAACAGAAGAATTCTGGAAGCTACTTTCATCTTTTACTCCTTTTTGTACTTTTTGATTTAATATCTTTGAAAGAGTCTAGCAGATAGGTCATTTTTGTTTTAATTGTGATGTACTAACATATTAAATTTGCATATATGCCAAATTATGTAGGGAATTTTCATTTTTATATGAAAGTTTGTTCCTCTTTGGCTAACATCACTTCTTGTTGCTAAACCTTGAAATGGTTACAGTGATCCTCTTGGACAGAGTCCCTTAAAAAAATAAAACTGGTAACTCAGTTTTTCATTTATCACAATTAAGGAAACACATGTGATTTGTCATCATCAAATGCATTTATTTTTATTGAACTGAAGTACATTCCCAGAACTTTTTTTTTTTTTTTTTGCCCCTTCAGGGGCTTGAACTCAGAGCCTGGGTGCTGCCTGAGCTTTTGTGCTCAAGGCTAGTGCTCTACCACTTGAGCTACAACTCCACTTCCTGCTTATTGAGGGTTAATTTGAGGTAAGAATCTCATGGACTTTACTGCTGGGCAGGCTTCAAACTGCAGTTCTCAGATCTCAGACTCTCAAATAGCTAGGATAACAGGCATGAGCCACCAGTGCCCAGCTGCTTCTCAAAACATTCTTACATTCTAACTTCATACTTGGTATTCTATTAAGTTTACTGGTAATTTTTAATAATTTTCCCTCACCATCTTTCTGTTTCTACTTTCTTAATTCTGTTTAACTATCCCTTAGACCTAACATTATAATTGGTTAAACACTAAAATTCTTGTATAAGAATTGACTCAAATCTTTAATATTCAGTGAGTCATTAAATTTTGGATTGTAATGGCAGGTTTGCTTTAAAAATTAATTTTATTATAAAGAAAATATAAACAAAAAGATGTTTGCTTATAGCTCCTTAAAGTTTAATCCAAAACCCCAGCTATGTTTTTACTTTATTTAAGACATATGAAAGAGAAATTAATAAACCAGTACTCAATCATATGTTAAGCCTATATCTAAATGATACTTGTTGTTGCATACATCTTTAAAAACTTGTACAACCCTGCCTCAGGATATTACTTGAGTTTAGACATGTCTTAGCCACAAAAAATGTTGGGAAATAATGGTCTAGACAGTGGAATTTTGCCCTAAGCACTAGAATAGTCTTATGTTATCTTTATTAAAAAAGAGTTAAGGGAAATTTACAGTGACATGCACTGTGGTTTACTTTAGTTCTCACTTATCATTTTTAGTATGCCTTCAAGACAGCGTGTTAGCTTTTTGGAAACATGGGATGCAGGGTAAGAGCTTCAAGTCAGATGAGGTAAGTTTTCTCAACTTCCATGACTCCTGCCAAGTGAATATTGAAACATTTCATTTTATGCTTTTTGGGGGTTTTTTGAACTCTGGGGCTTGAACTCTGGGCCTGGGCGCTGTCCCTCAGCTCTTCAGCTCAAGGCTAGTGCTCTACCCCTTGAGCCACAGTGCCACTTCTGGCCTTTTCTGTTTATGTAGTGCTGAGGAATTGAACCCAGGGCTTCATGCATGGGAGGCAAGCACTGTACTACTGAGCCATCTTCACAGTCCCATTTTATGTATTTTCTTTCTGAAGCTACATTACCATCTTTGGTACCTTTAGTGCTCTAAACTAATTGAACTAATGTTCAATTTGGTTTTATATTTTTAGATACTTAGTGCCCACAAGTAGTTATACAACATATTTACATACTTTCATTCCTGTAATTTGCAATTTGTAAATATGGTTATGACCGTGTTAAACTTATAAATTTAATGAGCACTCTCCATAATATATAAATGCATAGCTGCTTTTAAAATATACTTTAAATGATAAATTAATATTTGTTGGATCATAGAACTAAAGAAAAACTAAGGAAATAAGTTTAATAAGATTTTAAGAGTTTTTTTAGTAAGTATCAACTACATTGATGACACTGTTATTGTAAATGCATAATACCAATTATGTTCTAGGCTGTTTATAAATATTCATTTATGGCTCAAAATAATCCAATGGAATAGATATTCTTCATACTACTATTTTTTTTTTACAATTTCAGAGTGGATAATAACTTGTCTAGAGTCATAGTTAAGTGGCAGAGCCTAGGTTTTGAAAATTAAAAAATACATATTTGAAGCTGAGATAAGCAGGATACATTTCATTTCAGAGATGGGATTCAGTTCTAGCCTTCTAGCCTTGAGGGGTGAATTCCTGGCTTAACAGAGCCATTTCCTATTTGTGTAATTTTTCTATACCATGGTCCCACAAATTTGTGGACTTATTGTAAAGTTTAGAATCTTGTTCTATTGAATTTGCCTTTATTTTTATTCATACTTATTCATATGTGAATAAATATTTCTCCCTCCAGGAAAAAGTAACTGTCTTTGAAATGTGAATTTATCTAAGTTAATAACCACGTTATAAGTCACCAGGTCCCTGCATTTGATAAAATCTACAATCCTACTTAATTCTATAAGGTCAATTATTCTTAAATGCTATTTTCATTCTTGTTGTCTTTTTATGAGAAATGTACAGAAAATAACCTGTCTGTCATCAGATCAAAATCCTATTTCCTCACTACATTGGTTCACTCATTGGTTGGTGGTGCTGGGAATCGAACCCATGACTTTGAACTAGGAAGGCCCTCTGCCACCTACCTAAACTCCTAGCCACTTACCTACCTACTTTTACCATAGCTTGCTCACCTCTTTCTTTCTGTTCTCAACTTTCAGTTAGACCTAGTTTAAGTCTTAAACCTTTTCTTACATTAATAGTCAGTCACTCTAATCTATGATTTGGTCCAAACTTAATACCATGAAAAGTAACTTCATCTAATATAGCAGCTAACTTGTATTTTGAGTCACATTTATTAATTCTGTCTTCCTAGCTAGACAGCCAGGCTGTGTTAGTTTGATTACCTTCAAAAGGTTACTTCACAAAGAACCCAACTACAGGTAGTTTATTTGGGAATAAATTTCAGAAAACAGGTGATAAAATGAGGAATATAACATGAAGGAGAAGGAATAACAACGTTCATAACCTATTCCCACACTGTGCACAACCAGGGACCACTTGGCAATGTTGCAGAATGCACCAGGTGCTCTCCCATCCATCTCTGTTAAGGGTTGCTCAGGATGCACTTCATTGCTGAGGCCCTGCTGTATCATTTCAGAAAACAGCAAGAAATATAATAGATAGCAATTTATCTCACCTTGTGCAAGTTCCTTGAACTCTCTGAGCCTTAGATTCTTTTTCAATAACCTGATAATTATAATGTGTATCACAAAGAATTTTTCTAAGGGAAATGCCTGACCCGTACCAGATGTTCCATAAATAGCCATTCTACTAATAGGCACTCATAGAAGAAACTTACTGAAATGTATATCATTTGAGGAATTGAGTCTGTTATTTATTCTATTTAATAATTGCTCCATCTGAATGATTTTTAAATTGTTACTTAAGCAATCTGTGGTTACATGTGACTAAAAAGTTTTCTTCCATAGGTTACCCAAGAGATTTCAGACGAAACAAGAGTTTTTCGCTTATTGGGATCAGACAGGTAATAAATAGTTTGGTTGTACTAATGAAGAGATTGTATGTTTCCAGTCAATACAATATAAGGATCTTCATTCCAGAGATAGTTATACTCAGCCAAGACAAAAGTTGGGAGTATAGGTGTTTATGTCCCTAGAACCATGAAAGAAATCCTAAGCCCTTTGTACTCATTCTTCCCGGTGAATTACCTTCTCTTAATTATTATGAATATGCATTTCCTGATATTTGCTTTGTCAGTTCCTCAGCTCATTCTAATCTAAAGGAATTTGTGTAGTGTCTCTGTGAACAAAATAAAAGACAAGTCTTAAAATTGTGCCATAATAAGAAAAAATAGTTAATTTTGTTTCTAAAATCTACATTGTCTACCTCTGTAACTAATAAAATGCTCATTTTTCCTGTTTTCCCATCAAAAATGGAACTGCAGCAAAATTGGCTATGGCAATAGGCATCAGTTATAAGACACAGATTGAAGACACCATAATGATTTAAATATAATTAAATATTGAGGAAGATGGGATAGAATGGAATCATGATTTTTCAATAAGTTTTATAAGGATAAAAAGGGATTTTAAATAAGGATGACTACCTTAGTTATTAAAAAAGATGACAGCAGGGCTGGGAAGGAGGCTGGCTGAGTGGTAGAGCGCTTGCCTTGCATGCATGAAGCTCTGGGTTTGATTCCTTAGCACCACGTTAAGCAGAAAAAGCCAGAAGTGGCACTGTGGCTCAAGTTGGTAGAGTGCTAGCCTTGAGCTGAAGAGCTGAGGGACAGCGCCCAGGCCCAGAGTTCAGGCCCCACGACCAACCAAGAAAAAAAAAAAAAGAAAGAAAGAAAAGAAAAGATGACAACATAGTAAGCATTCCAGCAAAAAAGAAAAATAATTTAAAGACAACTGGGTAAAGGACTCCAAAACGAGTGAGATACTCTGATGCAGAAAGGACTAATTAATTATGGATCCTCCAGTGGTCCTGATGCCAACAGTATTTTAATTAGACACAACCTGAGAGAATTCGTCTATAGAAGGGTTGCTGTCAAAAACTAATTCTCCTTTGTTTTAGTTTTCTCCTTGGTTGTTCATTTCCTTCTTAGTCTGCAGTGTCTTACTACTCAAAGTTTGCTCCTAAAACTACCTTTTTCAGACCATTGCCATGTTCTTTTATCTTCTTGACTATTTCCTTGATTTTAAGATTTATATCTTAGCTGAAGTCTTTGTCTTAATTTTTAAAGTGATTGAGCTGGGTGCCAGTGGCTCATGCCTGTAATCCTAGCTACTCAGGAGGCTGAGATCTGAGGATCGCAGTTCAAAGCCAGCCCAGGCAGGAAATTCCATGAGACTTTTTTCTCCAATTAACCACCAGAAAAACTGGAAGTGGTACCATGGCTCAAATGGTACAGTGCTAGCCTTGAACTGAAGAGCTCAGGGACAGTGCCCAGGTCCAGAGTTCAAGCCCTACAATGGATAAATAAATAAGTGATTGAAATTTGTTGTTTTTAAATATACATAGAAATCACTGAATATATCAAAATACTAATAGTGGTTAACTCTAGGTAGTTACATTATAACTGTTTTCCCCTTTTCTGTAACACATAATATGAAGTATATTTTTACTACTCGTTATAAACGTAATAGTATGCTAGTTGTAGAAAATTCATATAGTAGCCGGATGCTAGTGGCTCATGCCTAGCTACTCAGGAGGCTGAGTTGTGAGGCTCACAGTTGGAAGCCAGCCAAGGGCAGGAAAGTCCATGTTTATCTCCAATAAACTACTCAGAAAAAGCCAGAAGTGGCACTGTGGCTCAAGTGGTAGAGCACTAGCCTTGGGCACAGAGAGACTTAAGGACAGGACAGCACCCAGGCCCTGAGTTCAAGCCCCACAACTGGGAAAAAAATGTACTATCCAGAAAATTTGTATACCTCAGAAATATAAAATATAGGTACAGTATGTCTTCCCATTGCTTTCTAGGCTTTCTTCTGTACCTATTTTCATATAGTTCTGAAACTCCTCTTTACAATCATAATGTTATGGGATGGCACTTGATTGATATTTTTTCTTTGCATCAGATCTCTGACTTGTACTTTGTTCAACAGGCAAAGGAGAAGGGTCCAATTTTCAAACATTTATTTTCAAATACATTGAAGAACAATTATGGATGAATGACTCCTAGGTTTTGTTTTATTCTCTCAGCCCTTCTACCCCTTACCATTAGAGTAAATTCCTGAAGCATTGCTATATCTATTGTTGGCAAATATACATAAGTACATTGGTTGTTAGTAAAGATGAGTAAATGAGTAATGCATAAAGATGATGATGAGACTCTCCCCAAGTAGTATAATATTTTACATTTAGTAATTACTATTCAGTTATGCTTTAAGTATAAAGTGTAAATAATGAAATTTTGTATTTCTGATGTTTATGTACTTCTGTGAGAAAGAAGACCAATATTCTTTGCTGGTTTAATGTTGAAATTTGAAGCATGAAATCTGTTTTTACTCTTAAGAAAGCCTTTTGTTTTGGTTTAATTGCAGGGTTGTCGTTTTGGAAAGTAGGCCAACAGAAAATCCTACTGCACACAGCAATCTCTACATCCTGGCTGGACATGAAAATAGTTACTAAGCAACAAAAACCAATCTTAAGTGACAGGAAAATGAATCTGTTCCACTGAAAGCAAAAATGTTTCAAGGAAATTCATTAGACGGCAGTATGATTTGCTTTAACTGTTATGGGTTATATCTCAGATGATCTGTACATTAGGGTAGAATTCAATATTTTCTGTAGCTGGAAACAGCTAGTCTATCTCTTGCCACTGTGTGGTGGTTATATCAAGTTTGCTTAATAAAAGCTATGAGACAAATAGTCCTCTAGTTCCAGGAAACAGTCTTTTTTTAAAGAAATTAATAATGTTTGTAACAAGGGTGCCATGGTATTTTTAAATAACTCATGTGATTATCTGGAAAGATTTAGTGACCATTCTATCATTTTATACCATGCCTTATCCTTCTTAATGAACACATGGATATAGAAATGATTTGACAAGCCTTTCACTGTCCATTGGCCATTCTGTATGTTTGTGTAAAATAGAATATTTAATCCTTATTTATTAATCTCTTGCTGGAGTGGTGTGATATATCTAACTTTTAGAAAAGGAAGGTTGCAGAGCAGCTTAAAGTTTTTATAATGTATAAAATTTTTCTTTATCTTTTCAGACTAGTGCTTTAGGAGTTAGAGGCAGTCTGTGTAAGAATTCAACACATAGGCAATTTTCATTTAACAAAGTATTTTATAGTACAGTTTCATGCAAGATTGCCTTAAAGGAGAGTTTTGTATTTTCAGTTACAAATAGTTGTAAAGGTCATGCAAAAAATATTAATGATGGTTGAAATATTCTTAGAAAGGTCTGAGTATGTCTAAGTATGGTATGACTACCATGTGTATGTATTCTTGACAAGCAGTATAATGGACCTGTGACTTTTTTTTGCATTGGGGATAATGCATAAGAAATAATCTTCATATATATTATCATCCCTAATGTAGAGGAGAAAAGTATTTAACTGCCCTTATAATGTATTTTACTTATACTATGCCAGAGGGGAACTGTAAAGCAATTATACTTGTAATCTTGGGGTTTTCGTATATGTGAGAGTATTCATTTTGAATAGGTTTAAGGGAGGGAAAAGACTTTAAATGGAATCTCCTGATGGGATAGTATAAATAAGTATTGTTGAAACCAGTATTCCAAAAATAAGAAAGCATAGGGCCATTTTTTCAGTTTCTTTTGCTATTGTGAGTATTCAAAAAGTGTTATGGTACCCTTTGTTGTCTTAATGCATTTATTAAGAACAATTAGCATTGAGATGACAAACAGCAGCAAAACTGTAATTCTCCCTAGCTCCTTGGGAGGAAAGCAGTGTAGCTATCTCATCCATCCTTTAGCAATTCTGTAAAATAAGTATTATTGTCCCCATGTTTCAGACAAGGAAGTAAGGGTTTTAATGAGGTTAGTGACTTGCCCAATTCATACAGGTTAGTGATTGAGCCAGACCATGAGTCTTCTGACTCTGTTCTTTTCCTATGCAATATGCAAACAATAAAACATTATACAATTGAACTACCAAGTATTTGTTCTTTTAAAATGTTAATATGAGGCTGGGAAGGTGGCTCAGTGGTAGAGCGCTTGCCTTGCATGCATAAGGCCCTGGGTTCACTTCCTCAGCACCACAAAAGCAGAAAAAGCTGGAAGTGGTGCTTGGCACAAATGGTAGAGTGCTATCCTTGAGCTGAAGAGCTGAGGGACAGCGCCCAGGCCCAGAGTTCAGGTCCCACAACCGACATTAGTCAGCTTAATATAGGAAATATGTTAAGTGAATCTTCTATATTAAGGTATAAACTGCTTAGCTAGATAACACTGCACCGAATGTAATAGCTGATATGCCTCACATACACATGCACATCTTTAGTCTTGTGCTGTTAAAAAAATGAATACAGCCAGGCGCCCATGGCTCATGCCTGTGATCTTAGCTACTCAGGAGGCTGAGATCTGAGGATCACAGTTCAAAGCCAGCTCGGGCAGAAAAGTCCGTGAGACTTTTATCTCCAATAAAATCACTAGAAAACCAGAAGTGGCACTGTGGCTCAAGCAGTAGAGTGCTTGCCTTGAGCTGAAGAGTACAGGGACAGCGCCCAAGCCCAGAGTTCAAGCCCCATGACCGACCAAAAAAAAAAAAAAATGAATACATAACTAAAGTTAATAGGAATCTGAGGAAGGTCTCTACATGAGAAAGAGAAAACAATTCAGCAGTAAAGAACTCTTAAAGGAAGAACAGCTTCCAGAAAACCAAGTATCTTGGAAAATAATATAAATAATTCAATTGGAAGGCAGGTCTGGAGTATAAAGTTGAAGAAGGTTCTCAAAAAAAATGAGAAGTAAATACACATATTAAAAAATAAATGTAAAGAAAATGAATGGCCTAGGCGGCCCAACACCCAATTTCCAAGCATTCCAAAACAAAAATGCAGCATGAAGAGAAGACTTAGAAGCTTTCAGAAAAAAGAAAAAAATCCAGTACTGAGGAACATCGGAATCTAGATTGAGAGAGAACACAATGGGGAAAAGCCATTTCATAAAACACATGAAATTTCAAGGACCCTGAGGTGAAACAGTTCATGTTTCCAGAAAAAAAGGGCAGGCAGGTCAGATGCCAAGGAATAAGAAATAGATTAACTTGTAGTTTCTACAGAAGTAATAGTTTCAAACTAATAAAGGAATTTTCTTTTAATAAAGGAAATTTTTAACCAACATTCTGGGTCTACTGAAGGTAAGGGTAAATAGAGACAGTCATTTGCTTTATCTCCTATACACCCTTTTTCAAGAAGTAGAGGGTGGTTTCAGTGGTAAACACTAGCCAAGTGAGTGAAGAAGCCAAGCAAGGCATGAAGCCCTAAGTTCAAGCCCTAGTACTGGCAGAATTAAGTAAGTAAGTGGTAAATGTATAAACCAAAATGAAGTCCTGGGACACAGAAAACAGGATTCAGCACAGGGCAGAGATGAAGGGAAATCCTCACATGCTGGCTATGGGATGTCCACTGCTGACCACTGCCACGAGAATATATTGAAGCATATAAAGAATATCCTGGGCAATACTTTTTCAGGATGACTACAGTATCTCATTAGCATAAGAGTTACACAACAATCTATGAGAAGTTCCTCCTAAATGCCTTAGAAAAGAACATAATAAAGATTATTTTAGGGATTCCAGAAATCACAGAGATTCCAGAAGAGATAATTGAGGGACAAGATATGAAGATGGGAAATAGAGAAAAATAAACATAATGGTGCTTTCTTGAGGTCATTAAACAGTGGGATCCGGAATCCACCAAGTCCTCTAAGAAGCTATTTACTCCCACATTTTATCTCCAGAAAGACAAGTAGCTTTATCTACTGACTTACTCCTACTGATCTCCATGAACTTGGAGCAGAGTTGGCACATGGGACAACTAGGCTGTGTGAGAGAAATCTCTAAGGCAAAAAAGATGAAAGGATGAGATGAACTTGCGCTGGTGGATTAGTACGTTAAGTAACAGAAACCAAAGGTGGGGAGGAACATACAAAGAAATTTTAAAATGACATGGTATAAACATGTTAGAAACAATAGCAAGAAAGAAAAAACCACTTGTGTCCCTATCTTGGGGTTCATTTCACTTAACATTATCTTCTCTGGTCATATGTACATAGCTCTAACCTGAGCCACATCTCCAGTCTAGCTTTCTTGCTGGTTAATTGGAGATAGAGCCTTGAGGACTTTTCTGCCTAGACTGGCTTTCAACTATGATCCTCAGATCTTAGACTCCTGAGTAGCTAGGATTGCAGGTATGAGTCACCAGCACCTAGCCAGATAGGAAATTTTCAGAAACTTAACAACAGAGAAAAAAATATCTGCTAAAGGAAAAAAAAAGGAGGGCCTGGGAAGGTGGCTCAGTGGTAGAGCGCTTGCCTTGCATGCATGAGGCCCTGGGTTCGATGGGTTCGATTCCTCAGCACCACATAAGCAAAAAAAAAAAAAGCCGGAAGTGGCACTGTGGCTCAAGTGGTAGAGTGCTAGCCTTGAGCTGAGGAGCTGAGGGACAGCGCCCAGGCCCAGAGTTCAGGCCCCATGACCGGACCAAAAAAAAAAAAAAGAAAGAAATTAAATGTCTCCACGTAACAAACTTTGGCAAGATCTTGGTTCTTTATGTATATACATACATTTGATTTTTAAGTGTTAAAGATAATTAAATATTTCCTTATATGATCAGAAGAATGTAAAAAAAAGATGCTAAATCTTCATAGAACTGCAAACATCACTGAAAGAAATTAGACTGAAATAAATGGCAGATGGTACTCTGTCACTGAGAAAACTCACTATATAGAAACACCAGATTCTGTGTGATGTCAGCAGATACTTTGTGGACATTTATTTGTGGATTCTAAAAGAAATCAGGCCAAGAATATCAAGGCAATGTTGAAAAACCTGGGAGTCTTTGGCTACCAAATTTCAAGTGATTATAAACTGAGACCTTAGTTAAGATCGTGTGACAATGGCACAAAAATAATGGAATACAATGAAAAGTCAAAGAAAAGCCAGGCACAGAAACTTAAGCCTGTTATCAACTTGCAAGGTAGAGATCAGGAGATCACAGTTCAAGGGCAGCCTGCATCAAAGTCCTTGTCAACCAATGTCTGGACAAGATGGTGTGCACCTATTATCACAGCTGTGTGGGAAGCACAATGGCTGGATGCCATGGTGTCCATGTCATGCCCAGTGACACAAGGAAGCAGAAGCATGGAGAATGCAGTGCAGACCAGCCTGGGCTGAAAGGAAGATCCTCCTCTAAAATAACCAAGGCCAAAGGGCTAGAGGCCTGGCTCAAGTTGCAGAGCCCCTACCCTGCAAGCAAACGGCTTGAGTTCAATGCTCAGCTCTTCAACAACAACAAAAGTCAAAAAAGTAGACAGTCACTGCATATATATATATATATGACTTTATTATGCTGACATGGAACAAAAGATAATATTTCAATAAATTATATTCAACATTTTGTTGAAAATAAGGGAAAAATCAAATGAATTGTGATGAGTCACATTATAAAAAGGAACATATAGCCTAACATATAGCCATAAATATTAAATACGAAATTATTACACTTTTAAAGGAAAAACTGGGAGGCTGAGTACAGGTTGGTTGTGTCTATAATCAAAGCTAATCAGGAGGCTGAGATCTGAGGATCACAGTTTGAAGCCACACTGGGCAGGAAAGTTTGTGAGACTCTTACCTCTAAGTAATTACCATAAAGCCAAATGTGGAGAGCACTAATCTTCAGCAAAGAAGCTCATGAACAGCACCCAGGTCCTGAGTTCAAGCCCTAGGAACCACACACACACACACACAATTAAGAAAGACAAAAATATCTCAGAAAAAATAATGTAAGGATGCACGTCAACCTCAGAAAAAAAAAAAGTCAAACTCAAAAGCAATATATGAAAAATAATAAAGATCAGAGCAGAAATCAATGACTAAAAAGAACAATATAAAGAATCAATGAACCAGGCACTGGTAGCTCATGCTTGTAATCCTAGCTAGAGTCAGAATTGAGAATTGCAGTTGGAAGCCAACCCAGCAGGAAAGTCCATGAGACTCTAATCTTCAATTAACCACTCAAAAACCAGAAGTGGAGCTGTGGCTCAAAGTGGTAAAGCACTAGCCTTGAGTAAAAGAAGCTCAAAGACAGTACCCAGGCCCTGAGTTCAATCCCCAGACAGGACCAGAAAAAAAAAAAAAAAAAGAGTTGCTTTCTTTAAAAGATAGATAAGAGCGACAAACCTTTAGCCAAGCCAACCAGAAGGAAAAGAAAGGAGACTCAATAAAATTGGTGATGAGAAAGGGGATATTACAATAAATACTAATGAAACTCAGAACAGTTTTAGGATAACTTTGAAAAATTATATTCTAGTAAGCTGGAAAATTTAGATGAAAATGATACATAAAAGCTACCAGAAAGCGGTGGTGGCTCACGCCTGTAATCCTAGATACTCAGGAGACTGAGATCTGAAGATCACGGTTCAAAACCAGCCCAGGCAAGAAAGTCTGTGAGACTCTGATCTCCAATAAACCACTTGAAAACTGGAAGTGGCACTGTAGCTCAAGTGGTAGAGTGCTCGTCTTGAGCTGAAGAGCGCAGGAGAGCGCTCGCCTTGAGCTGAAGAGCACAGGGACAGTGCCCAGGCCCAGAGTTCAAGCCCCACGACCGACCAAAAAAAAAAAAAAAGCTACCAGAATTGGCAAGAGGATATAAACCACCTAAACAGATCAATAAAAAAACATTAAAATTAGAACAATAGTGGTCTCTCAAAGAAATATACAGGTTTGGACAGATTTACTACCAAATTCTACCAGAAGAACACCAAATGTGCCCCAAACTATTCTATGAAATATGTAAAGAAGGAATGCTACCAAACTCTCTCAGAATTACCTCCATTCCAAATCCATGACAAAAAATTATAGACCAAATTACTAGACACAAAGATTATTTTAAGTGCAAACCAAACTTAACAACACATTAAGAAAATCATCGCAGGAGTGAAAAACTGGGAGAGAGGGAGGGAAGGGGTGGCATTGTCCAAAAAGAAACATATTCTGTATAACTGTATACAGTAATCCCTCCATACATCACCTTTACAATCACATTTTTAACTTAAAAATAAAAATACACAAAAAGAGGAAAATCATCATAATCAAGTTGGTTTCATTCCAGAGATACAAGGATAATTTGACATATACAAATCAATAAACTTAATACAACACAGACAGAATAAAGGACAAAATTACACTATCAACTTAATACAGAAATAAACCTTTGATAGGATTCAACATTCCGTCCTGATAAAAGTTCTGAAGAAACTAGAAATAAAACAAATGTGCTTCAATGAAATAAATGTACAATAAGCCGATAGCCAACATTATACTAAATGGGAACAAAACTGGAACCATACCCTCTAAAGTCAAGGAGACATGGGTATCAATTCTCTCCACTTCCACCCAATTCAGTCCTTGAACTCCTAACCAGAATAATAACACAGAAGAAAGAAAAATAATACAAAAAAGGAAAAGAAGTCAAATCTCTATTTTCAGATGATCCTAATGACTGTACCAAAAAACTCCAAGATCTGATACACATTTTCGACAAAATAGTCTATAAAATACGCATTCAAAAAAATTCAGTAGTTTTTTTTATATACCAACAATGAACAAGCTGAGAAAGAAATAAAACAGTCACAATTAAAACAGCCTCAAAAAAAATAAAATAGAATAAATTTAACTAAAAGGAGGTGAATGTCCTCTATAAAACACTGACAAAGGAAATTGAAGTTGATGCTAGAAGATAGAACTTGTTATGCTCATGGATTTACAATTAACATTGAAAAATCAACAAAAACAATCTACAAATTCAATGCAGTTACCATAAAATCTCCAAAGTCATTTTTCATAGAAATAGAAAAATTAACCCTAAAATTCATATAGAGACCCAAAAGACCCAAAATAGCCAAAGCAATACTGAATAAAAAGAGCAATGCTGGAAGTATCACAATACTTGACTTCAAATTATACTATAATTATAGTATTAGTAACAGCAATGACACAAAAACAGACACATTGGTTAATGGAAAAGAACAGACAATCCAGAACTGAGCCCATACAGCTACAGCTATTGAGTTTAGGCAAAAGGGTCAAAAACATGTTGGAGAAAAGACAGCCACTTCAACAATAATGTTGGGAAAACTGTATGATTATGTAGAAACATCTCACCCTATATGAAATATATTGAAAGGTTCAAAGATCTAAATGTAATTTCAAAGACCTGAAATTCTGAATCTACCAGAGGAAAACATACTAAAAAAAACCTTGAAGATAAAAGCCTAAGTAACACCTTTCTGAATAGAGCTTCAATTGCTCAGGAAATAAGAGCAAGAATTGGCAAAAGGAATTGCAAACATTTTTTTAAAAATTGCACAGAAAAGGAAACATGATCAGAATCAGGAGAAACATACATACCAGCTAGTCATCAAATAAAGGACTAATATCCAGAATATACAAAAGCAAAAAAAAAAAAAAAAGAACTAGTGATCTAAATTTTAAAAATGGGTAAATAAATAGGTAATTTTCAAAAGTGTGAATCATCAGTAGATAACATGAAGGTTCAAAATTCTTAGCCATAAGGGAAATGCAAAGAAAACAACATTGAGATTCTATCTCACCTCAGTCAGAATGGCTATACCCAGAAAATAACAAATTCTAGAGAGGATGCTGGAGAAAAGGATTCCCACTGTGTAAATTCATGCAACCACTATGGAAAACAGTATGGAAGTTCTTCAAAAATGGGCCTGGCATTGCGGCTATAAGCCTTGTTATTTAGAAGGCTGAGATTGAGATGATTGTCGTTTTAGGCCAGGCTGAGCAGAAAGTTCAGTTATGGACTGAGACGTCAGGGGGTGTCATGTGCCTGCTAGCAACAACTAAAGCCTAAAATATGTGGATTGTAGCTCAGTTGTGTCCCTACACAGGAAGCAGGATCTTATCTCAAAAATAGCTAAAACATCAAGAAAGGGCTGGAGGCATGTTTCAGCAGTAGAGTGCCTGCCTGGCAAGCATGAGGCCTTAAGTTCAAACCCCAGTACCACCAAAAGAACAAACTAAAACTCAATAATCACATCACATCCTACTATACCACTCCTTTGAATATATAAGCCATATAAATAATCACACAATGATGCTTGTGGATAGCCCCTTTCAGATCTTGGCAAAAGTCTACTTCAAAGGCTTCTTTGTACTTTCTTAGAGTTTCAAATTCCTAGGGAAAATAATCTGCTATGCCTGGCTTTGTTTAATCCTTTGACCAGAGAAAGTGAGTTATCTTGAAAGACAGTCTCACTGAGATAATTATGCAAATCCAAATGAATGGATGTTGAGCTTTTACTAGAAAGAGAAATGGATGGTGAGCTAGAAAAAGCAACAGATAATCTAGATAGCTATAATCCACCATTTGATCAAGCTTTCAAAACAGAAACACTCAGCACCTGTGAGGGAAATGTTTTATTAAATCATTATGATAATCAACCATACTCTCTTTCCTCAGTAATTTTGATGAATATAAGGTCTAGCACAATCTAGTATGACACTTAAATTTGGGTAGATGACTTCATCCTGGTCATATTTCTCAGATCTGTCTTCCTGAATTAGTTGCTCTGCTGTGATGAGACTAAAGTACACGAGAGTCCTAAGCACCTGCCTGCAGCCCAGCCATTTCATATGTAAATGCTGTATATCAATCATGAACTTTGCTAAATAAATCATGCTGCTAAGTATATAATTATTTCTCCATTTGTGGTTCTGAAAAATCACTATGGATAACAATGTCCACTTAAATCCCTTTAAGCCAATTCTAAAATCTCCTTCCCAGAATCCCACAACTTCATATACGTCCTCTATTAAGCTATTGCCACAGCCGAACACCAGTGGCTCACACCTGTAATCCTAGCTACTCAGGAGGCTGAGATCTGACAATTGTGGAATCTTCCATGGGAAAGTCCGTGGGAATCTTCCCACCAATTAACCGCCAGAAAACTGGAAGTGGAAATGTGGCTTAAACTGATGGAGCATTTGCCTTGATTGGATGGTCAGGGTCAGTATCCAGTCCTTGAGTTCAAGCACCCTACAACTTGCTCCCCTCACCCTCAAAAAAGTGTCGCCACATTCTTTTAGAACTTAAGAATAAGGCGCAAAGCCAGGCGCTGGGGGATGTCTATAATCTTAACTATTCAAGAGGCTGAGATCTGAAGATCAGTGTTAGAAGCCAGCCCAAGCAGGAAAGTCTGTGAGACTACAATTACCCAGCCAAAAGCCAGAAAAAGAGCTGTGGCTCAAATGATGAACACCAATTTTGAGCAAAAAAGCTAACGGGCAGTACCCAGTCCTTAAGTTCTAGCCCTAATACAAGCACACACACACACACACACACACACACACACACACACACACACACACACACACACACAAACCACAATGCTCCAGATCCAATCTAAGAGTTCCTGTCATATCAGGAACCACTTGTGTAGTAAATATACCAAACATTATGAGTCAGTAATGAAGAAACTCATTCATGGTATAACTAAGAAAGTTTTCTTTGGTTCTTAAAAGTCTATCTTCTGTAAAATGCAGATTTTGTAAATACCCTCCTTTTCTTGAAAAATGAAGAAAGTAGTGTGAGTATATTTTCTACATGTATTGAGCTAACTATACCAAAGTCTAGGCAAAATAAATAGATAAACAAACCACACAGGTATTTTAATAGAAAGACTTCATATAGGAAATGATTCCACGATTCAAAGACTTCGAAAACAATACAAATAAGCTACTGAGATACGTCAGGTAACAACTGTAGGAGATCTCATCCACCCATAGAATTAGAGAAGTGGAAAGGGAAAGAGTGCTGCAGCCTGGGGGCTCTGAGGAGAGGCCCACACCCCCTGAGCTCCTGGCAAGTTCTGCTGCCTGGCTGCAGACAGCTCCTTGGAGCTTGCTGGGAAAGTCTGGAGAAGACATCCTCAGACCTGGAGGGAAGGGAGTTCCCAGGCTGGGGCTGAGACCTCTGGCAGTGGGTGGTAAGGCTGGCTCTGAAAGGGCAGGAAGAAGCTGGGGGTACATCCACAATTCCAAAACATCAGTAAACAAGGAAGACGTGTGTTTCTCTTCTACCCATTTTCTTTTTGTCTCTACTCTTTCTTTTTGAGCTACAGACATAGTTTGTAGACTTCCAGCCCCAACATAACAACAGAACTAGGTGGGTTGATTTGGAATTACAAAATGTTAGATGTGTAATATTTCTAGAGACAATGTTTGGCCTTGATTGTTATGCAGGGTTCACTTTAAACACAATTCCTACAGAAGGGCTAGCCTGCCCCCTAAAACAATGTAAATGATAGGAATGTCGTCTTATATATGTCATTATATCCCTGTCAATTAACTTTGTTTTCTGTCATCCACGAAGTTGACATTTTTAAAGTATTAAGGAAAAGTATAATGATTTATATCCTTTGACTCTGGCTCTTCACTCAAATAGTCGTTTTTTAGGAAGATTTAGTAAGACTCATGGTATCGATGGCAATTAGTGTCTTATATTCAATCACTATTTCTTGGTATTTCCACATGAGTCTCTGTTCTGCCAGTACCAAGTTATAGCAACACCAACTTAGAAATTTAGACATATTTCTTAAAAAAATAAAATGCTATCAACTGTGATTAACCAAAACACAGTTACTCGGTGTACTTTTTCATCGTAATTCCAACGAAATAAGTAAATGTGCGTAAATTGTTCTCAAACTTTTAGGAAGCCAGGCACAAGTGTATGTGCCTGTAGCTCCAGCTACTCAGGAGGCTTAGCAATTCTGAGGCCAGGAGGTTTTTGAGGCCAGCCTAGGCAACATAGTAAGAACTTGTGTTAAAAAAAATCTAGCCAGCCAGGCACCAGTGACTCCTGCCTGTAATCCTAGCTACTCAGGAGGCTGAGATCTGAGGATCACAGTTCAAAGCCAGCCTGGGCAGGAAAGTCTGTCAGACTTATCTCCAATTAACCACTAGAAAACTAGAAGTGGCGCTCAAATGGTAGAACGCTCACCTTGAGCTGAAGAGCTCAGGGACAGAGCCCAGGCCCAGAGTTCAAGGCCCATGACCGGGAAAAAAAATCTAGCCAGGTGCTGGTGGCTCATATCTGTAATCCTAGCTATTCAGGAGGCTGACATCTGAGGATCACAGTTTGAAGCTGGCCTGGGCAGGAAAGTCCATGAGACTATTATCTCCAGTTAACCACCAGAAAACTGGACATGGAGCTGGAGCTCAAAGTAGTAGAGCACTAGCCTTGAACACAAAAGCTCAGGCATAGCACCCAGTCCCTGAGCTCAAGCCCCATGACCAACAAAAAAAGAAAAGATCAAATAAAAGAATGCCTTTGAGTTTTAGTTTTTATCTAAAGGGTATCTCTCATTAAAAGAGCACCATGAGGTTGGAGGTATAGCTCAGATGGTACAGCACCAACCAACCAATGAACAAGAGCATCAGATACCAAATTTGACTCTCAGACTTAGATGAAGAAGAAGAGGGGGAGGACGAGGAGGACGAGGAGGAAGAGGAGGAGGAGGAGGAGGAAGGGAGAAAGAAGGAGGAGGAGGAGGAGGAGGAGGAAGAAGAAGAAGAAGAAAGAAGAGAGGAGGAAAAGGAGGAGGAGGAGAAACATGCCCATAAATCCTAGGTACTCAGGAAATAGAGGTCAGAAGGATTAAGTTTTTGAGGCCACCACAGGCAAAACCTTTAGTGAGCAACTCCCCAACACACCAAACTCAATAAAATAAGCCTTGTGCATGATTACCATCCCAGCTACATTAGAGGTATATATATATAGTCCAAAGCTAATCCAGGAAAAAAGTAAGACTTTATCTAAAAAGTAATGGATCAAGTGGTAAAATGCTTACCTAGCACAGCCCCAAGCTCAGCCCTAGGATCACCAAAGTAAAATAAAGTAAAAGCATTCCCCACGTTCCTATCAATCACCTACTCTAGGTAGCGCAGTATACTTTGGACAGGATACAAACACAAGAGAAGTAAGGGCAGAGCTCTTTATGAGCCCTGAGTCCATGCAATGGCACAAAATTAACTTGAACTGGACATTAGAAGAAATCCCTCTAGTGCCGGGCAGACTGGCATCATGGTAGAGATGAGTTCCAGCTGGGAATCTGGTGAGATGACTTACTATGATTTGGTATGTGGCCTGAGTCTTAAAGATATTCTACTTTTTCAGAAGGCTTTGCCAATGTCTTCTAAACAGCCTTAATATTGATTCTTTTTTCTTTTTCTTTTTTGCCAGTCCCGGGGCTTGAACTCAGGGTCTGGCCACTGTCCCTGAGCTTCTTTTTGCTCAAGGCTAGCGCTCTACCACTTGAGTAAGCAGCACCTGTCTCCTTTAAAAAAAGTCTGTTAATGGAATGTAAAATCAATACATAAAATCACACAAGGCAAACTCATGACAATGCATTTTTATAAATGACAACAAATTGTCATAAAGGGAACCATTGTTTAGAAGTAAACACCTTGGAATTACTATCCAACCCAAAACATAAAACGTTACCTTTCACATCCGAAGGCAGTGTTCCCTTGTGCCAATGCCCAGTGATGGGATTTTTTTCTTCCTGCAATGACATTCATTGCTGCATTGCAAAGAGTATAACCACCAAATTGTGCCTTCCCAGACATTGCAGTGTAGTTTTGCCCATCAATGCACAAATTTTTTTTTGCCAATCCTGGGGCTTGAACTCAGGGCCTGGGCATTGTCCCTGAGCTTCTTTTGCTCAAGGCTAGTGCTCTACCATTTGAACCACAGCACCACTTATGGATTTTTCTGTTTATGTGGTACTAAGGAATCAAACCCAAAGCTTCATGCATGCTAGGCAAGCACTCTAGCACTAAGCCACATTCCCAGCCAAAGCCTTAATATTTATTGCTGCACTATAGCTCACATCATATTAAAAGCTTCTTATCTTCCCTATTTGGAATACTTGGTATGTATGTGTGTATGTGTGTGTGTGCATGGATGAACATGTGTAAGTTAGATCTATACACATGCCATATTCCTTTATCAAATGCTCTACTTATTTTAAGATTGTAATTCTATGAATCAGATCACAGAAAACTTGAGGAAACATTTTTAAATTATTGGTCCTTCCACTTACCCCCCTCCAAAATATATACAAAATTTAAAGTAATTCGTTATAGTGCTGAGGAATGAATCCAGAGCTGCACTCATACTATCAGATGCCTATAGAAACCAGTATACAAAGACACATGCATCTCCATATTTATTGCAGCACTGTTCACAATAGCCAAGATTTAGAAACAACCCAGATGCCCCACTAATGATGAGTGGATCCAAAAATTGTGGTACCTATATACAATGGAATATTATGCAGCCATTAGAAAGGACAAAATAATAGCATTCACAGGGAAATGGATGGAACTCTTAGAGCAGATTATTTTGAGCAAAGTAAACCAAGAACAAAGAGACAAATGGCACATGGTCTCCCTGATATGTGGATGCTAAAGCCAAAATACAAGAAGATATGGCAAGCAGGACTCAAGAAACAAAAGACAGCCACCCATTGCTAAATGACTCCATGTTCTGGATCATATATATGGTAGATATATGCACGCAACAGAGGGAAGCCAGGAGGAGGAACAGAATAAGTGGGAACAGCCCACGCTAAGCAGAGGAAAGAAATACAAACATCACCTGATGTGGAAAAAATAACTTGTAATGTCAAAGCTCGTAGAATTCACAAACGGTATAGACCATGATGATGACAATTTGCCTTGTGAAAATTAAAATGTATTTGTGACTCTAAGTATCACTATTCCACAATACTGTGAAATATGTGAAATTTATGTAATCACCTCATCTCAATTAAAGGGGAAAAAAGTGAGAGAAGGGATGGGTTAAGAGAGATGGGTGACAATGTTGTCAGACACTTTGTACTCACATACTGTTTTGTAGAATGGGAACTTCTTTGTACAACTACTTAAAGATACTTAAAAATTGTAATAAAAAAGAAAACAACTTGTAACTTAACATCTGATGCCTTACTTTTTACTTCATTAAGACTTACCCCACTATTCTAATTTTTTTTTTTTTTTGTCAGTCATGGAGCTTGAACTCAGGGCCTGGGAGCTGTCCCTGAGCTTTTTTGCTCAAGGCTAGTGCTCTACCACTTTGAACCAGAGCACCACTTCTGGTTTTCTTCTGGGGGTTAACTGGAGATAAATCTCATAGACTTTCCTGCTGGGCTGACTTTGAACCTCGATCCTCAAATCTCGGCCTCCTGAGTAGCTAGGATTACAGGTGTGAGCCACCAGTACCTGGCTCATTCTAATTATTCTTATGTGTTCCCCTGTCTAAGAACAAGAACAGTGTGCTAGTTCAACTTTGCATCTACTCTTTGTTATAGGAAAGAGTTACTCAATAATTAATTAATCAACTTCCATTAACATTATTACTAGGAGCACAAACAAGAACACAGAATCTTTTCCCCGGGAGTTTAGACCTTGCTTGTAGGACTTTGAAGGACTGATGTCTCAATTTAAATACTGTCTTCTTTAGATTTTCTGAATATTCTTCTGTGGATTAAATTAAGGAAATGAATACATGTGAGTAAACAATGCACTACAGCCTTCTTTTTCACCAGAACAAGCATTTTTATTTTATTTTGCCCTTTTATTTTATTAAAATTTAGCAGGTGCCAGTACCTGTAATCCTGTTTATTATTCAGGTGGCTGAGATCTGAAGATCACATTTCAAAGACAACCCAAGCAGACAAATGTAAGAAACTCTTATTTCTAATTAACCAGCAAAAAAACTGGAATTGGAGGTATAGCTCCCAATAAAGAACCAGCCTTAGCCAGGCATTAGTGGCTCATGCCTGTAATCCTAGCTACTCAGGAGGCAGAGATCTGAGGATCATGGTTCAAAGCCAGCCTGGGCAGGAAAGTCAGTGAGACTCTTATTTCCAATAAACCACCAGAAAACCGGAAGTGGTGCTGTGGCTCAAGTGGTAGAGCGTTAGCCTTGAGCTGAAGAGTGCAGGGACAGCGCCCAAGCCCAGAGTTCAATCCCCACAACCAACAACAAAAACAACAAAAAAGCACCAGCCTTGAGTGAAAAAGCCAAATGAGAGCATGAGTTAAAGCCCCAGTACAAAATAAAATAAAATATTAAAAATATATTCACCATGTAGTCCAGTGATCTCAGTTCTGGATATAGTTTCCAAAGAACTGGAAGCACTCATAAAAAGTATTAAAACAGAACTGTAAGAAGAGAAAGCACAAAGATGGCTACCAGAGCTGGAGTCAGGAGTAGCAGGGCAGAGCGACTGTAGTTATCAGTTCTGCAAGATAGAAAGGTTGTAGAGAAATATTGTGCAACAATGTGAATATATTTACTAGAATTAGAACCATCCCAAAATGGTTCCAATGGAAAAGTTGATGTAACATTTCTTTTTACTATGATTTTTTTTAATGGAACAATTTCAAAGCAAAGCAGGGGGGGAAATCCCTGGATGCATTTCTAAAGGAATCTGCACAAAAAAGATATCTCACTTTATACCAAATGAAGTAAAAAGAATTTTAGTGAGGTGCTGGAGGTTGAACTCAGGGCTTTGTATTTGCTAAGCAAGTACTCCACCACTTCAGCCACATTCCCAATCCTCTTTGCCATGGATATTTTTCAAATACAGTCTCACATTTATGTACCTGAACCACAGTCTTCTTATTGGTACTTTCTACATAGTTAGAATGATATGTGTGTACCACTGCACTCAGAGTTTTATTAGTTAAGATGGGGTTCTTGTGCCCAGGCTAGACTCAAACCACAATCTCTTTTTTTTTTTATTGTAAAGATACTATACAGAGGGTTACAGTTACGTGAGTGAGTACACTTCCTCTTGAACATTGTTACCCTCTCCATTGTTTTCCCCCTACCATCCCCTCCCTCCCTCCCTTCCCCAGGTTCTTTTTTTTTTATTGTGATTAAGTGATTACACAATTTCCGGAATTTCACAGTATTGTGGAATAATGATGCTCATGTAAAGCCACAAGTTCATTCTAACTTTCCTGGAGCAAATTGTCTATCACAGTCTGTAACATATAACGGTGTTCACATGTTATACACCATATATGTGATCAGCAGCATGGGGATATTTAGTAGTGGTTCAACCAGATGAGTGGGAGTTCTTTGTTTCTTAAGACCTGTTAGTTTTGTCGTATCACCTAACATTTTAGATTTAGCATCCACTTATCAGGGAGACCATGTACCGTTTGTCTGTTCGTTCTTGGCTTACCTCGCTCAACATGATTCCTTCTAGCTCCATCCATTTCCCTGCAAATGCCATTATTTTGTCATTTCTAATGGCTGCATAATATTCCATTGTGTATAGATACCACAATTTTTGGATCCATTCATCTGTGGTGGGGCATCTGGGTTGTTTCCATATCCTAGCTATTGCGAACAGTGCTGCAATAAACATGGAGGTGCACGTGTCCTTGTATATTGGTTCCTGTTGTTCAGGGTAGATGCCTAGAAGTGGTATGACTGGGTCGTAAGGGAGGTCAATCTTTAGCTTTCTAAGGACCCTCCAGACTGCTTTCCAAAGTGGTTGTATAAGTGTACATTCCCACCAGCAGTGTAATAGGGTTCCTCTTTCTCCACATCCCCTCCAGCATTTGTCGTTGGCTGATTTGTGGATGTGGGACATTCTGACTGGGGTAAGGTGGTATCTCAGGGTTGTCTTTATTTGCATTTCCTTCACCACCAGGGATGATGAACATTTCCTCATGTGTTTCTTCGCCATTTTTATTTCTTCATTTGAGAAGTCCCTCTTTAGTTCCCTTGCCCATTTAGTAATTGGTTTGTTAGGTTTGGGAGGGATTAGTTTCTTGAGTTCCCTGTATATACAGGATGTTAACCCCTTGTCTGATATATTGCTGGTAAATATTTTTCCCAATTAGTTGGTTGTCTTTCTAGCTTAGTTGTGATAGATTTAGCTGTGCAGAAGCTTTTTATTTTAAGGTAGTCCCATTTGTCGAGTCTTTCTCCAACTTGTTGTGATCCTGGGACTCTGTTCAGGAAGTTCCTTCCTGTGCCTATTAGTTCAAGTGTCTCTCCTACTCTGTCCTGCAGTAGTTTCAGAGATTCAGGTTTAATGTTAAGGTCTTTAATCCATTTTGAGTTGATGTTGGTGCATGGTGATAGGCTGGGGTCCACTTTTAGTTTTCTGCATGTGGCTGCCCAGTTTTCCCAGCACCAGCGTTGAAGAGGCTGTGTTTCTTCCACTGTATATCTTTGGCTCCTTTGTAGAATATCAGCTGGCTGTAGGCCTGTGGATTTATTTCTGGATCTTCTATTCTGTTCCATTTCAAACCACAATCTCTTGATCGTAGTCTCCTAAGCAACTGGAATTACAGATGTGAGCCACTGAAAAACAGAGCCTGGATAAACCCTTTCATTATCATGACTTGCAGCGAGGAACTGTCTGACCAGGAATTTTACCAAGACCTTTATTCTCTCCCTTTATGTGGGACTTAGATGATGAGCGATTTGTGAATCATTTGCTAAACCCCAGACCTTTTTTTGAGGGCCAGAAAAGGCAGTCTTGAGAGTGGACCCTGTTAACAGCGTCTGTTGCCCTAGCAACCAGGAATCATTGCTTGCTGCCTGTCTCAATCCTAGAAGAAGTCCTTTTAAAAGGACTGGCTACCAGATATAAAGCATAATAAGAATTTAAAGAGGAAAACCACATGCAAAAGAGCTAAGGTCATTGCCTATTTGCTTATTGGCTGGCCCACATGTAAAGTCAGTTAAGATAGGCTCTTTTTATTACTCAGATGGATTTCCCAGTATTTACACTGCCTCACCAGCCAGGTCAGAATAAGGAAGGTAGAATGGTATTCCAGGCCTACATCTATAATGTGTCAGCATTACATTCCTGACTGCTCAGAAAGACCTTGGCCAGCACCTGGCTTCTCTTTGGGTGGCTGTATATTGGGACCAGACCAGTGGGTGGGCCCAAAGATCAGCTCCCTGTATGTCAAGTACCAGAACCAACCATTCTTAGGGTTCTTAGCTGCTCCCTTTCTTTATATGTCTGTGATAGCCAGGCTTTGGAAAGAGGAGAAGCAGGTTTTGAAACCTGACTTTAGCCTCTTGACTACCGTGATCAGCCTCTTGAGCCTCCAGCCTCTTCTTCTATAAAACAGGGCCGTTAATAATAATTAATTAATAATAATATAATAATAAATATTATTGAATAAAATATAATAAAGCAGGGCCATTATAGTAATAATAATAATTAGTAATTAATGGGCTAACAAATCTAGGACTGGCGTAAAGGTGAGAGAGAATTGTGAATATTAAACCTGAAGCCCAAGTTCCCATAATGGTAGTTATTAATATTATTTGTAGCCAGGTGCTGGTGGCTCACACTTGTAATCCTAGCTACTTAGGGGGGGCTGAGATCTGAAGATTGTGGTTCAAAGCCAAACTTGGCAGGAAAGTCCAGGAACCTCTTGCCTACAATTAACGCCCCCTAAGAAGCTGGAGAGGGAGCTGGGGCTCAAGTGGTGGAGAGCTAGCCTTGAGCAAAATAGTTCAGGGACTGTGCTTAAGCCCTGAGTTCAAACCCTAGGACCTGCACGCACACACACACACACACACACACACACACACTAAACATTTTTATATAAACAAATTATGTACAAATTATATATGTGTATATATAAAATGTGTGTGTGTGTGACTGGAAGCAATTTCCTTTCTAAATCTACTTACAATAGGGAAAATGAATGAATTCAAGCAGAATCTCAAGCTAATGTAGAATGTCATGCTCCAAGGTCAACTCCCTCGTCCTTACAGGAAGCATAGTCGGAGAAAAAATAACTTCCTTTCAGCACTGAGACACAGGAAGGGTCCTGCCCACCACTGCAGAACTGCCTCTCTCCAGTGCTCTAGCTTCTCACAGATCAGACCACTGGGCCACCAGGAGAAGGCCGTGTACAGTGTAAGAGCAAGACTCATCTTCCAAGCATCTAAGAAAAAAGCTTAAAAGGAAGGGCAATATGTTGTACACCATAAATACTTCAAATCAACTTCCAGTGTCCTGTTAATTAACTGAAAAATTCTGGCAAGTACCCCAGGTATTATGATCACCCATCAGAAGCCAAGGTCCTAGAACCCAAATGTCTATGTCCTAGTGCTGACTTCACAACCCATGAGCTGGGTGTCCTTACATCTGCCTGATCTTTTTTACTCGGTGTTCTCATCTGAATCCTTAGGATAATATTGCCTACAACATGTGTGAAATTCATACATATTGTGTCTTGAAGTAAGCACTCGTTAGTTGTTGCTGCTACTGTACAGGCAATGGGGATTGCCATGCAACCATTGAACACCCAGAGGAAGATTGTGATTCCTACCTGGCACTCCTTCTGCTTCCATGGGTTCCTCTACTGAACATTTATTATTTCCATGAATGACTGAAATACCACAGTACTGTGTGTTCTACTTCAGGGCTCAGAACTATTCTAATTACACAGTGCTGCAGAGAAATGATCTCTGTAAGAAAAAATTACATGGTTTCCCTGTTCTTTGCACTTGCTTAAGACAAAAAAAAAAAATCTAAATCCTTTCTCAGCTTCCCAAAAGCTCCACTCTCCAGGAGTTACTTATACTTTGATATCAAAACCAGTTACTAACTTGCTAACTGTATGGTCTATCGAATGGACAGTATAGGCCCATTATATTTTCTCTCTTTTGTGCTACCTGCTGACAGCAGCTTGTTTGTCTCCTTTTGGAAGTTGTTCCCTCAAGTTTTGCTCCAACTTTCCCCAAACAACTTGGAACCACAAGTTTCTCTGGCTTTCCGGTTCACTGCCTACTTAGCCCTGGCACATTGGTTGCTCCTTCTCTAACTAGCACTAGGCTTGGCACTAATCCAGAAGCCTTGGGTACTGAACCTTGTGGAGACCATAAAGTTAATTTTCCAGCCCAACTCTCTTTAACCTGATATGAACTTTGCAAAAGGTAGCTTCTGGAAAAAGTCACACTGATTTTTCTTGCTTTATTTCAATGTGTGTGTGTGTGTGTGTGTGTAGCATTTTTTTTAATTGTCAGAAAGTAGCATTTACAGGCTGGGAATGTGGTTTAGTGGTAGAGTACCTGCCTAGCATGCATGAAGCCCTGGGTTCGATTTTTCAGTATCACATAAACAGAAAACACCAGAAGTGATGCTGAGACTCAAGTGTTAGAATGCTAGCCTTGAGCACAGATAGGCTCAGGGAAGTGCCCAGGCTCTGAGTTCAAGCCCCAGTAGGACTGGTGAGAGAGAGAGAGAGAGACAGACAGACAGACAGACACAGGCAGACAGACACAGACAGGGAAGGAAGGAAGGAAGGAAGGAAGGAAAAACTTATCAACATAGACTATATTCTGTATCATAAAACCAACTTCAACACATTTCAATGAATTACAAAAAATTCTGTAGCTCGCTTTATACTTGATGCTGCAAAACTATATGTTCTCCTCCTAAGATCAACAGTAAGACAATGTATGCATGCCCTCACGGCCCCCTCACACCCCCACACTAGCAGGTGGTACTGGAAGGTTTGAATTCAAGGCCTCACACTTTGCTGAGCCTTGCCTCCAGCCCTGTTTTGCACTGGTTATTTCTAGGATAGGGTCCCCCCTCCTGCTGGGGCCAGCCTGGGGTGTGATCATCTACTAAAGGCATCCCAGCTGCACTGGGATCACACGGGCACCCATCTAGCCTCCTTCTCAGGGAGACAGGCTTGCAGGTTTTTCTGCCTAGACTGGCCTGGCACCGAGATCCTCCCAATCCCAGCCTCCAATGTAGCTTGGGGTGACAAGGGCATACCACTTTGCCCAGCTAGGAATTGAGAAAGTCTCCCAGGCTGGCCTCAAGCCACAATCCTCCATTCTCAACTAAGATTATGCCACTGGCATCCTGCTATTCACTCTTACTTAATATCACACCTGCCCAGTAAGGCAAGAACAAGGATAAGGATAAGAAAAAGGGCACTGATTGGGAAGAACTGAAACTGTCCCTATTTGCAGATTCCATGATGGCCTAGAGAATCCAACCTAAGGAATTCTTCTTTTAAAAACTTTCCTTTAAAACAAACAAATAAAAAAAACCACTTCCTGAAACCCATGCTTGACAAGACACCAGATGACACTGAGTCATTAGAAAAATGCAAACTAAAACCTCTGAAGGCCATTAACCACCTATTAGAATGACTAAAATCAAAAGGACGAGGATGCTAAATGCTGGCCAGGGTGCAGGGTGGTTGGAACGAAAGGGTACAGCCACGTGGAAAAACACTTATCCTAACTACCAGCAGTCCGCTTCCGAGTGTTTTGTCACGAGAATTGGAAACACATGTTCACACACGAGGTTATGCATGAACTCTTAGCGGTGGCTTGAAGGACGCTCACCCCAAACCGGAAGCACAACTCAGAGATTCAGCAACCAGGAATTAAGAAACAAACGTTTGCACATCCGCACCACGGAATACTATTTAACAATGGCAAAGGAGGGGGTGCGGCCACATGGAACACATGGGTGCATCTCAGATGCGTTCTGTGGTGTGAACGAAGCTTTTACGCTTCTATTTATATTACCTTCGGGGAAAAAGACAAAGTGATAGAGAAAATAAAACAAATCCGTGGGCGCCTGTGGCAAATCATTTCTGGGCAGTCCACAGGCCCCGTTCGCCCATCCCTGACTCTCCTCCATTTTCCAGGCGGCCACCCTCCTCCCGCACTGGAGGATCCTCCCTGAAGTCTGCTCGGATTCGCACCCGCAGCGCGCAGCGTGGCGCGGCCCGGGCGGGGTCCTCTCCAGCGGTCTCAGTTCCCGGGCTCGCGCCTCCCTGGGTGCTGCGCGTGTGAACAGATGTGTAGTGTGGCGGCCACCTTGCCCAGAGACGCCCGAGCGCCCAGCAATGCCTGACCCTGAGGGTCGATGGGGGGGGGGGGAGGAGGAGGGTGCGGGTCCGGGGACGCGCCGGCCCGTTTCGCTGGCGGCCGCCCCCAGGGAAACGCCGGCGGGGCGCACGGGCCGTGTCGGGGTGCGCCGGAGGCGGGGGGGGGGGGGGGGGAGAGGGGCAGGCTCCGCGCGCGCACGGTCTGGCACGGGTGCACTTCCACTTCGCAATCGTGCCGATCTCCTCTGCGGGAAGGAGGGCGAGCGGGGAACCGGGGAGCGGGCGGAAGGTGGGAACCGGGGTGCGGCGGCCCCGCCCAGACCCACACGGGGTGGGGGTTGGTTCCCATAGGGATCGCGGGGCCCGCCCGCCGCGCTCCGAGCGGCCCTCGGGGTCCGACGCGGTGAGTCCCCGGACTCGGGGGTCCCGGGATCCCGGAGTCCTCCCGCCTCGGGGCGCCTGCCGGGACGCAGGGCGGGGAGAAGGCCGGATAAGCTGCGGGAGAGGCGGCCCCGCGCCTCGGAGGACGCCGAGGACGCGGGGCGATCCCCGCCGCCGCCGCCCCTCGGGAGGCGCGGAAATGACACCCGAAATTAGAACCGGGGAAGCCCTTAGCGGTCCGCGAACTCCAGCCGGCTCAAGTGTCGGAGATCGGATGAAGGAGAGCGTTACAAAGACAGAGGAGCCCGCGGAGGCCGGCTGGGGGACGGTGCTGAACGCACAGGCGGTCAATCGGGCCACCCCGGGGTGGAGGTCGTTTCTGAGGGCCACGGCCGGGCCGGGGGCCGGGGGTCTGGGGGGGCTCCTAATTCTCTAACACGTTCCTCTGCCCTGAGCTAGGTCCCTGGCTCACCCCCGGCCTGCTTGGAGCGCCGGGGCCGTCTATCCGGGCCCGAATTTCCTAAGAGCGGCGTGGAAAGACGATGTGAAACGCCGTTCCCCGGGGATGGAGAAGTATGAGAAAATCGGGAAAATTGGAGAGGGGTCCTATGGCGTTGTTTTCAAATGCAGAAACCGAGACACGGGCCAGCTCGTGGCCATCAAGAGGTTTCTGGAATCCGAAGATGACCCTGTCATAAAGAAAATCGCCCTCCGGGAAATCCGCATGCTCAAGGTAATGGAGCCCCCGCCCCCCTTTTTTTTTCTTAAAGTGAATTTTCAGCGGTTAAGATAGAGTGAGTCATCCAGGTTGTCTTAGGTGATGGTGTTGGGCTTGTGAGTACCCCACGCGCGTGCGGGTGCTCGTGTGTCCTGGGGCTTGAACTCGGGGTGTAGGTAGGTGTTATCCCTGAGCGTTTTTGCTCAAAGGAGGTGCTTTTCCACTTGGGCCACAGCTCCACTTCCAGTTTTTTGGGGGGTGGTTAATTGAAGAGAAGAGTGTTGTTTATGGACTTTGCCTGCCCAGGCTGGCTTCAAACCACAATCCTCAGCTCTCAGCTTTCTGAGTAGGTAGGATTACAGGCACAGTTCACTGGCTCCCAACTACATCTCTCTTTGAAAAGATTTTTATTAGTACACATTAGTTGAACGGGGGTGTTTCATTGTGATATTTCCACCCAGCCGACCCATCAGCCCCCACCCCTTCCATGGTACCCTTCCTTCTTTGCCTTGTGTCTTCAGTGACAATGGATGCCCCAGGCCTAGTAAGTCCATATGGAAGGAAGCAAGAAGCCAGGGTGAAGATGAAGGGTAGGTCAGATGGTACTTACTTTTAGAGGTCCTATGGAGTATTTTATTTTTCTACCCAGTACCTTCTCTCCCGTATCATCTGTAGACTTAGATTGTCAAGAGTCACATGGCTTTGGTAGTACAGGAAATTAAAACAATTTAATTTTTCTCGCATCCTTAAACTTCTAGGGTATTTTCTACTGGCATTCGCTGTCCATTAAAGTAAATAATTAGCCAGGCACCAATGGCTCACACCTGTACTCTTAGCTACTCCAGAGGCTCAGATCAAGAATCTCTACTCAAAGCCAACCAGGGCAGACAATTAGTTATCTCCAAATAAGCAGCAAAAAGCCAGAAGTGGAGATGTGGCTCAAGTGATAAGAGTGTCAATCATGATAAAAAAAAAATCTGAAATCTCAAGGCCTTGAGTTCTTGAAGAAGTCATTCACTGTTAACACACTGTTCACAGTTTTTGCTTCTCATGATACTCCTATGGTGGAGTATCATGTCCTGTCTGTCTTCTCAAAAAAGTGAAATGTGCCTCACAAGAGGAAAGTATTTTATTTCTTCTCATGGGAAGAGGTTTCTGTGAGTTTCTGGAAAAGACAGAAGTCACAGTGTGGGCATGGAAGGTATGACACCATGGAGGTTGGTGCTGCTGCAGATGCTGTGGCCTGCTCTCCAGCCCTGTGTAACTACAGTCCCAGGAAAGAGTGTCTCAGTGATGTGGCACATAAACACCAGGGATCCACTCTTACTCTTGTGTCTCCATCTTTTTCTGTGTCTTTCTAAAACTCTTCTTGCATGGATTGAGTGTGGGGGTCATTTCTATTCTCACTGAGTAGGAAGTAGCAAACTTTATTGGCTAAATTAAAATGGGGTGGGGCAGGGGAGATAACAGGACAACTTCTCTTTTTGGTTTGAGATGCTCTTAACCAGCAGGGTGTTACCAATGCTGAGAAGATGCCTGCCAGGAGCCCAGTTCAGGGCTTCTAGTGAAGAGCTAGCCAGCAGCTAGCCAGCACCTGGCCCACGCTGCCTGGTCCCCTTACATAGGGAGAAGTTGCCCTGCCTACCCTCTCTTGGGGGTTGGTGGGCACCTTCATTTTCTCAGGCTTTCCCTAGTGGAGAAGTAGCAAGTAGTAGTAGTAGTAGTAGTATTTGTTGTTGTTGTCCTGAGGACTGAACCCAGATAGAAGGAAGCCTCTACCATTGAGCTGTTCCCCCAGCCCAGTAACTGCCCTTTAAAGGGTTCATATACTTCAAAGAAAAGAACATTGGCCTCTAGACAAGAGGAATTTTGTTTCTAACTCTGAGAGTCACCTGTAACTGTCCTCTCAAATCTTACCACATTTTTTTGAACCAAGAACCTGATAAATGTTAGTGAGTAGTACATAGAGAAACTTTGTGTACGATGTGTGTGTGTGTGTGTGTGTCTGTGTGTCTGTGTGTCTGTGTCTGTGTGTCTGTCTGTCTGTACTGGGGCTTGAATTCAGGACCTGAGTGCTCTCCCTTAGCTTTTTTGTTCAAGGCTGACACTCCACCACTTGAACCATAGTTCCACTTCTGAATTTTTGCTGGTCAATTCGAAATAAGAGTCTGGCTTCTAACCTTAATCCTGAGATCTCAGCTTCCTGAGTTGCTAGGATTACAAGCATAAACTATAATATCTTCACTTTTATTTCATCATTACTATGTTTTCAAGTGTTGTTCTCAAAATCATGTTCTTCCAGGATGGGGACCTTGCCTATATTTCTGTGTCCCCAAATTCTCGTTAGCCCGTTCTAAGCCTCTAATAACGGTCATTTCTGGATTTTTTAAAAAAGTTAGCAAAATAAGCTCTTAGGAAAATGAATGTTGCCAGTAAATTAAGACACGAGACATGCAGTGGTTCTGACTTTCCAAGTGAGGGGCGTACTATAAACACCCCTGAGTCAGGTGACATGGTGCGTGCACTATCGGTGTTGGTCCCTTCAGTCGTAACTTGAAAACTCTTCAAAATTCATCGTAGGTATATGCTGGAAAAGTGAATTGAGGGAATACTACAGGAGCTCACAGCTTCTTCATTTATTTACTCAGGAAATAAGCACAGAGTTCTAGCTGTGCCTACCATGGTGATTAGGTTTTAAATATTTTTATTGCTATCAACCCATTGTATAAGGGTGGCAATCATTTTGATAGGTCCATATATCTATGTACCTTGATTGGACTCACCTTGTCTGTCTCTCTCCCCTCCCTTCCCAAACCAATCTCAACTAGCCCATGGTTCCATAAACCCATGTTTATACAGAGATGTATGCCCTGCCTTTCAGAAGCTCAGCTCTTGGAAGTGAGATGTTGTGAACTTCTCCTTGACCACCACTGTTGATATCCCTGGTTCCTAATGGGCAGAGCCTGGGACACTGGCCTTGTGTGCCGGGGCCTGGCAAGAGCACTCCAAGTGCCACTGACTTATAGAAAGAAGTGTCAGGAGGTGTGGTTCAGCTGAAGTAGCAGAAGTGAGAAGCTCAGTGTGTTGAGGTAGAACAACCCTGAAGTCTTGGCCAAGCTGCCTAGTGGGTTCTAACAAGCCAGAGAGGAAGGGAAGGAAGCTAGGGTCCAGGAGGAGGGGTGGGAAAAGCACAGGTCTCATCTGAAAGAAGGCATGCGCAGTATAGTTTTGCCTTCCATCTGGGTTGTACCGGGCCTGGGGCCTGACTCCATGTGAGAATGGGTGAGCACAGGAGACTGGTAAGACCCCGCAGGTATGCCAGAGCCTCTCCAAGCTGGAATTCAAGGCACAGCTCGATGCCCCTGGCAAGGAGGATACTGAATTGTGAGGGAGGTACTGGGAGGCAGCCCAGGGCAGCTGTCACAAGGCTGGCGCTTTTCATGACCAGAGAGGACAGAGGCTGAACGTGCCTCAGGGTCAGGGAAGGTCAGGAAGGGCTAACCCCGAGAAAGAGAGAAGAAAGGTGCTAAGCAAAAAACTAAGAAAGATAGGCTGAAGCTGAAGGGAGGCTTTGAATGACAGGTTAAAGGATTTCGCTATCTTCAGAAAAAGACAGTGAGCCAAGATCATTTTTTTAACTAGAAAATTGCCATTTGCAGACATTTGGATTTTATGGCTCAATGTAATTTCAAAGAATAAAATGTTAGCCACACGTCAGTGGCTCATGCCTATATCCTAGCTACCCAGGAGGCTGAGAGCTGAGGATCATGGTTTGATGCCAGCCAGGTCAGGAAAATCTGTAAGACTCTTATCTCTAATTAAATACCAGAAAACTGGAAGTGGCTCTGTGGCTCAGAGTGGTAGAGCAATGTACTTGAGTGTAAAAGCTCAGGGACAATGCCCACACTCTGAGTTCAAGACCCACAACTGACCAAAAAAAAGAAGAATATAGTTTCTAGTCAGGCTCCAGTGGCTGAGATCTGAGGATCAAGGTTTGAGGCCAGCCTTGGCAGATAAATCTTCAAGACCCTTATTTCCAGTTAACCAGCAAAAAGCTGAAACTGGAAGTATAGATCATGTGGTAGAGTGCCAGCTATGAACAAAAAAGTAAGTCAAAACAACAGCACAAGACTCTGAGTTTGAGCTCCAGTACTAGCACACACACAAAATTTGTTTTTCATTTTTCAGATTGAGATAAGATTGTTGGAATTTGTGTGTGTGTGTGTGTGTGTGTGTGTGTGTGTGTGTGTGTGTGTGTAAATCAAACCTTTGACAAACTAGGCCGTTGATATAATTCTGAGCTAGACCATCAGGATTTAAAAAACATTTACCACTATCATCATCACATTTCCTAAAAGAAGGGACTTTTCAAACTGGTCTGGGAAGAGGGGAGAAGGGGATGAGGGAGAGTGTTGGAAGGGGTGATTCTGGTTGTGGTACATGGTTTGCATATATAGATACATCAGAACCCCCTTGTACAACTAATTGGTGCTAATAAAAAAAATGGAGACAGGAGCTGGGAAGGTGGCTCAGTGGTAGATTGCTTGCCTTGCATGCATGAGGCCTTGGGTTTGATTCCTCAGCAACACATAAGCAGAAAAAGCTGGAAGTGGTGCTGCAGCTCAAGTGGTAGAGCGCTAGCCTTGAGCTGAAGAGCTGAGGGACAGTGCCCAGGCCCAGAGTTCAGGGCCCATGACTGGAAAAAAAAAAAAAAAAAGGACACCTTTCAATATTAGAATAAAAGAGCTGGATAATGGGGGTCGAGGGGAGGATGGGAAGGGATGGGAAGGGGAAGCAAAAGAGGAGGCTACAATGCTTGCTAAGAAATATACTCATTATCTTGCCCATGTAATTGTAACTCCTCTGTACAGTATTTTCACAATTAAAAAAAAAAGCTGGAAAAGACAGTTTTAAAAGCAAAAGCACAACTCTTCCTCTCAGGGGAAAAAAGTTGACAGGTATAAATTATACCTAGTTTTATCTATATACAGACATTGATCTGGTGTGTGTAAATACATGTCTATAATGGTGTGTGTGGTAGTGCTTATCATTTGTGTGACTGTGTAATTGGTGTGCATGTAATTGTGTATGGTTATGTGTATAGCAATGTATGGTTGTATGTGTGTGACTATGTGTGTGGTATTTTCCTTTTGTCTCCTTTCATTGTCCATCAGTGAAAATCATGACATCATTTGTCTAGTGTTCTCTCTCTACCCTCATGACAGTCATCACGATGAGTGGAGACAGAGATCCCGCAGGTCTAGTGTGATTCTACTTGTAGAGTCTGCATCTAATACAACCAAATCCCAGCATTTCAATACCAATTTTCTACCAGAGAATAGTTCCTTGAATTATCTATTATAATAGAATTTATATTAAACCTCAGAGAATTCTTTGTATGTCTACTTTCCAATGTAGCTGTACTTAGAGATGATCACAATGTCCCAATAGTTGCTACAAACACTTTAAAATTTCTAATTTTTCTTCTTCTTCTTCTTTTTTTGCCGGTCATGGGCCCTGAACTCTGAGCCTAGGTGCTGTCCTTAAGCTCTTCAGCTCAAGGCTAGTGCTCTACCACTTGAGCCACAGCACCACTTCCAGATTTTTCTGCTTATGTGGTGCTAAGGAATTGAACCAGGACCTCATGCATACAAGGCAAGCACTCTACCACGGAGCTACCTTCCCAGCCCTAATTGTTTCTTCTTAAGTAGATGTTATGACAGGAGAGAATTTTCCAGCAATTGGGCAGTTTTTGAAGCACCATATCTGTAGTGTTTCATGATCTTGGGTTATAGTCAGGGAGATGTAGCTGGATGATAACTACCAAGAAACATATTTTGCTAAGATTTTTTACAAAAATTGGTAGGGTTTTTTGTCTATTTTTTGTTTTTGTGCCAGTCCTGGAGTTTGAACTCTGGGCCTGGGCACTTGTCCCTGAGCTTTTTCCTTTGAGGGAAAAAGGCTCTACCATTTGAGCCACATCTCCACTACCAGGTGTTTTTTGTTTTTTGGGGTTTTTTTGCTAGTTTATTGGAGATGAAAGTCTTATGGACTATACTAACTGAGTTGGCTTTACACCATGATCCTCAGATCTCAACTTCCTAAGTAGCTAAGATCATAGGCTGCCAGTACCCAGCAAAAAAAAAAAAAAAAAAAAAAATTGAAAATTGAAAATGCTACTTTTCAAGTAACATTATAAAAAGAAAACAAACACAAACAAAACAAGTGGAACTTTTTTGGTTGGTCATGGGGCTTGAACTCTGGGCCTGGGCACTGTCCCTGAGCTTTTTTTGCTCAAGATTACCACTTTGAACCACAGCTCCACTTACAGTTTTCTGGTGGTTAATGGGAAATAAGAGTCCCACAGAGTTTCCTGCTGAGGCTGGCAGGATCCTCAGATCTCACCTCTTGAGTTGCTAGGGTTACGGGAGTGAGCCATACCTGGCTACTGTGACGTTTTTAAGGAACATATTCCCTATTTGTATTAATAAACAGCTTCTTAAACTAAATGTATCAGGTTATAAATTAAGCTTATAGTTATTCCAGTTAAGGTCAGCTTGTACTTGACATTTAAATATCATTGTAAGGACAGTCACAAAATTTTATAGCAGCATCTGAGCTCAAAGAAATGAGATACTGGAACCTGCCTAAAACTCAGGCTTTTTTAAATTTTATTTTTATTTATTTATTTACTTATTTATTTATTATTTTGGGTCTGGTCGTGGGGCCTGAACTCTGGGCCTGGGCGCTGTCCCTCAGCTCTTTAGCTCAAGGCTAGTGCTCTACCACTTGAGCCACAGTGCCACTTCCAGCTTTTTTTTTTTTTCCAGCTTTTTTTTCTTTTTGCTTATGTGGTGGTGAGGAATTGAACCCAGGGCCTCAGGCATGCAAGACAAGCGCTCTACCACTGAGCCACCTTCCCAGCCCTAAAACTAAGGCTTTTTAAAGAATCCTCTGGAGGGAGCTACTGGAAAATCCATGAGGATTCCAGTGACTACAGACCTCCCACCTCCAGTGGTGCTACCGTCTTCCATGAGCAGCTCCCCAGGGTCTCAACCTTCAACCACAGTGGACGCTCGGGGACACATCCAGGCCACACCCCCAAGTAATGAAGCAATAGGTGCTCAGAAAGATAGAAGGTCAAGACAGGAGGTTTTAAAAAAAAATACTATTTTGTTTTGTTTTGGTTGTTCTTAATTTGGAAAAATAACTATCTGTATGCTAATAGTATCAATTCCATAAGGAGAAAAGGTGATGGTGCAGGAGGAAGGGAATTTCTTTAGCCATGACCTTGAGTTGCTAATCAGGACCATGACTAAAATGTATTTTTCTCTCTAGTACTAAAGTTTGAAATTAGGGCCTTTAACTTGCTAGACAAGTGCTCTACTTCTTTTTTTTTTTTTTTTTTGGGTCCAGTTGTGGAGCTTGAACTCTGGGCCTGGGCGCTGTCCCTCAGCTCTTCAGCTCAAGGCTAGCGCTCTCCCACTTGAGCCACAGCACCACTTCTGGCTTTTTTCATTTTGCTTATGTGGTGCTGAGGAATCGAACCCAGGGCCTCAGGCATGCAAGGCAAGCGCTCTACCACTGAGCCATCTTCCCAGCCCAAAGTGCTCTACTTCTTGAGCCTTGCTTTTGGTCCAGGGTATTTTTCAGATAAGGTCAACCTTAGATCATAATCTTCCTTGACTGCTCACCCTCCACTACCCCACATGCACATAATCACAGAGGCAGAAGCAGAATTACAGACCTATCCCACCATGCCTGGCTTGTTTGTTGAGCTGGGTCAACTTTTTTCCCTTGAATCTCAGTGGTCTCAATCTCTGCCTCTGAAGTAGCCGAGATCACAGATATAAGCCACCGAGTCTCGCCCAAAATACACTTAATACCATAACGAAAGATCACTATTTACAAATGGTGTCATCTCTTATTTTATTTGGAAGGCTGTTACAATCTTTGCATACATTATCCTTAATCTTTATATAACAGAACCGCTGGCTGGCTCTGAGCTATAAGTGTAGAACTTCTCCAGCCAGGGTGTATGACATCTTCTAATTTGTACATAACACATGAACTCTATAGGAAAGAATTCTCCCTTTCCATAACTTGTGTTTAACATATTAAAAACATTGGAAAGCCACGTGCCAGTGGCTCACAACTGTTACCCTAGCAACTCAGGAGCTGAGATACTAGGATCAAGGTTTGAAGCCAACCCAAGTAGACATATCTCTGTGACTATCTCCAGCTAACCACCAAAAGGCTAGAAGTGAAGCTGCAGCTCAAGTGGTAGAGTGTTAGCCTTGACCAAAAAAAAGCTAATCGAATAGTACAATGCCCTGAATTCAAGCCCTAGTGTACATGCATGAATACACACGTGTGTGCGCGTGAGCACACACACACACATACAGATATAGATGGGCCAGGCATTATGGTGTCTCATGCCTATAATCCTAACTACTTAGGAGACTGTGATCTAAGAATCATGGTTTAAAGCCAGCCTGGATGGGAAAGTCCATGAGACATGAGACTTTTATCTCCAGTTAACTATCAACTAGCTGGAAGTGAAGCTATATGGCTCAAGTGGTAGAGTGCTAGCCTTGAGTGAAAAAGCTAAGAGACAAGTACCCAGGCCCTGATTTCTAGCCCCAGGACTGGCATTTAAAAAAAAGGGGGGGAGACAGGAAATGGAGTGGTGGTTCTGAGAGAAGTCAGGATGTAAAGAAGGACAGGTGTGCACTAAAATCACTTTAAATGAAGAAGTTAGGCATGATGGGCTGAAATCATCCCAGGCTACATGGTGAGAGTGAGCACTGTTTTTGCATGACACATATGAACTTATTGGGACCCACTGTAGCTGCCTGAGTATGTCTATGTGTCCAGCAAGAGGGAGACTGGGCAGGTCAATACAAACATCCACCAACCAACCAACACAAAGTAAGTGTTCTTTGAAGACCCCAGGTTTCTCTGCTGGGATGAAAAATGGTAGAAGGATTGGGACATTGGGAAAGCATTCCAATCAGGAAGGGCAGAAAGCACAGACAGATGTTCCTGGAACAGATGGCTGTCAGGATTCAACCAGGGCCACTGTTGGTGCCCAGGTGGCCTTCTGGGCAGGTAGTACAAGGCATTAGAGTAGATCAGCCCTCCCTAACTGAAGAGCTTGAAGAGTTACCACTGCCTGTGCTCCCTACAAAGGAAGAAAAGTGAAGGAGAAGCAAGGAGAAGGAATAACATATTTTCACTTGGCAGTTGGTGCCTGGCCTTAATCGCCAAGGGCTGTTGCCTTGGTGGCATCAGTTATACCAACAACAACCTTAGAAGTAAATATTGTTATTCTGTTTTACAAATGGACTCAGGATGGTTAATGATTCACCAAATCCTCCTGGTTAAGAAGCTGGAGGCAGAAATAAACCTATCCATCCCTGAATCCATGCCAGCTGCTTTCACACACCAGAACTATCACACCATACCAGACAACGCCAAAGCAAGTCTTGTGTGTGGCTCAGGACTGTGTGGCTCAGTAGTATAGCACCTGCCTACCAATTGCAAGGCCCTGAGTTCAAATCCTAGGGATGATGATGATGATGATGATGATGATGATGATGATGATGATGATGATGATGATGATAGGGCTTTGTGGGTTTTTTTTGTCTTTCATGGAGCTTGAACCCAGGGCCTGAGCATTGCATTGCCTCTGAGCTTTTTTGCTCAGGGCTACTGTTCTACCACTGTGAGCCACAGCTCCATGTCTGATTTTTTTTGTTGTTGTTGGTCATGGGGCTTGAACTCGGCCTGGGCACTATCCCTCAGCTCTTCAGCTCAAGGCGAGCGCTCTACCACTTGAGCCACAGCGCTACTTCCAGTTTTCTAGCCGTTTATTGGAGATAAGAGTCTCACGGACTTTCCTGCCTGGGCTGGCTTTGAACTGTGATCCTCAGATCTCAGCCTCCTGAGTAGCTAGGATTACAGGTGTGAGCCACCGATGTACCCCAGCTCATGTCTGAGTGGTTAATTGGACTCTGATGGGAACTTTTCTTCCTGGGCTGGCTTTGAACCATGATCCTCAGATCTCAGCCTCCTGAGTAGCTAAGATTTAGAGGTATGAGCCACGGGCACCCAACTAGGTTTTATTGTTTGATCATTTGTTTTGTTTTTTTTTTTTTTTTTTTTTTTTTTTTTTTTTTTTTTTTTTTTTTTTTTTCTTTTTTTTTTTTCTTTTTTTTTTTTTTTTTTTATTGTAAAGCTACTATACAGAGGGTCACAGTTACATGAGTGAGGTTATGAGTACACTTCCTCTTGAACATTGTTACCCCCTCCATTGTTTTCCCCCTACCATCCCCTCCCTCCCTCCCTTCCCCGAGGTTCTTTTTTTTTTTTTTTTTTTGATTGTGATTAAATGATTACATAATTTCAAAGTCACAAGTTCATTCTAACTTCCCTGGAGCAAATTGTCTACCACAGTCTGTAATATATAACAGTGTTCACATGTTATATACCATATTTGTGATCAGCAGCATGAGGATATTTAGTAGTGGTTCAACCAGATGAGCGGGAGTTCTTTGTTTCTTAAGTCCTGTTAGTTTTGTCGTATCACTAACCTTTTGGATTTAGCATCCACTTATGAGGGAGACCATGTACCGTTTGTCTCTTCGTTCTTGGCTTACCTCGCTCAACATGATTCCTTCTAGCTCCATCCATTTCCCTGCAAATGCCATTATTTTGTCATTTCTAATGGCTGCATAATATTCCATTGTGTATAGATACCACAATTTTTGGATCCATTCATCTGTGGTGGGGCACCTAGGTTGTTTCCATATCCTAGCTATTGCGAACAGTGCTGCAATAAACATGGAGGTGCACGTGTCCTTGTATATTGGTTCCTGTTGTTCAGGGTAGATGCCTAGAAGTGGTATGACTGGGTCGTAAGGGAGGTCAATCTTTAGCTTTCTAAGGACCCTCCAGACTGCTTTCCAAAGTGGTTGTATAAGTGTACATTCCCACCAGCAGTGTAATAGGGTTCCTCTTTCTCCACATCCCCTCCAGCATTTGTCGTTGGCTGATTTGTGGATGTGGGACATTCTGACTGGGGTAAGGTGGTATCTCAGGGTTGTCTTTATTTGCATTTCCTTCACCACCAGGGATGATGAACATTTCCTCATGTGTTTCTTTGCCATTTTTATTTCTTCATTTGAGAAGTCCCTCTTTAGTTCCCTTGCCCATTTAGTAATTGGTTTGTTAGGTTTGGGAGGGATTAGTTTCTTGAGTTCCCTGTATATACAGGATGTTAACCCCTTGTCTGATATATTGCTGGTAAATATTTTTTCCCAATTAGTTGGTTGTCTTTCTAGCTTAGTTGCGATAGATTTAGCTGTGCAGAAGCTTTTTATTTTAAGGTAGTCCCATTTGTCGAGTCTCTCTCCAACTTGTTGTGACCCTGGGACTCTGTTCAGGAAGTTCCTTCCTGTGCCTATTAGTTTTGTTTTGTTTTTTAAGTGAGGTTGGTCCTTAGAATTTATCTTGTGCTTTTCTATAGGGCTTTCTCTTGGAGATGCGTGACTCCCATGAAAATGAATGCTGATTCTCAAAGAAATGACAGTTCTTTCTCATTCTCAGTCCATATTTAATGGGTAGCTTACAAGGCAAAGTAAAATTGTGGTTTGCCACCAATAAAGATCAGAATATTCATGGAGGAAATAGAAACTTCACTGTAAATATTACAATATAGTTCATTGATTCTGCTTGTGTGTGTGTGTGTGTTTGAGGCAAGGTCTCCCTATGTATGTATAGCCCATGCTAGCCTTGAACAAAATCCTGCCTCAGCCTCCCAAGTGCTAAAATTACAGGCTTTGCTCTATGCCTGCCTACTTTATGCATTATTAATGAGAATAATATCACTCCCAAGAGGATGCAAATTAGTTCTTAGAGGAAGATGGCAGAAATATCTAAATAAATGCCTTTTTATTGCATAAATCAGATATATCTACACTATCCTACAGATACCCTATATATTTGTGGGATCCAACTTTCTTTGGTAAGCACTTGTGAAAAAATGTATAAAACTTTGCCAAGGGTACCAGAGGGAGACAGGGTTCATGGAGCGTGGCGGAGGTGTGTGCTAGCTATGTGCTGTGTGACAGAAACACGCTGTCACCTGGCTTCCCTTAATCCTGACGAGTCATAACATGATGGCTGCTAGTGACTCACATCCTTAATCCTAGGTATTCAGGAAGCTGAGATATGGGGAACATCGTTCAAAGCCAGCAGGAAAATTCATGAGACTGTTATCTTCAGCTAATCACTAAAATTCCAGAAGTAGAGCTGTGTCTTAAGTGGTAGAATGCCAGCCTTGAGCTAAAAAGCTAAAGGATAGTATCCAAGCCCTGAGTTCAAGCCCCAGCACCCAATCCCTGAGTTCCAGCATGTGAGCACATGCGCTCGCACACGCGCACACACACACACACACACAATCCTGAAGAGTTCAGAGCAGCTCTTTTCCTCCTTCGGTCTCCCCAGTGAGGATGAGTCATGTGACCGCATGGTGGCAGGACCTGTGGCTTGGGATGTGTTATGGATGTCTGATCCTGCTTATAACTGCCAGGTGACCTTGGGCAAACCAGTGCTCCTGGCATCTGGACTGCTTTGTCCCAGAGATTTATGTGCCTGTTTGGTCCTGCTTGGCTGACTTCTTGCTGAGGGGAGCAGAGTCCTCTTGGGCCAAACATAGGAGAGTGGGCAGGAAACCCTTTGGGTGCAGGAGCAAAAAGGGAAGGTCAGAAGAGAAGTAGCAAAGCAGAGGGGACACCCAAGTAGAAGGCCGAGGCCAGAATTTAGATGTGGAGTTCCTCCACATTGAAATGCAGGGCAGGGCACAGGCCAAGTTCCCATAGAGACCCATTGAATGTCAGAGCAGAGATACTGATGGGCAAGGAGGACCCATAGATTTGTTACCCCCCCAAAAAATGCATCTGTGAAGTGCTAGATTGAATGTGCCCTAGACTGGGCCCCATGCCACTAACTACTGCAAAACACATCCAAGTCCTCTGACATGAGAGTCTAATTGCAGCCTTCATAATCTTTCCAATATTCTTTGAAGGAATATTTCCAACTTCGTAAATAAAAGCCTCAGCAGGAAATTGGGTGGCATCTTGAAGACTAGTTCTGGTAAAAATACAAGTTTAGTCCAACTGTTGCCAGAAGGATCCATTTCTAGGTCTTTTCAGATTGTTCAATTGGCTTATGAAATGGATTGCTAAAATACATCTAAGAATGGTTTTAACCATGCCCAGCATTTTTATTACAAATTTTAGCAAAATAGGCTTAGAAGCTCAATTAGCTGTGGGGAATCACAGTTGTGCAGGTGTGCAAAGTTGGGAGAATGTAAGACAAAAGGAGGATCCAGGAGACTACTTGTCCCCTCTGAAATTGTGCCACTGATCAGCTCTCCAGCCTGCCACCTGGGGCTAGTGCTCCGTCCTCTTGAAAACAAAAATAAAAAAACAAAAACAGAATTTTCTGCAAAATCTTGAGGTTTTCTCTACATTTTATTTTGGATTCCCTCCCCCCCCAAAAAAACATATAAAAGTGATCCATGCCTATAATCCTTACTACTCAGAAGATTGAAATATGAGGATCAAAATTGGAAGGAAGCTAAACTTCACAGAAATATCCATTAGACTCTTCCCACAGTTAACCAGAAAAAAACCAGAAGTAGCTGGGTTCTGGTGGCTCACACCTATAAGCATAACTATTCAGGAGGCTGAGATCTAAGAATCATGGTTCAAAGCCAGCCCTTGCCGGAAACTCCACGAGAACTTATTTCAAACCTAAAATGGAAATGCAGCTATGGTTCAAAGTGAGAGAGCACTAGCCTTGAGCAAGATAAGCTCCAGGACAGTGCCCAAGCCCTGAGTTCAAGCCTCAGAACCAGGAAAGAAAGGAAGGAAAGAAGGAAGGAAGGAAGGAAGGAAGGAAGGAAGGAAGGAAGGAAGGAAGGAAGGAAGGAAAGAAGGAAGGAAGGAAGGAAGGAAGGAAGGAAGGAAGGAAGGAAGGAAGAAGAGAGAAAAGAAAAAGAGCCAGAAATGGAAGTGTGGCTCAAGTGGTAGAGTGCCAGCCTTGAGTGAAAAAGCCTAGCCAAAGGGAAAGAATAGTACAATGAATACTTGTACACTCTTAATTAGTTTTGATAGCTGTTAGGATTTTGGTGTGTTTCTGTTGCATGTTTATCTCTGCTTCCTTTGAGTGGTAATAAAAATCTCCTGGTTTTAAAATGTTGACAAAAAAAATCTTGAGAATTACAAAGTCAGTTCAGGCCCAGTAAAACACACCTGCAGGTACTGATTGGCCTTCCAGTCAGAAGTCAGAGACCTTTGATTATATAGCCCTCTTTGCTCTCAGATGCTCTCTTTAGAGACCCCCAAGGCCTGCTACTGGGGTTCAGTACTAAGAGACCCAAGGCTAGATGCTTCTGTGATGGGCTGTTAGCTAGATATCTCTCTGATTAGCTGTCAAATCCTCCTCTACAATTGACTGTCAGCTAAATACTGCTCTGTGATTGGTTATCAGACGTTACTCTGATTGATTGTGAGATACTCCACTGTGATTGGCTAGACGGAAGACAAAGCAGAGTATTCCTTGCCCACAGTAATGGAAACCAAGAAGTCTCTTATCATCCCCTCTGTTTGTCCAGCAAGTACAGACCTGTCTAAGCTTATTTTTACAAGATAATGGACAGACTGCAAATAGTAACAGGCTGTTTTGTTTGTTTATTTGAAGATATTTTGGCTTAGCTCGAAACATGTTTATCTAGAAAGACTGTATTGCAGCTATGCAGAGAACTCCCGAGTAATAAAGCTGCCCTGCAAATACCTCAAGAACAAAAGAAACTGATCAACAAGTTGGCTCCCACCTCCTTCAAATCCCCATTGTAGAGAGATTAAGCACAGACTGCCATCTGCAGCATCCCCGCTCCTATACATCCTGCCTCACACTTCAGGCTAGAAGACAATACCACAGAGCTGGACACAGAACAAGTGATCTTTGTGAAGTTTTATTGTATTTTATTTTTAGTTACTGACTCTCTTTTTGGTACTAATTGAACTTGGGGTCTTGCACTTGCTGGGCAAGCACTCCCGTACTCTTCTTTTTTTTGCCAGACCTGGGGCTTGAACTTAGGGCCTGGGCACTGTCCCTGAGCTTCTTTTTCTTAAGGCTAGCACTCTTATCACTTGAGCCACAGCACCACTTGCAGCTTTTTCTGTTTATGTGGTACTGAGGAATCAAATCCAGGGCTTCATGCATGTCATGCAAACACTACCACTAAGCCACGTTCCTAGCCCCCATTCTTCCACTCTTACACCATACCCTAGTCCTTTTGCTTTTAGTTTCTTTTTCAGATAAGGTCTCTTACTCTTGCCTCAGCCTCACCTTAGACATTACACTTCCTGTCTTTACCCACTGTGCAGCTGGGCTGACAGGTGTGGCCTACCACACCGAGCAAGTGGGCCTTAAAATCATGATTCCATGATTCTCCTGCTTCTGCTTCCTAAACAGTGAGATTACAAATGCGTACCACCTTGCTAAGCTTACACTTTTACTTTTAACTGGGAACTCGTTTTAAGCAGATTTTGGAGGGGGAGAAAGTGCTGAGAATCAAGCACACATGACAAGTAGTAATTGTTTGTCTTTGTGAGTGTGATGTGATATTGGATTCATGTTTACATGGTTATATAATTAAATCAAGATAATTAGCACATCTACCTCCTTAAATTTTTATTATTTCTTTGTTTTGAGAACATTTGAAATACTTCCTTTTAGCTGTTTTAAAATACACTGCAGGGGCTGGGAAGGTGGCTCAGTGGTAGAGCGCTTGCTTTGCATGCATGAGGCCCTGGGTTCGATTCCTCAGCACCCCATAAGCAAAAAGAAAAAAGCTGGAAGTGGCACTGTGGCTCAAGTGGTAGAGTGCTAGCCTTGAGCTGAAGAGCTGAGGGACAGTGCCCAAGCCCAGAGTTCAGGCCCCATGACTGGACCAAAAAAAAAATAAAATAAAATACACTATATACTATAAATGGTTACTAGCTATAGTTGCCTTGTTGGGAAGTAGCAGAACTGCACAATGAGTGATTTTATACTTCGTTTTGATAAAAATATATACTTACCTCATTGATATATATTATTTTCATTTCTAATCAATAAGAATCCTTTGCTAAACCGTTCAGATTGCATGTAGTTATAAAATTCACCCAAACTGCAGGATGCCCATGGCTTATGTTTGTAATCCTGGCTGCTTAGGAGATGGAGATCTGAGGATAGCAGTTCAAAGCCAGCCTAGACAGGAAAGTTATGAGACTCTTATCTCTAATAAACTACTTGGAAAAAGTCAGAAGTGGCATTGTGGCTCCGGCGGTAAAGAACAAAGAGGCTCAGGGACAATGAGCAGGCCCTGAGTTCAAGCCCCAGGAGGAACAAAACAAAAACAAAAAAGCCAGGCACTGGTGGCTCACACCTTTAATCCTAGCTACTCAGGAGGCTGAGATCTGAGGATCTCTGTTCAAAGCCAGCCTGGCAGGAACATCCGTGAGACTCTTATCTCCCGTTAACCACCAGGAAACGGGAAATGGTGCTGTGGCTCAAGTGGTAGAGCGCTCGCCTTGAGCTGAAGAGCTGAGGGATGGAAGTGGCGCTGTAGCTCAAGTGGTAGAGCGCTCGCCTTGAGCTGAAGAGCTGAGGGACAGCGCCCAGGCCCAGAGTTCAAGCCCCACGACCGACAAAAAAAAAAAGAGGTTAGAGACACAGGGTTAGTGCACAGGGTCTGATTTCAAGCCCCAGCGTCGACATTTAAAAGAAGAAGAAGAAAATCCAAACCACACTAGCAAGTAGTGATTCTTCTATGGAGTAGAATTTTTAATTTTCTTAATGTTATTATAAAAATGATATACAGAGGAGCTAAAGTTACACAAGTCATGTGAAGAGTACATCCTGGAGTTCTTTTCAGTAAATATTATTTTGTATGAATATGATGAGATGCACATAGGCATGGCATCTTTGTGTTCCTATCCGAAGAGTATTTTCCTTTGGTATCGCTGTTTGTGAATGCCTACCGTTCTGTATAATGTATCGTGTCCCAGTGTATTTTAGATCTAGCTTCTACATATGAGAGAAAATACATGTTGTTTGGCTCTCTGAGCTTGGCTTTCCTCTCTTTGGAGTGGAAATTTTTAAATGGACCAAGCAGGTGTCTTTCATTTGAACTGTTTTTAATGTTTTAATTCACCTTTATATTTGGCAGGATTTATGTTTTAGGTCACAAATTTGCTTACAACAGGTGCGTTTTCTTGCTAATTATTAATCTTCTTTATTGCTCATTAACTCTGAAAGCCATCTAGTAAAAATACTGTTGGGTAAAACAGTGTGGTTGAAAAATCTTGGAACTCCATCTGCTTTGATAGGATAATGAAAGGTTGGTGTTTCTAAATGAATGGAAGCTGTCACCATACAGGAAAGGCCAAGGAAGTGAGTTGCTTTGTAATTGTCAGCATGTTGTGACATTGACTTTTGGCCATGTCAACATTATTTTTCATGACAATCACCCTTGTAATATTAGTTCTTTGATAATAATGGTCACGTATTTTATTACTCGGTAAAACAAGTCAGGCATCCCTTTAGTGCATCGCTGGGTGTGCTGGGTTTGGGGAAGAATCAGAAGAGATCTCAGCCTAGGTTTTGACCCGGGAACCAGCCTGGTATGTTCTATTCCCTCCAGGTCTTCTGCAAGTCTACCCTAAACCTCACACACCTGCCTCTCCAAAGTCATTCCAGCTTTCCCATCAGCATCTCTTTTCCTTCTCTAGCTGCCCCCACCCCCTTAAATAAGAGCGACTGCCCTGGGATTTTGGCATTTGGAAAGCTTCTCTTTCCCAAGAATGTTATGGAAACAATGCCTTAACACTACCGAGAGCAGTGGGGGGAGGGGGAGAGGATATAATCTCTTAGTCAGGAACACTCTAGTAACCTAAATAGATTCTTTTTCTTTTTTCTTTTTTTTCTTTTATGGGGCTTGAACCCAGGCCCTGGGTGCTGTCCTTGAGCTCTTTTGCTAAAAGATAGAGCTCTACTACTTTGAGCCACAGTGTCATTTCCAGTTTTTCTGGTGGTTCATTGGAATTAAAAGTCTCATTGGGACTTTTCCTGCCCAAGCTGGCTTTGAACTGCAATCCTCAGATCTCAGCCTCCTAAGTAGCTAGGATTACAGGCATAGCCACCAGCTCCTAGCTTCTAAATAGATTCTTTTATAATGAAAATGGCTACCTTCAAATGTTGATCTATTACATACCTCTCTGAAACTACCTTTAAAATATTAAACTTAGTTTTGTGGCATAGTGGAAGGACTAGGGAAGGGGCTCAGGTAATTTTAAAACATTTGTATGATACAGGGCTGGGAAGGTGGCTCAGTGGTAGAGCGCTTGCCTTGCATGCCTGAGGCCCTGGGTTCAATTCCTCAGCACCACATAAGCAGAAAAAGCCAGAAATGGCACTACGGCTTGAGTGGTAGAGCACTAGCCTTGAGCTGAAGAGCTGAGGGACAGTGCCCAGGCCCACAGTTCAGTCCCCATGACCGGCTAAAACAAAAAAAAAAACAAAAACAAAACATTTGTATGATACAGTAATAGGCTTATGTTTTCAAAAAACACCAGAAACAAAGGAATATATACTTATATATTTTTTAAAAAACATACCTAAAACGAAAGCTTGAAGGTAAAAAGGAATACAAAGTTAAAAAGAAACCTACTTTGCCCTTCACTGCCCATTCTCATTCTTCTCTTAACGATCAGATTTTCATGTACCTTAATAGATTTCTTTTCTTGTCTAAAGACTTATATAACCTTATATAACCTAGTTATAATAGATATAAATATTATCATGCATATATATATATGCTGTATAATTTCCCTTTTATAAATAATGGAATTTCTTGGATTCCTTTGCAAGTCTAAAGTTAAGAGATCTGCCATATGCCTCATTCCTTTAAATAGCTGCACAATATTTCATCAAGAAGTGTCTCATTCCTTTTAACAGCTGCAAAATGTTTCATCATATGAGTATAGTCTAAGGTCAAAAAGTTGATTTATATCTAGTTATTAGTAATAGATGTTCAAACTTTTCCAGTGGCCAATCATGTGCACATAAAGCTTTGCATACTTGAGAGAACACTGGAAATAGAAGCCTGGTTTCCACAAGTATATCCTTGGCAGTTGCAGTGAGAGACTCCCAACCCCTACTTCCACTTTGGCTCCAAGTCCTTCTAGTTGCTGACAACACAGCATACTGCACTGGCTGCTGGTTCAGTGAATGCATCCCAGGAGGGCTGTGTTGAGTACAAAGCCCATAGATGGGCTATTGTATGTGCTGTGGTAAGTAGCAAGAACCAGGGGATCCCATGTGCAAATTAGCATATTCTTTTAATGATCAGATATACCTTTGGTCTGATGTTGTTGGATTCTGGCCAGTAAGGCAGGACAGAGGCCCTTAGGAGTGGTGCCAGCAGTAAAGGCAAAAATCATCTCTAGAGTTAGTAGAAGGAGTGTGTGCAGGAAAGACAGCTACCCCACCCATATGTGGTTGGTTTCTTTTAGGAAAAGTATATACTATACTAGAGACCCAGCTTAAACTTTTGCTGCTAGAAGATTGGGTACTCAGGACCAACGGAGCCGATCTAGTTGTGTGCTAGATCAGCCTGTGAGAGGGATAGCCTGGACTCTTGGGCTGGGCATGACCATGGTCCCTGCAGCTGGAGAGATGCACCGCTACCATTTTTGCCTAAGATTTCTGCAGCAAAGGACCAGATAGGATGGTCATCCATTTTCAACTAGAGTCAAAGGAATAAGCTGATCCATCTTGGAGTTAGGCTCAAGCTTTTCCTCCCCCATCACTTGGAAAACCTCCTTGAAGCACATATGTACAGGAAGGAGTGGCACCACTGCAACAGTACAGGAACACGGGGGAGGGAGCCACCTCTGTGCATGACTTCAGGGTCCCTGCTTGAGCCTGCTTCTAGCTGTGTAGTCATCACAGTCCAATTGTCATTAACTGGGAAGAGGATCTCAGCATCCTGGGCATGCCTAGCTGGCCATCCATATGCTGTTCCCAAGAGGATCCCCACCACCCCGCCCTCTGGCACACACTTGCCTTAATTGAATACAGAATACTTACCACCTGCTCACCCAGAAGTTCAATTAGCATGAGATAATCAAGTCAGAATAACATTCTGTGGAATTTAAGAAATTGGGCTTCCTGTGACTTATATTGGGATGGAAAGCAGGATCCTGAAGTCTGAGGGGACTTTAGACAGGACAGGGTGTGTGAGCCTCTGTGGATCCTGTGCCCTGATTGGATGGAAGAAGCCCAGTGACTGTGTCAGTAGCTGCAGAGTGAACGCTGGCTACAGTAGCTGCAATGGGACCACAATTGGATTGGGTTTCTAGTCATCTATCAGGTCCACTGCGAGAAGGTACTCTATTTGGTGGCCAGCCGAGTATTTTGGGTCTGTATCGGGTGTCTGTTGGACCTTGTAGCTAAGTCCTTTTTCACAGTGATTCTGGTAAATGGTCACAAATCCCATTGGGGAATAATGGAGGAGGAGTCCTTCTTCAAGGTGATTTTGGTTTATAAACTGATGTGGATCTAGAAACTGGGAGAATAACTGTAAATTTTGGATTTTAGATGTTGGTATATTCCCTGTGCGGCGTATCTCACTTTCTTCAGGTGAGGCAAGGGGCACCACGGGGAGGACCTCCCCGATGGTTGGCATAGGTTTGTGGGAGATACTGCATTCTTCCCATCCTGCTCTTCCTAGGCTCCTTGCCCCACCCAGCACCTGGTCTCTGCCTCCCAGGAATCACTACCAGTGGAAACCCAGAGCCCAGGACCCGGGGCAGCATCTCCACACAAACCACAAGGGGACAACACCAATGAGTTCCTCAATGATGCCAGTCTTTTCAGGATCCTAACTTACTCAGGAGACTGAGATCTGAGAATCACACTTTGAAGCCAGTCTTGCCAGGAAAGACTGTGAGACTCATCTCCAATTAAACACCAGAAGAAACCAGAAACAGATCTGTAGCTCCAATGGTGGTAGAGTGGTAGCCTTGAGAAGAAAAATCTCAGGGACAGCACCCAGGCACTGAATTTAAGCTCTAGGACTGGCACAAAAGAAAAAAAAAAGACTGGTCTTTGGGGGTATCTCTACAATCCCCTCCACAGGGGAAGCAGAGACAAGAAGATTATGGATCAAGGCCAGTCTAGACAAAAACTCAGACTGTCTCAAAACAATAAACTGGGCATGATAGCATGATAGGAGGATTGGGGTCCAAAGCTGTCCTAAGCAAAAACATGAGACCAATCACAGGGCTGGAGGAGGTATGGGCTCAAGTGGTAGAGCCAGCAAGCACAAGACCTTGAGTTCAAACCCTAGTACTGCCAAACACACAAAAAGGATTTTCAGGCTCATCTCTCCAAATGTCACTACCTGAAGATACCAAAATCTCAGGCTTCTTCTCTAACTTTGGCCAGAGATCCCTGGTGAAGCTGTGTTCTGACTCCTGAGGCTCTGCTACTGCTCCAGGTTCATCCTGAGACTCGCTTCCAGCATGGGCTGGCCTGTGTGTGTGGGGGCGGGGGGGGGGCCAGGGAGGAGACTAAAATCTTCTAGAAATCTACTCCCTGCACTGACTGGTGGCCAACTTGGACCTGTCATTTTCTCCTCTTTGTTTCCCCAATGATTTAAGAGTATCAACAAAAGCCAGATCATTCAACCGTCCCCATAATTACCACTTCCCCATACCACACCTGTGCTCTGCTATTGCAAAATCCAACTTGTGCCTTATGAAAAAATCACCACCAAGCTGGGCTCATATCTGTAATCCTAGCTACTCAGAAAGCTGAGATCTGAAGAGAGCTGGACAGGAAAGTCTGTGAGACTCATCACTAATTAATCAGAAAACTGGAAGTGGCACTATGGCTCAAAATGGTAGAGTGCTGGGCTGGGAAGGTGGCTCAGTGGTAGAGCGCTTGCCTTGCATGCATGAGGCCCTGGGTTCTATTTCTCAGCACCACATAAGTAAAAAGAAAAAAGCCAGAAGTGGCGCTGTTGCTCAAGTGGTAGAGCACTAGCCTTGAGCTGAAGAGCTGAGGGACAGTGCCCAGGCTCAGAGTTCAGGCCCCACGACTGGACCCAAAAAAAAAAAAAAAAAAATGGTAGAGTGCTATCCTTGAGTAGAAAAGCTCAGGGACAGCGTCAGGCCCTTAGTTCAAGGGACTGACAAAAAAAAAGCAAGTGCTTCTAAAAAAAACCAAAACAAACATAAAACTATTTTACAGGGACAACTCCCACTCTCTAAACTTTAATTTCTGCCCTTTCATGATTTACCACACTTGTGGGTAAAAAAGAATGTTGAAAGAAAAACAGGAAATGCCCATTGGGAAAATGGTCAGTACTTTTTCCCCTACAGCCCAGACACAGGAAACCATCCTTCTGGCTCCCTATGAACAGTGTAGCCAGTAGCTTGAGAATCCTTGACATCCTGGTAAGCAGGATTTTAAAGTAACGTTTCCTTCGCTGAAAGGGCTGGCAGCATATACAACGTTTTTAGAATGCTGGACAAAGGCCTAATGATTGATCTTACAGGATTTAGGGTCTGAATCTGTCACAGATCATGGGTGACAGCTCAGCAAGTCTTGGGGGGATTCTTAGCTCTTCAGGGGACATCAAGTAGAACTCAGCTGAAAAAAAATTGTTTTTTTTTTAATGTCAGCAGAACCTGACTTAACAGTGTAATATAAAACATCAACACTGGGGCTGGGAAGGTGGCTCAGTGGTGCCTTGCATGCATGAGGCCCTGGGTTCGATTCCTCAGTGCCACATAAGCAGAAGAAAAAAAAAGCCAGAAGTGGTGCTGTGGCTCAAGTGGGAGAGCGCTAGCCTTGAGCTGAAGAGCTGAGGGACAGCACCCAGGCCCAGAGTTCAGGCCCCACCATCGATTAAAAAAAAAATCAACACTCAAAACTCAGAGAGAAAACTCAGAGACCAAAATGAAATAGCAGCCAAGAGTGGAAACTTTATACGTGAATAACTAACTTTGACTCTGCCCAGTCCAGGCTCCTAGATCAAATGGAATGGAAGGCCAGTAATGGTGGCCTGGTAGGGACTCAGAGACCTTCAAGACTAGCCCAGTATAAACCAGAGGGTTGGGAAGTGAGACTAGGCCAGAGGCTTGACCTCCCTGGCTCATAAAGATGAAGAGATTATAAATGATGAGACAGATGGTCTTGCAGAGTATGTGGTAGTTTGTCTGTCAAGATTTCTTCGATGCTTGGCCAGACACAAGTGCCTCATATATGTAATCTCAGGAGGTTGAGATCTGAGGATTGTGGCTCAAAGGATAATCTGTTGAGACTTTCTTATCTCTAATTAACCAGCAGAGAGCTGGGAGGAGAGCTCAAGTGGTAGAGCACATGGGCCTTAAGTGAAAATGCTAAGGAATAGTACCCAGGCCGAGTTCAAGTTCCTGTACCAAAAAAATAACAAAGATTTCTTGGTTGCATACTGCCATGCTGGCTGAGCTTTATGAGGTCCATCCATCATGTCACTTGGTTCTGGTCTTGATTCCTTTGCATGTCCCTAAAGAAATCCCCTTCTGTACTGAAAGAGAAACAATGGGAAGCTTCATGAATGCAAGCCTTCCCTATATTGGAGCTGAGGGTACGATTACCAACTTCTCTGAAGACCAGAGGTGTCTGACTTCTACAAGGCCAGTGGAGTCCATGGGGAGTGAGGAAGGTGGTTTGAGATACTGGATCCACACAGTCTTGTGGACCAGCCTCCTGGTCCAAGGTGAATGGATACCACTCCAGTGTGGTTACGTGACCCTACATTCAAGACTATGTCCTCCCTGCCCCCTCAGAAGGATCTGCCCCCACTGGCCACATCTCTTTGTAAGACACACCTGTGGTGTCGTGCTCCATGCCTTCCTCTTATCTCTGGGGACCTGCTACTCTGTCTCTGCCCATCCTGTGCCCACAGCCTTGTCTCACTCCAGCTCTATCTTGGCCTCCCTCAAGCACATGTGATAGCTCATGGCATTATCTTCAGCTCAAGCTGCAGCCAACCTGACCACTCCTCTAGTATCTCAGAGGCCCTGCATATCCACGGGACCAGGGGCAGGAGTTTCTGCCTCCCAAACCTGCGTCTCTTGTCAATGATGGTTAGCTTCCTTGTAGAAACGGTAGAGTCATTGTCTCACACACACACACACACACACACACACACATGCATATATAGCATACCCCCATCTCCCACCCTCACCCCACCCCCATCATCCTTACCTCCAGTTCATCCCTACATACCAACTCTTCTAATAACAAGAAGGGGCAAAGATGAAGTTGGCCAGAAATGAAAATAAGCACTTGAAATTTACAAGATTGTAAGATTTGAAGTCTTGACCTTGAGATCACATCCTATGGAAAGAACCAAATGTATGAAAATGTGTCGGGCCTAAGGATGATGATTTTCCTGCTAGTACTTTCCTAAAGATTTCTGTTTTGGCTGTCTAAACCAATGCCATTCAGAGGTTAAGAAAGCAGTTCGTTCCCTCTTACTATGTCCAGTAAATGTTCATTCAGGCCAAAAGTTTCCAGGCCTGATAACATGAATGTGCCATTTTATAGCTTGAAGTGGCCGCCGTTATAAGACCCAGGTATGACAAATGACAGTGCTCTTTCCAAAACCTCAGGTTGAATCTGAAACCCATGGAGAAGTATTGAGGTATAGCCGTGGTGATTCTGTCACCTCACGACTGGACTCGGGCTGAGGATGTAGCTCGGTGGCAGAGCACATGCTTAGCATGTGCAAGACACTGCATTTGGTCTCTGACATGACCAAAACAAAACAAAAGAAAAACAAAGAATAAATTAAAGGCCAAGGCTGAGGGAAATGCTCTTGCCCTTCTCCCTTCCACTATGTGAGCATAGAGCAGTGAGACACAGAGGAGCCTTTCTGGACCGCCTTTGCTGGGACCTGGCTCTTGAGCTTCTCAGTCTCCAGAACTGAAAGGAATCAATTTCTAGCTTAATAGATTATTCAATCTAAGGTACTTTGGTGTAGAAACACAAAGAGACTAAGGCATGGGCTTTGGAATATTTGACATGTTTTTTATATAATATTTGGAGCAGAGTTTTCTCATCTTGAAAGTACAGAGAGATTTTTACAGAAAAAAATAACTTCTGTGTCTTTGTCATAGCAATATACAAATGTACCACATACCATGCAGTTTAAGAAGTTGGATTTTTCATCTGGACACTGATGGCTCACACCTATCATCCTAGCTACTCAAAAGGCTGAGGATCATAGTTCAGAGCCAGCCCAATAAGAAAGTTCACGAGACTCTTATCTCCAATTAACCAGTTAATCTCCAATAACGTGTGCATGTGCAAGCATGCATGCGTGCACAGACACATAATTGTACAGCAATAATACGATCACTGGTAGTGGTTTGCTAGGTGAGTGAAACAAGATGCCCTACAGAAAGGAAGCTTTCCTATAGATGTTTTGCCTTTTATAATACGAGTCCTTTATTTTATTAGATAGATAGATAGATAGATAGATAGATAGATAGATAGATAGATAGATAGAGATATGTACTATGGATTGAATCCAGGGCTTAATGCTTGCCAGGCACATGCTCTACCACTTGATTTTTTTTGTATTATTTTTTTTTTTTGGTAGGTCATGGGGCCTGAACTCTGGGCCTGGGCACTATCCCTCAGCTCTTCAGCTCAAGGCTAGCGCTCTACCACTGGAGCTACAGCACCACTTCCAGCTTTTTTCTGCTTATGTGGTGCTGAGGAATCGAACCCAGGGCCTCATGCATGCAGTGCAAGCACTCTACCACTGAGCCACCTTCCCAGCCCATGCTCTACCACTTGAACCACACATCTCCAGCCCTTGTTGGATTGGTTATTTTAGGGATGGGGGCTTTACTTCGTGGCCAGGTTGTCCTGGACTGCAATCCTTCCACTTACATCACTGGGATGGCAAATGCATCAGTGCACCCAGTCATTGTGCTTCCCCCAAAGCTGGAGTAATCAACACATGCCATTGGTTGAAATGGCGTCTGTTGATCTGGCATTGAATTTCAATCCCTAAAGCTCTGACTTCTAAGTAACTAGGATTACAGGTATGAACCACCACCATGCCCAGCTGCCTAGTCCCCATTTTTGATAGGTTTATGTACAGAGAGGCCACGACGCTAAAAGAGAAGATTTATGTTGACCAAAGCCACCTCACTTGCCACCCACCTTTTCTAGACTCACACTTGCAGTCACTGCAAAAGAATGCCTCCCTTGTTCTCTTGAAAATACTTCTTCAGCCTAAGAAACTGATCTTAACTATGCATTCATACTTCACTCTCAAAAGCCTGTCACGCACAAGGCCCATGAGCCAGAGGGACAATGACAGAGCTTTGAGTCAACAGGAGAACAGAGACTCTAATATCTTGGTTCTTTTTTGGTGCTATCACTATTTATTCTATCTGTTGATGTCTGTTGACACTGGAGGATATTAAACACTTAATTGAACAAGGGCTGGGTACAGAGGCTCATGCCTATAACCCCAGCTACTTGGGAGGTGAAGATCAGAGGCCAGCTGGGAAAGAAAAAAAAAAAAAGTGCCCGGTGCCAGTGGCTCACACCTGGAATCCTAGCTACTCAGGAGGCTGAGATCTGAGGATCAGGATTCAAAGCCAGCTAGAGCAGGAAAGTCCGTGAAACTCATCTCCAATAAACCACCAGAAAACCAGAAGTGGTGCTGTAGCTCAAGTGGTAGAGTGCTAGCCTTGAGCTGAAGAGCTTAGGGACAGCGCCCAGGCCCAGAGTTCAAACCCCACGACAGAAAAATAAATAAATAAATAAATAAATGAAAATTATCAGGACCCAATTTAAAAGTAGAAGCTAAGTGAAGTGGCTCATGCCTATAGTTCCAGCTATGCAGGAAGCACAGGTAAGAGGATCTTGAGCTTGTCCTGGGAAAAAGCTGCAAGACTGTATCTGAAAAGTGACTGAAAACAAAAAAGGATTGGGGGCAAGTCTCAAAGGGTAGAGTACCTGCCTAACAAGCACAACGCCGTGAATTAAAACTCTAGTATGTGGGGTTGGGAAGGTGGCTCAGTGGTAGAGCGCTTGCATGAGACCCTGGGTTCCTCACCACCACATAAGCAAAAAGAAAAAAGGTGGAAGTGGCACTGTGGCTCAAGTGGTAGAGCGCTAGCCTTGAGCTGAAGAGCTGAGGGACAGCGCCGAGGCCCAGAGTTCAGGCCCCATGACCGGACCCCCCAAAATAAATAAATAAATAAATAAAACTCTAGTACTACCCTAAAAAGATGCAATTGTACAGTCATTACTAAATAAAGATTTCACAGGAATATGACATAGTAATTACTTAGTAAGTGTGAATGAGTTACTCTTTGAGGGGGGAGGAAGAGTATGGAGATATCCAGACCCTGAACCGCTGTGGGAAGGGATACTTGAGTCATCCAGCTTTGAAGACTAGATTTTATTTTATTTTATTTTTTTTGGTCCAGTCGTGGGGCCTGAACTTGGGCCTGGGCGCTGTCCCTCAGCTCTTCAGCTCAAGGCTAGCGCTCTACCACTTGAGCCACAGCGCCACTTCCGGCTTTTTGCTTTTTGCTTATGTGGTGCTGGGGAATTGAACCCAGGGCCTCATGCATGCAAGGCAAGCACTCTACCACTGAGTGCTTCCTTCTCCTTTCCTCTCTAGACATTTCTTAGTTCTTCCTTTTCACAAACCCTCTTGGTTATAATCAGGTTTTCCTTGAAAGTTGCTGACAAATGATGCATCCAGAAAAGTCAGGGGTCACTGGCCCCTGCCTCCTGCAGCTCCAGGCCCGAAACGCCCAAGGGAAAATGCTTTTATTCATTGGGTCCCAGTTGGAGAAAACAGGCACAACTCACATTGTCCCTTGCTTCTGTGTTTTCAGCAACTCAAGCATCCCAACCTTGTCAATCTCCTGGAAGTGTTCAGGAGGCGGCGGCGGCTTCACCTGGTGTTTGAGTATTGTGACCACACAGTGCTTCATGAGCTCGACAGGTACCAGAGAGGGTGAGTGACCATCACTGACCACACAGCACAACAGAGCAAAATGAGCCAGGACTTGAGTGGGAACAGTAGCAGTAATGACTCTTTAAGACTCTGAGAAGCCAGGCCTGGTGGTACATGCCTATAATCCTAGCACTAAGAAGGCTGAGGTAGGAAGATTGAGAGACTGAGGTCATCTTAGATAAGACCCTCTCTCAAAAACCAAAACGAACCATTGCAAGTGGCTCAACTAGGAAGGCACCAGCCTTGAGTAAAAAAAAAAAGCCCAGCAAGAGTGCAAGGTCCAGAGGCTGGGAAGGTGGCTCAGTGGTAGAGCACTTGCCTTGCATGCATGAGGCCCTGGGTTCGATTCCTCAGCACTACATAAGCAAAAAGAAAAAAGCCAGAAGTGGCATTGTGGCTCAAGTGGTAGAGCGCTAGCCTTGAGCTGAAGAGCTGAGGGACAGTGCCCAGGCCCAGAGTTCAGGCCCCACTACCGGACCAAAAAAAAAAAAGAGAGAGTACAAGGTCTTGAGTTCAAGCCCCAGTACTGTCACACAACAAAACAAAAAAGAACAAGCACAAAAGATCAAGTAATGGGGCTGGGAAGGTGGCTCAGTGGTAGAGCGCTTGCCTTGCATGCATGAGGCCCTGAGTTCAATTCCTCAGTGCCACATAAACAAAAAGCCAGAAGTTGGTGCTGTGATTCAAGTAGTAGAGCGCTAGCCTTGAGTAAAAGAAGTTCAGCGACAGTACCCAGGCCCTGAGTTCAAGCTTCAGGACTGGCAAAAAAAAAAAAAAAAGACCAAGTAATAATAGCCCATGGCTATGCAACAGGTGCTACTGGGTAGACAGCAGAGAAATTCCCCAAAATATGTGCAAGAAGTTATAAATAGTTATTTTCACGAAGAGACCAGCAAGTACATTCTACATCAGGCTTGATTTCTTTTTGGTAAACTACCTTTGGGTAGAATCTATTTCAGTCTCTCAGATATTAGTTGTTCTGTGCATAAGAAGCACAATGGCTTGGACTGTACAAGGCGGGTATGGTAGCACAGGTCTGTAATCTCAGCACTCAGGAGGCTGTGACTGGAGGATCAAGAATTTGAAGCCCAGCCTGGGCTATATAGTAAGACCCTGTCTCTAAAAATAAAGATTTTTTTTTTTTAAAAAGGCCATGACTAACAGGAATTTGAATGAGGAAACAGTCATGGTATGCCATCCAATACAGTGGGCTGTATTAGTGAGGAATTCTTTGATTACAAGTGACAAAAAATCCCAACCTGAAGCAAACATGTGAAAAGGAAATGTGGGGGGGGGGGGCTCATTGCTCTTATCATACATCTATCTCTCTATAGCAAATGTATATTTGGAAGAAAATAAAAGGTAGATGAAGCCAGGCATGGTGGCTCATGCCTATAATTATCCTAGTTATTGCAAAGGCTGAGATCTGAGAATCTTAGTTCAAAGCCAGCTTGGGCAGGAAAGAGTGTGAGACTCTTATCTCCACTAACCACTAAAAAGCCAAAAGTAGAACTGTGGCTTAAGTGGTAGAGGGCCAGCCTTGAGCAAAAAGGCCTGAGTTCAAGTCCCAGTACTGGCACAAAAGAAGAAGAAAGAGGCTTAGAGTTCTGAAAATATGCTTTTTTTGGGCGGGGAGGGGGGAGTCCTGGGGCTTGAATTCTGGGCTTGAGCTCCTTTTGCTCAAGGCCACCACGTGAGCCACAGTGCCACTTCTTGGCCTTTTCTGGGATTAAATGGAGATAAGAATCTCACAGACTTTCCAGCCCAGGCTGGCTTTGAACCTTGATCCTCAGATTGCAGCCTTCTGAGCAGCTAGGATTAAAGGCATAAGCCACCAGTGGCCAGAAGTAGAAATTTTTTTTTTTTTTTTTGAGGGGGAAGGAAAGTAGATATGGAAAGATAGATCTATGTGTGATTCATTACAGGCAACCTCCTCCTTGCCAAATAACAAAATGCCATCATTTGTCAAATTTCAGATTTAATGATGAAACACTATTCAATAAGCAAGTTCAAGAAACAAGACTTGTTCTTACTAGATCTTAGCCTTTTATTTTTGGAGCTTAAACATTGCTTGTTTGTTTTAAAAATAGAAGTTACTAGCAGAGTACTGGTGACTCATGCCTGTAATACTAACTACTCAGGAAGCTAACATCTGGGGTTATGGTTTGAAGCCGGCTGGGGCAGGAAAATCTGTGAGATTCTTATCACTAATGAATCTCCGAAAAATGGACATAGAGATGTGGTTCAAGTGGTAGAGTACTAGTCTTAACCAAAAAGCTAAAGGATAGTGTCTAGGCCCTGAGTTCAAGCCCAGGACCAGCACACACAAAAAATGACTTTCTTCCTCCCCTTTCTTCCTCTTATTTTGTCTTTCTTTTAGAATACTGGGATTGAACTCAGGACCTTGTACTTAGTAGGCAAATGGTGTGCCATTTATATTGCATACAATCCTCTTTTGCTTTTGACATAGGGTCTCAACAATAGTTTTGCCCAGGCTGGTCCTCTGCCTCTTGAGCAGTTTAAGATTACCCAAATGCACCACCACACCCAGCTTAAAAATTATTTTCCAGGGCTGGGAATGTGGCTTAGTGGTAGAGTGCTTGCTTAACATGCATGAAGCCCTGGGTTCAATTCCTCATTACCACATACATAGAAAAAGCCAGAAGTGGCCCTGTGGCTTAAATGGTAGAGTGGCTAGACTTGAGCAAAAGAAGCTCAGGGACAGTGCGTTGGCCCGAATTCCAGCCCCAGGACTGGCAAAAACAAAACAAAACAAAAACTCCTTTCCAAGCCGGGCATTGGTAGCTCATGCCTATAATCCTAGGTACTCAGGACTGTGGTTCAAAGCCAGCCTGAGCAGGAAAGTCTTTGAGACTCTAATCTCCAATTAACCATCAAAAATGCCAGAAGTGTAACTCTGGCTCAAGTGGTAGAGCACTAGCCTTAAGCAAAAAAGCTTAAGGACAGCATCAGACCCTGAGTTCAAGTCCCAAGACCAGCACCCAAAAACAAAACAAAACCAAAAAAAGTTCCTTTCCATTATACTCATTTGTTTAATTCTCTAATCTACTTTAAATGCAGTTTCAAATTTTTGCTCATCATTAATGAATAAATATTGCTGAACTGTATCAACCAAAGATTCTGGAGTTCTTAGGAAAAGATTCTAGTTTGTATTTAGAGATTTAATACATAAGAAATAAAACTTGGGGGGCCGGGAAGGTGGCTCAGTGGTAGAGCACTTGCCTTGCATGCCTGAGGCCCTAGGTTCGATTCCTCAGCACCACATAAGCAAAAAGAAAAAAGCCAGAAGTGGCGCTGTGGCTCAAGTGGTAGAGTGCTAGCCTTGAGCTGAAGAGCTGAGGGACAGCGCCCAGGCCCAGAGTTCAGGCCCCACGACCGGACCCAAAAAAAAAAAAAGAAAGAAAGAAAGAAAGAAATAAAACTTGGAATGTACATTCAGAGTAGTGGGTATCTGAGATTAAACCAACCTGGGGAGGTTGACTAAGGCTCCCATGTAAAAATGAGTGATTGGGACAAGTTAAAGTTTAAGGAGACCAGATCTAAAATGCAGTGAATTGGTGATCTAGTACCGAAAGCTTTATCCTTTAGTTTCATATTTGATCTGCTAGGCAATGTCAACAAAGATTCTATTATTAAAATATTTTATGTTGGTTTCTCACAAACATAGAAGCAATAACAACTCTCCTTAAATTCTTCTAGAAAGAGGAACATTTTTCCCAAATCATTTTTGAGGCTATTCTCTTCTGATACTTAAACCACATTTCAAAACAAGAGAGTGAGAGGTGACTATTTCTCATGAACTTCAGCATGTGACAAGTTCTTAGCAACATTTTTAGCAAATCAAATCCAGTCATATAATGTAATGTCAGAAGAGTGGCTTCCTGATATTTCTTAACGTGTCTGCTCTTACACATTTCAGACTTCCTGCTTTGATACAAGAAGATTTCACCTCCCTATTTATCTTTGTATTTTATTTTATTTTTTACAAGTGCCAGGGCTTGAACTCAGAGCCTCATGCTCTCACTTAACTTTCTTGCTCATGGTTGGCACTTGACCACTTAAGCTATGCCTCCCAGCCAAGATTTACCTCTCCTAGACTCCCCTCTCTTTCCCCACCCTAATCTTAATAGTTACACTATTAAGTCACTATTCACTATTCCTATTATTATCACAATCATAACAATCTTACTTATCACTGAGCTTTGAACCATGTAGTAGCTTCCTTTTGTACTTTTTCCAAATTAGGATTTGCTTAAGTTTGCTTAACATTCTAAAGCCCCTACTACTGTTTTCCCCACTCTTCCTAATAACCTCTCAATATACTTCCGTTTGACCACATTAAGTAATGCATTTGTTCCATTTTCTTCCTTGGCAACGACCTGCCTTTAGGCCTCCTTTGCCTTCTGTCTGGCTCATCCCCAAGGACTGCTGTCCAGTTGTCTTCCTGGGATTTCTCTCTGCTGCCATCCCTGGAAACTCCTCTGCACAGCCTCCTTTGCCTTCTGTCTGGCTCATCCCCAAGGACTGCTGTCCAGTTGTCTTCCTGGGATTTCTCTCTGCTGCCATCCCTGGAAACTCCTCTGCACAGCTCTACAGTTGGAATTATTACTTTCTGGGTTTCTTGTTTTCCTTTTTCTGGTTTTACTTAATTAATTTTTTTCAAGCACATCTGACTTTAATTGGTGAAAAAGATGCTATTGTCACACGGAAATCAAGACTGAAGACTTAAAAAAATTTTTTTGCCAGTCCTGGGGCTTAAATTTGGTCCGGGCACTGCCCCTGAGCCTGCTAGTGCTCTACCACTTAAGACACAGCACCACGTCTTGCTTTTTCTGAGTAGTTTATTGGAGATAGGAGTCTCATGGACTTTCCTGCCTGGTCTGGCTTTGAACCACGATCTTCAGATCCTATTTCTCCTCAGTAGTTAGGATTACAGGCATGAGCCACAGCACCTGGCTGATTGCAGAATTGTCTAATGATACATCCTCTAACCCTCATGCCTCCTTGGAGTCAAGCGATTGAAACCCTTTAGATTCCTGAGGAAAGACAAATCCCCAAGGTAGCCAGAGTGACTGCAGGGCATTCACACTGGTGGAGGACTCAGGAGCCGCCTCCTTCCACGGCTACCCATTGGCAGACGGCTTGCATTCCATCCCCCCTTAGAAGGAAGACCTCTGCAGAACTGACCTAAATCCCAGTGGGATCCCAAGGAATAACTGGAGCTTTCAATAGGGCAACTGAATTGAAAATCTCAAATAATACCACTTGTCTATGGAAGGAAGGCCCGTCTTCCCATGCCCTTTCCATGTGGGTTTGGGACAGAAAAGAAAGGAAATGGCCTTGCTTGATTTCCTCAGAGCTTGCTTACATCTCCATTTCTATATCTGGGGAGTTGTCAATCCAGGCAACTTCTTCTGCACACTGTTTCTGAGGTAGAGGAACTTGGGACGTGTCTGATCTACAGTTTAATCGCTTAATCCTATGGCAGAAAAGACCTGACCCAGGGGAAAAGCACAACCCCATCTTATTTCAGAGACCAAATCTCCGCTTCTGTGTGGTTCCCCTGAGGAAAGAACTTGCCTTTGGGTAGAAAATGAAAGAGAGTTGAGTTCCTTCCCTCCTATCCTCTGCCACGAAGCCCCAAAAGATCACCGTTTACGATTGTGGACACCAATCCCGCAGAATAAAGTGAGCTGCTCAGCCTCATCAGCATTGATTATGGCTTTAAAAAACATCAACCTGTAGCTGAGCCCAGTGGCTCACGCCTATAATCCTAGCTACTCAAGAGGCTAAGATCTGAAGATCGTGGTTCAAAGCCACCCTGGGCAGGAAAGCCTGTGAGGCTCTGATCTGCAATTAACCACCAGAAAACCAGAGGTGGCACTGTGGCTCAAAGTGGTAGAGCACTAGCCTTGAGTGAAATTGCTCAGAGATAAAACTCAGGCCCTGAGTTCAAGTCCTATGACCCATGGGATGGGGGGGAGAGGGAGAAAACAACCTTAGTCTGTGGGACTTGGACAACCATCTCAGCTTTTCCAAAGCTCTTAAGTTTCTTACATCTTTTTCTATTTGTTTAAGATGATGTAAGGCAGAGGTCATGATGATGACGGTCTTCAACATGCCTGGCTCTTGAGTCACGCTGTTCCGTCTGGACAGGCTGCTTTCCATGCCTGAAATGCAATTGTCCTGTTATCTCCCTCCCCATCTTCCAGAGCTCTGCTTTCTCCATTTCCTGGCATCTTTCATTTTGCTACTCTTTTTTTTTTTTTGGTGGAATATATCCTGCAGAGGCTTTCTGAGAAAGAGAGGAAAGGTACAAACTATTTATTCTCACACTTCAGCATATTTTGTTTGCATGTAGCTGGTGTGTGTGTGTGTGTGTGTGTGTGTGTGTGTGTGTGTGGTTGTTGATTGGGTAAAACATTCCTTCAAGCTTTGGAAGGCATTCCTTTGTTGTTGGTGGTGGTGGTTTTGGGTCCTGTTGCCTTGAACTTGGGGCTTAGGTACTACCTGTGAGCATTTTTGCTCAAGGCTAGTGCTCTACCACTTTGAGCCACAGCACCACTTCCTGCTTTAAAAAAAATTTCTTTTTATGTAGAATCTCTTTGATTTGGTGTTAAGAGTCTAAGTAAATAATACAGACTTTTTAAAATTTGAGTGTAATCACATTTGGAAGACATTGTTTTTTTTTTATTTTTTATTCTTGGGTCTGGTCGTGGGGCCTGAACTCTGAGCCTGGGCACTGTCCCTCAGCTCTTCAGCTCAAGGCTAGCGCTCTACCACTTGAGCCACCGCGCTACTTCTGGCTTTTTTCTTTTTGCTTATGTGGTGCTGAGGAATCAAACCCAGGACCTCATGCATGCAAGGCAAGCGCTCTACCACTGAGCCACCTTCCCAGCCCTGGAAGACATTGTTTTAAGGCCTTCCATCTTCTGTGTTGTTAAGAAGTCTGATGCAATTCTATTTTCTGCTCCTTTAAAAAGTCATATTTCTTCTTCTTTTTTTCTTTCTTTCCTTTCTTTATTTTTTATTTCCAGAAATTTTTCTCTATGTTATAATAGTTTCAGATTATGAAAATCACTGACCTTGGTTTTCATCTGTTTCACTGGCACTTAGTGGACCTTTCCTGAGGAAAAAAAAATGTATAATCATTTTATTTCTCTCCTATCCTTTGTTTCCTTGACCTGCTATTGTTTGGGAGTTGGCTTTTTAGTATTTTAATGATTTTTCAAGATGTTTAAGTTGCTTTTCTTCTGTTTTGCTCTCTTTTTTATTACTTCTCTTCTTTTCCTTCTTTTTTTTGCTTTTCTTTTCTTGTTCCTTCTCTTTTTGTGACACTCTCTCACTTTGGAACCCATCTTGGCCTTGAATCCACCTCTGAATTTTTTTTTTCTTACGGGCTTCTCTTGAGCATCATGTAAATTTCAGTTGTGTGCTTATGGCTAAGCATAGAAGCTCTGAGCTTCACCGTGCAGTCAGTTGTGTGACTAGGTCATTTACTGAAGGGACCCTACTGTCAGAACCTCCAGATCTTTGCTCCTGAGCCTGCCCCCTCCAATATTTTACCTAGGGAGTAACTGGCTGCCAGCTTCCTCCCAGCCTGGGAGGAAAGAGCACCGCAAAGCTGTTGGTATGTGAATACTCATGTGATCTTGTTTTCAGAACAGTGTCCCCTCTGCCAGATGTCCCCATTTCAGAAACCAAAGCTGCAGTCTTCCTCCAGGCAGGAGAAAGAGTGCTCCCTATTGGTTAAAAGTAAATCTAAGGATTTGTTTCTAAGTAAAATTTCAACCTTCCTTCTTACAGCCCAGCTCCACAAAGAGCTGAACCTTCTGAAGAGCTTCAAGGGTGGGGCTGAGGGGGAATAAATTGGTTAGTTATCCATGTTCCTTTCCTGGCTTAGGTTTCAGCTTTCTAGGATCTGTCAAGTCACTTACCATTCTCGTGAGGGTTTGTTGTTTGTTTTGTGCCAGTCCTGAGGCTTGAACTCAAGCCTGGGCCTTGCCCCAGGCCTTTTGCTCAAGGCTAGCAGTCTAACCACAGCTCTACTTTCAGTTTTTTTGATAGTTTAGTGGAGATCAGAGTTTCACAGACTTTCCTATCCAGTGAGCTACCAGTGCCCAGCTTGTGGATGTTTATCCTTTAGAAAAAAATGTCTTCAGTATATTCTAGTCAGGTTTGAGAAGGGAATTCAATCAGACAAGCTTGTTCCATCTGTCAGCTTTTTGGTATATATGCTGATAGTAGGGCTTGAACACAGGGCCTTGTATTCTTATTTTGGCGTTTTTGCTCTCAACTGCTTCTTCCCGACTTGAACCATCCCTCCCCCTGTGGTGGGTAATTGGAGATAAGAGTCTCTCGGATTTGTCTTCCCAGGATGGCTTTGAACCATGATCCTCAGATCTTAGCCACCTAAGTAGCTAGCCTTACAGGCATAAGCCATCAGTGCCTCCCTACAGTCTGTCATCTTAATTCAGAACTCCATTGGAGCATTTGTTCAGTTGGGTTCTGTGACTGTGCCCTCTCTCCCATGTGATCTTGGTTCACTCTGTGCTCAGCTCAGTCCTGTCCTCTTTAAGACCTTGGGAGGTTGAAGAGCCCAGAACTTTTAAGATCTCATCTGCCTTACTCTTTAATCTAGTCCCAGGCACTAAATACACAGTATGCATGTACTTCTCACGCTTATGTGTCTAGCCTAGCCTTTTTTTTGAATTCAGAGTTGCTCGCTCAAAGTCTTCCCTTAGATGTCTAGTGAGCACCATCTTCTTTCTTTCTTAATATGCATAGACATGTATCTTACTATACACACATAGCTCCAATTCCAGCCCCTCATCTCAGAACAGATTCTATTTCTCTCCTTGTCTATGGTTATAACTTTCTTCCAGCTCAGTGAAAATCTCTTACCATCTCAGAGTGTTGCAATCAAAAGTGATCTTACAGCCAGGCTCCTGTGGCTCACAGCTATCATCCTAGCTACTCAGGAGGCTGAGACCTGAGGATCAAAGTTTGAAGCCAGTCAAATTAACCAGAAAAAGAAAAGCTGATGGGCTAGGAGGGTGGCTCAGAGGTAGGGAGCCATGAGACCCTGGGTTCGATTCCTCAGTACCACATAAGCAGAAAAAGCCGGAAGTGGTGCTGTGGCTCAAGTGGTAGTGTGCTAGCCTTGAGCTGAAGAGCTGAGGGACAGAGCCCAGGCCCAGAGTTCAGGCCCCATATGGACCAAAAAAAAAAAAAAAAAGAAAGAAAGTGGAAAAAAAGCTGGAAGTGGAGCTGGGTTCAAGTGGTAGAGTATTAGCATTGAGCAAAAAGGAAAACTGAGGAATAACACTCAAGCCCTGAGTTTAAGCACCAGTACCAGAACCAAAAGGAGGCAGGAGGAGGGAGAATCTTATAGTCTGAGACTTTTAGCTCTTACAGTCTGAGGCTCTCATGTTCTAGAGAAGTTAATAATAAAGGAGGGAAGGGAGTTGCTAGAGTGTATGGTCTGAACAGAATTTCTACATTTGAGAATTGTGTAATAATTCACTCAGCATCAGAGGAACATGAATACTGATAGGCTATTATAATTCACTTTCAAATACTCCTTTTGCATAATTTCTTTTGGCAAATGTTTTAGAGACTAAAGTTTACTGGCATTGGTAACTTTATATTCCTACTTAATTCACTGAACTATCAAGATATAGTCTGTGTGTGTGTGTGTGTGTGTGTGTGTGTGTGTGTGTGTGTGTGTATCCCAATATTGGGGCTTGAACTCAAGGGCCTTGCACTCTTGTTTAGTTTTTTTTGCTAATGCTATCTCTCTATCACTAGAGCCACATCTCCACTCCAGGCATTTTGCTGGAATTGTAGATAAGAATCCCAAGTATTCCAGTCTGCCTAGAATGGCTTTGAATCCCAATCCTCAGATCTCAGCCTCCGAAGAGGCTAGGGTTCAGGCATAAGCTACCAGCACCAAGCTAAGACATATCCTATTTTCTCTGGCAAAAGGTGAAGGCTGGAGGAGCATGGCTGTCCCCTTCTTAGCTGCATTATTCTAGGCTTCTTTTGTGGCAGGTGAGGTTTCCAGCATTTGTGCCTGTATGCCACTAAAAGAAGGAAGACAATTAGCAGAGGAGTGGCGTAAGCCCAGGATGTGATCTTGATCTAGAACTGTCCTGCCTTTCTTCCTGGAGGTGGCCTCTACATTTCCTCCCTGGTATCCCATTCTCTACCAGCATCCTCTCCTCTGCTTGAAAGGATTTCCTGACCATCTGGTGTGTGACAACAGTGGCCCTGTGTCCTCTCCCAGGGGCTACAAGTAGCTTTTTTTGTGGTCACCTTTAGCTCAACTACTCAGGAGTTTCCCTCTTATTCTACTTGCTTGTTTTGGCTGAGGCCCACAACAATGTCATTCAATGTTTGATTCATAAAAGCAGTAAAACCTAACTGGGTTCTAGTGGCTCATGCTTGTAGTTACTCAGAAAACTGAGATCTCAAGATCTGAGCCCAAGTAGACAAATCAGAGAGGCCCGTATCTCCAAGTAAGCACCAAAAAGCTGAAAGTGGAGTCTCACAGACTTTCCTGCCCAGGCTGGCTCCTGAATAGCTGGGATTATAAGCATGAGCCGCCATCACTGGGCTTGACATTGTTTTAAGAAGGCAGAGAACTTGGTACTGGCACAAAAAGAGACCCGAAGACCAATGCATACATACAGTCAGATGATATTTGACAAAGGAGCCAAAGACATACAGTGGAAGAATCATAGCCTCTTCAACTACTGGTGCTGGAAAAACTGGGCAGCCACATGCAGAAAAATGAAAGTGGACCCCAGCCTGTCACCATGCACTAACATCAACTCAAAAATGGACAAAAGACCTTAACATCAAACCTGAATCTCTGAAACTACTGCAGGACAGAATAAGAGAGACACTTGAACTTATAGGCACAGGCAGGAACTTCCTGAACAGAGTCCCAGGGTCACAACAAATTGGAGAGAGACTCGATAAACTGGACTACCTTAAAATAAAAAGTTTCTGCATAAAGAAATAGTAACCAAACTAGAAAGAAAGCCAACTAATTGGAAAAAGATATTTACCAGCAATATATCAGACAAGGGTCTAATATCCATTATATACAGGGAACTCAAGAAACTAACCCCTCACAGATCTAACAAACCAATCATGAAATGGGCAAAGAAACTAAAGAGAGACTTCTCAGAAGAAGAGATTAAAATGGCAAAGGAACACATAAGGAAATGTTAATCATCCCTGGCTGTAAAGAAAATGCAAATAAAAACAACCCTGAGATACCACCTTACCCCAGTCAGAATGGCCCACATCCTAAATTCATGACAAATACTGGAGGGGATGCAGAGAAAGAGGAACCCTATTGTATTGCTGGTGGATTGTATACTAATAGAACCACTTGGGCAGAGGTCTGGAGATACCCCAGAAAGCTAAATATAGACCTCCCCTACTACCCAGCCATACCATTCCTAGGCATCTACCCTGAGCAACAGGAACCAGTATACAAGGACAACATGCACTTCCATGTTTATTACAGCACAGTTCACAATAGCCAAGATATGGAAACAACCCAGATGCCCCACTACTGATAAGTGGATCCAAAAATTGTGGTACCTATATACAATGGAATATTATGCAGCCATTAGAAAGGACAAAATAATGGCATTTGCAGGGAAATGGATGGAACTAGAGCAGATTATTTTGAGTGAAGTAAGCCAAGAACAAAGAGACAAATGGCACATGGTCTCCGTGATATGTAGATGCTAAAGCCAAAGTGCAAGGAAATATGACAAAGTAAACAGAACTTGAGAAACAAAGGACAGCCACTCATTTTGTCATATCATTGCTAAATGACCCCATGTTCTTGACCATATATATGACATATATATATGCGTGCAATGGAGGGAAGCCAGGAGGAAACGCAGAATAAGTGGGAAACAGGATGACATACAACAAAGGGGCCCATCAGCTCCACTGGACATAGAAGAAAAAGAACTAAGCAACCCAAAGACAGCGATGGGAAGGGAGGAATGAGAGGGAAAGAGGGAACAGCTTACACTAAGCAAAAGGAAAGAAATGTGACCATCACCTGATGTGAAAGAAATAATTGTATTGTCAAAGCTCATAGAACTCACAAACTTTATAGACTATGATAATGACAATTTGCCTTGTGAAGGTTAAAATGTGTTTGTGACTTTAGCTACGTATCACTATTCTACAATACTGTGAAATATCTGAAATTTATGTAATCACCTAATCTCAATTTTAAAAAAAAGAAAGAAAAGAAAAGTGATAGAAGGGATGAAGTAGGAGCAATGGGTGACAATGTTGTCAGATATTTTGTATTCATATGCTGTTTTGTAGAATGGGAACTTCTTTGTACAACTACTTAAAGATAATAATAATAATAATATGTTTTTTAAAAAAAGAAGGCAGAGAAAATGCCAGATCTGAGGAGCAGATCTGAGGTTCGAAGCTAGCCTAGGCAGAAACGCCTGTGAGATTCTTATCTCCAATTAACTAATAAAAAGCTGTAAGTGAAGGCATGGTTCAAGTGGTAGAGCACTAGCCTTGAGAAAACAAAAAAAACCCAGGCACTGGATTCAAGCCTCAGGACAGGCACGAAAGAAAGAAAGAAAGAAAGAAAGAAAGAAAGAAAGAAAGAAAGAAAGAAAGAAAGAAAGAAAGAAAGAAAGAAAGAAAGAGAGAGAGAGAAAGAGAGAAAGAGAGAGAGAAAAGAAAGAAGGAAGGAAAGAAAGGAAGGGAGGGAGGGAGGGAAGGAGAAAGAGAAAGGAAGAAGAGAGAGAAAGAAAGGAAGAATGGAAGAAAGGAAGAAAAAACAGAGAGAGAGAGAGAAAGCAGGGAGAAAGAAAAAGGAAAATGATTAGAGGATCGAGTTTAATTGAGATATATTGTATATGTATGTGGAAATATCATTGTTCAACTAATATGTTAATAAAAATTTTTAAAAAAACACATATGGCCAGACCAAAAAAGGTAGTAGAAATGGAGCCCAAGTTTCCAGTGCTATGCAAGGCTTGAGTGAGGAGACACTAAAGCCTGTTGTACTTCTTGTGGAAAGCACTTGTTTGCATAGTTTCTCCCTGTCAAAAGATATGTTAGACTGGGTTCTGGTGTCTTACACCTGTAATCCTAGCTATTCCTGAGGCTGATATCTGAGGATCGTGGTTTGAAGCCAGTTAGGGCAGGAAAGCCTGTGAGACTCTTATCTCCAATTAACCACCAGAAAGCTGGGAATGGAGCTGTGGCTCAGAGTGGTAGGGTGCTAGTCTTGAGCAAAAGAGCTCAGGGGCAGTGTCCAGACCCATGACTGACAAATAAAAAACAAAGACATGTCCCCAGAACTCAACAATATTCTGGTTATGCATTCTTAACACTTTGGAATGATTCTGTTGCCTTGGATTTTTTTATTGTTATTATTACCAAAGCCTATCTTAGTTTATTTTTTCTCATCTTGAGCTAAATTCCATGACTGCACTAATGTGTGTGTGTTTGTGTTTCTCTTTATTTTTCTAGGGTACCAGAAAATCTTGTGAGGAGTATAACTTGGCAGACACTGCAAGCTGTCAATTTTTGCCACAAACACAATGTAAGTTTCCTGATCTCCCTTGAAAAAGCAGATGCCTGTCTTTAAGCTAGGTGGAGCCTGGTACAAAGTTTATATCCAATTTTTGTAGATAGAATTGTTCACTCCAAGTTTCACAAGCCCAGGTTGGTGGAAGAGGATAAAAATCCTAATTGAGATATACCTTTTTGCTTAGGCTCTACAAAACCCAGGCACAACTGGGCTGGGGCAGAGGCATAGCATACTTGTTTCATGGTAGCTTGAGTTTTCAGATGCTGCAAGCCTGCTGCTCCCTCCAATACAGTACTGCCTTCATTACACACAGAGAGCAGGGGTCAGCTTCAGTAGTAGAGAGCCTGCCCTGCATACACATGGCCCTGGCTTCAGTCCACAGCAGAGGAAGACAAAGAAGAAAAGAAGTTCTGGATGCTGAAGTTTCCATAAGTGCACTTTAGCTGCAATCTTGTTATTCTACCACCTGCTAGCTCCTAAGGGGTTGAACTTGTAGAGCTAAATCCTGTTCCTGGCCTGTCTGTCCCAAAGGTTTTTTTTGTTTTTTCAAGAAAGAAGGAAAAAAATATGAGAGCCTTCAGCCCCTCTCCTGACTGAGTCATCATTAGCTGAAGGCTAGACTCCTGGTCAGGTGGGAGGGTAGCTCAGAGGAGGAGCATGCATATTTAGTATGCATGAGTGCTGGATTCTGTCCCCAACACTGGAAAAAAAAAAGTTACCATTGTACATCAGAAAGTGTGGGCACTTTCCATTGTTAGTCATTTGAGTGATGTTAGCACTATTCTGCCAGCAGGTTTTAGGAGAAAGGGAGACGAAAGGCCTGGTGTGGGGGAGATCTGAGAGCAGAAGACAAATGTAATGCATACCACGGCTCTCTGGGGAGCCCCAGATGCTGTTTAGGCTCCACATTATCAGTGGGGGAGGGTACCGAAACTTAGAAAGAATTCCCAGAACAGAATGGGAGCACATTCTTGGTTACAAGTCTTCTGATCATATGTCATCATGATATTCGTGGATGTGCCCATTTATAGCAATGCTGTGAAGCCCCTGGGGAATGAATTCGAGCCCTCAGGATCATTCATTCCTGACAGCCAGAGAGATTTCAATTACATTTTTTTTTTTAATGCCTCCCCTCAAGTTTTACAGAATAATAAATACCCATGAGGGAAGAATTAGTGAGATTTATCTCTCAACTTAAAGATGCCTTTGGAGTGAAAACTGGTTAGGCCCAAGAAGACCTCCTTCTTCTTTCCAGATTGTAAAAAGGCCAACAGCGATTCAGATTGGAGAAAACCCAACATTTCCCTGAAGTGGAAAACAACAGAGAGGAGAAGATCATGGGAGTTCAGCATAGTATTTTGATCTGGAATTTTTTTTTTTTCATGTTGTTGTTAGTGAAGTTGTTGTTTGGATTTTTTTGCCAAGGACATTGTCATTTGAATTTTTTTTTTTTAAGTCAAGCATTCTTTCTCTCCAATTTTGCCCTGTGAAGGAATGTAGCCTGTGTTCTGAAAACCAGGTGATTTGAGTCTAAATTATGGAGTTGAGTCACATCCCCCAGGGCTGGATGTGGAGCCAAGAGTATTTGATGTGTGTGGGACAGCGCTGACATCTAGTGACTCTCCCAAGAGGGTGAGGCTGCTGTGGCTCTTGTTTATCTTGTCAGGACAAATGGCAGCTGGGAGGCAGATCTCTAGGCTAGCTCCTGCAGCCCGCCCTTCAGCTTATCTCAGCAGGCTCTGGGCTTGTCCTGTTTACCAGGCCAACTGATCTCAGCCACTCAGCTGTGAATTTTGCTTACGCACCAACTTTCCAGGGGGAAAGAAATGGCTGTTTATCTGAAATTCAAATCTGAGTGTCTTGTATTTTTATTCACTGCCTAGTGCCCCTATTTTCATTTTGCTGTTTATCCTACTGGTCCTTCTGGGTTCTTCAAGAATTTGAGGGTTGGGCTGGGAATGTGGCTTAGGGGTAGAGTGCTTGCCTAGCATGCATGAAGCCCTGGGTTTGTTTTCTCAGTACCATATAAACAGAAAAGGCCAGAAGTAGAGCTGTGGCTCAAGTGGTAGAGTGCTAGCCTTGAGCAAAAGAAGCTCAAGGCCCTGAGTTCAAGCCCCAGGACTGGCAAAAAAAAAAAGACTTTGAGGGTAAAGAGGTGAGATGCATTGTATTCATCTGAGAAGTTGTATTGAAACCCCTTTTTACAACTACTCAAAGACTTTTTTTTAATATTTAAGTTAAAAAAAGAATTTGGAAAAAAAAGAATTTGAGGGACGATTCAGACTATAGAATGGAATTTGATATATTTTAGGCTGCTGTTTCGTCTTACTCAACAAGACAATGAGAAAGTCAAGTGATTGTTCAATTATGCAATATTTACTAAATATTCATGTGTTTTAGGGCTGAAGGTGTGGCTCAGCAGTATGGCAGCCCCTGAGCACTACTCCAGTACCAGAAAAAAAAGTTTTATTTGTGCCATTTGGCATAATTACTTTTTCACAATGTTTTTGTTACTAGTGCATACACAGAGATGTGAAGCCCGAAAATATCCTCATCACAAAACATTCTGTGATTAAACTCTGTGATTTTGGATTTGCTCGGCTTCTGAGTGAGTACTGAAGTTTTCTTTAGTTAAGTGGAAAGAACAGAAATGTTCTTGATGGGATGAAGGATCTAGATGCTACCAAAAGCTAATTATTGTATACTTATATTTAGGTTGAAAGCTTGCTATGAATTATAATTCTCTAGTTACAGGATTGTGTGATATAGTTATAATTTTAAAACATAAATACAGTGGTTTAATGTGTGTGCAATATATAAATTATATAATAATGAAGTAGTTATTAAAAGTATGCTAGTCTCCTGGTTGGATTCTCCCTCTCTCTCTCTCTCTCTCTCTCCCTATTTTTCCCCTCTATAATAATACTTCACAGAAGTGCTATTTGGGGCTGGAAGTGGTGGTCAGTGGTACAATGCCTACCTAGCAAACTCAAAGGTCCTGACTTCAAACCTCACTACTGTTTCTTTACCTCTCCCCTTCCCCCCCCAAAAAAATTAGAATGATTTGAAACCTTAGCTGCAGATTCAGATCATCTGCAGAATGTGACAAATTATGCTGTAGCCCTAAGCTTTCCCTAAGAAGACTCTGATTTAATTGGTTTGGTGTGTGGCCTGAACACTAGTAATTCTTTTTTTTTTTTTTTGTCTGTCATGGGCCTGGGTGCTGTCCCTGAGCTCTTCAGCTCAAGGTGAAGGCTCTACCACTTGACCCACAGCACCACTTCGTTTGTTTTTTTTAAATCAGTCGTGGGGCTTGAACTCTGGGCCTCGGTGCTGTCCCTGCGCTCTTCAGCTCAAGGCGAGTACTCTACCGCTTGCGCCACAGTGCCACTTCCAGTTTTCTAGTGGTTTATTGGAGATAAGAGTCTCACAGACTTTCCTGCCTGGGCTGGCTTTGAACCTCGATTCTCAGATCTCAGCCTTTTGAGTAGCTAGGATTACAGGAGTAAGCCACTGGCGCACTGCGTCACTTCCAGTTTTATGGTGATTAATTGGAGATTACAGGCATGAGCTACTGGTGCCCGGCACCAGTAATTCTTTATGTGCTATATTCCAAGTGATTTGAATGTACAATCCAGCATTGAGAACAGTGATTTCAAAGAACCACAGGCTTGGGTATGAACTTGATTCTATAAGTGTTTCCTTCCTAGTTTTGATTGCAGGATTCCATTGTTCTGTCTTCCATGTTCCATCCCTGGCCAGCGGGACCAAGTGACTACTACACAGACTATGTGGCTACCAGGTGGTACCGCTCCCCTGAACTGCTGGTGGGGGACACACAGTATGGCCCCCCAGTGGACGTTTGGGCAATTGGCTGTGTCTTTGCTGAGCTAATGTCAGGAGTGCCTCTGTGGCCTGGAAAGTCCGACATGGATCAGCTCTATCTGATTAGGAAAACCTTGGGTAAGTGTGGTTTTTGTCCCACCTCTGGGACAAAGAGCCAAGTTCCCAGCTTATCTGACGCCCTTAGTGTTCCAGAAAGGGCATCTTGGAAACCTCAAAGTATCCACATTTTTTTAATTTTTGGGGGGGGTCTGGTCGTGGGGCCTGAACTCTGGGCCTGGGCGCTGTCCCTCAGCTCTTCAGCTCAAGGCTAGCGCTCTACCACTTGAGCCACAGCACCACTTCCGGCTTTTTTCTTTTTGCTTATGTGGTGCTGAGGAATCGAACCCAGGGCCTCATACATGCAAGGCAAGCGCTTTACCACTGAGCCACCTTCCCAGCCCAATACCCACATTTGTTTCTGTAAAAATAATGAACAATCACTGAACATTTTCTAAATGCCTAGATGACATGATTTGCATTAACTTAACTTCCATGTAGAAATTTACATTTCTAAAAAGCCTAGCAGTTGGGAGAACGCTTTCACAGTTTAGTTCATATCCAAAATGCTTGGGACCTGAAGTGTTTCAGATTCTGGAATCTTTATATATCCTTAATGAGGTATCTTAGGACTGGGACTCAAGTCTAAATGTGACAGGAGAATGGATGATGAGGTTCTTCTGCTTCCCAATCACCCAGAAAAATCACAAATTCTTGAGATCCACTCATGTAAAGCATTTCAGGGTGTCTCACACAAAGGAAAAGGTATTTTTTTTTGTCTCTGCCTCCCTCCCCCCCCCCCCCCCCCCCGCCAGGTCATGGGGCTTGAACTGTGGGCATGGGAGCTCAGCTCAGGTCGAGCGCTCTACCACTTGAGCCACAGCACCACCTCCAGTTTTCTGGTGGTTAATTGGAAATAAGAGTTGCACAGACTTTGCTTTCCTGGGCTGGCTTTGAACTGTGATCCTCAGATCTCAGCCTTGTGAGCCACCGGTGTCCAGCCAAAGGAAAGTTTTATAAGATGAAAACTTTAGCAAGGATTTATTTTAGTATAACAGGTTTTAAGTAGGGAGAAATGGAGACATTTTCTTCTCTCCATGCAGGAAATGGGAGTTAAAGATTCAAGCAATGGTTAGCAGGGCTTAGTTGGTAAAGCTCTAGCCAGTGAGTGAAAGTATCAGGTACTATGTTCAAATCAGTCTTGGACCAAAAGAAAAGATTCAAAATAGCAGTTCCTAGCTGTAGCTTTTATACTTTTTGAGCTGGGCAAGTATATGTGGGTATTTCAGTCTAGCAACTCTTAATCCTTAAAAATGGTTCTGAGTAGGTAAGCTAGCTAAGTGGGGCTCACTCAAAACTCAGGTAACTTTTAGGGTTTTCTTTGTCCAAACAAGTCTGTGTGTGTGTGTGTGTGTGTGTGTGTGTGTGTGTGTGTGTGTGTGTGTGTGTGTGTGTGTGTGTCTTGGTCGTGGGGCTTGAACTTGGGGCACTCTACCACTTTGAGACAGTGCCACTTCCAGTTTTCTGGTGGTTAATTGTAGGTAAGAGTCTCATGGATTTTTCTGGGTTCAAAGCTCAGTCTCCTGAGTAGCTAGGATTACAGGTGTGAGCCACCAGCACCTGGCACGCCTTGCATTCTTTCTGTCTACTCCTTTATAAAGAGTCCCCAGATTTTTACCATTTTGAAGGAGATGGCAGATTTAGACAGCCTCTTCTAGGTCACCTAATCTTTTGCTTTAGCATCCAGAAGTAGGTGTGATGGGAGGGGTGCTTCACTGCTTTTTCAGCATATTTCCTGGTTTTATTTTCTGAGCCTTTGGATGTTTGCTGAAAGGAATGTAATTTGTTTGTCTTCTCATCTGTCTGTCATGCCTCATGAGCACAGAATACTTTTTTTTTTTGTCAGTCATGCATCTTGAACTCTGGGCCTGGGTGCTGTCCCTGAGCTCTTCAGCTCAAGGCTAGTGCTCTATCAGTTCAGCCTCAGCACCACTTCTGGTTTTCTGGTGGTTAATTGGAGATAAGGGTTTCATGGACTTTTCTTGCCCTGGATGGCTTTGAACCACGATCCTCAGATCTCAGCCTCCTGAGTAGTTAGGATTACAGGCATGAGCCACTGGCGCACGGCTCACAGAATACTTTTATATCCACCTCATACCTTATCTTAAAGGTAATTACATACAATATTGTTAATGTGTCTATGTTTTTATTGTAGCCCATCATGTAAGGTCACGTGGTATTTGCTACTTGTGGTGTCACATTGGCACTCAAAAAGTTTTAGGTTTTGGGACACCTTGGGTTTCAGAATTTTTGGATTAGGGCTATTCAACCTGTATTCTGTTGTTGTCATTTCATTTGTATATTCTTAACCCGTTTACCTAATTACTTTGGATCATCCTGACTCTATGGAAGATGCTGGACTGAGCCCAGAGCCTTGTGCATGCTAGGCAAGAACACTGCCAATGCACTGAGCTATGTCCCTACTCCGGATTTTGAGAGAGACAATATAGCACAGGCCGGCCTTCAACCCTCTTCCTGCCTCTGCATTACAATGTCCAGCTTGCCTTGTATTTGTTGTTGTTGTTTCTCGAAGGTTCCTAAAGGTGAGATCTTGTCTTATATTTCAATTTATCCTTTACCAGTGTCTGAATATTGCAGACATCTTGTAGTCCAGGCAGAAGGCACGTAGCCTTCTGGTATTCCTCCAGTGATTTTAGAACCCTACAGTTGTGATGAAAAAAGGTTGTTAGGGTACTGAAAATTACTTATCATGCTAATGTTCACTGGGGTCTGGGACAAGGAATCAGAGGCTACGGTGTGTGTGTGTGTGTGTGTGTGTGTGCGCGTGTGTGCGTGTGCGCGCGCATGCTGGTTTTGGCCCTTGAACTTAGGACCTGTGAACTATATCCTTGAGCTAGTGTGCTCAAGGGGCCAGTGCCACAGCTCCACCTCTGGCTTTTTGCTGGTTAAATGGAGGTATGGATCTCATGGACTTTCCTGAGCAGGATAGCTTCAAAACATGGTCCTCAGATCTCAGCCTCCTGAGTAGCTAACGCTGATCCCTTGCTTAAAGGCTACCTGATCACTTAAAATGGGATGAGGTTCCTGGATGTGTGCGAGTTCAGTAAAATTCAGCAATGTGATACTCTAGCATAGGAACTCTAGCCTCGTTCATTTGGTAGCATGTGCAGGGCTCTGTCGGGAGGCTCTTCATTTCCACTGCACCCTGCCAAACGCCTCCCAGAGCCCAGCAAGGCCTCCCAGAGTACCTCCATACAAACAAAATTCCTGTAATATCCCTAGAATTTTACATGAGAGGGATTTTGGTTCACGTGGCTGCAATGTGTGCAGACTGAGCTTCACAAAGGCTCCTGGAATCTAAAAATGCTTCTTTTGATTCAATGCTTCTGATAAATCTTCTAAACAGTAGATGAAATGTATTTCCAACAGATTAGTAACTGGTGAAAGAAGGAGAAATCATGGTTCCATTTGGAATGTAGTCCTTCTATCTGAAAAATCTTCCATAATCTTCTATGTTCCTTTCTCTCTTCCTTCCTTGTCTTCCCTCTCTCTTTAAAATATTTATTGAGAGTTTGCTGCTGTATGTCAGGAATTGTTCTAATGGCTAGACATGTACATTTTTGTCAGAATTCAATTAATATAATTTCAACTTGTACTTGTTACACTTGGTTTTTTTTTTTGTTTGTTTGTTTTTGTTTATTTTTTTTGGGTCCGGTCATGGGGCCTAAACTCTAGGCCTGGGCGCTGTCCCTCAGCTCTTTAGCTCAAGGCTAGCGCTCTACCACTTGAGCCACAGAGCCACTTCCGGCTTTTTTTTTCCTGCTTATGTGGTGCTGAGGAATCGAACCCAGGGCCTCATGCATGCAAGGCAAGCGCTCTACCACTGAGCCACCTCCCAGCCCCACACTTGTTATTTTTTAACGCATTATTTGCATATATTGTTTGAATTGCTTGATTTGGGTTCCTCAAATACATGGTAAACCTTTGAGAGCAAGAGTATTGCAGCCTTAGCCAGGTGCTGGTGGCTCACGCCTGTAATTCTGGTTCAAAGCCAGCCCGAGCAGGAAAGTCCATGAGACACTTATCTCCGATAAACCACTAGAAAACCGGAAGTGGTGTTATGGCTCAAGCGGTGGAGCGCTCACGTTGAGTTGAAGAGTGCAGGGACAGCACCCAAGCCCAGAGTTCAAACCCCACGACCAACCAAAAAAATAAATAAATAAAAGAGTATTGCAGCCTTGTGTTTCTGTAGCTTACCACCTCTGGGCCTGACTCGGTGTACTGTCTGTTGTAGAGCTCAATACTCAATGCTTCTCTTGATTGGGAGAAAAATAAAACCACCTTGCATCTTTTGGTGGTATAGATACAAACATAGATTCCATAAAAGGGACCATAGTTCGCTGTTTGTTAACAAGTGTTGCCTCTATCTTTCTTCTTGTTTTAAAGGGGATCTCATACCCAGACACCAACAAGTATTTAGCACGAATCAGTATTTCAGTGGAGTGGAAATCCCAGACCCTGAAGACATGGTGAGTGACCAATTTAGAGAGAAGGCTGGCTAGGTTTTGCTAGTAACTTATCTGGGCCCCATGGCTCACTCTGCCTTGGAAGTTTTGAAAAGGAAAAGTAGAGTAAATTTGGCTAACAAGCTCTTAGTCTCAATGCTGATTTAATGTTGAAACAGTTTGCCAACCAGGGAACTTCTTTCCCTGGTTGGACCTGTCATTTATCATTGCTATCAATTGATTCTGGGTAGCTCAGGATCCGTGTGTGTGTGTGTGTGTGTCTGTGTGTGTCTATGTGTATTTGTGTCTGTGTATCTGTGTATACACAGGAGGCTGTGTTATTCAGGAGGCTGAGATTTGAGGATCATGTTTCAAAGCTAGCCTGGGCAAGAAAGGCCATGACATTATCTCCAATTAACCACCAGAAAACTGGAAGTGGCTCTGTGGCTAAAATGGTAGAATGCTATCCTTGAGCAAAAGAGCTCAGGAACAGTGCCCAGGCCCTGAGTTCAAGACCTATGATGGACGAATATAAAACAAAACAAACAGTACATAAAACAAACAGTATATAATCTGATATAATTCAAATAAACATTTAACAAAATATATAATGTATATATACAAATTATATCATAAGTATAAAATAATACAAATAAACCTCTGGAAAGTCATGCAAAAAGATTTATATTTGTTAAATAAATGCCCATATGTTTATATACAAAAATATTAACAGTATTTCTTTGTAATGATATTTCGAAGTAAACTTTTTTTATTCTTTTTGTTTTGTTTTGATTTTTACTGGTTGTGGGGCCTAACTCTGGGCCTGGGTGCTGTCCCTCAGCTCTTCAGCTCAAGGCTAGCACTCTACCACTTGAGCCACAGCGCCACTTCCGGCTTTTTTCTTTTTGCTTATGTGGTGCTGAGGAATCAAACCCAGGGCCTCATGCATGCAAGGCAAGCGCTCTACCACTGAGCCACCTTCCCAGCCCCAACTTTTTTTTATTCTTTATGGGTTTTAGGGGGGAGAAGGCATTAGTGAGGTTTTGGACTCAAGGCCTCATGCTTACTAGGCAGGTGCTCACCCTCTTGAACCATGCCCCAGCCCTCTTTTTCCTTTCTTTGCTTTTAGTTATTTTTCAGGTAGGGTTTCAAGGTTTTGCCTGAGACCAGCCTCAGCCTCAACTTCCTACCTACAGGCCTCCCTAAGTAGCTAGGATCCCAGATGCAAGCCACCACATCCAGATAACAGAAACGAACCCTACAGTTACTTAGAGTTTCCTAGTGCAAGTTCCGTCTGTTCCCATGCTTGTGTTGTCTCTTCCCTCACCCCTTCTGCCCCAGCACCCTCCCCCCATCCTGTCCTGCAGCACCAGCTTTAGGAAAAATGGGTCATGCTGGGACAGAGAGGGAGGAATGACACCTGGCAGATGGGAGACGACCCAGCTGGCTCCCTGGTGACCTGCACATTCCTAGTTATGCTCCAAATATCCCTTAGCACTTTCCAGTTGGATTGTCTGTGCTGAGACATCAGAACCAGCCCAGGTTTCATAAATGTAAAAACCTTCCCATGGTCTCTCAGAGATGGTCCTGCAGGAGATTTCCTGTTGACACAAACACAGGAAGAAGCAGCGGGGGCTGAACACTTCAACATCTGTGCTGCAGTCCCTCTGCGGGGTCAGTAACCTCGACAGGGAGGCCTGATGGTTGCTGGGAGTGAGGAACTGGCTCCACTGGCAGGCTGGGGTGTGCATCACCAGCAGCCTGCAGGCCTCCTCAGAGGCATTGTTGCTGAGACAGCAGGGCCCGATCTTAGCCAACATCATATCAATCCCCACATTTCACACAAGAGGAAAAACTATGACTATGGGGAGGGAAAGGGAGTTAGAAGCTACTCTTAAGTGCTTTGTATTAACACCCTCAGATTTGTCAACAAATCTGCTTTAGGATTTTTCTCCCCTTCTGTTGAATGTAAGAAACTTAGGCTCAGCTAGGCACCAATAGTTCACATCTGTAATCCTAGCTACTCAGGAGGCTGACACCTGGATCCAGTTGGAAGTCAACCTGGGCAGAGAAATCTAAGACTCTGACTCCAATTAATCAGAAAATGCTTAGAGGCATGGCTCAAGTGATAGAGCACCAGCCCTGAGTAAAAAGCTGATTGAGAGAGTGTAAGTCAGGCTCTGCCCTGTAATCAGTGATTTGCATGTAGACAATTGCGAATTGATAGTTGGAGCTGGTTCTCAGTCATAACACTGCACTCCAATGCTAGGCCATACATAGCACAGGGATGATTCATTAGATGAGTCTGGCCAGTTGCTCTGGCCAGCCGCTTACACTGTGCTATCTTCATACCCACAACACACTAGGGCCATTTGTTTTCCTCAGCTTGGCTGGTCTTCTTTCAGCAGCCTCCCTCCTCAGATAGCTTTTGTCAGTGGGATGTCTCTTTATCTGGTCAGCAGCCTTCCTTCAGTGACTGCAGCATGTGACTTGAGCAGAATAGCCTTATATGGCCAATGGGAGATGGATGAATGCCTACTCAGGAGACTCTTTAAGCTGGGAGCGGATTGGGGACCCACAGGCTCTTGTGGGAGGAGACACAGTGTTTATGCTAGAAATCCATGAAGCATCTGTTCAGTTGAGTAAGAAAAAACTGTATTTTGAAGCTCCCTTTATAGGAGTGTAAAATACAATAATCCAGTGCCTGATTTTCTCAGGAAAGGCAAGTTACCGAAATTGTGGTTAAAAAAAAAAACAAAAACTTTTATTTTTTTCATTAGAATTTATTTGTAATTTGCTAGCTTCTTCAGTATGTAAAGGGAATGGCTAGGAATCCCCCTACCCTACCCCACCCCAAAAAGGAAGTAAATTTGGAAAGTCATTTGGAAGTAGGAGAGGAGCTTAAGAGATTGATGCTGGGATTCATCCCTTTAATCCTAGCTACTCAGGTGGCTGAGATCTAAGGATCAGGGTTTGAAGCCAGCCCTGGCAGGAAAGTCCAAGAGGCTCTTATCTCCAATTAACTACCAGAAAGCCAGTGGAGCTTGACTCAAGTGGTAGAGTGTCAGCATTGAGCAAAAAAGCTCAGAGACAGTGCGTATGCTCAGGCCCTGAGTTTAAGTGCCAGGACTGGCACCAAGAAAAAGAGAAGAGACAGAGACAGAAAGAGAGAGATAGAGACAGTGAGAGAAACAGAGGCAGAGGCAGACAGAGAGAAGCTGTTACTGGGAAGGTGACTTGGGGAAAGGTGGAGGTGGCCAGGAAGGTGTCAAGAAGATAATTCTATTCCAGAGAAAGGTTGCCTTTGGAGGAACCTTAATCTGAATGTATGTCATAAATTAAAGGCTCCTTTTCTTTTCAACAGGAACCATTGGAGTTAAAATTTCCAAATATCTCTTATCCTGCCCTGGAGCTCTTGAAGGTAAATTTATGGCTTCAGCAGAAATAAGACAATAGCTGTCATCAGCATTACATGTACCAGTTCATGAAGTGTTCTTTTTAGAATTCTCTCAATTTTTAAAAGGGGATATTCTATTATAGTTGAAACATCTGTGTCCTTTAAATAAGCCTACCATCATATTTTAAATCTAAATTTATACAAAATGTAAAATTTAAAAGGGTAGTATTTGTTTTACAAAGGGATTCTTTCTTCAAAAAAATTCAGAGGTATATAAACCTTTAAATAGTAACTTCCTAGTACATGTGAAATACATTTTGATTTTAATGTTGTTTAAAAGCCAGATGCTGGGGCTGGGAAGGTGGCTCAGTGGTAGAGCGCTTGCCTTGCATGCATGAGGTTCAATTCCTCACCTGGGTTCAATTCCTCACCACCACATAAGCAGAAGAAAAAAAAAAACCGAAAATGGCACTGTGGCTCAAGGGGTAGAGCACTAGCCTTGAGCTGAAGAGCTGAGGGACAGCGCCCAGGCCCAGAATTCAGGCCCCATGACCAGACCCCTCCCCCCCCCAAAAAAAAGGCTAGATGCTGGTGACTCATGCCTGTAATCCCAGCTACTCAGGAAGCTGAGATCTGAGGATCTCTAGTTTTGTTTTGTTTTTTTTTTTTTTGTTGGTCATAGGGCTTGAACTCTGGTCTTGGGCTCTGTCCTTGCATTCTTCAGCTCAAGCAAAGCATGGTGGTTCACATTTATAATCCCAGTTACAGATGGAATTAAGAAGATTATGGTTTGGGGCCCAGGTAAAAGCATGAGACTCTATGTGAACCTAAAGCAAAAAAGGCTGGGGGTTGACTCAACTAGTAAAACACTTGCCTAGCAAGGGCAAGACCCTGATAAAAAAAAAAAAAAAGTTAAAAATAGTATTTAAGGAAATGGAAATACTAATTACCCTAATTTGATAATCATTACACATTTGAAAAATATATCAAATTATTTCACTGTACTCTATAAATACAATTATTGCATCATTTAAAGTGATAAAAAAATGAGTTTACTCTTACTAGATTAGTAAGCTCAAACGATTTAAAAGAATTGTGTGTTTTTTCAGGGCTGTCTGCACATGGACCCTGCTGAGAGGCTGACGTGTGAACAGCTACTACAGCACCCATATTTTGACAGCATCAGAAAAGTAGGGGATTTGACCAGAGAACCTAACAGACAAATGAGGAAGACCTTACGGCAGAGCCGGAAGCACGTGCCTGGGGTAAGAGTGGTGTACTATGGTATAAAAACACCCAAGGTTATAGTTTCAAATGCTTGCATACCTGCCACCATATGCAGAGCTGGAATCTGAGTTCAAAACCACTACCATACTCTGACCTCTTCATTCTGGCACTAGGAAACCAATTACCTGATTTATCAGGGACGCAGGGACATCTGCCTCCTACAGCCCCTTCTTCCCAAGTCCTAAAGGGTGCCCTTTGCCTGCTGTTTCCTGCTGCCACAGGGGATCCGGAGTTTCTGACACAGCCAGGTCCACTAGTACATGCTCCTTGCGCTTTTGAAAATGAAATCAGGTTTACCCTCTGTATTAATATTAACAACTATTAACAACATTAATAACTATTTTCCCTAGTCCTTTGCCAGAATTGGCTGTGGTAAATCCAGCCATGCGTGTTTGCAGGATGCCACCAAGGCAGCACATTCAAGAATAATATCCAGGGCTGGGAATGTGGCTCAGTGGTAGAGTGCTTGCCTAGCATGCATGAAGCCCTGGGTTCCATTCCTCAGTACCACATAAACAGAAAAAGCCAGAAGTGGTGCTGTGGCTCAAGTGGTAGATCACTAGCACATTCAAGAATAACATCCAGGGCTGGGAATGTGGCTTAGTGATAGAATGCTTGTCTAGCATTCATGAAGCCCTGGGTTCCATTTCTCAGTACCACATAAACAGAAAAAGGCAGAAGTGGTGCTGTGGCTCAAGTAGTAGAGCACTAGCCTTAAGCTGAAGAGCTTAGGAATAGTGCTCAGGCCCAGAGTTCAAGCCCCATGATTGACAAAACAACAACAACAACAACAACATCCAACTGCACTCTGAGAACTCATTAAGAATCCAGACTGGTAGCTAGGTACCAGTGGCTCACACTTACAATCCTAGCTATTCAGGGAGCTGAGATTAGACCTAGGAGAAAAGTCCAGATGCTGTCTCTAATTAACCAACAAAATGCTAGAATGGATGCATGGTTCAAGTAATAGAGCATACCAGCTTTGAGCAAGCAAGCCAAGTGAGCCTGTGAGCCCTAAGTTCAAAGGGCCCTGTACTGGGGGAAAAAAAAATCCTGATTAGTGCAAAGTGTTTAAATGGCCTTACATGAGTGTCTCGATTGAAGGCAAAATCTAGCAATTTAGAACAGATAGACCATAGTTGGACTGGCTGCTCTTGGTCACTTCTGGATTTTCTATGTACTTCCTAAGCTATGCCTTATATTGCCTAAGTCTTTCCATTGGTAGCCCCCATTGATTAAAACAGAATGCATCTGGGGCTGTGTGTGGTTTGGAGGAAATAGATGCAGTGGTCATTAGGAATAGGTACTACACGAACCCCAGGGCCCTGAGATAGGCCACTTACTGTGTTAGAATGTTTTTCTTCCATTTTCTATCATATTACACACACACACACACACACACACACACACACACACACAATCAAAAGGGAATTTATGTGCTGAAAAAGTTCCTGAATTGCCCCTTTTGTGATGCATTCTAAATAATGGGGCTGGGGGGGTGGTGAGGGGGGGAATATAAGGCCCTGTTAACTGTGTTTTGCATTTTCATTTGCAGTACCTACCTCAGCTAACCAGCAGCAGCATCCTTCCAGCTTTGGATAACAAGAAATACTACTGTAATACTAAGAAACTTAGCTACCGTTTTCCAAACATTTAAGGAGCTTAGATTGATGATAAAGGAAGAATTGCTCAATGTTGAAGACACAAAACATACACTTTTGAAAACAAAGCAAGAGTATTGTAAACATACCAGGAGGAAACATAAGCAAGTGATTGGGAGGCCACTTGGCAAGACACGATGGGAAATTCCAGACCTAGGTCTGCTGATTCGATCCACAGCAGAAAGGAAAAACTTGTTTAGAGTTTCACTTATGTTTTTCTTTTTTTATCTCAGCTGCTAAGCTTATGAAAAGAACTGTGTCTACTGCCCATAACTCTAAAAAAATTAATGATATCAAAAAGATTCATGCTTCAGTTGTACTATATACCACATGTAAAAAATGGATTACAAAATGGCTGTGTTTTCCTGGATCTCCGTTGCCTTGAATCTTATCTCCTGCCTTTCTGATTGTTTCAACGTATTTAAGGATAATTTTAGTTCTTGAGATGAAAAGGTTAAAATTATATTTCCTGTTTGCTTGCTCTATCTCTTGATTTTTATATTTTTAAAACATTCTTTGAGCTAGCCGCTGGTAGCTCACGCCTATATTCCTAGCTACCCAGGCGACTGAGATGTGAGGACTGTGGTTCAAAGCTAGCCAAGGCAGGAAAATACATGAGACTCTTATCTCCAGTAAACCACCAAAAAGCTAGAAGTAGGGCTATGACTCAAGGGGTAGAGTGCTAGCCTTGAGGGGGAAAAAAATGTTTAGTGACAGTGCCTAAACCCTGAGTTCAAGTCAAGGATGAGCACACTTTAAAAATATATATAAGTTGCTCAAAATATCTAAAAACATATTATTAAAAAATACTACAAGCCAGGCGCCAGTGGTGCACACCTGTAATCCTAGCTACTCAGGAGGCTGAGATCTGAGGGTCATGGTTCAAAGCCAGCCCGGGCAGCAAAGTCCGTGAGACTCTTATCTCCAATAAACCACTGGAAAACCAGAAGTGGCTCTGTGGCTCAAGCAGTAGAGCGCTCACCTTGAGCTGAAGAGCGCAAGGACAGCGCTCAAGCCCAGAGTTCAAGCCCCACGGCCGACCAAAAAAATAAATACTACAATTTTATGTTTGTGTACCAGTTTGTTTATATGTGTGTGTGTGTGTGTGTGTGTGTGTGTGTATACACACATATATATATACCTTCTAGTATTTTTTTGGCAGTCATGGGTTTGAACTGAGGGCTTGTGCTTGCTAGGCAGGTGCTCTACCACTTGAGCCATACCTCTAGAACTTTTTGCTTTAGTTACTCTTCAGATAGGGTCTTGCATTTATACCCAGGGTAGGCATGGACCACAATAATCCTCACTGTGCTTCCCATATAACTGGGATGGTGCACTACAAATGCTTAGCTTTTGATGGTTGAGACGGGGGTGGAGGGGGTGGGGGGTGGGGAGAGTGGTTGGGGGGGGGGGGTGTCTCAAGAACTTTCTTCCAAGTCTGTCCTTGAACTATGATCCTCCTGAGCTCCATCTCTCAATTAGCTAGGATTACAAGTGTGATCTATTGAGCTTATGTTTTTCTCTTTATCTCTAGTAAAAAAATACAACTTAAGTCATTTTTGCTGTCAAGATAGATTACTAATCCATCTACACCTGCTAACCTAAATTGCCTTTCAACAATGGCATGAGGGCTGGGAATGTTGCTACAGTACTTGCTAGCATGCATAAAGACCTGGATTTGATTCCTCAGTACCACATAAACAGAAAAAGCCAGAAGTGGTGCTGTGGCTCAAGTAGTAGAGTGCTAACCTTGAGCAATAGAAGCTCAGGGACAGTGCCCAGGCCCTAAGTTCAAGCCCCAGGACTTGCAAAACAAAACAAAAACAAAACCAATGGCATGAATCTTAGAGGCTGACCCAGGTGGTCAACAGGTAGAACAAGACCACCAAGCTTCACAGGAACTGAACCTGTCAGCCTAAAATTAATTAGTACTTCTTTCTCCCTAGCTTAGCCTCAGGCTTGGAGATAGTTCTACAAATTAGGCGTTTTAGAACTGTTTGTGACCTTCAGGTCATGTTAACTGATATTTTGTTAAATTATATTTTGTTAACTCCCTAAAGCATCTTTTAGGTGTATATACAAATGTATGTACACTCACACATATATACTTGTATACATATACATTCTATTCTAACAACTAATATATGAGCACCAATAAGAAAGTAGTACAAAGTCATATTGAGGATTTCTAGGTTTGTATAGTGAGATTTATAATGATATGCAATTGCCTTTGATTTGGCTTACTTAGTACTAACCAAAGCTTTTTCCTCCTTGACCCTGGACACAACGGTGTCAAAGCCCCATGTCACTTTCTTACCATTCATCACCATTTCTGGTTCATGTGCTTCACTATTTTCTAGCAATTCTCAGCCAGTCTTCAATGTGGCACTTTACTCTATCTTCACATTGTTTCTTCTACATGCTCAGTTTCTTCCTGTATTCATTTTTTTTTCATGACAGCATTTGTCCCCATTCACTTACTGCTAAGTAATCCACTAAATTTTCTCCACATTTTGTCATTTGTTCAAGAATTCTGGCTACCCAGCTAGTTTACTTATCATACGGTTCCTAATGTATTAGCTTCTTGACCCATATAATTTCTGTTACATAGCTTTGACTCAAATGATGAGGAAGGGTATCCAACTTCTGTGACTAGTTAGAATTGTCTTCCTTTTTTCTTTAACCCAAGAACAATATATTAACAGACACAGATGACTATAACCACCTAAATCACTCAGTAATTTTACAGCAAAACATTTAGACTAGAAAAGCAGCTCCAAACTACATCATGCTTAGTCGTCTCAACTCAGGAATGAAATAAACCTGAGAAAAAGGGCTCATCTTTTCTCTACTCAGTTCTATTGACTGTATGCTTATGCTCATCTAACCATAATCCCTTTTTTCAGCATGGAATCACCACCTCATCATATAAGACTATTCTACATCCTTGTTTTTTATTTACTACTTTCTGAATTGTAAACGACAGTGATACTAGCAAGTATTATATCACTTATGCTATACGCTATTTGCATTTCCTCATTAACTATGGGTGAATATTTTCCCTATAAGCTTATATACAACTAAAGTTCCATTTCTGCCTGAAAGCAGTATCATAAAAAATATATTTTAAGATCATTTTTGGTCAATCTTATATTTAATCTTTTAATGTTCAAATAAAACATATAGAAACTCACAAACAAGTTAGCAAATGATAATAAAAGAACCAGCTATTTCAAGTGGATAAAATATTTTTTATCTATTTATGGCATACTTTATTATGGTTTTCTAGATATAGCTTCACTTTTCTGCTTGTGTTTCTACTTCTTTTGATATCCCTTGAGCTCATAGAAGGTAGCATCCAAGATACTGAAGGAAGAAAAATTAATTTCTAATTGACATATTAAAATTTTCTGTTTGAAGAATGTGTGTATACCAATCCTGGGGCTTGAATTCAGTTCTTTACACTTATGCTTAGCTTGATTGCTCATGGTTGGTGCTCTACCACTTAAGCCAAACCTCCAATCCAGCATCTTGCTGATTAATGGAGACAGAATCTCTTGATCTTTTCTGCCTAGGTTGGCTTTAAGTGCAATCCTCCAGGTTTCCACCTCCAGAGTAGCAATGGTTTACAGGCATGAGCCACTGGCATTAATTGATGAAAAGTAAGTGTAGTCTGCTGGTATGTATGGCTGTTCTATCGCAGTTAGCAAAAGTTATTTGAATTCCAGACTTTCATCTATGATTTTATTTTATTTTTTATTTTTTAGGGGGTCCAGTTGTGGGCCCTGAACTCTGGGCCTGGGCGCTGTCCCTCAGCTCTTCAGCTTAAGGCTAGTGCGCATCCACTTGAGCCATAGCACCACTTCTGGCTTTTTTTCCCCTGCTTATGTGGTGCTGAGGAATCAAACCCAGGGCCTCATGCATGCAAGGCAAGCGCTCTACCACTGAGCCACCTTCCCAGCCCTCATCTATGATTTTAATAAAATACTAACTTGAGATGACAAAATAGACAAATTATCCAGCAATTTTTTACTTGGAGAAAGGGGACTTAAAAAAAGGCTTATAATCGGGTGCTGATGGCTCATACCTGTAATCCTAGCTGGAAGGCTAAGATCTGAGGATTGCAGTTAGAAGCCAGTCCAGGCAGGAAAGTCCATGACATTCTTACTTCCAATTAATTACAAAAAAAGCTAGAAGTGGTGCTGTGGCTCAATGGTAGAGCACTAGCCTTGAGCAAAAGGAGTTCAGGGACAGCGCCCAGAACTCAAGCCCCAGTACTGTAAAAAAAAAAGGAAGAAAGAAAAAGAAAAGGTTTATATTGTCATTGTGAAGAACACAATAATGCAGGCTTATGAGAAATGCACGAAGCCCTTGGGAAGCATGTGTAAGCAGGCCTCCACAACCAGTCTACCTTGCATAACTGACTCCATCAATGGATCTATAATTGAGCTTCCAATTTTCATAATTGCACAAGTATAGTAACATGCTTCATAATTTTAAAATTAAAATGTAAACTACTATAATTCAATAAAGAATATATTATAGTTAAATAAATTTAAAGAATTCTAAATATCTACATTGAGATATTTACTATATACTTACATTAATACATTAGAATTAAGCATTACTTAAGCATTTTTCTTAAGACTTAAATATACATATTTTCTTACTTCTGATAGTAATTTTACTAAGTCACATCTGAATGTCTATTTTCTATGTATGATAGACTCTCCACATCTAACCATTATATTATATTATGTTGATTATTGAATATCTGCTGCAATTTAGGACCAACAATTTCAGATGATTTGTTACAGTTAAATAAGACGCTTATTATTTTACTCCAAGTTTAACTTTATTTCTAAAGAAGGCAGTGAAGTCTTAAAGGCGTTGGCAATTAGGTCTTTGTCTTTTATTCCAGGAAGATCACTTAAAAACAAATACTTGAGGTTTCTGAAAAAGGAAAGCAAAAGTCACTTCCACTTATGAATTAATTAATTAATTAGCATTATGAATTAATTCAATTTGTTACGTTTCAGAAAACTTACATGAAGAATGTGTTACATCACCTTATCCACTTTATTGTTACCAAGTTTTCATTTGGGCATTGAGCACCTACCTGAAATGAAGCAAAGCGAAGATGCCCTTGTCTGTGATATTCCCACAGGCAATGATTTCCATTTCCAATAGGCTTTTCTGTAAGTTTTCAAGTTGACTAAGCTTCTGCAAACAGTTATCTTCAATATAATGACACTTGCAGAACTTTATTTTTTCAACCTGCTCTAGGCCCACTGGGAGGGAAAAAAACAAAAACAAGAATCGGCTTTACATTAAGGTGAATGACTATCTTGATTTGCCTAAGACTATCTTGGCTTAGGAGTAACAGGCCTAAGCAAACCAGAATGACTACTTACCCTATTACCCATACAAACTATTCACTACACAGTTTGTATGCGTAGGAAAGAAATGCCCACTAGCAGAAGCTGGATGGGCACAATTAGTCTTAATCTTATTAAGGGTTTTCCAAAGACAGAAAAATCTGACAAATAAAAAAAGACTGATTTTTAAGTTAAGAAAGGCACACAGAAGGAAGATTAGTGAGGGGAGAAAGGTATTAGTAATCTCGACTTACTTTAAAAATAAGCTTGATGGGTTATTTCATGCCTGTAACCCTAGCTACTTGGAAGGGGATTGAAAAAATGCAGTTTAAGGTCAGCCCTGTCATAAAGTTCATGAAACTCCATCTCAACCTATAAAAGTTGGGTGTGGTAATGCATGCCTGACATCCTAGCTATGCAGGAATTGTAAGTAGAAGGATCATGCTCCAGGCTGGTCTAGGCATAATTGAGAGACACTATTAAAAAAATAACAATCAAAAGTGGCTGAGGCATGCTCAAGCAGTAGAGCATCTGCCTAACAAGTTCTAAGACATTGTATTCAAACCCCAGTTCTGATAAAATACAAAAAGTCATACCAAACACAGGAAGAAATAAACTTGATTGCACTGAAACAGGCAGAAAGGACATTCCTATAATAGTGAGTAAACTATACCAAAATGGTCATTGCAAATTATCCACATTTCCCATGAACAACATGACAGGGTAATTACCCATGTAATCAAATCCAATGTTCATGATACAAGAATCAGTGGCATCAATCGCTTGAATCTTGTATTTGTTCAGAGGGCCTGTTGGGAGGTGGTTGTAATCCTTCTGCCACTTCTCCTGGCCGTGGTAACGCACCATAGCCCCACAGCGCAGTAACCACTCAGATGCAGCCCTGTCAGGGCCAACATCCCTGATGCGTTCATAATCCACTCTATTGACAAGAGAAGAAAGTAGTTTGCTTTTACTATAATCATCAGCTTCTTAATGGTACTAACCAACATACAGATGACCAACAAATTTCCATTGCAAAATTACTGAGGGAGATAGAATATAAATTAAATCCATGGGGGAAAAAACCCCAACTCTCTTGCTTTTGTGGGGGTAAGGGAAGGTGTAGTGCTGGGGCTTGAACTCATGGCCTGGGAGCTGTCCCTGAGCTTTATTTGCTCAAGGATAGTGCTCTACCACTTCAGCTACAGCTCTACTTTGGGCTTTTTTGGGGGAGGGAAACATTAATTGGAGATAGGAGTCTAATGCTTTCCTCCCTAGGCTGGCTTCAAACCATCCTCTTCAGTTCTCGAGAGTAGCTAGGATTACAGACTTGAGCCAGCTTTGCTTTCATTTTTATTTCCAGGTAAACTCTGTCATATGATTGCTACTGATGTTCTTTTCTTCTCCTTCTTTCTTCATCTTCATCTTTTTTCTTTTTCTCTTCCTCTTCATTATTATTATATGCAAGGCCTCACTATGTAGCCTGGGTACTAGGATTCTAGACATATGCCACCATGTTAAACACAGTAGTGCTGGGGATTTTTTTTTTCCTGGTTCTGGAGATTGAACTCAAGGCCTGGGTAATAAGCCTAAGCCTCTGTGCTCAAGGTTAGCACTCTACTACTTGAGCCAGAGTGCCACTTCCAGTTCTTTACTGAAGATAAGAGTCTCACAGACTTTCCTGCCCAGGCTGGCTTTGAACCACAATCCTCAGATCTCAACCTTCTGAGTAGTTAGGATTATAGGTGTGAGCCATCGACAGCTGGTAGTGCTAGGGATTGAACCTAAAACCTTATGCATAGCATACAAACACTTTACCACAGAACTACATATTACTTATTATTTTTTGTGTATATGTATGCTATCCTGGGGCTTGTCCCGGGTGCTGTCATTGGGCTTTTTCATTTAAGGCTACCACTTGAGCCACAGCTCTACTTCTGGTTTTTTGATGGTTAATTGGAGATAAGATTCTCCAGCTTCGAATCATGATCTTCTGATCTCAGCTTCCTGAAAAGCTGATTATTACTCATTTTTAATTTGTGTAGTAATGGAGCTCTCAACTAAGGTGCTCATATATGCTAGTTAAGTGCTTTAAAACTGACCTGAAATCCTGAGACACATTATTTTTATATAGGTTTATCAGGTAAACAGGGGTCATTATTGATTCATATGTAGTATAATGTTTGATACAGAGATACCTAGTTAATATGTATTGAATGAATAATTATACATAATTAGCATTTTTATCCATGATAAAAGACTGAAGGAATCATTTTCATATTTTTCACTTTCAAATGAATCTTCTTATATATATTAATTTCTACATATACCTTTTTGTAGTTAGCCATCATAATGCTTTATTAAGCAAGGAGAACATTACATCAGTTTCAAGTGAAGTGTTATTTTTAAATATGCTATTCATTAAAAAATTTTTACCTTGATAATAGTGAAGAAGTTGTAGAATTAACTATTATAAAATTATATACTGGTTGAGTTTTTCTGTTAATAAAGGTCATAAATTCATTTCAGAATACTTGAAAGACATCACAAGGACTACTATCTGTTCTTGTGGTCTTTTGTCCATATTTTATTAATAAACAAAATTAGGATCATACAGCACTTGAAAAGCACTTGAAATACAAGAAATAATCAACTAACTACTGGGAGCCTATCTTGCTGTAACAAGTCCCACATTTCTTCCTATTCACTTACTTATTGAACACGGTGTTCAGCCATTCCCAGAAGTACCTGGAGTCACAGGACCATTGAAGTTTCTTTAAGCCACACAACTGTTGGGAAATTTTTCTAAACAGCATCATTTGATCTAGACACACAAGAGTACTCACATTAACCTATCAGCTGGCAACCAGAATCCCATAATCTACTAACTTACTTCATAATTTAAGAGCTACTACTCTTATGCAAATAAAATTGATGATTCATTTGTCACACAAAAGTTGTTGAGCAAGTCACTCCCATCTCTGGTTCCTAGATTTCTGTTTCTTTTTTAGATGCAAAAAATGAGGGGTAGGATTAGCCAGTGGCTAAGATTTCTTACAGCATTACATTCCATTGTCCAATCCTCAACTGGTGTCTGTCTGCAGTGTTGCCACCTAGTGTCTATTCAGGCAGTGTTAACTTCAAATTTGCTTAAGCCAGTTCTATTGCCAATCTCCATTTCCAGTAGCAAAATGACAAACTATAGTCACCAATAGAGTAATGTGCTGGGGCTAAGATGCCCTTTCTATACAGGAAAGGAAAGGAGACATGAAAATACAGCTATTTATAATAAAGCTACAAGTGGGCTCTCCAGAGTAGTACAAAGAACAGCTGGGAAAGATTGGGCAAGTAACTCCACCTCTCTGACCCTGGCCTTTTCACATTTGCAAACAGAGATTTGCTCAGATGGTTTCCAGCTGTAAAAGTCAATAAGCACAGTTGAGAGTGATGTTTTGACTAGGCCCCAATCTGATTTAACCCAATTCATGTTTCTCTAGTAGTGTGTCAGATTGTGTGGGAAAAGAAGATAAATTAATGTGACCTCTGCTTTAGAGAAACTCACAATTTAAAACAGGCAGAAATGGCCTAAGACAAGTTACCAAGTACCTCAATAACTGACAGGACCTGAGAAATGCTTCAAAAGAGTTCATGTAAGGCCGAGAAGAATTAAACAGACTAAGTTGCCAGATAAATTGACACAGGGACATTGTAGGGTTGGGTTAGCTCATGGGGGAGGGGACCAGTCATGAAAAGAAGCTGACAATTTGCACAGCCAGGTCAGGAAGAGCCTATATTTTGCAGACAGGTGGGAGTCACTGAGGTTTTAAAACAGAAAACTGCCATTGTTAGAGCTATGCATCAGGAAATTCACTAGACACAAAACCAACATTGAGAGTCAAGCTAGGGATTGTGGTATAGGCCTGCAAATTCAGCTACTCCAGAACTGAGCCAGGAGGATTCAAGAATTCTTTTTTTATTTTTTATTTTGCCAGTCCTGGGACTTGAACTCAGGGTCTGGGCACTGTCCCTGAGCTTCATTTGCTCAAGGCTAGCACTCTACCACTTGAGCCACAACTCCACTTCCGACTTCTTCTGTTTATGTGGTACTGAGAAATTGAACCCAGGGCTTCAGGCATGCTAGGCAAGCACTCTACCACTAAGCCACATTCCCAGCTCAAGAATTCTTCGAGACCAGTAATTCAAGGCTACTAGCATGAATAGCTGTTGTCACCAACATTGCTAACACTGTCTAAAAAAAAAAAAGTCAATAAAGTAGCCAACAGGGCTTCAGCCACTTTGAAAATGACTTAGTAAAAAAGGGAAGGGAATGATATTAGAGTTAGATTCCATATGGCTCAGTGAGATATAGGGGCAAGAGCAAGAAGAGTTGAAGATGACATTAAGTTTTGTGCTGGGTCATTGGAAGGATGGCAATGTTACTATTAGGAAATGAACTTCAGAACATGATGTAGGCTCAGTAGGTTCTTTTCTTAATCTTCAGATTTGCATACTCCAAATATGAAGTGTGGGTAGGACTCCTAAGCGGAATGACCAACAAATTATTGGAATCAGAGTCATAAAGCCTTAGAGTGGGAAGGAACCTAGGTTGCCTAGACCAAGCTTCTCATTTAGAGATGAGGAAACCCAAGACTTGATATTAAGTAACTTGCTCACACCTTCAATCCTTTCTGGAACAAGGTGGGGCATTAATAAATGCATGTGTTTTAAGGGACTTGCTCAATGTTTCATGGCTAATTGGTGTCAGTGCTGAAACTTGAACCCAGTATTGCTACTACTAGTCTAGGTCCCTTTTTTTTTCAATCACTGGATGGTTCTAGAACTCAAGAGAAAGACAACTAGAAAGATGTCTGAATGGGAGCCACTTTGAGCTGAGGAAGTCACTAAGGATACTCAGAAAATGAAAGATGACAGAATTCGGAAATAATCTACTATCCTCTCTTTATCGGTCTGTTTCTCTCTCCTTTCCCTCCCTTTCCCTCTGTCTGTTCCTGATGTATGGAGAATGAAACCTAGGGCCATGCACATGTACGTTAGTCAAGCCCTCTACCACTCATCTATGATCTTAGTCCCTCTCTTCATCTCTTTTCTATATTGTCTTCATTTGCTGAAAGCCTCTCGCTGTCACTCCTTGCATGTTCTCAACTCAGCTCTTTCTTTGAGCTTCTTCACATACTCATCTCTAATAACTCCCTTGGTTGCCAGTGTATCTCATTTACAAATCTGGGCTTCTGCTCAGGTTTTTAGTCTCTTCACTCCACCCTTGATCCTATCTGTGGAAACTGTACCAAAACTCGGCTATGCAAATGTCATGTTCATCCATTGTTCATTCATTCAGTCAACAAATGTTTATTGGACAACTGCTATGCTTAGTACAAAGGAAAGATGAAACAACAAAAGAGAAAAATACAAAGAAAAAGATCTGGTTCCTGTCTTCATAGCACATAGAATCTATTGGAAAAGACAGATGTGTAAACAGGTAAGCATTTTACAGTATGTTACTTTTCTTTTTTTTAATTTTTAAAAAATTTTAAAAAATGTTTATTTTGCCAGTTGTGGGCCCTGAACTTTGGGCCTGAGCACTGTCCCTCAGCTCTTCAGCTCAAAGCTAGAGCTCTACCACTTGAGCCACTTCCAGCCTTTTCTGCTTATGTGGTGCTGAGGAATTGAACCCAGGACCTCATGCATGCAAGGCAAGCACTCTACCACTGAGCCACCTTCCCAGCCCCTATGTTACTCTTCTTAATGCATGTTAATAAGTGCTCTGAGAGGCTAGAAAACTGAGGGGAAAGCTTTGGCCAGAGGTGTCTTTTGAGATGGGTCTTAAGGGATTGAGTTTTCAGTGAAGATGAAAGACAAAGCATGCAAAGCAAAAATAAGAACAGAAGAAAATGACATTACATCTTACTCCCATTTTTATCAGCATAAACATTTAACAAAATACTGTTGGCAGTCTTGAACAATTAGTAAATATCCATGAATAAAAGTCAAACACTAGAACTGTTATTAAGTAGGTAAAGTAGCACTGTCTTTGAAAACGAAATGCTTTCACTTGATTCTTTTGGGCCCATTTTATACTTGTTTAATGGGAAGGTCAAATTTACCTTAGATATGATCTCTTTTTTTGAAAAAAAAAAAACAAAACAGGTATTATATTTCAAGTGAATTATCATGAAAAATAAATTCTATTTGGCAATAATTGTTTTTAAAAATGGTGGATTTTTACATTCTCAAGTGGAACATTACTAATTTTAGGAGTTAATCCTTCTTAAATGCAAACAGCTCCCCCTGGGAATGCTTTCTACATGGTAAGAAGAGACCTCTAGTGGTAAATTGGTGTATTTGGTTCTAATAAGTTAAAACCAATGAAAATCAAGTTGGAAAATAACTATGATTAAATGGGGCTGTAAATAATCCAGGAATTCAAATTAGGGGGGGGGGGGGGACTTACTATAAGAACATGGCTTAGGACCAGTGTTTCTAAACCTTGAAATTTGTATGTGAAATTATCTGTGACTTAGAATGGACCTTTAATAGGTTATTAAAAATACAAAGGGTTTTCTGAGCTTGATTGAGTTTTCCCATTTGTATAAAACAAATATTTTGGTCTAGAGTATGCTTCAAGTAGAGCTCCTACTTAGCAAGTGCAAGGCCCTGAGTTCAAACGCCATTACCACAAAACAAACTAATGAAGACACCAGTAATATTTTTAAAGTGGAAGTTAGGATTTTGCATACTAAATATAATTATAGTCAAGTGATAGAGGCTAGTGGCTCATGTCTATAATCCTTGCTACAGGTGGTTGAGATCTGAGAATTGGGTTTTAAAGCCAGCCTGTGCAGACATATCTCTAATCAGAAAAAAAAAAAAACCTGGAAGTAGAGGTATGGCTCAAGTGGTAGAGCACCAGCCTTAAGGGGGAAAAAACCCAAAAAACCAAGGGAGAGCATGAGGCTTCTGAGTTCAAGCCCCAGTACCAGCACACACATAAAATTAAGTAAATAAATGAAATTACTGAGTGGGATATTGAAAGTTATGAATAATTTGGTGGTCAAAAAGACTAGAGTTACTGGCACCAGTGGCTCATGCCTATAATCCTAGCTACTCATGAGGTTGAGATCTGAAGACTGCTTTCAAAATCAGCTAAAAAAGGAAAGCTCATGAGACAGTTATCTCCAATTAACCATCAAAAAGCCAGAAGTGGAGCTGTGGCTCAAGTAGGAGAGCACTATCTTTGAGTAAAATAGCTTAGGGACCAAGCCAAGGTTCTGAGTTCAAGCCCCAGATTTGCGTGGATAAGGGTTGGAGGAGGTGGGGAAGGCATTAGAATAGGGGTAGATTTTCCCTAATTATAACTATCCCACTGTAAGTCACTCATTGTTCACCATCTGAACTATATGACTCTACCACTTGAGCCACACTCCCAGTCCTCTAGTTTTTTTTTTTTTTTTTTGGGGGGGGGGGGTTCTGGTCGTGGAGCCTGAACTCCGGGCCTGGGCGCTGTTCCTCAGCTCTTCAGCTCAAGGCTAGCACTCTACTACTTGAGCCACAGTGCCACTTCTGGGTTTTTTTTCTGCTTATATGGTGGCGAGGAATCGAACCCAGGGCCTCATACATGCAAGGCAAGCGCTCTACCACTGAGCCACCTTCCCAGCCCCAGTCCTCTAGCTTTTTAAGTTTATCAGATAGGCTTTAACTTTGGTTCCAGCTGACCTTGAACTGCCATCCTCCAGAATACTTAAGATTACATGTATACACCACCAAGCCTGGCTTTCCAGTTCTTATTTTGAAGTGTGTAAAATCAAATGAAACAGATCAACATCAATTCATTAAAAATTAGAAGTAAAGATCCCCAAAGCCACGCTTAGGCCATCAAATGGTACTCCTGGAACATAAATTCTCATCTGAAGATGGGGGGTCACAAACACAAATGTCTTTACCCACAGATATTATTCAGATTATCTGAATGAAGTCAAGGCAAACTCTTAATCTGAATTACTTAATTATAACAACTATTGTACAACCCTTGAAATGGGGGAAGCAAACAAAGAAAGGTTTTGTTTTTTGTTTTGCCAGTCGTGGGGATTGAATTCTGGGCCTGGGCACTGTCCCTGCACTCTTCAGCTCAAGGCGAGCGCTCTACCGCTTGAGCCACAGCACCACTTCCAGTTTTCTAGTGGTTTCTTGGAGATAAAGAGTCTCATGGACCTTCCTGGCTGCGGGCTGGCTTTGAACCACAGTTTTGAACAGCGATCCTCATATTTCAGCCTCCTGAGTAGCTAGGATTACAGGCATGAGCCATGGGTGCCCGGCTCAAAGAAAGTTTTATAAATATTGTGAAATATGTGAAATCTAGGTAATCACCTAATCTCAATTAAAAAAAAGAAAGAAAAGTGAGAGAAGGGGTGGGTTAGGAAGGGATGGGTTAGGATCAATGGGTGACAATGTTATCAGACACTTTGTATTCATATACTATTTTGTAGAATGGGAACTTCTTTGTACAACCACATAAAGATAATAAAAAATTTAAAAAACACAAAAAAGAAAGTTTTATAAAAAGATATGTGTATTCTGAGTTATTTACCCTTGCTAAACTAAGCAGAATCTCAAAAAACACACCGTAGTTTAAAAAAAAAAATCAAAACTGTGAGCCTAGCTAGCTCAGAAAAGTCTGATCAAAGCTCCTGGGACCATATAATTCCATATTCTACCATAATCCTGTGTGAGCTAAAAAATAACTATCTCTACTGTATACTTATCAGAATAGTTACAATTAGAAAAACCCCATCACAATGTTGGTGACAATCACACAATGATGGTTGGAATATAAGATGATACTGCTATATGGAAAACAGATGACTTTTTACAAAATTAAACATGCTCTCACCATATGACTCAGCAATTGGACTCTTGAGCACTAATCCTAGAGAAACAAAAACGGATACACACAAAAAGCTATACACTTATGTTACTAACAGCTTTAATTATGACATCTAAAATCTGGAAACAGATGTCTTTTTGTTGTTGTTGTTGTAAACTTCAGGCTCCTATTTGCTATGCAAGACCGTTTTTGCTTATTATTTTTTCAGGCAGCGTCTCAATTTTTGCGCAGGGTCCTCAGCCTGTTACATTCCCACTGGGATTACAGATGTGCCCCCACCATGTCTGGCTTGTTTGCCAGATTAAGGTCTGCCAAGGTTTTGCTTGGATTATCTGGAACTGTTTTCCATAGATTATAGGAGTAAACCACACTCTCAGCCTCACATGTCTTTCAAAGAAGAAATGATTAAATACAGTACATCTATATTATGGAATGAAGTATTGAAACATAAAACAATTTGGATGGGGGGGTGAGGGTGGTGGTGGGGTGTAAGGACACAGGTGACTTGCAACAGGAAAGAGCTACTAGCAACCAGCTATGATCTCATACTATAGTTTTACAAGGTGGTATCACCAGAGGAGATGGATGAAATACACACAAGATCTTACACCTGCATAGGAACCTATTATCTCAAAAAAATGATTTAAAAAGCCCACTTTTTTTTCACTTGTGATGAAACAAAATAGCCACGTTCTACTTTTTTTCCCACAAAGCAAAATATATGTTATTCTTAGGATAAAACCACTTAAGCATAATAAAAGTTGTTTACCTAGTGCTTCTCTGTACCCAGCATCTGATGAGCTTTTTCACATGGAATCAATTCAATGGCTTTACACCACAGAAGGGATTCTGAGACAAAGAAAGAAGTGAGGGAGAAAACGAGAGAGGGGGTAACAATTTTCAACAAGAAATGTACTCACTATCTTATGTATGTAACCATAACCCCTCTGTACCACACACTTTGACAAAAAAAATTAATTTAAAAAAATAAAGTGAGTGAGGGGCTCAGTGGTACAGCGCTTGCCTTGCACGCATGAGGCCCTGGGTTCGATTCCTCAGCACCACATACGCAGAAAAAGCCGGAAGTGGTGCTGTGGCTCAAGTGGTAGAGCGCTAGCCTTGAGCTGAAGAGCTGAGGGACAGCGCCCAGGCCCAGAGTTCAGGCCCCACGACCAGCCAAAAAATAAAGTGAGTGACTTTCCTGAGCCACCTACCTCATGACTGGAACTAAGATTCAGTGTCCTTCCAGCAATAAAGTTATGTCATTCTATCCTTAGTTTTGTTCAGTGGTGCTGATCTTAAAAGTTAAAGACTGCTGTCAGCAGAGAAGAATGGGTATGGCACTGGCAAGCTGACAGAATCACACAAATTTTACCCTTTACAAGTGCTTTAGAGATTATGTGGCCCATTACCCAGGTTTTATAGATAAGGAAACATGGGTAAAGTTACCTACACAGGTAGCTGGCTGTTATTTAAAAACAAAACAACAACAACAAAAACTTGTCTAACGTCCTAGCGCCTGTGGCTCACGCCTATAATCCTAGCTACTCAGGAGGCTGAGAGCTGAGGATCACCGTTCAAAGCCAGCCCGGGAAGAAAGTCTGAGAGACTCTCATCTTCAATTAACCAAAAACGCCAGAGGTGGAGCTGTGGTAAAAACTGTACCCCAGAGCCTTGCCCACTAGCCTTGAGCAAAAAAGCAGTGCTCTAGGGCGGGCACTGACAACAACAAACAGACAAAAAGCATGTCTACTTTTTAAGGAAGAACAGAAGATCTAACTAGGTGGTACGCTCCTGTAATTCCGGTTCCCAAAGAGGCAAAGGTTGGATTGAAAGGGGTTCCAGGCCAGATTCTGCAAAGTAAACTAACAGGTGACTGGGGACTGCAGCGGCACTCAGAAGGCACAGGGTACAGGAGGGTCCTGACCCCAGGCCAGCCCAAGGCAAAAAGCCTAGGAGCCTCAATCTGAAAAAGACGGCCAAAGCACAGATAGGCGAGGGGTGTGGCTCAAGTGACCGAGATTCTCCTAGAGAAATCAGGAGGTCCTGAGTTCCAACCCCTTCGTACCTCAAAAAAGACCCCGAATGCTAAGTGATGACCGAAGGCGAGCTGTCAGGTCCGAAGAGTAGGCGCTCGGTGTTTACAAGACCAAAGGACGACGGAATAAATGGCACCCCTAGGAGCCCATTAAAAAGTCCAGAAGGCTGCAGGCTGTCAGGCGCGGCCGAGACCCCGAGCCTTAGAGTCCGGGTGCCCGACCGGAGGAAGCCCTGTAGCAGACACAGAGCGCAACGCTGGCCGGTTGCCCAGCAACGCCGCTCCACACGCTCCAGGGGGCGGGGCCTGGCAGGGTGGGACCGGACAGGGCGCGGCCGACCCGGGCCTGAAGACCTGGGCGAACTCCGGCCAACCGAACAAGGTTTTCGCCATAGTTACGCCCACATTTTCTTCCGCGGCCCTACTCGGCTGGGCAATGAAAATTCAAGATTCGAGACTTGATTGGGGTCAAATGTTCAGTCAGCCCACCATTGGGTCTGGGAAAGGGATCGAGCGTAACCACCACCCCAGCCCCGCCCCGCGCAGGCTTATGAGCCTCTACTCACAGCGTCGTAGGGAGGGAGGGAGCGAGGGAGCGTGCTCAGGTTGCGTCACTGCGTCCTGCGTCTTGCCCTTGCCGTCCGCCCTCCGCCGCGCGCACTCATTCGCCACTTCTCACGTGGTTCGAAGGCGCGCGTCTGATTGGCCTCTGTGGAGGCGGGACCAGTGCGTAGCGGGACCCGCGCAGTGTGGCTGGGTTCTGGCAGCGACGTCGAGAGGTTGAGGTCGAGGACGGGGGAGCCGGCGATGGTGGCGGTGCTGCGTTACCTCCGTGGTTCCTGCAGACAGGCCCTCGGAGGCTTCCTGGGAGGCTTTTGCGCGTCGGCGTCGGGGAGACCCAGGCCGCTGTGCGGGGGTAGCCGCCGCGCCAGCACCAGGTGAGTTGCCTCGGGCCCGGCGCCAGCGCTCCTGTCAGGGGGCGTCTCGTGCCGGACTTGAGTCCTAGCCTGTTCCTCCCGGACGGGGTTTGGAGCTCCGACCTCTGGTCCTAGAAGCTAAAAACTGCGGGGTTGACCTGTGGCATTTACGAGCCAGAAGAAAGTGTTGGTCTGGAGTGAGCCTGGCCTCGGTAGTGGGCATCAATCACTTGATCTCGGTAAAGGCGCAGAAGAGTCTCAGGATCGCTGGTGGGTAGGGTGGTTTTGTAAGGAATAGAGTGAGCAGTGAGAGTCAGAGACAAGGAGCGACCCAGAGAAAACCTGAGAGGGTTCTCTCTACATCCCAGCTGTGGGCCACATGGCTGGAGGGGCGGGAGGGGGAGGAAAAGGGGAGGAACTTTATAGCTAATAGGTCGCTGGAAGATATATATATATTCTTATTTTTGTTTATCTAGATAGGACTTAAGGATGACTAAAACCCTTTGTGTGTGTGTGTGTGTGTGTGTGTGTGTGTGTGTGTGTGTGTGCGTGCGTGTGCGTGCGCGTGTGCGCGCGCCTGTCCTGGCTCACGCTCTACCACTTGAGCCACAACTCTACTTCTGACATTTTAGTAGTTTATTGGAGATAAGAATCTCATAGTGTGGGAAAAATTGTCTTCCCTGTTAAAGTGTGTTGCTTAAAAGTTCCTGCTTTGGCCTTGTGGCTTGGCCCTGTATAAGGAAAAGAGGGATTGGAATAAAAAAAGGATTTTTGAAATGTAAGGTTTTGTCTTTAACTGGTTTCCTTTCTAGATGCAGTTAAGACACACCCCTGACTGTTCAAGAAATAGCAGAGGGTGTGGATATTTTGAGTTTACTCGTGTACTGATAATCTTATTTCAAAATCTTGTTATGTAAATACATTTTATCCTATTCAGACTAGCCAATCCCAAACAGATTGTGAACCTGAGGTTAACCAATCTGAGCAGAGGAGCTAGGCCTGCTGTGTGAGGGATAGAGCAGACTTCCTGCTGATCATTGGCTGATGGCACCCCTTTCTGTGCAGAAATAAATTTTGTCCTGCTCAGACATCATTTTCATATCTATTGTGATTCCAGTTCTTGGAGAGCAAATTTATAACAATAGGCTTTCCTGCTTGGGCTGGCTTTGAACAGCCAACCTCAGATCTTAGCCTTCTGAGTATCTAGGATTACAGGTGTGAATCACCAGCTGCCAGCACTAAAATCTTTTAAGAGATTTGATGTGTTTAGAAGGTAGAAAAATGAACTAATATACAGTTTTACATACTTAGTTATAAAGTGACCACTAAGAGACCTTGGATAAACAATTATTTAAATGAATTTTGACTTCGTTAAGATAGGTTTTTGTTTTTTATTTTTTGTTAGTCATGGGTCCTGAACTCTGGGCCTCTGCTCTTCAGCTCAAGGCTAGCACTGTACCACTGAGCCACAGCACCACTTCCAGTTTTCTGAGTGGTTTATTGGAGGTTAGAGTCTCCCGGACTTTTCCTGCCCAGGCTGGAATGGCAATCCTCAGATCTCAGCCTTCAGACCAGAGTAGCTAGGATTACAGGCATGAGTCACCGGTGCCTGACTTTAAGATAGATTTTTAAGTTATCGAAAACTTGACAAGATCAACTACCCAATCAATTACATTGGTAAATAGTATTTTTCCTTAAGGAAGCCTCCTTGTTACAGAGAATAGATGGCTTTTACCTTAGAAAAACCTTTCAGTAATGTTTTACATTGCAGTCAGCCTAATCACATACCAATCTTGCCAATATTTTATAATCTTAATCTTATAAAACTCAAAACATACTCACATACTCTGCTACTTTTTTGAACATTCTGAGATTTGTCTTAATTCATTTCAGAACAACCAGTTAAGGACTAAGTCTTACTTTTCAAAAATCCTCCTTATCCCAAAGCATCTTCTCTCTCCTTTTTTTTTTTCTTCCCCCTGGTCCTAAGGCTTGAACTCAAGGCCTAGGCGCTATTCCTGAGCTTTTATACTCAAAACTAGTGTTCTACTACTTGAGCCTCAGCTCCATTTCCCTCTAATTGGTACTTAATTGGAGATTAGAGTCTCACAGACTTTGTTGCCAGGGCTGGCTTTGAACCAATACCCTCAGATCTCAGCCTCCTGAATAGCTAGGATTACAAGCATAAGCCACTGGCACCCAATTTAAATTTCCTTTTTTAGAAAACATGCCTTCATACCTTTCTATATACTTTTTTCATTGTTGATTTTCACTTGCTGATTTTTTTGTCCATTTTAAATTCATATTAGCACGTTTTTTGTTTATTAAGAAATCTGATCACATTTGATTTAAAAAAAAAAATTAGCCAGGTGTAGGTGGCTCATGCTTGTAATCCTAGCTATTCAGAAGGTTCAGATCTGAGGATTGAGGTTCAAAGCCAGCCTAGTCAAGAAAGTCCATGAGACTTTTAGCTCTAATAACCACCAGATGGCTCAAATGGTAGAGCACTTGCCTTGAGCTGAAGAGCCAGAAGTGATACTGTGAAGTGGTAGAGCACTTGCCTTGAGCTGAAGAGCCCAGGGACAGCACCCAGGCCCAGATTTCAAGCCCCACGACCGACCCCCCCCCCCCCAAAAAAAAAAAATTGGCTGAAAAACATTTTATGAATAATTCCTTTTAGCAGGTATATTAAACAGGCATTTTTTTATTCTATCATTTGTTTAAAGTTTACATTATGAAGAAATAATGTGAAGAATGTATAAGCTAAACTAATGGCATAAAATTTGATATTTTTACTAGATTTAGTAATAATGTTACATGTTAGAATATTTTTATTTTTCCTGAGGAAGTATTTTATAAAATACACTTTTAAGAAAAAATGGTCAAACCAACTTTTTGAGATGAAATGCTGATTTTTTGGTGTTTATTTCCAGGTTAAACTGTTAACCATAGTGTCTTTAGTGGTTAAAACAATTAGCATTGGCTCATTAAATATTAATTAAAAGTTTCTGTTGTAGTGAGCTTTTTTAATCCTTTTTGCTAGAAATTTTATAACAAATCTTAGATTGAACTTTTAAAACCTTTTTTTTTGGGGGGGGGGGTCAGTCATGGAGCCTGAATTCTGAGCCTGGGTGCTGTCCCTCAGCTCTTCAGCTCAAGGCTAGCACTCTACCACTTGAGCCTCAGCGCCACTTCCGGCTTTTTTCTTTTTGCTTATGTGGTGCTGAGGTATCAAACCCAGGGCCTCATGCATGCAGGGCAAGCACTCTACCACTGAGCCACCTTCCCAGCCCCTAAAACCTTTTTGCTGTAGCTAAACACAGGTAGCTCACACCTATAATCCTACTCTGGAGGCTGAGATTTAAGGAGAGGTGCAGCTCAAGTAATAAGAGTGCTAGCCTTCAGCACAAAGCTTAGGGATAACACCCAGGCCCTGAGTTCAAGCCCTAGGACTAGCATGCATGTGTGTGCGCGCGCGCGTGCGTGTGTGAGCGCGCGCGTGCGTGTGTGAGCACACGCACACACACACACACACAATAACCTGTTTTTGCTGGATACAAAGCCCAGGACTCAAAAAATTGATTTTACCTTATCTGTAGATTTTGTTTTTAACCTTCTTTAAATTTGTAAGCCATATATAATATCAGCTTTCCTTTTAAGCATTGACTTCATAAAATCATACTGATCTTAGAAAATGTCTGGTTATAGCTGATTTAATAACCATCATCACCAAATATGACATTTTTTAAATAAAATAGGGGTTTTCCAAGGTGAAAAGAGGTTGTGAAGTGGGACATAAGGGAAGAGGAAAAGGCATCCTTGAGCTCAGATGGAATTAAGAGACAGGAAAGTGTAGGGATTAGGGACAACAGATAGGTGCATAAATCTTGAACTAAGCAGAGAGAACAGATGGGCTATTTCATGGGCAGGGTGGTGGTATTTTGGGGGGACATGGGTGGGAATCAGGAGGTGGAGCTGAGGAGATAATCAGTTCAGGTTTGAAGCTTTGCTGCCCCTCTCTGTCAAGGGATTATTGGAGAACAGTTACAATATGGGTAGAGACTTTATGTGGAAATGAGAACAGGAATGTGATATGAGGGCATAGCTGGGTGGAATGTGTCCCAGAAAGAGGTTAATTTATGAAAGGTCTTTGCATCAGGAATCATTTTGGGTGATAGAAGGTCCTGGAGGCAGGAAAGGTGGGGGTTAATTGCTTGGGGTGGTGTCCCTTGAATCCTAGGAAGGAAAGCGTACTCCCAAGCAGTGAAGATCCTGACCCAATAGAGGGGATGTGTGATTGGGAAGGACTAGGAAGGAGTGCATGAAAGAATGGGACCCGAAGATGCAATGCAATGGAGCTTTTAGGGATTTTCTGGGGTTCCCTTCATTCCAATGATGGAGGAGGCCTTTGTGTGGAAATAACACTTTCCCATTCCAGTGACTCTCAGATCAATGAACTTGCCTGTTGCAGGTGCTGTATGATCCAGGTCCTGTCCATCAGTCACTTAAGATGGAAAAGTGGCCTGGAATCAGCTGTTCAGGTGGGGAACATGGTAATTGTGTTTGAACCCTGGGATGTCTGCCTCCTTTAGAAATAAGTAATTTACCAATGTCCCCTATGCTGGCAGAGGGGCAGGGCTTCTTGGGCTGGGACAGACTTTGATCCAGTCCTGAATTACCACAGCAGAAACAGGCCCCAAGGGCCTGTCTGGACTGACAGAGTGCTGATTGGGCTGCTGCGTATGCAAAAATGATCAGCATGTTGCTCCACTGCGTCCAATATTCTTTTCCTTCTCATATTGGGAAAGGGTTGAAGAAATTAATGTCCAGGTGAGACCATATGCATGGCTGAAAATTTCCTTCCTGACTTTGGTGGTATTGTCTGAGAATGAGCTCAATTTTTCTACTATCTGCGTGATATCTGTGAATGCAAAATGGGAACTTTAACTCCAGCCATTTCCTGCAGTGGGAGGATAAGAATGGCACTGGTGGTGTGGAACTAGGTGTGAATAGGGGACAGAAGATGAGGGGCAGTGGTCAGGTCTGGGAGAAGGGAAGGATTAGCCAGTCTAAAGAGGAGGCAGTCTCAGTGGGGGTAATGGTGGAGGGACATGAATTGGAGGAGGTTTTAGGGTGGTCATCCAGTAACAGGATCTAGTAGGGGGTACACCATTTGCATAGAGAAAGATGGAAGCTAAGGTAGAAGAAAGCTTGAATAAGGAAGCTCTTACCTTTTTCTATATGAAATTATCACTGTGGTAAAGAATCTGGAATTTGGAAGTTCTGAATCCAGGCCACCAAGACTGGTTGTCCAGTGTATATGATGGCCAGACAAAGCAGTTTAAGGGAGCAAGATGTTTTAAGAGGCAGCACAGGAGTAAGTCAGGAATTTTGACCACTGATCACCATTAATGGAAAAAGCATCAGCATCCTGTTTTGGGTGCTGGGGCTCAAAATGTGGCAAATGGCCCATATCAGAGATTGTAGAGGAAAGGGAGGGAAAGAGGAAGAGGGAGGGAGGGAAGGGAGAAAGAGAGTTAGGAGATTGAATGGTGGGGATGAAGCTTGGCTTTTGGCACCAGAAAATACAAGGAAAATGCAATTTTTGATTTATCAACATTATGCTAGTCCCTAACTGTTTCTACTTCTAGACCTGACTGCAGACATGATAATGATTGTAATCAAATCATTCTGCATCTCTTGAGGAGATGTGTGTAGGGTGGGGTCTAGGGCTTAAACTCTGTACTTCTGGCTGTCTTTTTTTTTTTGGCTTGGGGCTGGTGCTCTACCACTTAAGCTATAAAAAAAAGTCAATTTGGCTTTTTGCTTGCTAATTGGATATATAAAAGTCTCTTAGATTTGTCTGCCTGGACTGGCTTCAAACCTTGATTCTCAAATCTTGGCCTCCTGAGTAACTAAGATTATAGACATGAGCCACCAGTGACCAGCCTTTGCTTAGGATCTTTTTTTTTTTTTTTTTGGTCAGTTGTGGGGCCTGAACTCTGGGCCTGGGCACTGTCCCTCAGCTCTTCAGCTCAAGGATAATGCTCTACCACTTGAGCCACAGCGCCACTTCCAGCTTTTTCTGCTTATGTGGTGCTGAGGAATCAAACCCAGGGCCTCATGCATGCAAGACAAGCACTCTACCACTGAGCCACTTTCCCAGCCCCACTTAGGATCTTAAAATTGAAGTTTAGATCACTTTTCAAAAGAATAACCTAGACCACTTACCTTACTTTACTGTGCTTATAAAATAGATTAAATCATCATGATTTGTGGTCCATGAGATCAGTGATGAAAGTAATTTTTAAGTTTTTCATTGCAGAGTTAGATAAATTACATACGCCATTATGTATTTTTAAATAGCTGCATAGCCAATTTCATATCTAAGATTGATTCTGAGCACATCCTGGACCAATTATTTCTAAGCTTTGATTTTTCTATAATAAAATATTATACATTATATATATTATAGTATGTGTTAGCCTATCCTGAAGAATACTACAATTGAATTTAAAAGGATAGTTGGTAGAGAAAATATAATGATTGACACAAAGTAAGCGCTAATGTAACTGGCCCAGCTAGCAGGTACTAGAGATATAGTATAGTTTTGGAAACCAAGCTGCCATCCTCCCTGTCAGGCTGTCACTAATCAAATGACCAAGTGTGGAACTTTCAACGGTTTGTTCTTGAGTATGAAGAGAAATAGTACCATATATAGAGAGTTATTTACACACATATATACACATATGTATACATGTGTACATGTACATATATACATATATATGATAGTTATTACAAATGAGTAGTTGTCCATTGATGATAAAAGTTGTTCACGTGAAGTGTGGTGGGATCTACTATAGACAGGCAAGTCTTTAAAAGTGGCTTTTTTTCCACAGCTCATTTGATATAGTTGTTGTCGGTGGTGGAATTGTGGGACTTGCCTCTGCGAGAGCACTCACCCTGAGACATCCTCAACTTAAAATTGGTGTTCTGGAAAAGGAGAAGGATTTAGGTGTGTATATTATCAGCATATATTATCAGCATTATTTTCAGATTGGTTGGGCACCTGCTTCTTTTGTCAGGTTTGAATCAAGCATACTGATGCTGTTACTAGTATCTTTTTTTTTGGTCTGGTCGTGGGGCCTGAACTCTGGGCCTGGGCACTGTCCCTCAGCTCTTCAGCTCAAGGTTAGTGCTCTACCACTTGGGCCACAGTGCCACTTCCAGCTTTTTTCATTTTGCTTATGTGGTGCTGAGGAATCGAACCCAGGGCCTCATGCATGCAGGGCAAGCACTCTACCACTGAGCCACCTTCCCAGCCCCCTGTTACTAGTATCTTTTATGGGGTTCTCTTGAAAAACGGAGCCTGAGTGAGACAAAGAATTGTATGTGTAGGGGGTTTGAGAAGTTAACTGAAGAGGCAGAAAGGAATGAGAGAATAGGGAGAATAAGATAAGAAGAAAATCCATAGGAAGGGGGTTTAGTATTATCCAGGTTAGTATCATCCAGGTTGCTGCTGGGAGCTTCATTGTACTAGATGAACATCTGAAGAACATTGTTTCCCAGGAGTGTGTTCATTTATCCATCAACTCCTCTCTCTTGATGAGATTGCCCCTAGTGATACAGAACACCCTTTCTCAAAAGATAGAAAATGCCCTGGGACAGATACAGAGATTTAGTGGGCCCTGTAAGTAGAAAGTTGGTAGTGTGTTATTCAGAAGTGTAGTTGAAATTAGATGGACAGGAGTAATGTGACATGGTTATCAGGAACAGTTGCTAGAGGAGGTTCCAATAATCTGAGCAAATTTAGACAAACTTTTAAATGATAAGGTGTCTTAATAGCTTTAGCTATTGAGTTCTCATACCTGTTAGGATTTATATAAATCATGTACATCCTCTTACCTTTTGGTTTTATAGCTGTTCACCAGACTGGACATAATAGTGGTGTCATACACAGTGGAATTTATTATAAACCAGAATCTCTGAAAGCTAAATTATGTGTAAAAGGTTCAGCCCTCATCTATGAATACTGTAAACAAAAGGGAATTCCCTACAAGCAATGTGGCAAGGTATGGCATATAATTACTATATTTTCATTATTAAAAATTCATTGTTGGAAAAAAAATTCATTGTTGGGTGGGGTGCCAGTGGCTCATGCCTGTATTCCTAGCTCTTCAGGAGATTGAGATATGAGGATCGTGGTTCACAGCCAGCCCAGGCAGGAAAGTCCATGAGACTCTTTCTTATCTCCAATTAACCACCAGAAAACCCGAAATGGTACTGTGGCTCAAGTGGTAGAGAGCTCTCCTTGAGCTGAAAAGCTCAGGGACAGCACCCAGGTCCAGAGTTCAAGCCCCACAACCAACCAAAATTTGAAAAAAAGAAAAATTCATTGTTGGGTGCTGGTTGCTCATGACTCTTAATTCTACCTTCTCAGGAGGCTGAGATCTGAAGATAATGGTTCAAAGCCAGCTTGAGCAGGAAAGCTTAGTGAGATTGTTACCTCCAATTAACTACTGAAGTAGAGCTATGGCTCAAGAGCCAGAACAAGAGCTTTGAGCAGAAAAGCTCAGGGGTAGTGTCTAGGCCCTAAGTTTAAACCCAAGGACTGGGAAAAAAAAAAAAAAAAGGCACTTAAAATCCTGACAAGTTTTAGTAAAAAGGCAAGATATGCTGGGTGCTAGTGGCTCATGTCTGTAATCCTAGCTACTCAGGAGGCTGAGATCCTAGTTTGCGGATCCTGGTTTGAAGTTTGCCTGGGCAGGAAAGTCTGTGAGACTCTTTATCTTCAATAGACTACTCAGAAGAAGTGGGTCTGGTGCTCATAAAACATAGCACTAGCATCAGGGGCAGCACTTAGTCCCTGATTCAAGCCCTAGAATCGTCACAAAAAATAAAAAATAAATAAATTTAAAAGCAAGGTATAAAATTATGTGGTAGTTATTTCTTAAGTCATTTATTGATTTAAATAGTCTTTGTAACTTGACTAAAAATATTGCTGCATGAATTTTGTTAATTTCTTACTATGAAATGCAAGTTTTGACTCTTATATAGCTGATACATTTAATTGTACCCATGTTCTTTATCATTTTATTTGGAAGCTAATAGTAGCTGTTGATCAAGAAGAAATTCCTAGACTTCAGGCCCTATACGAGAGAGGTCTACAGAATGGTGTCCAAGGCTTGAGACTGATCCAGCAGGAAGATATAAAAAAGAAGGAGCCATATTGCAGGGTAAGTGGTTCACCAGCCCTATGCACATGGACGAAGGGGTATTTTCATGTAGGGCTCAGTCTGTCCCAAGAAGGCTGAGGGTCAGTTTATAGGGGACAGGAAAGATAAAATTAGTTATATGACCTGCTGCAGTAGCAGGGAAGTGGCAGACACAAGAGGGCATTGCCACCAATCTAGTTCTTCTTTCACTGAGAATAAAAACTGGGTCTGACCAATAAAGGGCAAGAGGAAGTTTGAGACTACATGACATGTCTGGGAAATACTGAACAGAGTGGTATGGTTGAAGTATAAGGTAGATAGCAAGGCTGAAAGGGCAGGATTATGCCCATGTAAAGGGTCTGTCATCCATATTAATAACTTTGAAATTTTTCAGTAGGTATGGGGAGCAAGTGAAAACTTTTTTTTTTTTTTTTTGGGTCCAGTCGTGGGGCCTGAGCTCTGGGCCTGGGCACTGTCACTCAGCTCTTCAGCTCAAGGCTAGCGCTCTACCACTTGAGCCACAGTGCCACTTCCAGCTTTTTTCTTTTTGCTTATGTGGTGCTGAGGAATTGAACCCAGGGCCTCATGCATGCCACTGAGCCACCTTCCCAGTACCAGAGTGAAAACTTTTGAGAAGGGTAGTAATAGTGTCTGCTCTGTATTTCAGAGAGATAAGCCTGGTGTAAATACGAAGTTGTTGAGTATATTGCTTAAAAAACACTGTGTGTGGGAGAATATCTTTATTCTTTAAAAACATATGAATATCATAGCTGCTTTGCGTGCACCTTCAGTGATTACCTTTTAGAGACTGTCAGTTTAATATCAGTTCCACAGATTGTTCCCATAAATGGCTATATATTTCTTATTCTGCTTCATTTTAATAACACCATGTAAGCGTTCGTCTCTAGATAACCTGTCAGAGCTTGATCTTGAAATCAAACTTTTGCTGAGTTTTGAGTTTGATTTCAAGATCAAGCTCTGACAGGTTATCTAGAGACGAACGCTTACAAATCAAAACTCAGCAAAAGTTTGATTTCAAGAAATACTAATGATCAGAGGTATCTGAAGGATAATGTAGACCATATATTATACTCTGTACATCTCTCCAGAACATCAGTGTAGCACCCTTAAATTGCATTGCCTGCCCTGTGTTACTCCTTGACCATAGTTACTTCCTTTGTGTAGTGCTTTGGTTTTATGGTATCAGCTCACAGAGAAGACCATTGTGACATTCATTGTGGTCTCTACTATAGGGATGTGGTTGAGAAAATACATTGTTCACTATATTACACAACGCCATTCTCTGAGAATCTTAAGGAGAAATTTTAGATCTTAGTTCTCAGTATTGTTTTGATCTTTCTGAGTACAGTGGGCTTGTTTTGATTGTATGGGCACTGGATCATTTATCTGACTATATTGTCCTATTTGCATTGACTACAAGGAAGCTATGAGCCCACTTGTGCTTCATCCTGCCAGAGCTAAGACTTTAAGCATACATTTTTTTATGTTAATGCTCCTCTTCATCTTTCTGCCTTTACTATTATCGTAAGTTCTTGAATTATAGTGCACAACAAACCCTAAATTTTCAGCTTAATGAGTTTTTATTTTTTTATTTTTTGGGGTCCGGTCATGGGGCCTGAACTCTGGGCCTGGGCGCTGTCCCTCAGCTCTTCAGCTCAAGGCTAGCACTCTACCACTTGAGCCACAGTGCCACTTCCGGCTTTTTTTTTTGTTTTTGCTTATGTGGTGCTGAGGAATCGAACCAGGGCCTCAGGCATGCAAGGCATGGGCTCTACCACTGAGCCACCTTCCCAGCGCCTTAATGAATTTTTACAAAGTGTAACTAGTACCAGATTAAAATCAGAACATTTCCACCTTCTTGGCATTCCCCTCAAGCCCTCTACTCAGACATTTCTCTTCATGGTGACTATCCTTACTGTTCACAGCATGGGTTATTGAATTTTACCAAAATTTTCTTAATTACTATGTGCAAAACATTATTAAGTTCTGCAGATAATACAAAACATGGCTGTCAGCCTGAAGGAACTATGTAGCAGAAAACAGTTTTAGCACAGCACGGTGATAAGTGTTCTAACAGAGCCTGTACTCTGGTTTATACCAGGGAGGAGGAAGTGCTTCTAGCTTAACCTAAGGGTTTATTTAAGAAAGCCTTCCCAGAAATGAACCCCTACTTGAAAATGAATGAGTACTTTATAAAAGAGATGGATGAATCTGCTTCCCTGTGGCCTCTGCAGAAGTGATATGACTTTATATAGTTCCAAACTATAATCATTACTAGGTGGTAACACATAGTGGAAAATATGGACCAGTTGTTCATAAGAGCAAGTTCTTCTTCTTTTCTCCCATCTTAACACCACTACCAGGAATGTTGGGGGAAATTCCAGTGTTACAGGATCTGGATCACGTGTGATTCTCATAGGCTTTCTAGAAAGATGAAGTTAATAAAGTTGATGCTGAAGAACTTTAAGAAGACTAACTACCATCAGGAAGAGGATCAATAGCTTTTTTTCAAACACACACACACACACACATACACAGAACTTAGGTCCTAGGTGTTGTCATGGAGTCTCTTTGTGCTCAAGGCTAGTGCTCTACAACTTGAGCCGCAGAGCCACTTTGGCTTTTTCTGAGTAGTTTGTGATGAGAGTCTCACAGACTTTCCTGCCTGGGCTGGCTTTGAAATGAGATCCTCAGATCTCAACCTCCTGAGTAGCTAAGATTACAGGTGTGAACCACCAGCATCTGGCCATAAACTTCTGAGTTTTGCCTTTTTAACCTGTTTTATGTGGAAGAATAATTTTTTTTCTCACTATTGAGGGTTGGACCCAGGGCCTTCTATGTGTTAGGAAAGAACTCATCTTTTGAGTCATACCCAGTCTTTTTGTCATGGTGTTTTGTTTCTAAAATGGGGTCTCACTAACTTTTGCATGGGCTGGTCTTCAACTTGCCATCCTCCTGCCTTGGCCTCCTGAGTAGCTAAGATTACAGGCGGAAGGTAACTTGACAGCTTTGTGTATCTAGGCGAATTCTCCCTGCTACTGGGACTCCAGCTGCCTTTTAATATTATTAGTCAAGCACACATTCATTTCTGTTTCCTAATTGTATACTACTCCCAGTTTTACTGCATATCTTGTACCTGTACTGTTTTTTTTCTAGCCACCTAGAAAAAAAAAGTGTGTGTGCATATACCAAATGTGTTCGTATATACATCATATATTGTGTATATATCAATGTGAGGTGGGAGTCTGGTGGGTAATGATATAGTATATTGAAAGACAGCTCTCAAAGTTTACTTAATCAATAAATATTTGAGTGACTGTGTCACTCACTGTGCAGAATAGGAATTCAATGTAAATAAGGATATTTGGGATTAAAAAAAACTATTGATTCAGGACAAAATCAGAACATATTTGTATCCTTCCATCATACTTGTTACAGTTTTATGCTAGGTAAAGTTTTGTATCCGGGTGCCAGTGATTCACACTTGTAGTACTAGCTACTCAGGAGGCTGAGATCTGAGGATCCCAATTCAAAGCCAGTTAAGGTAAAGTCCCTGAGACACTTATCCCATTAACCACAGAAAAAGCCAGAAGTAGCACTGTGGCTCAAGTGGTAGAGCAAAACAGAGGTCAGGGACAGCACTCAGGCCCAGAGTTAGATGCACCAGGACTGGCAAAAAAAAAAAAAAACAGTTCTGTGGCCAGGTGCTTGTAATACTCACCTTGCAATCAGATGAGAATCAGTTCAGAATCAGAAACAGTGGTGGGAGCTGAGTAAATCTGGAAAACTCATGGTAGCAGCTGGAAGGGCCTGGCAGACTTAACTCCTCTAAGTAGGGAACATGGTTCCTGATTATAGAAATGTTCTTATTTACAATTTCTCTTCACTGTTCAACACATTACAAATGTGCTCATTGTCAAATTTAGTTACTTAAGACTTATGATTTTTGACAGGCAAGGACAGCGCATGTTACCTATGAAAACAAACAAGTAATGAATTCAGCCAAAAATAAAATTTTGATTGAACCTCATTGTTCTTCATTGTATTTTGACTTTTTCATAATGCTCTTCCAGGGTCTAATGGCTATTGATTGTCCCTATACTGGCATTGTGGACTATCGGCAGGTAGCTTTGTCATTTGCCCAGGATTTCCAAGAAGCAGGCGGCTCAGTCTTGACCAATTTTGAAGTAGAAAGAATTGGAATGGCTAAAGAAAGTTCTTCAGAAAGTAAAGAAGGTAGGTCATCCTTATCTCTTGAATGTACTGATTTTAATGAGCTACTTTATTTCTGTTACTTGGTTAAAAAGAAATTCAGAATGAAAAGCAGGGTGCTATTATGAAAGAAGAATGTCAATTAATCAAATTTGTTATTAGTATATTTCAAGAAATTTTAGTCTTGTTTTGCTTTTTTTTTTTTTTTTGTTGGTCGTGGGGTTTGAACTCTGGGCCTGGGCGCTGTCCCTCAGCTCTTCAGCTCAAGGCGAGCGCTCTACCACTTGAGCTACAGCGCCACTTCCGGTTTTCTGGTGGTTTATTGGAGATAGGAGTCTCACGGTCTCTCCTGCGGTCTCTCCTGCCCGGGCTGGCTTTGAACCGCAGTCCTCAGATCTCAGCCTCCTGAGTAGCTAGGATTACAGGCGTGAGCCACCAGCTTGTTTTGCTTTTTAAAAAAACCTTTCATTGCTTTTTTTTTCCCTCCAGATTTGCAATATCCAATTGTTATAAAGAATACTAAGGTAAGCTTCCTAAGTAAAAGTTGTTATCTATTTTCATCCCCTTCCCTTTCTTAAAATGTTGAATTAACCCACAGTGCTGTATTTTAAATCACTGAATGAAAATTTTCTAATGTGAAAGTAACTCTGAGAAAGTTTGTTTGTGACATGTAGCCCAGACATCTATCTTAGGATTATCCTGCCTCAAGATTCTTGAGTGTTTGATTATAGGTGTGTGCCATTACACTCAGCTCACCTCAAGAAATTCTTTTTTTGGGGGGGGGGAAGGAGCGGGGGGGGGGGTGGCATCTATGACTGGGACTCAAACTCAATAATGATGCTTTTGCTCATTGGCTAGCATTCTTAGAACTGAGCCACACGCCCAACCCCAAGAAATTCTTTGAGTAATTTAATAGTCTTTATTGTAAGGAAAGTTTTAACTTGGAATGTCATCATCATGTAACTATGCTAAAGAAAAGAATTTGTAAGACACTAGAAGGCTTTATATTGCAGGGAGGGGAATGGTAACTGGGACTTGACTTGAATTCAGAGCCTTACTCAGCTCATGGCTGGTATTCCGTCACTTTTCCACACATTTCATTTTTTGCTAATTAGTTAGAGACAAGAGTCTCTAGGTTTTTTTTCTGACTGGGCTGGCTTCAAACCTCAGTCCTTAAATCTCAGCCTCCTGAGTAGCTAGAAAAATAGATGTGAGTAACCATCATATATCTGGGATGCTTAATTTTAAGTAAAAACTAATATGTACTTTATCACTCTGCCACAGATATATATTCACTTAATGACTCTACTCATTTGAAAACCTTGGGAGAGATTTGGAGGCTGCGCAGAGGGGAGTGGACTGCTTTTCTTTATCTTCACATAGTCTAAAACAAGATCCATTGAATGGGATAGAGTATTCCTTCCATTGGAATCAGAGGATCAGAGAGGACAGCACAGTCACTCATGAATGTTACAGGATTTCCTGTAGGAATTAGGCCTGAGACAGTTGTGAGCTCTCACAGTTGTGAGCTCTAGAGAGTTGGTGCAGTGATCTGTGGGGAGCTCTTGCTTCTGTGTCAGTAGATGTCTGTGGGCAGTCCGCATTGGAGTAGGATATCTTCAGAAAAAAGACTCCTGCTTTACTTTTACCTGCCAAGCCATAGGCAGTTCCAGTTTGGATCAACTTTAATTGGAAACATTCAAAGGAGAGCATTCTGTTAAGCATAGTCCCCAGCTTAACCAAACCAACACAGTTCAAACCCCTGCTGACTTCCCCTTGTCAACTTGGTATCCCTATGTGCTTCATAGATCTATGTTTATTTTTTATTTTTGAGATAAGAGTTTTACTCCATGCTCTCCTTACAATGAAGACTATTAAATTACTCAAACAATTTCTTGGGGTTGGGTGTGTGGTTCGATTCTAAGAATGCTAGCCAATGAGCACAAATTTGAGTCCCAGTCTCTGACCAAAAGAAAAAAAAAAATCATGATCCTGCCCTAGCCTACTAAATTCTGGAGTTACAGGCAAGTAGTGCCACAACTAGCCTGGCCCTTAGGACCATATTTATCTTATCTGATATTTCAAATTATTAGATTTCATGAAACTGAGTTGCAGGGGAAGGAGTTTATTATAGCCCTGCAAAGAAACTCCTAAAATTGAATTAAGTGCTGAAAGGGAAACATAAAGTATCAGGTAGCTTAGACATTTTATGTCAGTTTTAACTAAACTGAGATCTTAAGAAAAACCCAGCTCATTTTCTCTTTCTTTCTTCTTTCTTTTCTTTCTTTCTTTCTTTCTTTCTTTCTTTCTTTCTTTCTTTCTTTCTTTCTTTCTTTCTTTCTTTCTTTCTTTCTTTCTTTCTCTCTCTCTCTCTCTTTCTTTCTTTCTTTCTTTCTCTGTCTGTCTGTCTCTCTGTCTGTCTGTCTTTCTTCTTTCTTTCTTTCTTTTTTATTATCTTTAAGTAGTTGTATAAAGAAGTTCTCATTCTCCGGTGGCTCACGCCTGTAATCCTAGCTACTCAGGAGACTGAGATCTGAGGATCAGGGTTCAAAGCCAGCCCGGGCAATGAAAGTCTGTGAGACTCTGTCTTCAGTAAACCACTAGAAAACCAGAAGTGGCGCTGTGGCTCAAGTAGTAGAGCGCTTGCCTTGAGCTGAAGCGCTGAGAGATAGCGCCCAAGCCCAGAGTCAAGCCCCACTACCAACAACAACAAAAAAAGTTCCCATTCTACAAAACAGTATATGAATACAAAGTGTCTGACAACATTGTCACCCATCCCTTCTCTCACTTTTTTTCTTTTCTTGAGTCCTGTTACTTTGTCTTCTTGTATTTTGGCTTTAGCATCCACATATCAGAGAGACCATGTGCCATTTGTCTCTTTGTTCTTGGCTTACTTTGCTCAAAATAATCTGCTCTAAGAGTTCCATCCATTTCCCTGTGATTATCAGTAATAGGGCATCTAGGTTGTTTCCAAATCTTGGTTATTGTGAACAGTGCTGCAATAAACATGGAGATGCATGTGTCTTTGTATACTGGTTCCTGTTGTTCAGGGTAGATGCCTAGGAGTGGTATGGCTGGGTTATAGGGAAGGTCTATATTTAGCTTTCTGAGGTACCTCCAGACTGTTTTCCAAAGTGATTGTATTAGCATACATTCCCACCAGCAATTCAGTGGGGTTCTTTTTTCTCTGCATCCCCTCCAGCATTTGTCATTGGCTAACTTTAGGATGTGGGCCATTCTGACTGGGTAAGATGGTATCTCAGGGTTGTTTTTATTTGCATTTCCTTTACAACCAGGGATGATGAACATTTCCTCATGTTTCTTTGCCATTTTTATCTCTTCTGAGAAGTCTGTCTTTAGTTCTTTTGCCCATTTAATGATTGGTTTATTAGATTTGGAAGGGATTCATTTCTTGAGTTCCCTGTACATAATGGGTATTAGGTCTTTGTCTAATATATTGCTGGTAAATACTTTTTCCCAGTTGGTTGGTTGTCTTTCTACTTTGGTTGCTATTTCTTTGTGCAGAAACCTTTTATTTTAAGGTAGTCCCACTTATCGAGTCTCCAAATTGTTGTGACCCTGGGACTCTGTTCAGGAAGTTCTTGCCTGTGCCTATAAGTTCAAGTGTCTCTCCTATTCTGTCCTGCAGTAGTTTCAGAGTTTCAGGTTTGATGTTAAGGTCTTTAGTCCATTTTGAGTTGATGTTAGTACATGGTGACAGGCTAGGACCACTTTTAGTTTTCTGCATGTGGCCACCCAGTTTTCTCAGCACCAGTAGCTGAAGAGGCTATGATTCTTCCACTGTGTGTCTTTGGCTCCTTTGTCAAATATCATCTGATTGTACATATGCAGTTTTATTTCTGGGTCCTCTGGTCTGTTCCATTGGTCTTCGGGTCTCTTTTTGTGCCAGTACCAAGATGTCTTTGTTATTATGGCTCTATAGTAGGGCTTGAAGTCTGGTATCTTGATCCCTCCTGCATTGTTTCTTTTGCCTAGAATTGCTTTGGCTATTCTAGGTCTTTTGTTGTTCCATATGAGCTTTTCGACTGAGAAAAACCTACTTCTTATTTTCAGTTTGAACTACAGATTTTGACCACTTAGACATGAGGTATTGAGGGCATAATTTGTATTCATATGAACAATAACTGAGGGAACATATTTTACTATGGTTTATCAGTATTAAGTCCTGTATATTTAGAAGGAGCTGGAGGAATGTATAGACTGAGTAACTTATAGGTGTGAGCCACCAGCACCCGACTGAATTTATGTTGTCTTCACTCTCTGAGGAATAGAGGGGCCAATTCATGTATCTTTTCTTTGGAGCTTGTTTTACTGGCTAAATAATTAGTGTGATACCACATGAAGCTATCTTTTGTGTTACTATTGTGCATGACTTTTTCTAGCTTCTTCTACACTAGTACTACTAGTGTAGTATTAATACTAGTACTACTACATTAGTACTGCTAATCATGCTCTTCCTTTGCTTAGGGAGAGGAAATTCGGTGTCAGTACATGGTGACATGTGCAGGACTTTACTCCGATCGCATTTCAGAGTTGAGTGGATGCAGTCCTCATCCTACTATTGTTCCATTCCGGGGAGATTACCTGCTTTTGAAGCCAGAAAAAAGCTATCTTGTAAAAGGAAATATTTATCCGGTAGGTAATGATGTGTCTTCCCTTTCACTCTACTCAAGCTGGCTTAAATGGAAAGGAAATGAAAACAGAAACTTTACTGGCATCAGAATAGAGAGTTTGAAGGACTGTTGCTGCAGACATTTTACCTGTTGCTATGATAGTTGTCTCTAAATTTAATTCTTTATTCTAATATCTAGCCATTAAGTTGTAATTGCCACAGATACCACTCCAAAAGGCAAGAGTATGCCATGGGAAGTAAGTACTGTGGAGAAGATCCATCTTCTTCCTCCATACTCATAAGAGAGGTTTCCTTTTGGGAAATATCATATGATACCCAGCCCCTTTTCTCAGTTCACTGTCTGGAGATACAGAAAAGAGATGTGGCTACTGTGTGGTTCCAGGAGTAAAAGACAAGAATTTTATGTAAGAGTTCCTCCTCCTGTCTAGATCTACCCTGGAAATGAGTAAATCCCTTAAAATAGTGTATGTTTGATGGTTTTTTTGGGTCTTTTTGGGTTTTTTGTCAGTCATGGGGCTTGAACTCTGGGCCTGGGAGCTGTTCCTCAGCTCTTCAGCTCAAGGCTAGCGTTCTACCACTTGAGCCACAGCACCACTTCCAGCCTTTTCTGTTTATGTGGTGCTGAGGGCCTCATGCATGAAAAGCAAGCACTGCCACTGAGCCACCTTCCCAGCCCCAAAATACTGTATGTTGAACCAGGTGTTTTGGCTCTTACCTAGCCACCTGCATCATGGCTTGAGGTACACTGTTCCTAATCAAGTTGTTCACTCTCAACTAAGTTGCCCATCTCTTGCTTTTCTAATAAATTACTTATTACAAAAAAAAAATTGGGGGCTGGGAAGGTAGCTCAGTGGTAGAGCGCTTGCCTTGCATGCCTGAGGCCCTGGGTTCAATTGATTCCTCAGCATCACATAAGAAAAAAGAAAAAAGCTGGAAGTGGCGCTGAGGCTCAAGTGGTAGAGCGCTAGCCTTGAGCTGAAGAGTTGAGGGACAGCGCCCAGGCCCAGAGTTCAGGCCCCACGACCGGTCTTGGTTCAGTTAATACTCAGCTGTTTGGCTTTTTTTTTTTTTTTGCAGTGTGTGTGATGTCTGGATGTATGTGTGTGAGTGCCTGTGCATGTGTGCATACACACACACAAAGCCCAATAATGGGGCTTGAATTCAGGGCTTCATGCTCTTGCCCAGCTTTTTCGTTCAATGTTGGTGCTCATCACCTGAGCACCAACTCAAAAGCCTCACTCAAAGCCTCCACTTTTGGCTTTTGTTGGTTAATTGGATTTGTCCACCTAGGCTGGCTTCGAACTGAGATTCTCAGATCCCATCCTCCTTAGTAGCTAGAACAATAGGCGTTAGGCACTGGTGCCCAGCTAAATTGATGTTTTTGACTTTACTAAAACACCAAATTCATCTGTGTCACCTCATACATTCCCCCTTTACAAAAGTCTTGGCTATATATGTATGCTTTTTTATTTTGGTAATCCTGACCTTACTTGCCTGTCATATATCCCTTGTGTGTCACTTCAGGTGCTAATCTACAGTGGGATAGTTCATCCTTTCTCCTTTACCCAGAAATATGAATAGATGAGTGAGTGTGTGTTAGGGTCCGTAGCACTAGTGTTTCCTGAGTGGCATTTCTAAGCAGAAGCATGTTAATAGAAAGGTATGTCTGAGTCTAGCGCACAAGCACAATAAATACATGGAAGAAAGTGTTTCATATTACCAATGGACCTTCTTGTTTGTGATAAATGGAATGTTCTTTGCTCTGTTAAATCTGTATAGGTCCCGGATAGCCGGTTTCCTTTCCTGGGAATTCACTTCACACCAAGGATGGATGGCAGCATTTGGCTAGGGCCTAATGCAGTGCTTGCCTTTAAACGGGAAGGTTATAGATTCTTTGACTTCAGTGCCAAAGATTTCATGGAAATAATTATGAACAGGTAACTGTTAAAAAGGATTTTTTTTGTGTGTTTATATATTTGATGTGAAGAATTTTTTATTTTTTAAGTACAATTCAATAAATTCTGTTAAATTGGTATATTGATTTTATTGATCTAAGTTACAATCTTCATGGAAGAGCAAAGTTCTTGCTTCAGTTTTTTGTACTAGAGTTGAACCCAGCCTACTAAGCATGCATACTTTTTTCCCACTGAGCCCACACCTAGCCTCAAGCTTAATGTCTTGTGTGTGTGTGTGTGCGCGCGTGCGTGCTGGTTTCGGGCCTTGAACTCAGGACTTCCTCTCTCACTTGGCTTTTTTACACCAGCTGACCATCTTTCACGTGTACCACTTATACCACAGTTCTGCTTCTGGCATTTTTTTCTCATGGTGGTTAGAGTCTCTTGGATTTTTCTGCCTAGGCTGGCTTCAAACCAGCATCCTCAGATTTTAGCCTCCTGAGTAGCCACCAGCACCCAATTTCCAAACAGTGTTTTAACTGCCTCAAGAAAATTTTGATGAGCCAAAGTGATGTTTTGTTAAAAAGAAGTGTATAGACTAGAAGTGTGGCTCAGATGGTAGGACATTTGCCAAGCTCAAGGCTCTGAATGTAAGCTCCAGTGCAACCCCTTCCCCTGCCCCCCCCCCCCCAAAGAAAAGCAGGAGAAGATAAGACCAAGAGCCATTCATACATCTGGCAATCCAAATAAATAAAAAGATTTTTTAAAATAAGTAAATAGCTTACTTTGATAAAGTAATTTTACACTACTTGCAATTATCTTATAAACCACTAGCAAATAGCTAATGACCTAGGTGGTCCTTTTTGCTGAAAACTAACAGTACTAGGGCTGGGAAGGTGGCTCAGTGGTAGAGCGCTTGCCTTGCATGCATGAGGCCCTAGGTTCTATTCCTCAGCACCACATAAGCCAAAAGAAAAATCAGGAAGTGGTGCTGTGGCTCAAGTGGTAGAGTGCTAGCCTTGAGCTGAAGAGCTGAGGGACAGTGCCCAGGCCAAGAGTTCAGACCCCACGACTGGACCCAAAAAAAAACCCACAAAAACTAACAGTACTATTTGTGTTGACCTAAGATGCCCTTATTTTATTATTATTTTTATTTATTTATTTTTTGGTCAGTTGTGGGGCTTGACCTCTGGGCCTGGGCGCTGTCCCTCAGCTCTTCAGCTCAAGGCGAGCACTCTACCGCTCGAGCCACAGCACCACTTCCGGTTTTCTAGTGGTTTCTTGGAGATAAGAGTCTCATGGTCTTTCCTGCCTGGCCTGGCTTTGAACTGCCATCCTCAGATTTCAACCTCCTGAATAGCTAGGATTATAGGTGTGAGCCACCGGTGCCCAGCTTTTTTATTTATTTTTGTGGGCTCTGGGGCTTGAATTCTGGGCCTGGTGCTGTGCCTGAGCTCTACCACTTTAGCTACAGCGCCACTTCTGGTTTTCTGGTTGTTAGATGGAGATAAGAGTCTCATGGACTTTCCTGTCCAGGCTGGCTTTGATCTGTGATTGAGTTAGGTATCTCCCTTGCTTAGGCCACTGATAGAACTACTAAAGTCTTTTAGGTGTGTTCTGAGCCACTTGCATTAGAAAGTCTTGGTATTGGCAGCTTGGAACAAACATTCTTTGGGAATTTGAAGTTGGAAGGCATTTACCTCTTCAGTTGATGATGTTTGTTCATATTGGCTAAAAGCTTTCCTTTGAATATATAGGGATTTTCCATAGATTTCTGTGATGTTACTAAAAGTCTGATAGATATATTTTATAGTAATAAGGAATTATTTTCTCATAATGGGTTTTTTTGTTTACTTTCAGTGGCTTGATTAAACTGGTGTTCCAGAATTTCTCCTATTCAGTTAATGAAATGTATAAAGCCTGCTTTCTTGCTGTAACAGTGAAGAACCTTCAAAAGTTTATTCCTGAAATTACTATCCATGATATCCAAAGGTAAGAAACTGTCATAAGGATTATAAAAACAGTCCTGACCTCAGTTGAACTAGGTTTAACTGCTTCCTGAATATTGGCATTATGGACAGGTACCACCACATCTGGCTGATAAATTTCATGCCTGAACTTTAAAAAATTTATCTTCCAAAGCCTTTTGGCTTTAGTTCTGTATGAAATCATAGCAAAGAGCTAGTGACTAAAGCCTGTAATCCTAGCTACCCAGGAGAGCCACAGCGCCACTTCCGGCTTTTTTCTTTTTGCTTATGTGGTGCTGAGGAATCAATTGAACCCAAGGCCTCAGGCATGCAAGGCAAGTGCTCTACCACTGAGCTATCGTCCCAGCCCAGTCTGTGAAACTTTTATCTCCAGTTAATTTCTAAAAAGCCAGATGTGGAGCTGTGGCTCAAGTGGTAGAACACTAGCCTTGAGCAAAAAAGCTCAAGGAACAGCACCCAGGCCTTGAGTTCAAGTCCTGGGACCAGTTCTCTGTCTCTGTCTCTCTCTCTCTCTCTCTCTCTCACACACACACACACACACACACAATTGATAACCATGTTAACTAGCTAGGTAATGAATATATTAAATTTTATATTTTGATCTTACCTTTCTTCTCTGCTTCTTATCTTTTCTGAGGCCCTCCCTCTCTTAGGGACTCTACTTGGTGGACAGAAGTGGGAAGCAATGTACTGGTAATCTAAGTCCTTGATACAGGAGCGTAGGGCAAGGGGAGGGAAAAGAAAGTTTTTTTAGAATAAAAGACTTTTTAGACTTGATTTGTAGAGTATCTTAAATACCATCCAAGCATAGTACTTTTTTCTCTTTGATATTTTTAGTTTTAACCTTCTTCCCTGCCAAGCCATTTGTTAGGCCTAATCAGCAGTGTACTTAAAGGTTCTCATACTACATTTACAGTACATCCCTCCACAGCTCTCCAGAGCGCTACTGTCTGCTCCTCTGTAACAGCTGCTGAAGTAGCCTGGTATAAAGTGTCAGTGGGCTGGACTGTGTATCTGGAAAGAGCAGTAATCATGTCAGCTGTCTCCCTTTGGGGATCATCCTGGTCTAAATCTGACTCTAATGTATCACTCTAAGACTTGCCTCTTAGAGTCCTGGGTACTATTAAACCTAGCTAATGTTATACTCTTATCTCCTTTCTCCTTCTATTTACCTCTTAAAATGAAAGGGATAAAAATATCTAGGCTTTATTTTCTTGTGCTCACTAATACATCTAGCCTAGTTGTTTGCTTTAGCAAACTTGTTACATTTTCTATCTAGTCAAATCCGCTTTCTATTACTGCTATTAATGCTCCTTGGAAAACATACTAGATGATCATAGTACATTCTGTGTAGAAGCAGTTGAAGTAGGTCCACTACCCATATTCAGTTACCACACTTTCATAGAGGACTGTGGAAAACCTATTAGACCAGTGGGTTTCATAAGATGAAGGTGGATTTGGGGATTTATGAGCATTAGTGATTGCTGTCTCTGGGTGTAAGGGTGTGAATTTCACTTACTAGCTTCATTAGGCTCAAGTAGAAAAGGGCACAAAGCACTGTAGGCAGGTGCATTTGCGGTGAGGTTGATCTCAGTTACAGTTGATTTCCTTGTTAGACCAAGGTGCTGCTAGGCATAATGGCACACGCCTGTAATTCCAGCTACTTGGGAGATTAAGATCAGAAGAATCATAAAATCCAGCTCATGAAAAGTTAGTAAGACATCCATCTTAACAAACCAGCCATAATGGTTCATGCCTATAATCCAGGTATGCAGGATATCATAGATAGGAGGATCATAGTCAAAGGCTGGTATAAGAAGCCCTATCAAAAATTAACTAAAGCAGTTTAGACAAGCTGGCTCTGTAATCCCAGCTACTTGGGATGTGAAGATTTGGAGGATTGAGATTTGAGGCCAGTCTGGACAAAAAACTAGTAAACCTCATCTGAACAATAACAAAAAAGCTAGGTATTGTGGAATGTATCTGTCTGTAGGAGGCCATAGGTAGGAGAATTGTGCTGTGAAGCTGACTGCAAGCAAAAAGTGAGGTATATCTAAAAAATAAAGAAAAAAAAAAGACATCTAGTTCAAGTGGTAGAGCACTTGCCTGGCATTTTTCTAGGTAAATGCTGATTTCAAAACCCCAGTACTGCCACATAAAAATAACTAAAATAAAATGGGCTGGGAGTGTGGCTCAAGTAGCTGAGCACAAGAGCCTGAGTTCAAATCATAATACTACCAAAATAAACAGGGATGCTAGCTAGATATACTCATCAATTCCACTTGTGTCTTCTCTCGATTGTAGCTATTAATGCAGGAAATTATCAGTAGCAAAAAAGGAGCCTGAGCTGGGCACTGGTGGCTTACCCCTGCAATGCTAGCTTCTCAGGAGGTGAGATCTGAGGATCACAGTTCAAAGACAGTATCCCTGACAGCATATTCCATGAGATGCTTATCTCCAATTAACTACCAAAAAGCTGGAAGTGGAGTTGTGGATCAAGTGGTAAAGCACTAGCTTGGGAAAATTAAGCTTAAGGACAGTGCTCAGGTCCTGAGTTCAAGCCCCAGAACTGGCACACACACGAAAATTCTACCCTTATTGAATGCTCCCTATATGTAATACACCAGTCTAGACATGGAGGTAAGGTAGGGTGTTCTAGAAGACACTGTCTTTGCCCTTTACCTTTATTGTGTGTGCATGTATATGTGTTTATGTACTGAGTCCTGAACTTCGGGCTTAGCTGGTACCCCTCGAGGCTGATATTCTGCCATGTGAGCCACAGTTCCATTTCCTAGCTTTCTGGTGGTTAATTGGAGATAAAAGTCTCATGGGCTTTCCTGACCGGGCTGGCTTTGAGACTGGATACTCGATCTCAGCCTCCTGAGTGCCCAGCCTCATGTCAGATTTAACTAAAGGAAGATCTTCAGAAAAACCATTACTCTACCAAACACAAGGACAGGGCCTAGAAAACTCAGAAACAGCTAATTCTGAACAGTGCTGCAGCTTTTTCTAAGAAAGAAGGAAGCTGCTTTGATGAGTTAAGATAAACCAACAAGAAGGTGCAGATTGGACTGCACACTGGCCAGCATGTATACATCCTGTCCTAAGAAATGGCATTCTTTGGTGTCATTCTTTTTGTGCTCTAAGTGATATATCAGATTCTTACTTGGAAATTCTAGCTTAAGAATCTCCTAGCCTCCAGGTGCTAGTGGCTCACACTTGTAATCCTACTCAGGAGGCTGAGATCTGAGGATGGAGGTTCAAAGCCAGCTCAGAACAAAGTCCGTGAGACTCTTATCTCATTAACTACTAGAAAACCAGAAATGATGCTGTGGCTCAAGTAGTAGAGCACTTGACTTGAGCTGAAGAGCTCAGGGACAGCTCCCAGGCCCAGAGACAAAAAAAAAAAAATCTCCTAGTCACATGCCCTTCAGGATTATGTAGGGTAGATTACTTAACTTTGTATACAGTCTTTATTTATTCTTTAAATAATTTTTATTGAGATTAAGTGATTGCATAATTTTTAAAAATTTCACAATATTTGTGGGATAGTGATACTTAAAGTCACAAACACGTTTTAACCTTCACAAGGCAAATTATCATTATCATGGTCTATAAATTTTGTGAATTCTATAAGCTTTGACCATACAACTATTTCTTGCAAATTGGGTGATATGTACATTTCTTTCCTTTTGCTTAGTGTAAACTGTTCCCTCTTTCTCTCTCATCCCCCGCTCCCATTGCTGCCCTTGAGTTGCTTAGTTCATTTTCATCAGTGTCCAGTGCAGCTCATGGGCCCCTGTGTTGTATTTACAGTCTGTATTTTTCTAATTCTTACCACTCTAAAAAATGAACAGTATAGCTATAGGACTTCTGGCAAAAGAATTAATCTGTTTCTTTACTGCTAAAAATAAACTGCATCATCTTCTAAAGAGTTGTTATGAGGATACATGAGATGGCTCCTAGTACACATTAAATAATAGCCATTCTTATCATTATCTCCCCAGCCAGGCAGAGGTCTAGAGGACAGCTGTGTTCATTTTGTTCTTTGTGTCTTCCTCAAGTACTTATCTTGACTTGTACCTGAATCAGTAAGAAGTGTTTCACATTGTTGCTGATTTGTACAGTCGGTGTTGATGATACATAGAAGATAGACTTTTTCACACTGGGTTTCCTTGAAAAGTTTCAAAGGAGGGAATTTTAGAATCATAATTCATATGTTATGAACCAATTTTAACTTTGTAGAAAAACAACAGAAACCTAATTTGTGAACTCAATGGATTGAAAAATCTTTAGGTAGTAAAGTTTCTCACTGTTTACCATGCTGCTAAATTAATTCACTTTGGTTTTTCTTATCTCTTTAATTGAAGTTAAGCTGTTAAAAATATTATAGAGTTGAGTAAATTTTAGTATTTTTCTCCATGATTTTCGTAGCAGTATTGGGCTTGTACTCAGGGTCTCATGCTCTCACATAGTTTTCTTGGTTATACCTGGTGCTCTGATACTTGATCCATGTCTCCAGCTCTGCTTTTGTTTTTCTGGAGATGGAATCTAACAGACTTTACTGCCTGAGATGGCTTTGAATTGAGATCCTCCAGATTTCAGCCTCCTGTAGCTAGATGACAGGCATAAGTCATTAGCACCTAGCTTCTCCATAAATTTTAATTAGCCACTCACAATACAAAAATAAGTTGAAGGCTGGGAATGTGTCTCAGTGGTAGAGTGCTTGCCTAGCATGCATGAAGCCTGAGTTCGATTCCTCAATACCACATACACAGAAAAACCCGGAAGTGGTGCTGTGGCTCAAGTGGTAGAGCACCAGCCTTGAGCAAAAGAAGCTCAGGGACAGTGCCCAGGCCCTGAGTTCAAGCCAGAACTAGCACCAAAAAAAAAAGCTGAATAAAGAATGACATGAGGGCTGGGAAGCTGGCTCAGTGGTAGAACACTTGCTTTGCATGTATGAGGCCCTGGGTTTGATTGCTCAGCACCATATGAACAGAAAAAGCTGGAAGTGGCACTGTGGATCAAGAGTTAGAATGCTTGCCTTGAACTGAAGGGCTGAGAGACAGCACCCAGGTCCAGAGTTCAAGCCCCATAACTGGCAAAAAAAAAGAAAAGAAAATCTGTTTTAACTGCTAGTTTTGGTAAACAGGTGTTTAGTTGTAACTATATATATATGCATATATATATATATGCATATATATATGCTTATTTTATGAGCATGTATGCCACTGTTATGTGATAGACATGATGCTCTGGTTAGGGGTATAGTTTTTCCAGGCTACCATCTAAGGTCATTGGAAGAATGAAGACTTCATTGCTTTAAGAATGCTTTGAAAACCACTAATTTGTAAAGTATTCTGAGTAGGTTGACCCAATTTTTTTCTTTCCCAGAGGTCCAGCTGGAGTCAGAGCCCAAGCCATGGACAGAGATGGAAGTTTGGTAGAAGATTTTGTATTTGATGGAGGGGTTGGGGCTATTGGAAATCGAATTCTTCATGTGAGAAATGCACCTTCCCCTGCCGCCACTTCTTCCCTGGCAATTTCAGAAATGATTGCAGATGAAGTACAACAAAGATTTGGATTATAAAACTTGGAGGGAGCAGGGTAGGAGTTAGTGTCCATCAACAACAAGAATGTACTACTTGGATTCTCTAAGTAGAACCTAGGAAAATGGTTTTAAACTCTTACTTTATGGTCACATTTTAAGTAACCATTGAGTTATTAGTATGATATATAAGTAATAATTTTTAAAAATTAAAGTCCATACTTCATGTCTTTCACAGTTGTATCTGTTCTGAATCCTGACTTTGTTAATGATCTGTCTTTATAAACTGTGGTCTGGATCGCCTTTATATGTTTTGGGGAAAATAACATAAAAAATGGATTATTCCCTTAAACAAAGTTTTGGCTTTATACTATGTAAGCTCTTTTATCTTTCCTAGACAAGAGAAAACATGTTACAGTATATTGTAGTTGTGAACATTTTTGTGTTTGTGCCAATACTGGGGCTCAAACTCAGGGCCTGGGCACTATCCCTTAGCTATTTTGCTCCAGGCTGGCACTGTACCCCTTGAGCCACAGGAGAGTGGGCAGTGGATCTGGAAATTGGTTGTACCAAGGCTCACATTATTTAGAGCAGCATTTCTATTTGAAAATCAAAACGTCTTGATTTTTGAGAAAATAAAAATTTTCATTTCTCAAAGCAAAAAAAATTGCATAAACTCAAGGCATTTATTATAGTGTTTTTTTTTTTTAAAATCAATCTCTTTGTAACATCTTGTTTGGTATCCTCACTGCATCTAAACATTTGCACACTGTGTGTGATTGTGAACTGCGCTTCCGTCTTCTGTAGCATCTAAAAAAAAAGCACCTAGAACTGCTAGGTTTTACCAGAGCAATTTTAGAACCCTGACACTGATGTATAGAACTCTGTAATTTAAACAATTACTTATCTCTTATTATTATATCTGCTCTTCAGTCACACTAAAGTTCTCAAAACATTGGTTAAGATCATTAATGACTTTTACACCCATTTAGCTTTTTAGGATTTCTATAAATTTTTGTGAGGATATTTCTCCACGTTTGGTACCTATCTAACTTTGAGGCATTCACTTTTGTAAACCGCGATGGTGCCTTATCATGTTTACTTCATGAGTGCTTTATGCCTAGTGCCATACTATGTATTGCATGTTTGTGATTTATCTGATGAAATGTATCATAATTCAGAAACATGGATAGAAGCATGTCAGTGAAAATGTGACAGCCTGGCTGGGGGGCAGTCCCACCACTGCGAGACATTTTTATCTGTTCTTCATATGCTCTCTCAGGACTAATCTTCTACTCTTCTCTTTACCTGCCCTCTCTTTTCTCTAAGGCTGTGAGAACCATGTGTATATTGGGTGATAGGTAAACCTTTTTTATTTTCTTCCATTTTCTTCACTTCAGCCCTGGGTGATTACAGATTGTTCTACCTCAGTTATTAATTTGCTCCAGTTTCTAAATTAGCCCATCCCAGGAACAAGGCAGGTTACTCAGCACTTGGGATGAATTGTTGAAAGCATTCTGAAATCCGTCACAGAAGAATAAAAGCCCTAGTGGTTCTTTGTAACAAACAATTCCTGCAAGAAATTCAGGGTAATCATCTTCTGTTCTGTTAAAAGAGCACAGGAGCTGGAAAATTCTATCAGTTTTATTTATTTCATCAATAGTAAGACTGTGAAAAATACACAGTAAGCTGTGAAAGATGAAATTACAAAAATAACTGTCCTAGTTTAAGCCATCCTCATTCCATTTGGTTATAACCCTTTAAAATGTGAGAGAACATTTGTTGAAGGTGTTTGAATATAGGTTATTCTGTTTGTAAAACAGTGGATATTTATATCAATAAGGTTTTGTTGTTAAATGCTGATATTTAATAATTTTGTGTCTTTCTGAAAGAAGAAATATATATTAAATTATTTTAATGATTGTGTATTGTGTAAAGCATTTTTTCTGTTCCTTAAAAGCTTTTACTTGCTTTAGCTAGCAGTTGATCTTTAAAGAATATTTCTGAAGGATGAGAATGGGGTTCCAATGGTAGCACATCAATTTAGCAAGCATAAAGCCCTGAGTTCAAACCCCTCTACTGACAAAAGAAAAAAAAATACTTCTGGAGCCTGATGTTATTGGACATACCTATAAACCCTGTATTCGGAGACAGGTGCAAAGAAGAAGGACCTCAGGTTACAGGCCAGATAGACTGGCCCACATAGTGACACTGCCTCAAAATAATCCCACCTCCAGTTGCTTCTTTTTTTTTTTTTTTAAGCCACCACTTCTGTATTTGTACTATGAAAACGTGGTTTTAAAAAAAAAGTATTATTTGAGGGTGAAATGAAACATTCTAGGTTCTAGTTTCAGTGTGTTTGTACATTTTTTGTGTCTCAGTGACTTAACTCTTTTTTTATCCATACATATATGCATATACATCAAAGTCCTTCCCTGAACCTCTTAAGGTTTGAGCTCTTGGGATGTTGCCATTTCTGTTGGCAGAGTTCCTCTTCCCCTGAGGCCATTTGGAAATCTGCCTATTGGCCTGTGGGATAACCTTACCCCTCAGAACTTTGTTCAAAGGATTGTAGTGAGAGTGGTATGTCTTGCCAGACCCTGGGATTTGGAAGTTTGTTGGGACAATACTTGGAGGCTGTCCAGACCTGATGGCGGCAACTCTCTTGCTCTTCCAGTGAACTTAGAAGAGATGGTTATATTTAAGGGCTGGCACTGTTCTGGGCCCTTGATTATGTATAAGTTTCTCAGTATACACTGTTTAAAGATCTAGAAAACATTTTTGAAGAGCAATTGTGAAGTCAGTTGCTTCATTAATTTTTTTAATGCATTTATAGGGAGTTTTTGAAGTGTGTTCATCAGATAGATTCAAGAATAGGGCAAAGATGATTGAGAAAGGATGCCTGAGATATTTTCAAATGCTTTGTACCCATTAACATGTTTAAAAGTGGAAACATATCCCCAAAGGGAAGACAGGTTCAACCAGTTTTGGCCTCAGATTCTAGAAAGGATCACCTTTTCTGATAAGTGCTTTTTTCTGCTATAGAAATGGTGTCACATCAAAGTTGTCTTTTAAGATTGTTTTATCTGGCCAAGTACTACTGGCTTGCACCTATAATCCTTGCTACTCAAGACGCTGAGCTCTAGGGATAGCAGTTCTAAGTCCCTAGCCGGGGCAAGAAAGTCTGGGAGACTTTTTATCTCCAATAAACTATCAAAAAGCCAGATGTGGAACTATGGCTCAAGTGATAGAGTTCTAGCCTTGAGTGAAAAGGCTTAGGTTCAGCACCCAGGCCCTGAATAGAATCCCTTCTTAACTGGAATAGAATGAAAAGGCTTTAGCAGTGATTTTCCCATGCCTTTCAGATTTAGTTTTACTTAAGTTTCCCCTCAGGGTAGAATACCTTTTTGGTGTCTGAGTGATAATGAGGACAGGCTTCATAAACCACACTGGCTCTTTCCCAGAATATCTCATTCAACCTTCTATTTTTTTCTCAGATTCTGTGTGTGTATGTGTTAGTCCCTGGGACTTGAACTCAAGACCTGGGTACTGTCTTTGAGCTATTTTTTTCAGATCTCAGAATAATCCTGTAATCTTGTAATCCTGAGAAGCTAGGATTACAGGTGTGAGCCACCAGCACCTGGTTCTAATAACACTCTTAAAGGTAGTATTGTTGAATGCTTTCTCCCTAGGATCAGGAATAAGACAAAGACATCTGTTTTTGCCACTTCTATAAGCAGGAAAAAGAAATAAAAAGCTAACAGGAATAGAAAGGAATAGAAATAAAAACATGAAGGCTAAGCCGGCCACTGATGGTTCACACCTGTACAGTACAAGCATAAACAACCAGCGCCCGGCTTCTTTTTCACGGATTCTTGATCAGTCATTTTACCTGAGACATATACAAAAATCTGGTTGCCCAGGTGCTTCTAAATAGGAGCCAACTGCATGGAGGCATAGCTCAGAAGTAGAACATATGCTTGGTATTCATGAGGCCCTGGTTCAATCCCTAGAACTATAACAGTAAGTAGCCAAGCATAGTGGTCCACTCATGTAATTTCAGCACTTAAGAGACTGAGGGTAGGAATATCATGAGTTCAAACCCTGACTGGACCTGCCTCTAAAAAAGTAGATAAATAGACTGGGAAGGTGGCTCAGTGATAGTGTGCTTGCCTCACATGCCTGTGGTCCTGGGTTCGATTCTTCAGCACCACATAAATGGAAAAAGCTGGAAGTGGTGCTGTGGCTCAAGTGATAAGAGTGCTAGCTTTGAGCTGAAAAGCTGAGGGACAGTGCCCAGGCCCAGAGTTCAAGCCCCATGATCAACAAAAAAAAAAGTAGATAAATAAATGGAAATAAATGCCAGGAAGCAAAGCATAATATTGATATTACAGGTGAATAGGGAAAAAAGTAATTCTATTATTGTTACTATTAATGCGTTGTACAGAGAGGCTACGATTTCATAAGTCAGGTCATGAGTACATTTCTTTTTTCAGACAATGTCATCCCTTCCTATACTTTCCCTTAGTTTCTCCCTCCCATCCCTGCCTACAAGCTACATAGGTCATTTTCTACATAGTATATACTGAACAGCATGATTGCATCTGTTTACCTTCCCTCCCCTTCTACACCTTTTCACCCTCTTTCACTCCTTCCAGAAGAAAAATAAAACCAAAGTTAAAACAACCACCATCACCAACAGAAAACATTTTCATTTCCTGGAGTTCATTTCAATAATTCATATCTTAAATGTACAGAGATGTTATACCTTTGTATTTCTCCCCTAAGGATATCCTCCTTTAGTCTGTCTGTGTGTGAATGCCTCAAGTTCTGTATAGGTTATCGTGTCCAGTTACATTTTGGATCTAGCTTCCAAATATGAGAGAAAACGTGCCATTTGTCTCTCTGTGCTTGGCTTACCTCACTTATTGTGAACTTTTTTTCTTTTTCTTTTTCTTTTTCTTTTTTGCTTATATGGTGCTGAGGAATCGAACCCAGGGCCTCATGCATGCAAGGCAAATGCTCTACCACTGAGCCACCTTCCCAGCCCCTTATCGTAAACTTTTGAGTGTACTTTCAATTAACACTTCTTTCCAGAATTACATGCTAAGTCTTCTGGAATTAAGCCAAGTGCTTGCTCCGGCAGCTTGTATACTAAGATTGGAGTGGTACAGAAAAGATTAGCATGGCTCCTGCTCAAGGATGACACATTTGTGAAAGATTCCATATTTTTAATAAAAGAAAAGATTGAAGGTGAAGACATTACATGCTTGCTTTTTACCCATTGACCAGATGAACTAGCACTATCTCATTATGCAGCATGAAGTTTTCATTATTTTTACCTAAAGATGTCTCTTTTTGGTGTTGTAGAATTTGTAGGGGGATGGTTTGTTTGTGTGGGGGGTGGTTCTTTGTGGAGGTTTGCTTTTTGGGTTTTTAAAGCCTAGATTATCTGGGTACCAATGGCACATGCTTGTAATCCTAGCTACTAGGAAGCTGAAATCTGATGAACACAGTTCAAAGCCAGTCCAACTAGGGAAGTGCATGAGACTCTTATCTCCAATAGCTACCAAAAAGCCAAAGTGGAGTTATGGTTCAAGTGGTAGAACACTAGCCTGGAGCAAAAATGTTGAGGGACAGTGTCAATGTTGAGTTCAAGCTGCAGGACACACACACACACACACACACACACACACACACAAAGCCAGGCAATGATAGCTCATTCCTGTAATCCTAGCTACTCAGGAGGTTGAGATCTGAGGAACTGAGAATCTCAGCCTCCCCAGAAGCTAAGATTACAGGCGTGAGCTACCGGCACTCAGCCTGACAAGAATGCTTAGGAACATTCCATCAATGGACCACACTATTTCTTCATAAGTAGAAAATTGTGCATTTCTTCAGAAAGCTGAAGAAATAGTGCACATACAGTGGTGCACATATCTAGCCAGTTACTCAGAAAGCAAGAGAATGTTTGAGACCAATCTGGGCAATATAAGGAAACAATGTATCAAACAACAAAAACAAATGACTGAGCATGAATAGAGTAGAATGTTGCAATCATAAAACAATACTTTGTTGCAGATATAAACTAACATAAGGACACATTTTCTGTCCCTGAAGGGGAAGATTTGTATTTCTTTGTGTTATTTATTTGTAAGTTCAGCTGCAAGGACTAGACTCTATTCCAGATAATTGAATGCAAATAAATTTATCCTAGGGCATATAAAATCATTTGAAAGTTGATGAAGTAGACTATACATTGGCTTTCTGGTACAAGTCAGGCCACCAACAGAGTGGTTCCAAACAACTTACCCTTCTACAGAGAACAGTCACACAGTGAAGCTGGCTAGTCTTTGATGTTGCTGGTGCACAGAACCAGCAACTGAAATAGTCAAGGTGGACCTCCATGCCACTCTGCTTTCCAAATCTTGTGTGTCTGATAGGCTCAACCTAAAAGAAATCACATCCTACACTGTGACTGCAAGAGAACCCAGTTTTCTAATCTGCAATAATAAGAGGGTACAATGTATGTGGCCTACCATATATCTATAACACATGTAGTAATTAGTCACAAATAGTAAACAGTTTATATAAATTACTATAATTGTTAACACTTTGGGGCAAGCAAATCCATGTTTGTCTTCTTTTCTTTTAAGATTCCTATTCTGTAATCAGGATGCATATACATACATGATTGCCAGTCCACCAACATCTGGCTGGAACCAGTACTGAATGGATTATGATTACATTGTTGACAGTGCAACGGATAACTGTCAGGACTTGGAAGGATTTGACTGCATTGATACAAATAGGAAGAACTTGAATGGGCTTCTACCACAAGCTGCAGAACCTGTAGCATTAAGCCATGGGGATGGGAAGTGGCAGTCATCAGCTTCTGGAGTAATGAGCACAGGAGCTTGATCCCTGGTCTGCATCAGGCTGCATCTTTTGTTCTAGCTGAGCAGCCGTAAGCAAGCCACTAAAACCCCTTAGTAGTTCTTGTCATAACATTGGGAAGGTTACAGTCCCCTCACAAGACTGCCCTTGGACTAAGTGAATTGATGGATCTCCAGGTTTTGAGGCCAGGACTCCAGTTCCTCCAACACTACTTTACCATATACTTGATTGCAGTAGACGACACAGTGCACTGGACATGGCACTAACCTGAAATCCAAGAGACAAATGATCTGTGGGACATCAGGACCTAGGGATCCTCCCGTCTCTAGCTGGGATCACAGATTGCAAGTAGGAATTGGAGGAAGATGAAGCAAAAAGCCTTTCTTGTTCTAAGTGTGAAGACTGTTCCATAGATAGATGCATGTGTGCCATCCATGCACTCAGGAGGGAAAAGTGCTCATTATTCACCATATTTGAACCCAGGCAGAATAGATTAGAAAAAATGATACATGGGAATCAGGGGGCAGACCTTGCATTAATCAGTAGCTTGATGAAAAGTACACTGGTGCCGTTTTGCTTTGTTTTAGGCCTGACATTCTCTCGTGAGAATAAAAAAGAAAAGAAATGGGGAGAAAAGCAGCTCTCTAGCTCTGACCTTATTCATTTGCCGAAATGATTATTGTACTTTGGAACTGAACAGGGACATCCTAAAAACATTTATCCTGGAAAAGTCTTTTGGGCACAGAAAGTGTTTACAGAGAAAACTATCTCAAGGACAGACACCTGTCTTGAAGGGAGCATCCAGCAGAACCCATTCTTTGAAGGGATGTGCAAATATCTATGTTGTAATGACCCAATGTTAATAAGCGGACTAACCTTGACATCTCTGGGTCCAATTGATGAAATAGTATAACAGGAAGAATGATGGACCAAGGCTGGGCATGTGGCTTAGTGATAGAGTGCTTGCCTAGCATCCATGAAGCCCTGGGTTCAATCCCTCTGTACCACATTAACAGATAAAGCTGGAAGTGGTGCTGTGGCTCAAGTAGTAGAGTGCTAGCCTTGAGCAAAAGAAGATCAGGGACAGTGACCCAGAGGGGGGAGGAGAAGAGAGGAAGAATGTGTGATGAATGTGAGCCAACCCCCAGCCCCCTTTTCACCATAAATATCCCAATGTTAGAGCACTCCTTGCACCTGTTCACCATGTATTATAGCCACGTCAGGGGTGTGTACTGTCTTTTTTATCTTCCCTTTGTTTTTCTAATTAACTTTCTTGGTCCATAATGATTAATAAAAGAACTTGAATGGTGACATCTTTATGGCAGAAATTGGTATCTGGGACAACTACTTACAAAAAAAAGACTGTCTCTATCCTTTTCTTTTTGCCAGTGGTGGGGCTTGAACTCATAGCCTGGGTGCTGTTCCTGAGCTTTTTCACTCAAGGCTACCATTCTACCACTTTGAGACACAGTGCCACTTCCAGTTCTGGTGGTTAATTAGAAGTAGTCTCATGGAGTTTCCTGCCTAGGCTGACTTCAAAGCTTGATCCTCAGATCTTAGCCTCTTGAGTTGCTAGGATTACAGGTGTGAGCCACCAGGGCCTGGCTGCTGACTGAAATATTATAACACATCCTTTTTAAGTAAGGGAGGAGACATCATAATTATGTCAATCCTCGCTGGACACTGGTAGCTCAAACCTGTAATTTTAGGTACTCAGGAGGCTGAGATCTGAGGATGGTGGTTCAAAGCTATCCCAGGCAGGAAAGTTCCTGATACTCTTATCTCCGATTAACCACCAGAAAACCAGAAGTGGTGCCATGTCTCAAAGTGGTCGTGTACTAGGCTTGAGCAGAAGAGCTCAGGGACAGTGGCCAGGCCTTGAGTTCAAGCTCCATGACCCAACAAACAAACAAACAAATGGAACTTGGCTAAAAGACATTTTTGTAAGCAGTCTCTTGCAGGGGCCGGAGTTTCTGGGCATAAGCCTCCTATAGTAGTCACAGAATCAAGGGTGGTCTCTCTGAGTGTTTTTCTAACTTTTTCTGAGCAGTGGTCTGTATGTGGATCAGAGCTGTCTGTGGCACTAAATCATGAAATCAAGTGACATGAAAGCTTATTGTTTCCTGTGGTGTTGTTTTGGTTTGCTACTGACTGACAGCACTAACAACTTTAAGTAAATTGAGGAAGTATAAAATAGTAAATGGAAGAAATGTTGAGTAAGTCCTTGAAAATGATTAGAATTTAACTGCCAGGCTGAGAATGTGGCTCAGTGGTAGAGTGCTTGCCTAGCATGCATGAAGCCTCAGGTTCCATTCCTCAGTATCACATAAGCAGCAAAAGTCAGAAGTGCTGCTGTGGCTGGGCGCCTGTGGCTCATACCTGTAATTCTAGCTAAGCAGGATGCTGAGATCTGAGGATCTTGGTTCAAAGCCAGCCCAGGCAGGAAAGTCTGTGAGACTCTTATCTCCAATTACCACCAGAAAACTGGAAGTGGTGCTGTGGCTCAAGAGGTAGAAAGCTGGCCTTGAGCAAAAGAAGCTCAGGGACAGTGCCCAGGCCCTGAGTTCAAGCCCCAGGACTGGCAAGGGAAAAAAAAAAAAGAATTTAACTGCCTTTTAAAAATGGGAGATCTGGGCTGGGATGTAGCTCAGTGGCAAAGCTTGCCTAGCAAGTGCAACATCCTGGGTTCGATCCCCAGTACCAAAAAAGAAAAGACAAAAAATAAAATGAAAATGGAAGATGTGTGATGGGTGCCAGTGGTTTATGTCTGTAATCCTAGCTACTCTGGAGGCTGAGATATGAGAATTGTGGTTCAAAGCCAGTCTGGGCAGGAAAGTCTGTGAGACTTAGCTCCAATAAACTACTCAAAGAAAAAGCCAGAAACGGAGCTGTGGATCTAGTGGTAGTGCTCTGTCCTTGAGTAAAAAGAAGCTTAGAGGCAGTGCCTGGGTCCCGAGTTCAAGCCTCAGAACTGGCACAAAAAAATGGTGTGTGTGTGGAAGATATACTTGGGTCAATCAAATTATCTTCCAAAATCCATTCTTAATTCTAAAAAGGCAAGTAAAACTATTATCTGTTAAATTATTAATATAGTAATTGGTGTATTCATTACAGTTCAAATTTATGCTTAAACTTTTTGTCACATACACATAGACCCTTCCTCTTATAGAACCAGTATATTTAATATTTTAATTATTTAACACGAAGCCAAAGTTTATATTCAGGCTGAAAAATGCCTCGCCTTTCTTTTTTAAAAATGTTTTAGGGGCTGGGAAGGTGGCTCAGTGGTAGAGCGCTTGCCTTGCATGCCTGAGGCCCTGGGTTCGATTCCTCAGCACCACATAAGCAAAAAGAAAAAAGCCAGAAGTGGAGCTATGGCTCAAGTGGTAGAGCGCTAGCCTTGAACTGAAGAGCTGAGCGACAGCGCCCAGACCCAGAGTTCAAACCCATGACCGGACCCAAAAAAAAAAAAGTTTTATTGTTATTATATAGGTGATATTACAGTTTCATAAAGCCTTTCTTTTCTTGATACTAGTTTGATCTTAGGGCCTCATGCTTACTAGGCAGGTGTTCTATCGCTTGAGTCACCTCTCCAGTCCTTTTCATTTGGTCCTGTGTGTGTGTGTGTGAGAGAGAGAGAGAGACAGAGAGAGAGAGACAGAGACAGAGAGACAGAGAGACAGAGAGACAGAGACAGAGAGAGAGTACACCGGTCCTAGGGTTTGAACTCAGGGCCTAGGTGCTGTCCCTGAGCTTCTTTTTGCTAAAGGCTAGTGCCATACCACTTGAACCATAGCTCCACTTCCAGCTTTTTTGTTTTTGTTTTTGTTTTGGTGCTTAATTGGAGATGAGTGTCACAGGAAAAAAAATTAATACATATCCTAAAAAAATTTTAAAAGTGCTAGAAAGGATGGGTTGAGAAGGGTTGGTGAGAATGTTAGAAGGGGTGACATTGGGGCTGGGAAGGTGGCTCAGTGGTAGAGTGCTTGCCTTGCATGCATGAGTCCCTGGGTTCGATTCCTCAGCACCACATAAGCAAAAAGAAAAAAGCTGGAAGTGGCGCTGTGGCTCAAGTGGTAGAGTGCTAGCCTTGAGCTGAAGAGCTGAGGGACAGCACCCAGGCCCAGAGTTCAGGCCCCATGACTGGACCCCCCCCCCAAAAAAAAAGAATAAAAAAAAAGAATAAAAAAAAAAAGGGGGTGACATTGATCAAGGTACATTGAATTCATAAACTACTTTGTTGGATGGCTACTCCTTTGTAAAAAAAGTTAAAGATATATATATATATATATATATATATATATATATATATATATATATATATATATATATATATTTAAGTGTCATGAACTTTCCTGCCTGGGCTGGCTTTGAACTCAATCTCCTGAGTAGCTAGGATTACAGGCATGAATCACCAGTGCCTAGTTACTTGGCTCAGTTTTTTTCTTTTCTTTATTGAGATTAATTGATTACATACATGTCACAAAATTCACAGTATTGTGAGATAGTTATACTTAATGTCACACAGATATTTTAATCTTCATGAAGTCCATTGTCATTATGGTCTATAAAGCTTATGGTCTCTACAAACTTTGACACTACGGATATTCTTTCCAAATTGAATGATATGTACATTTCTTTCCTTTTGCTTAGTATAAGCTGTTTCCCCTTTCTCTCTTGGCTCAGTTTTTTTGCTCTTTTTTTTTTTTTTGTCGGTCGTGGGGCTTGAACTCTGGACCTGGGCACTGTCTCTCAGCTCTTCAGCTCTAGGTGAGCGCTCTGCCACTTGAGCCACACACACATCTGATTTTCTGGTGGTTAATTGGAGACAAAAGTCTCACAGACTTTCCTGCCTGAGCTGTTTTTGAACCGCAATTCTCAGATATCAGCCTCCTGAGTAGCTAGGATTACAGGCATGAGCCACCGGTGCCTGGCTTGGCTCAGTTTTTTAATAGGGCCTCACTTTTTGCCTGGGCTGGCTTAGAGCATCATCCTCTGCTTCCCACCATGCCTATGATGACAGACACATGCCACCATGCCCAACTTATTAGTTGAGATGGGATTTTGTATGCTTTTTGCCTGGGCTGGACTGGAACTTTGATCCTCTTGATTTTAGCTCCCCAAGTAGCTAAGATTACTGGTGAAGCTACCTTGCCTGGCTTAAAAATAACTTTTAATGTTTTGAATAAATGCCACATTCACATGGTTGAAAATCCAAAAGCTACGTGTGTGTGTGTGGGGGGGGGGGGGGGGGATGTATGTGAAAAGTGTCCTTTTTCTCCTTCAGCCAGTTTTCATTTCCCTAACAACAAAAATCTTGTGTAACTTGGCAGGGAAATTATTTTTATTATTATTTCTTCTCTTTTTCTCTCTTTCTCTTTCTCTCTCTCTCTTTCTCTTTTGTCAGTTGTGGGGCTTGAACTCTGGGCCTGGGTGCTATCTCTCAGCTCTTCAGCAAAAGGCGACCACTCTACCACTTGAGCCACAGTGCTACTTCTAGTTTTTTGGTGGTTACTTGGAGATAATATTTCATAGACTTTCCTGTCCAGGCTGGCTTTGACCTGTGATCCTCAAATCTCACCTCCTGAGTAGCTAGAATTACAGGCCTGAGCCATGGACGCCCAGCTGTTTTTATTAGTATAATTAGCAATGCTGGAGATTGAACCTATGACCTTGCATGAGCTATGCCACTGCTCTATCATTTGAACTATGTCCTTAGTCTGAGAAATTTGATTATATGCATAACATACATACTTAAAAAATAGAATTGATGGTGGGCATTAGTGGCTCAAGCCTGTAATCCTAGGTACTCAGGAGGCTGAGATCCAAGAATCATGGCTCAAAGCCAGCCCAGGCAGGAAAGTCTATGAGACTCTTATCTCCAATTAACCACCAGAAAACTGTAAATGGCGCGTGGTAGAGTGCTAGCCTTGAGCAAAAGAGCTTAGGGATAGCGTCCAGGCTGAGTTCAAGCCCCATGAACACCCCCGCACACGTGCAAATTGCTATCATACCTTATATATTAAATAATATATCTTGCTCTTTTTATTTTACAGTACCTTTTGAAAAATATTCTACAGAGGCTTTTTCCCCCCAGTACCAGAGTTTGAACTCAGGGTCTTGTGCTTGCTCAGCTTGCTTATATGACTGGTTCTCTACTATTTGAGCAACACCTCTAGCCCAGACTTCTTTTTTTTTTTTTTTTTGCCATTCCTGGGACTTGACCTCAGGGCCTGGGCACTGTCCCTGAGCTTCTTTTGCTCAAGGCTAGTGCTCTACCACTTGAGCCACAGCACCACTTCTGACTTTTTCTGTGGGTACTGAGGAACCAAACCCAGGGCTTCATGCATTCTAGGCAAGCACTCAACCACTAAGCCACATTCCCAGCCTAGCCCAGCTTTTGACTGGTTAGTTTGGAGGTAGAGACATTTCTGTCTGGGCTGGATTCAAATTGTAATCCTCTATTTTTCAGCCTCCTGACTAGCTAGGATTATAAGCATGGGCTTCTAGTGCCTGGTTGAGGCCTGGTTACTTTTAAATAACTTTATAAGGGGCTGGAGGTTTAGCCCAGCAGAAGGGCGCCCACCTGGCATGTGCAAGACCCTGGGTTCAGTTCTCAGCCCTGGGAAAAATAAAAAATAAAAAAATAAATAACTTTATAGGTTCCATTAGATTTAATATTATTTATTGAGCTAGTACTCTATTCTCACTGTTGACTACATTATTTGTGGGGGGGTGAGTGACAGTATGTATGGTTTGTGTGTTTCTGTGTGTCTGTGTTGCTATAACAAATCACACTGGGATAAATAACTTTGTCCTTTAGTGATTTCACAGATGAGCAAATATATCTCTGGGGCATATTTCTAGAATGTACTAGGTCAAAGAACACATCAGGATACATAGCTTTGAAACTTTGATAGGCATCATCTAGCTCTTTGAAACGATGTACACTCACACCAGTAATATGTTTCTGTTTCTTAATAGCTTCACCATCAAAATGTGTAATCTAATAGGTGAAAATTTCAAATTTGCATTTTTCTTAACACAAGTGAAATTGAGCATTATATATGTATTTCACATTTATGATATTTCTATCACATGTGATCTATCTATATATGCATATACATATATACATACATATACATATACATACACATATTTTGTGTGTGTATGTATGTGTGTGTGTAAGTGCCCATGCCAAGCCTTGAACTCAGGGCCTCATGTTCTCACTCAGCTTTCTTTGCTCTCAGCTGACTAATATTTGAGCCACACATCCAATCTGGCATTTTGTTAGTTAATTGGAGACAGAACCTCACAGACTGTTCAGGCTGACTTTGATCAGAAGTCTTCTAGGTTTCAACTCTCTATGTAACTAGGATTACAGACATGAGCATCTATCTTTTATATGTTTAAGAGATACTGAATGAAGAGAAGAGGATGCAGCCAATAATTCAATGTATATCCTACAAAATTAAGAGGAGTGAAGGAAAGGGTAAGTAGGGGAGCAATGAGTGAGTATTGGAAGGGTAACATTGATCAAGATGCACTGTATTAATAAACTTTTGTTAAGTGGCAACTCCTTTATACAACTAAAGATAACAAAAAGTTATTTTATATCTCTTTTTTTGTGAATAGCTTTTCATATCCCTCATCCTTTTGTTTTCTTAAGGAGGTTTACTCTTATTAGTAGGAACATGTATATATCAGAGAAATTATCTTCACAAGTGAGTTTCAGCAGGCTGGAGATGTGGCTTAGTGGTAGCATGCTTGTTTAGTATGTATAAAGCCCTGGATTTGATTCCTCAGTACCACATACACAGAAAAAGCTGGAATTGGTGCTGTGGCTCAAGTGGTAGAGCACTAGTCTTGAGTAAAAGAAGCTCAGAAACAGTGGCCCGACCCTGAGTTCAAGCCTAAGGCCTGGAAAAAAATATTTTGGCTATTTTTTCCAGCTTTTCATTCACCTTAACTTAGCTTTTTTGTTTACCATATGTTTTTAAAAATCAAATTTATTGCTCGGTGCCTGTGGCTCACACCTGTAATCCTAGCTACTCAGAAAACTGAGATCAGAGGATTGTGGTTTGAAGCCAGCCTGGGAAAGAGAGTCTGTGATCTCTTATCTCCAATTAACCACTAAAAAGCTAGAAGTGGAGCTATAGCTCAACTGGTAGAGTGCTATCCTTAAGCAAAGAAAAGCACAAGGACAGCACCCAGACCTAAGTTCAAGCCCCCAAACTGGCACACTCCTACACACACACCATAAAATTTATTAATCAAGATTTTCATGTCATGTGAAAAAGTTATATTTTTTCATGTAAAGCTTTGACATATTAGGACTTTCTGGCTGTGTAGCACATGAGGGATATGAAACCAGTACTTTTTCTAGAAGGCTCACTTAACTGGATGAGAACCTTTTTTAGTGGTATCCTTCTAGGACTATAGTCCACATGCATATGGATCACATTTCTGTTCGCCTAGCCCAGAGATCACAACTCAGACATGAGGCAGGTTACATAAAAGGGTAAAGAGTGCCAGGTGGGGAACACAGCCAACTGGAAATGGGATGGCATACTTTCCTAAAGAAGGCAGCCACTACCCTGCTCCTGCTGATTAGGCCATCACACAAATGCAGTAGGGCTCAAGGTTGCCAGATCTTTGTCAAGAAAGCTGGAAGTATATATATATATAAGCTCTTGGTCTTAATATAGTAATAACAATTTAGAACTTCAATACAGCTTTGGCTAAGCAAAATGTGCTTGTTTTCAGGCAAGATTTGACCCAGAGGAGCCTTCTCATATGTTTATCCAAGAATGAAAAATTTCCCAGCAACTTTCCTATGAGAAAATACATTCTGCTAATTTAACTGCTTCATAGTTTGTAACTGTGATCTGGGAACGGGAGAGAAAAGGAAGGATGCTCTCCTCAAGCCAAACTCTGCCTTCATGGACTGAAAGATTAACTGGAGACAAACTTTTACTGTCTGCTTTTTATCTAAGTACATGGAAAGAATATGTAAGTAGTCACTTATTAAAGGACTTTTTTGACTCAGTGGATACTTGGATTAGAAAAATGGTTTCTTAGCTTGGCGCTGGTGTCTCTCGCCTGTAATCCTGGCTATTCAGGAGGCTGAGATCTGAGGATTGAGGTTCAAAGGCAGCCAGGGAAGGAAAGTTCAGAAAATCAGAAGTAATGCTGTGGCTCAAGTGGTAGAGCGCTGGCCTTGAGCTGAAGAGCTGAGGGACAGCGCCCAGACCCAGAGTTCAAGCCCCATGACCAAAAAAAGAAAGAAAGAAAGAAAGAAAGGAAGAAAGAAAGAAAGAAAGAAAGGAAGGAAGGAAGGAAGGAAGGAAGGAAGGAAGGAAGGAAGGAAGGAAGGAAGGAAGGAAGGATGGAAAAGGATCTCTTAAAATGTCCAACTTTGCTATTCCGATTCTGCCAGGATGACAAAATAGTGTAGGTTGGAGATAATCACTGTTCAGCTACAGATTCTTGAGCTTAAATTGTGGCAAGGGAAGAAGGACATGACTGTTAAAAGTCACATGTTCAGCCATAGTTTGTGTTAATCATAAAAGTTTCCGGAATTTATCTATCTCCAATTCAGAAAAACTTAAGGTCAGGGCATCTTTTCTGGGCTGCTAATGTGTGCGCTTGCATCTCAGAGATACAGGTTTTGCAGCACCCGAAAACTCCCTGATTCAAAGGACACGATCAAGAAAACATTTTAAAGCATCATCGGAAAGCTTTAACACGATAGGACTTTTGTGAACACACAGTGGCTCTATCAAGAGAAGAGCTTTCTATTCAAGTCTGATTAAAACATTGTTACCTTTTCTCTTTTGTGGCCCTGCAACTCTGCGCTCAGCTTTCCACAGCCCACAACGTGACTTTATCAAACAGCTACAATCTCCTCTATAGAAAGGAGCCAGGCAGAGCACAAATGCATTAATTAAATACAGGATCTGCCCCAAATGCCCTGTACTCTTTTTTTTTTTCCCCCCTTCTTGTCGGTCGTGGGGCTTGAACTCTGGGCCTGGGCGCTGTCCCTCAGCTCTTCAGCTCAAGGCGAGCGCTCTACCACTTGAGCCACAGCGCCACTTCTTGCCCTGTACTGTCTGCGTCCCTATTACTGCAGTCCAGGGGCTCAAAGCTCCCCAAGAACGGCATGGAGGCAGCGCAATCTAGGGGAAAGACGAAGAGAAGGGAGTTACACGCATTAAAAGCAGCCGGGAAAAGTTGGGGAGTACGTATTCTCCCCACAAACCCAGCACAGCTCCTGAGAGAGGCAACTCCCCCCCCCCCCCCCCCCCCCCCGCGCCAGGCCCCGGGGTCCCCCCCACCCCCGCGCCGGGCCGGCGCCTCTGCTCGCTCCGCGCTGCGCATGCTCAGTGCGGGTCGTCGCGAGCGGCCTGGGAGAATGAGCGCGGGGCCCAGGAGGCGGGCCGAGCCGCGGCTGCAGGGACCCGGAGCTCGGCGGTGGCGGCGGCGGCGGCTGCCCCCGGGCGCTCGCGGCGGCTGCTGAAGGGGCGGCAGCCGGCACCGGGCACGCCGGAGTGGGGCGCGCTCGCTCGCCGCGCACGCCCAGTCGGTTCCCCTGGGCCCTCCGGAGGTGACTCGGACGGGCCGGGCGGCGTTGCCTGCAGGGAGGGCGGGGATGGGGCGATGAGGAGACCGCCTGCCGCCGCCGCCGCGGTCCGCCCGCCACCGCCTTAGCGGGAGCCAGGGCGGGGGCGAGGCCCGTAGTGCCGCGGTCGCCCGGCTGCGAACGCAGACAAAGGAGGAGGAGCCGCCCGGGGAGCGGGCCGGAGCCGCGGGGTGCCGCCGGGGGTCGTCCGTGCTCCCTTGGAGGCCGCTCGGCCGCGGCCACCGCCGCCGCCGCCGCCGCCACCCGCCCGCTCGCCGGCGCCGCCCCCGAGCCGCCTCGGCCGTCACCGTGGGCCGGGCGGGAGGCGGCGGCCGCCGGCGAGGCGAGGCGAGGCGGCCCCGCGCCCGGCCTGTCAGGCCAGCGGCCCGCGGGCCGCCCCCGATGCGGAGGCGCTGCCGCCGGGGCCATGCAGCAGGCGCCGCAGCCCTACGAGTTCTTCAGCGAAGAGAACAGTCCGAAATGGCGGGGACTCTTGGTCTCGGCCCTGCGGAAGGTCAGTGCGGGAGCCCGGGGCGGCCCGTCGGACTGGGGGAAGCGGGGGGGGGGGGGTCCCCTAAGTTGTAACGGGGAGCGGCGGCAGCTCCTGCGGCCAGGACTCGGGGCCCGGGGTCGAGTTGTGTCTCTCCGGGCGGGGGTGACACGCAGGATGGCCTGTTGCATCCGAAGGACGTTTTTCTTAAGTTTGTTTTTGTCCCCCCCCCCCCGACTTTGGCCTGGTCCCGGAAGGAAGGTTTTGTTATGATCATAAAACTGGATTTCATGTTGCAGTCATTTCGTCAGGCAACTTCCGCCCTTGACCAATTTGTTGTCCTCAGGCTGGATTCGGGCGAGAGAAAGTCCCGCTGGTATTTTCAGACACTTTCTAAAACAAAAGCACATTTTGCAGCCGAGTCATTACGTTTAATTCAGTTCTGGGGGTGGGGTGGGGGGGGGTGGGGGGTAAGGGGCAGGGGGGGAGGGTGTGCCCCAGGCAGATTTACTTACTGAGACTGTCCGGGGCTTAAAGGGCAGTGCTGTTTCTCTCGAAATATGGATGTGTTTCACATGTGGGAAATGTCAGTGACTCATGATACACCTTCTCCAGTTGTGGAGCCTCCCTACTTCCTGCAGAAGGTATCTTACCTGAATAGTATAAGAGATGCCATAAGATTCTTGATTCTGTGCGATTTAGAAGTTGGACTTACTTTAAGGAACACAAAAAATGGAGCAGCTCGCACAGCTCAGCCTTTCAAGCCGGGGTGCATTGCTCTCTTGCGTCGCTCTCGGTCATGGGGTCGGTTCGTCCTCATGTGAGTTTAGGTAATGATTGTACTTTTATTTTTGCGCTTTTTTGTTAGTCAAGACATTTAAAGAAATGTTCATGGATAGAGGATTTGCTATCATGTCTACTGAATTTCCTTTGCCATTCACTCAAACTAGTCCCTTCTGCCTTTTGTGCAGAATAACCACGAATAAAATTTAAAATAATAAAAACATTAATTCAAAAGATAGCACTTGAAAAATAACTCACCACCCATTAAATTCTTGGATACAGGAGGAAGTAGTGCATTTGAAAGGCAATCCCATAATTCTCATACGTTCAGAATTTTGGATTTTCTATTTTCATAATAGTTACAAGGAGGTATTGCTTCTCTCACGTCTTTTTGTAGAACTTGATGAAGGCGATGAGCCTTTTAGTAGTATACCAGGTGTCAAAGTATCAGATTGACCTTCCTTCTGTAAGGAGACTGAGCGAAATGTAAAGTGTGCCGAGTTGTGATAATAAACTCTGTCCTGAATTAGAAACCAAGGGATGAAGAAGGACAGTTTTTTGAGACAGTAATTGGCCCCTCTACCACACAGAAATGTGAGTAGGCCTATGTTGTCAGCAGTGTGATAAGTATAATGTACTCATTAGTGCTTTTTGGTAGTAAATAGTATTTGAGTGTAGGTGACATTGACTCTGATAATCCTTCAAGTGCAGGTAGAGATTTATTTTGTTAGGTTAGGTTAGACTAGTGTCTGGTCTTCATTGCTTTGGTCCTATTATTTTTCATTTATGTGTTGTACTAATTTACCAGGTGCCCTTTAGACCACATATTGTTGTATTCCACTGTAGTGGTATATCTTTCACTAATGAAATAAAAATATCTAGGAATATTCAGTCCTTCAAAAACATTTTCTATTATTAACTTGCTGCTGTTACGGAATTAAGGAACTTTAAAAAATATTTTTGGTTAAAGTAATTTGTGTATCAGTTTTGTGGTATTAGGGATATTACAGTATGTAGGTTTAGTTCCTGCTAATAAACACTATAGCTCTTGTGGTGCTCAAGATTCACTGCTTGCAAGAAGTCTTAAATTCTAGTATGCATCTGCTAACTGTCTGTGTACAGTGAGAATTTTTCCAGTTCTGTGGAGACTTTCTTCTTCTTATTTCTTCTTCTTCTATCCTTGAGCTTTTTGTTTAAGGCAAACACTCTACCACTTCAGCCACAGCACCACCTCCAATTTTTTTTTCCAGTAGTTTATTGAAGATAAGAGTTTCACAGAATTTCACAGAGTTTCCTGCCTGGGCTGGCTTGGAACTATGATCCTCAGATCTCAGCCTCCTGCGTAGCTAGGATTACAGGCATGAGTCACTGGTACCTGGTTGTCCTGGCTAGGAATCTATCTTAGTACCCAAAGTATCTAGAATTTGGCTTCATTCCTTACCTGATCATATAGTTGCAAAGACTACTAAGATATGACTAAAGATTCTGTGCTGCAGTTGGTATTGACATTGAATATGTGATGTATTCTAGTTTTATTCATTAACATTTACTGAACACACTTTAGGTACTTTGTACTACCCATGCTGGTTCCTAAGTATACAGTGTTTTGGGGCTGGGGGTTTAGCCCAGCGGAAGGGCGCCCGCCTGGCGCGCCCAAGGCCGTGGGTTCAGCTCTCAGCCCTAGTTTAAAAAAAAAAAAAAAAAAAAGACACATAAACCTAAGTATACAGTGTTTTGTTTTTTTTTTAAAGTAAAGGCCAGGCTGTAAAGGTATTTACCAACTCGACCAAAGTTTCACATTTATTTTGGTTTATGTACATGAGAGCAATTTGACTTCAGATTTCTTTCTTTTTTTGGGGGGGGATCCGGTCGTGGGGCCTGAACTCTGGGCCTGGGCGCTGTCCCTAAGCTCTTCAGCTCAAGGCTAGCGCTCTACCACTTGAGCCACGGCGCCACTTCCATCTTCTTTCTTTTTGCTTATGTGGTGCTGAGGAATCGAACCCAGGGCCTCATGCATGTAAGGCAAGCACTCTACCACGGAGCCACCTTCCCAGCCCCTTGACTTCAGATTTCTGTAAGGAATATCTATGTGTGTGTCAAAGGAACAATGTGGTTTCATTGGCTCTGTTAGATTTAGGATTATTAGAACAGAATTTTTAGAAAGGTAAAATCATGACTTTCGTGTAACTGGAAGTGAACAGGTCAGTAATTTCAGCTCATTATCTAGTAAGGTGTTAAGGCCACTAATATGAAGATTTATTTGAGGATTTATAGGTTATTTAATGAAGACACACTAAGGTTGTGTTAGTAGTTAAAACATAGAAGAGTAAGTTTGGGTTACTTTTTTACTGGATAGAAATTGTTTGTATCTTGATCAGCCAAAATTCTATAAGTTCAGTAAATAAAATGTAATCAAAGATCGGGTTGGGAAGGTGGCTCAGTGCTTGCTTGCCTTGCATGCATGAGGCCCTGGGTTCGATTCCTCAGCACCACATAAGCAAAAAGAAAAAAGCCAGAAGTGGCTCTGTGGCTCAAGTGGTAGAGCGCTAGCCTTGAGCTGAAGAGCTTAGGGACAGCGCCCAGGCCCAGAATTCAGGCCCCACGACCGGACCCCCCTCCAAAAAATAATTTACATTTCATAATGTAGAAACTCAAAGATTGAGAAATAAATTTATGGAAAAAGAAAAATAGAAATGTGGTTTTTTTCCCCCTTATTTATATTTTGGTATTGGTACTAGGGCCTGAATTCAGGGCGTAGATGCTGTTCCTTAGCTTTTTTGCTCAAGGCTAGTGCTTTGCCATTTGACCTACAGCTCCGCTTCTGAGAGTTTTTGGTAGTTAATTTGAGATAAGACTTGTGTACTTTCTTGCCTGGGCTGGCTTCCAACTGTAATCCTTAGATCTCAGCCTCCTGAGTAGCTAGGATTACAGAGGTAAACCATTGGCACCTGGCTTTGCCTTTCATTTTTTTTGCAAACTTTTATGTTTTTGGTGATGATAGAGGTTGAACCCAGGACCTCATGAATACTCAGTATATTCTCTACCACTTATCTATACCCCAGACATACTGTTAAAAACAAAACCTCACCTTGTGCATTTAAAAATATATAAAGCTATAAAGCAGAGTGAGGCAACTACTACTAATGGATGATACATAGATTGTTAACATTACTGCTAAATTATGTATCTTCCCTAAAAGAGCCAGGAACACAAATGCCTTTACCGCTACTCCCCAAGAACATTGAAGTTATCATATTACTTGGGGGGGAGGGATCTATTTATAAATGCATTTTATTACCTTTGTCTTTCTAGTACCTTTGTGTGCTTGTGCTATTTGGTTGAGTGCTGAGATAAATCAACATTCTTCATATGGGAAATATGCCTTGAAGTAATTTAATCAGATTTTCCAGTCTTTCATGTTTCCTTTGGTAAATACCTTTTTTGTAAAGTTTTCTTTACCAAGCTAGCCATGGAAATGAAAACGTCTATTTTACCATCTGTGGTTACAAATAGAGTATGAAAGAATCAGTTGAATTCCTGGGCAAGAATTTAGCTTGAAACCCAAATTTGATTTGGGGTACATATTGACCTTCCTACCTGCGACGATTTGCTTTTAGATATCTGTCTAAAAGGCAAGTGAGATGAGAGAACATCCGGGTTAATTCCTAACAAGGCAAAAGAAGGTAGCACCTTTTGTTGAATTTGAAAGGTTGTTGTGTTTTTGCCTTTGTACTAATATCTCTTGAGAGTTTGTTTTAGAAAACTGGACAAGATCTTTCAGATGCACACACACAGAAAAATGTAGAGTGGTTTGAGAAAATGTAAGTTGGTTTCATTTGCTATAGAGTCAAAGAAACCTTTAAGAAAGTGGAGCGTTCTGAGGGCTATATTTAGAATATATTACTGAATGCTTTCCATATGTCAGTCAATATACCTAGGATTGGGTAAATACCCTGCTGTGGAAAGTTTACATTCTAAGTAGCTGTGGCAGAGGCTTGGGAAAGGCAAAGTTATCTGAAAGATCAGGAGGAATCAACAAAGCAATGGGAGAAAAGATTTAAGGCAAAAGGAAAATTGACAGATAAGTACTTGTTTTAAAGAACTGGGAAAATAAGGATCTGAGGTTGGTGTGGTAGATTATTTGTAGACCAAGATGAGGTCTTTATCTAAGAATAGGATATCTTTCAGCATTATCATTTGTCTGGCAAAGTAATTAACTTTATCATAATTGCTTTTTGAGAAGATCATTCCAGGTGAAATCCAGAAACTAATAGAGATCCTGTGATAATTTTTTTTTTTTTTTGACATGAGAACTGTTCTGGACTGTAACAATTAGAACTTAAGTGGATCATTTGGAATGATTCCATACTAAAAATGATCAAAACTGACACAGTGATTCAGGGTAGAACTACATGATCATTAAGAAAAGCATTTTAGCTGGGCACCGGCTGTAATCCTAGCTACTTAGGAGGCTGAGATTTGAGGATAGCAGTTCAAAGCCAGCCCAGGCAGGAACATCTGTGAGATTCTTCTTATCTATTAACTACCAGAAAACTGGAAGTTGCACTGTGGCTCAAGAGGTAGAGTGCTAGCCTTGAGCTGAAGAGCTCAGCAACAGCGCCCAGGCCTAGAGTTCAAGCCCCATGACCGACAAAAAGAAAAAAGAAAAAAAAGAATGCATTTTAACTTACCAGTCATGATTTAGTGACCTTGTTACATTTTTAGATTAATTTTGGTATTGTATATTAGAAGAAACTATTTCATTAAATTGTTTGATGCTGAGCTTCACCTATGTAACCACTTGACATAAACCAGTCTTGACATAAACCACTTGACATAAACCAGGCTTGAACTCTGGGCCTGGGCACGTCCCTGAGCCTCTCTGTGCTCAAGGCTAGCGCTCTACCACTTGAGCCACAATGCCACTTCTGGCCTTTTCTGTTTATGTGGTGCTGAGGAATCAAACCCAGGGTCTCATGCATGCGAGGCAAGCACTCTATCATTGAGCCACATTCCAAGCTCCATATATAAGTTTTATATTAACTATGGTCTTTCTTAACAGAACAATAATTTGATTGTATCTTCTGTTAGCTTGCATAGTTGAATCAGGAAAGTTTTTGGGGGGTTTTTTTTTGGGGGGGGGGGTGTCCGGTCATGGGGCCTGAACTCTGGTCCTGGGCGCTGTCCCTCAGCTCTTCAGCTCAAAGCTAGCACTTTACCACTTGAGCCACAGAGCCACTTCTGGCTTTTTTCTTTTTGCTTATATGGTGCTGAGGAATCGAACCCAGGACCTCATGCATGCAAGGCAAGTGCTTTACCACTGAGCCACCTTCCCAGCCCCTCAGGAAAGAATTTTAGTGGATCTAATGGTTGAATATTATTTCATTATAGTCATGGTTGAATATTATTTCATTATAGTCATGTTAGAATTAACAGTCTAAAATTATTTTCTTTTTAACAAGAAGAAAAAAACATGATAGTAGTAGAAAGATATTTGAAGTGTACAAAGTGTTATTTGTTTTACATCTTAATGTATAATAATAATGAAGCAACGGAATGAAAATAGTATGATAATTGAGATATGAATACTAGTATTGGCTCTTCCAGATTAAGTTTTCTGTGCTATTTTAAATAAAATAATTTATTTACTAAATTATTTTGTGAACTGAAACATTGCCTCTAATTCCTCCTTATTTCAGACTTATCAACAACATGATTTTGATCTCTTCAGATGTTGTTATAAATTTCTGTTCTTTATGCCGTCACTCAGCTTTCTTTCTTGCTTTACATATCATCTATATTTGATGATTTCCAAATTATTCAAATTATTTCTTCTCCTCCTTTTTTTTTTTTTTTCGGTTGGTCGTGGGGCCTGAACTCTGGGCCTGGGCGCTGTCCTTGAGCTTCTTTTGCTCTGCTACTTGAGCCACAGTCCACTTCTGGCATTTTCTGTGAATGTGGTACTGAGGAATCCAACCCAGGGCTTCATGCATACTTAGGCAAATACTCTAGCACCAGTCATATTCCGAGGCCTCAATACCAATAAATTTAAAGTAAAACACTCCAGTCCTACATGTATCTGATGGAATTTAAATACCAAAATAATTTGATATCAACCATCATCCTTTTAAGATACACATGGCAAAGTGCAACTATAACAGTTGGATATTTTGTGTAGGTCTCCAAACTTCTCTATAATTATATTCTAATATAATAGTTGTAGGTCAGAAAAAAACCTTTGATCCTTTTTTTTTTTTTGGTCGGTCGGGGGGCTTGAACTCTGGGCTTGGGTGCTGTCCCTAAGCTCTTCAGCTCAAGGTGAGTGCTCTACCCCTTAAGCCACAGCGCCACTTCCAGTTTTCTAGTGGTTTATTGGAGATCAGAGTCTCACGGACTTTCCTGCCCGGGCTGGCTTTGAACCTTGATCCTCAGATCTCTGCCTCCTGAGTCTGAGTAGCTAGGATTACAGGGGTGAGCCATTGGCTCCTGGTTTTTTGATCCTTTTTTATACTTCATTAGAACAGAGAAAAGTGTGTATATATATATATATATATATATATATATATATATATATATATATATATACATATATATATATATATATAAACTTTTAAGGTAAATTATTAAGACAGTTTGTATCTAAGACACATAAATGTCACGAATTTTGAAAAACAAAAGCTATAAAGCTCTATTTAATGTGCATTTTCTCAGTATCATCTATGTAACTGTATTGTACTTAAATTAGCTCATGTTTCATGGTGAACACTACTTATTGCTAGAGGTGATGAGATTGCTAGCATGAATTAATATTTAGCATCAATTCTATTCCGGTTTTCTAGTGGTTTATTGGAGATAAGAGTCTCACAGGGTTTCCTGCCCAGGCTGGCTTTGAACTGTGATCCTCAGATCTCAGCCTCCTGAGTAGCTAGGATTACAGACATGAGCCACTGGCACCTGGCTGTTTATTTTCTTTTTTAAAAATTGATTTAAAAAACCCTGCAAGTTAAGTAGAAGAAAAAGTTAAAGTAACCAAACCCAGTTTTTAAACTTCTTTTAAATTATATGCTAAAATTTATAATTATTTTAAATTATATAATAGGTCTGCTACTGAAGTTACTTTTTTTTGTTGTTGTTGGTTGTAGGTCCTGAACTTTGGGCCTGGGTGCTGTCCCTCAGCTCTTCAGCTGAAGGCTAGTGCTGTACCACTTGAGCCACAGTGCCACTTCTGGCTTTTTCTCCTTATGTGGTGCTGAGGAATTAAACCCAGGGCCTCATGCATATAAGGCAAGCACTCTACCACTGAGCCACCTTCCCAGCCCCGCAAATTTACTTTTAATCATCAGCCAACTATTCAATTCTTTTTTTTTGGTGGGAGGGGGGTCCGGTCGTGGGGCCTGAACTCTGGGCCTGGGTGCTGTCCCTCAGCTCTTCAGCTCAAGGCTAGCGCTCTACCACTTGAGCCACAGCGCCACTTCCGGCTTTTTCTGCTTATGTGGTGCTGAGGAATCGAACCCAGGGCCTTAGGCATGCAAGGCAAGCACTCTACCACTGAGCCACCTTCCCAGCCCTCAATTCAATTCTTCAATATTGCTTAAAGCAAAAAAATTCAAAACCACTTTGCTTGGAAAAATAATTTGTTACTCGATCTTTACAGGCATTTTCATTTTCTAGCTTTTCTAGAACTTATCAAATAATAGTTAAAACTCGTACCTTTTTTACATTTTTTACAAAGAGACACTTTGTTAATCTAATATATCTAATAAGAATCAGGTTGATAAAAATTGTATTAATTATAGCATACCTTAGTCAATATCATCTTTCATCCTTAAAATACATTTTTCTTGCAACTACAAATCTAGCTTATTGATTAGATTTCTGTTTCCAGATAACAAATGATCATGAAAAAGTAATTTAGCTGGGTGCCAGTGGCTCAGAAGGCTCAGATCTGAGGATTGAGATTCGAAGCCAGCATGGGTAGGAAAGTCTGTGAGACTCTTAACTCCAATAAACTACTCAGAAAAAGCTGGAAGTGGCACTATGGCTCAAGTGGTAGAGTACTAGCCTTGAGCACAAAGAGGCTCAGATAGCGCCTAGGCCCTGAGTTCAAGCCCCAGGACTGGCACACACACACAAAAAGAGTAATTTAACATAATATCCTTTATTGCTTTATAATAATTATTTTCGGTAGAAGTCTAGGCACAGTATAGCTGGATTCTCTGCTTAGGGTCCCCAAAAAGTCAAATCAGTGCTATGCCTAGGACTGTGATTTCATCTGAGTCTTGAGCTATTAAGCTTATGTAACTGTTGCTATAATTCATGTTCTCTCAGTTATAGCATTGAAACCCAAACTATTAAGAGACAATCTGCCATTCGTTGTAACATGAACCTAACTGTATCATGTCAGTTTGCATATGGAAGTTCAACAGGACTGCTTCTTGCTTCTTTTTCTTTTCTATTTTCAGTGTTAGGGATTGAACTCAGTGCCTTGTCGTAGAAACAAGCAATCTGTTACTGAATTTCACCCTCAATTCTGCTGCTAACTTCTATACTTCCTTCAATAAGACTCACTTTATTAGGCTTACCTGACAATTGATTAACTTTTGACTAACTCAAAATCAGCTGATTAGTGGCTTTAGTCGTCTTTGCTATGTTTGGTACTTTACTCATAGCAATCAACTCATTGTACTCATAAGTCCCTCCATATTCAAGGGGAAGAGACTTTATTGGGCATGTATACTAGAGGTTGGGTACCTTAGAATTTTGGTTACCATACTCATTCATTTTATGGACAATATCTACTGCATAGCCTAGTTAATAAGATCATATATATATAATTCCTCCTCCCAGTTCCCAATTTTGTAGAATATTCTCTATCTCCATTGTCCTATTTATTTATTTAGCCAGTCCTGGGACTTGAACTCAGGACCATGGCACTGTACCTGAGCTTCTGTTGCTCAGGGCTAGCACTCTACCACTTGAGCCACAGTACTACTTTGGCTTTTTCTGTTTATGTGGTAGTGAGGAATCAAACCCAGGGCTTCATGCATGCTATGCACGCACTCTACCAATAAGCCACATTCCCAGTCCTGTCCTACTATTTTAATTGTATGTATTAAGATGGACCCCAGGATGTTTTGGTTTGTGTATGCATGTATTTATTTATTGATTAATTTTATTTTAGTTATTTTTTTTTTTAATTGGGCTGGTCCTGGGGCTTGAGCTCAGGGCCTGGGTGCCATCCTTGAATTTCTTTTGTTCAAGGCTAGCACTTTACCACTTGGTCCAAAGCACCACTTCCAACTTTTTCTGAATAGTTTATTGGAGATAAGAGTTCTTAGAGACTTTCCTGCCCCAGCTGACTTTGAACCAGATCTCAGCCTCCAGAAGAGCTAGAATTACAGGTGTGAGCCAACTGTGCCTAGTAACAATATATTTCATTTAACTCAATAAATCTTATCATTTCTACATACAATCAGTATAAAAATTATTAACAGGACTGAGAATATGGCTTCATGAACCCAGGGCTTCATGAATGCTAGGCAAGCACTCTACCACTAAGACACACTTTCAGGCCTGATATATTTCTTTTATCTGTATTGTTTGTTGATATTTTGGCTTCTGTGTTCATGAGAGAGACTTGCTTTTGTGTGTGTGTGTGTTTGCTATGTTTGACTTGGATACCAGAGTCACTCTGATCTTGTAGAATGCGTTGAAAGTGGTCCTGTCACTGGATAATGGCTGGAGGAGTTATCTTTGCTTCCCAGTTACCCTACAAAAATCACAGGTGAAGATCCACACAAGAAAATAATTTCAGAATGTATGTTAAAAAGAAGAGTCTCATGAAGTGAATATTTCATGAGCTGAAAATTTTAGTATTTTTGAATCACAGAATTAAAGTAGGACAAAATAGAAAAAGAGAAACATTTCCTATTCCCCATGCAAAAAACGGTAGTTAAAGACTCCATGAAGCCGGGCACTGGTGGCTCACGCCTGTAATCCCAGCTACTCAGGAGGCTGAGATCTGAAGATCACGGTTCAAAGCCGGCCCGGGCAGGAAAGTTCCTGAGACTCTTATCTCTAATAAACTGCTAGAAAACCGGAAGTGGTGCTGTGGCTCAAGTGGTAGAGCACTCACCTTGAGCTGAAGAGCTCAGGGACAGCGCCCAAGCCCAGATCAAACCCCACGCCCGGAAAAAAAAAAAAATAATAAATAACAACTCCATGAAAGAGCTGGGAATGTGGTAGAGTGCTTGCCTAACATGCATGAAACCCTGGGTTCAATTCCTCAGTACCACATAAACAGAAAAGGCCAGAAGTGGCACTCTGGCTCAAGTGGTAGAGTGTTAGCCTTGAGTAAAAGAAACTCAGGGACTGGGCCCAGGCCCTGAGTTCATCAAGCCTCAGGACTGGCAAAAACAAACAAACAAACAAACAAAAAACCCCAACAAACAAAACCCTTCATGTCAGGTGCTGGTGGCTCACACCTGTAATTATAGCTACTTAGGAGGCTGAGATCTGAGGATTGCTGTAGAAAGGCAGCCTGGGCAGGAAAGTTCATGAGACTCATCTCCAGTTAACCACCAGAAAACTTGCTGTGGCTCAGAACAAAAAAAATTTCAGGTACAGTGTCTAGGCCCTGAGTTCAAGCCCCATGACTGACCAAAAAAAAAATTCCAACTTTCTTTTTTTTTTAATACCAGATCTTTGAAACTTGTCATATGTATTATTGTACAGCCTTTTTCAACTCAGTAGAGTTATATTTCTGATATCTAGTAGCCATATGTATTAGATTAAATAGCTGTTAGTTGTGAGTGTGTGTGTGTGTGTGTGTGTATCTGTTTGCATGCGTGTATATATAGATGTATTTTTTTTTCATATGTCAGTGACAGGACAAATTCTGAGGTGAGTTGTTGAGTGATTTAGTTATTGTATGCACATCATAGAGTGTGTTTACATAAGCCAGATGGTATAGGTCAATCACTTTCTGTGGCCTCTTGAAGCATTTCAAAGAGGTAAATATATGATGGATGTGGCATACCACAGTTTTATAGTGACTTTTTTTTTTTTTTTAAAGAGACAGTATCTTACTCTATTGCGTAGGCTAGCCTGAACTTCTGGGCTCAAGTGATCCTCCTGCCTCAGGACGCCCAGCTTTAGCCCCCCACCCTCTGTAAGTAGAATGAGTATACTCTAAAATAACCGTAACAATAAAAATAGAGTGTAAGGACTGAGTATGGCTCAATGGTAGAGTGTTTGCTTAGCATGCTTGAGGCTCTGGGTTAAATAAGTAAATAAATAAGTAAATAAACCAGTAACATAGTCATGTATTAATTATTATCAGGCATTATGCATTGTTGACAGTTGTATGTGCTGTGCTTTTATAAAACTGGCAGCTGCAATATGTTTATTTACACAAGCATCACCACATGCTAGTGAATAATGTATTATGCTCACTTGACAGCTATAATGTCACTAGGAGATAAGGTTTTCAATTCCATTACTATTTTATGGGAACCACTGTCATGTATTTGATTTGCTGACCAAAATGTTATGTGGCTTATGACTGAGTATAATTGCAGTTTTGAAATTGATTTAATTTACACTCTAGTTGCAGTGTATGAGAGTTTCTGTTATTCCACATAATCACAAATATTGGTATCGTCAAACTTTTGCTCTCTGGTGAGTGCATAATAGTTTTCACTGTGGTTTGATGTGTATTTTTTTTTTGGGGGGGGGGGGGGTCCGGTCATGGGGTCTGAACTCTGGGCCTGGGAGCTGTCCCTCAGCTCTTCAGCTCAAGGCTAGCGCTCTACCACTTGAGCCACAGCGCCACTTCCGGCTTTTTTCTTTTTGCTTATGTGGTGTTGAGGAATCGAACCCAGGGCCTCATGCATGTAAGGCAAGTGCTCTACCACAGCCACCTTCCCAGCCCCTGATGTGTATTTTCTTCATTACTAAAGAGTCAAAACACCCTTGGATGTATATTGGCTATTTGAAGTCCCTCTTCTGTGAAGTGCTAGTTTTGTTTTTTTTGTTTTTGCCTTTTTTTCTATTGGGATCTATTAAATGTAATTTTTTGCTTTATTCATTTTTATTAGCATAGATTAGTTTTATAGAGGATTCCATATGACATTTTCACACACATATAAAATGTATCCCAATCATCTTTATTTTATTTATTTATTTTTTGGGGGGGGAGTCGGGTCGTGGGGCTGAACCCTGGGCCTGGGAGCTGTCCCTCAGCTCTTCAGCTCAAGGCTAGCGCTCTACCACTTGAGCCACAGCTCCACTTCCGGCTTTTTTCTTTTTTCATATGTGGTGCTGAAGAATCAATCGAACGCATGGCCTCAGGCATGCAAGGCATGCGCTCTACCACTGAGCCACCTTCCCAGCCCCATCATCTTTTTTTTAATCATTTTTTTTCTTATTGAATGTTTAGGACTGCTTTTCAGTTTCTAGATGAGTTTTTAAAAATTTTATGTGCTATATTTATCTTCTCCAATTCTGAGACTTACCTTTTTACTTTCTTTCTTCTTCTTTTTCTTTTCTTTTCTTTTTTCTTTCTTTCTTTTTTTTTTTGCTAGTCCTGGGGCTTTAATTCAGGCCCTGGGCACTGTCCCTGAGCTTCTTTTGCTCAACAGCACTCTACCACTTGAGCCACAGTGCCACTTCCAGCTTTTTCTGTTTATGTGGTACTAGGGAATTGAACCCAGGGTTTCATGCATGCTACGCAAGCACTCTACCACTAAAGCCACATTCCCAGTGCCCCTTTTTACTTTCCTTAAAGTTTTTTGGTTTTTTTTAAATGAACTTCAGTTTTAAAGTTCAAAGTAGTTGAAGTTTATTGGTCCTTCCTTCTATTTTTGTTTTTATATCCTATCCTGAGGTCATGAAGATACAACTTGTTTTATATTATCATGACTTTTTAATCTGTTTGTTTATTTATTTATTTATTTAGGTCAGTTGTGGGGACTGAACGCTGGACCTGGGCGCTGTCCCTCAGTTCTTTAGCTCAAGGCTAGCGCTCTGCCACTTGAGCCATAGCACCACTTCCAGCTTTTTCTGCTTAATGTGGTGCTGAGGAATAGAACCCAGGGCCTCATGCATGCAAGGCAAGCATTCTACCAGCTCAGTCCTGTTTATTTAAAAGACCTAAAAATCTTTCAAGGTTTGCTTTTTGTGACAAGTGTGAAGTACCATTGATCCTTTCTTCTCTTTATAATCCAATCTTTTCATACGTGATAGTGTTATAAATCAATGGTCTAAGTGTATGTGGTCTAGCTTTTGGACATTTTGTTCTGTTGATCTATTTCACCATATTATGTCAATAAGACATTCTTAATTACTGCAGTTTTGCAATAGATCCCACTACCTATCAGATCAAATACTTCTCTAAGGGTATGAGATTGGTTATTTTAGCCTTTTGCATTTTCTATATGCATTTTGAAATTATCTTGTCAGTTATAGCAAAACAATGTAACCTGGTTTTGATTGAGATCATGTCAACTTTATGGACCAGTTTGGGGAAAACATATATTAAATCTGAGAATTCACAAGTAAGGAATATCTTTCATTTATTTAGATCTCTAATTTCTCTCAGTCTGATTTTCTTCTTAGGGTACTTGTGTACTTCTTTTGAAAGATTTAGTTCAAGGCATATATTTTTATCCTGTTGTAAAGGCTATTATTTGAAACTTTTAAATTTTGTTGCTGGTACATTAAAATAAAACTTCATTTCATTTTTATTAGATTATTATTATTATTTTATTAGCTTAGTTACTCAGGGAGGAAGGGGGATTTTCATTGTTATTTGTCCACACATGTTTAACATTCCCAACAATTTTTTAAATTTCATTTTCATAGTTGCAAATAATGTATTTTGGCAGTATTTAAGCTGGTTTATTCTCCAGAACATACATTTATTTATTTATTTGTGTGCTGGTCCTGGGGCTTAAACTCAAGGTCTGGGCACTGTCCCTGAGCATCTTTTTGTTGTTGTTGTCATTGTCATTGTTTGTGGGACTGGACACTCTTCCTGAGCCTCTTTGTCCTCAAGACTACTGCTCTACCACTGGAGCCACAGGGCCACTTGCAGTTTTTGAGTGGTTAATTGGAGATAAGAGTCTCAAAGGGACTTTTCTGCCCTGCTGGCTTTGTACTAAGATCCTCAGATCTCAGCCTCATGAGTAACTAGGATTACAGGTATGAGCCACTGGTGTGTATATAGCCCCTGAGCATCTTTTGCTCAAGTCTAGTGCTCACCACTTCAGCCACAGCTCCACTTCTAGCTTTTTTTTTTCCTTAAGTAGTTTACTAGGGATAAGAGTTTCATGGACTTTCCTGTCAGGGCTGGCTTTGAACTGGGATCCTCAGATCTCAACCTCCTAAGTAGCTAGAATTACGGGCATGAGCTACCAGCACCCAGCTTATTTTTTATGAAGTCAAATATTTTTTACAGTAATTTTTAGTTTGTATTATTAGTTTGGAGTCTCTAGAGAAACAGAATGAATAGGCCACACACACCCACTTTTTTGTTTGTGTATAAGTATATGTGTATGCCACTCCTGGGGTTTAAATTCAGAGCCTCATGCTCTCTTTGTCTTTTTCTCTCAAGGCTGACACTCTACCACTTGAGCTTCAGCTCTACTTGTCTCTTTTTGGTTGTTAATTGAAGATAAGAATCTCATAGACTTTCCTGTCTGGGCTGGCTTCAAACTATAATCTTTAGATCTTAGCCTCCTGGGTTGCTAGGATTACAGGCATGAACCACTAGCACCCAGCTACTTTAACATTAAATTAACTTAAAAACAAGAACAACAGCTGGGCGCTGGTGGCTCATATTGGTGATCTGAGGATTGGGTTTCCAAGCCAGCTTGGGTAGAAAAATCCCTGTGAGACTCTTATCTCCAATAAACAACTCAAAAAAGCTGGTAGATGGGCTGGGACTGTGGCTTAGTGGTAGAGTGTTTGCCTAGCATGCATGAAGCCCTAGGTTCGATTCCTCAGTACCACATAAACATTTGAAAAAGCCAGAAGTGGTCCTGTGGCTCAATTGGTAGAGTGCTAGCCTTGAGCAAAAGAAGCTCAGGGACAGTGCCCAGGCCTGAGTTCAAGCCAAAGGACTGGTTAAAAAAAAGCTGATAGAGTGGTAGAGGACAAAGAAGCTCATGGACAGCGCATGGACCTTGAGTTCAAGTCCCAGTACTGGCAAAAACAGCAACAACAACAAAATCCACATCCCAAGAACAACAGCAAAATGCTCAGCATAGCTAAGTTGTAACAATAAAGAGCATATGTTATTGTAAACTCTGAATGCTATTTATTTCTTAGATCACCTTTCTAATTTGAGACATAATAGGGTTTTTGAGAAGTGCTTGTATTCCTGGTGTATGACCTAGTATTCATAGACTTCTAGTGGTCTTTTTACTTGGCTACAGGATATCCGTGATTCCTCTGAAATTGTATAGAATTTTTTTGTGGGTCATGGGGTGTGAACTCAGGGCCAGGGCTCTGTCTCTAAGCTTTTTATTCAAGGCTAGCAATGTATCACTTTGAGCCACAGCTCTATTTCTAGTTTTCTGGTGGTTAATTGGAGATAAGAGTCTCAAAGCCCTTCATGCCCTGGCTGACTTTTAACTGGGATCCTCAGATCTCAGCCTCCTGAGTTGCTACAATTACAGGTGTGAGCCACCAGCACCTGGCAGAATACTTTATGTATATATACTATTTAGTGGTAGGGAGAAGAGAGTACAGTGGCTTCCTAACAGTTTTGGCAAAAAAGTTTAAAGAACCATTGCTCTGTGGGTTAAAAAAATTTACATGAACCACCAAATAGGTTTGCTTTTGTTGTTTTATGTTTTAGTTCATGTTTGAGTAACCATTTCAGTGATCTTTATTCATTTCATACTATTTTACCAGAATTTCAACTGAAAACTTTTCTTTAAAAGGTTCAGGAACAAGTACATCCCAATCTCTCAGCTAATGAAGAATCTCTGTACTATATTGAAGAGCTGATTTTTCAGCTGCTTAATAAATTATGCATGGCCCAACCAAGGACTGTCCAAGATGTGGAGGTAAGATTATTTTGTTGTTTAAAAAGCCATTGAATTAACTTGAATCTAAATATATATTACTGTAAATTATTGTGAAACTAGACCCATTAAAATAATATCACGTAGTTTTAATATAGATTATGTAATTGTGATCTGTATCAGCACCAACCTCTGTGTGTGTGTGTGTGTGTGTGTGTGTGTATGTTTATATGTATGTATGTAAAGCTCTTTTTGTTGTTGTTGGGGGTAGACTTTGAATTCAGGGCCTAGGCATTGTCCCTGAGCTATTTCACTCAAGGCTAGCACTCTTATCACTGTAAGCCATAGTACCACGTTTGGTTTTCTGGTGGTTAACTGGAGATACAAGTCGCACAGACTTTCCTGCCTAGGCTGGGTCTGAACCTTGATCCTCAGATCTCAGCCTCCTGAGTAGCTAGGATTACAATGAGCTACTGGCACCTGGCTAAAGCTCATTTTTAACAAAGATATCAAGTTCAGTTCGTTGAGGAAAGCAAAATTTTTCATCAAAAACCAACTACTAGCAAAACTGAATAGATTTATGGAAGAAGAAACTTTGGAACCTGTCTCACAAACTTGGGGGGGATCATAGTTTCAGATATAAAAGCTGATATTATAAAACACTGAATGTTTTTATTATTTAGGATTAGGTAAATTTTTTTTTAGAGAGAACTCTACACAGTAACTATTAAAGAATGAAGTTGATGAGAAAATAAAAAGATATAAGTCAAGGTAGGTGTTGCAGTATACATCTGTAATATATTTCTCATATCTGTAATATATTTCTCTTGGGATGCTGAGGTAAGACCATCCTGGGTCTTATAAAGAGACTCTGTCTTGATACATCTTGAATTAGGAAATTGTAATATGTATTAATGACAAAGAATTTGTATCCAGAGTATATTAATAACTCTAAATCAATAACAAAAAAGACAACCTCTTCTTCCAAATGGTTGAAAGTCTTGAAAAGATACTTTATAAAAGACAACAAGCTGAGTGCTAGTGGCTCAAACCTATAATCCTAGGGCCGAGTTCTAAGGATCTTGATTTAAAACCAGACAAGCAGGAAAGTCTGTGAGACTCTTCTTTCCAATTAGCCATCAAAAAGGCAGAAATGGAGCTGTTGCTCAAGTGACAAAGTGCTAGCTTTGAGCACAAAAGCTCAAGGATAGTGCCCAGGCCCAGAGTTCAAGTGCCAGGATCCACACGAAGTCTTTTTTTTTTGTCAGTTGTGGGGCTTGAACTCAGGGCCTGAGTGTTGTCCCTGAGCTCTTCTTTTCTCAAGGCTAGTGTTTTATCACTTTGAACCACAGCTCTACTTCCAGTTTCCTGTTAATTGTAGATAAGAGTCTCACAGACCTTCCTGCCCTGGCTGGCTTTGAACCAGAATTCTCAGATCTCAGCCTTCTAAGTAGCTAGGATTATAGGCATAAGCCTTAGTGTCTGGCTTCCAATCAAAATCTTACAAGTTAAAACTTTCACTTTCGCTGGTGGCTCATGCCTGTAATCCTAGTTACTCAGGAGGCTGAGATCTGAGGCTCTCGGTTCAAAGCCAGCCTGGGCAGGAAAGTCCCTGACACTCTTATCTCCAGTAAACCACTAGAAAACCGGAATTGGCACTGTGGCTCAAGTGGTAGAGCGCTCACTTGAGCTGAAGAGCACAGGGACAGTGCCCCAGCCCAGAGTTCAAGCCCCATGACCACCACCACCACCACCACCACCACCACCACCACCACCAACACACACACACACACACACACACACACACACACTTTCACTTCCTCAATCCTGCTATGAGAAGGTTATGATCAGTTCTTAATATCTCTTCTATTGTCTTGATGCTTCTTAATGGTACCAGTCTCTGTAATAACCAGCTTCTCCTTATTCCCAATTTTAACATGCTCCCTTTCTGGCCAAATTGCAGTTTTTCAAATCTTTCTGCATTGCTTTTTTTTCTGGATTCTCCCTGTAAACTTGGCTAAAAGAAGCCAGTGATAGCCATGATACAACCTGAAGGTAGTGCTGTCTTAAAATTTTCTGCACCAAATTTAATTAGTCCATTACTTTAAAAAATAGTGTAGGGTTGGGATGTAGCTCAGTGGCAAAGCGCTTGCCTAGTAAGTGCAATGTCCTGGGTTCGATCCCCAGTACCAAAAAAGAAAAAAGACAAAAAAAAGAAGTTTATATTAGTTACACAAGGGAGGGTGGGATTTCATTGTTACATCTCACTATACTGTAGTCCAATCAATCTTACCTCTTCTATCACATTTCCTTTCCTTCTCTCCCAACGGACTAGCATGTCCTAATTTATTATTATTATTATTATATGTCAATTGTGGGGCTTGAACTCAGAGCCTGGGTGCTGTACCTGAGCTTTTCTCCTCATGGCTAGAATTCTACTACTTGAGCCACAGCTCCACTTCTGGATTTTTGTGGTTAATTGGAAATGAGTTCATGGACTTTCCTGCCTAGGATGGCTTTGAACCACAATCTTCAGATTTTAGTCTCCTGAGTAGCTATTACAGACAAAAGCCACCAGTGCCTGGCAAATTTGATTTTTAAATTCATCTTTGCTCCAAGTCTCAGAACACGGACCAAATGTAGCCAAGTTTTTTGAGTCAAAAAATGACTTCTGGTCTAATCCTCAGTGAAGTTCTCATTTCTACCTGAAACCTTATGGACAGACTTTACTATCTGTGTTTCTATCGGCTTTCTGGTCTTCTGAGCTGCCACCAGAATTGCCCATTAACCTGTGCTTGTTGCATCCTATGGATATCCTTTTTCTAGCTAACTCTTTAAAATTTCTCCTATAAACCAGCTCCAGAGGCTCAGGGACTATATGTCAGGTACAACATAGTTTTTGTGGTACTGGGGAGCCAATCCAGGCCCTTGTGTGTGTGGTATTAGTACTCTTCAACTAAGTCACATCTCTAGCCCCAGTAACATAATTTTAAACATGGAAAACCCTGTTAAATTAGAGTTTGATTCTGATAGCAGCAGTTTTCATTATTCATACAAACCACTGATTAAATTTGTCATTATAAAATTTTGTGTGTGTGTGTGCGCGCGCGCATATCCTTAGGTTTTCAACTCAAGACTGGCACTCTACCAATTGGAGATGAGTGTCTCATGGGCTTTCCTGCCTGGATCAAACACAATCCTCATATCTCAGACACCTGAGACACCAGCACTTGGCTAATATGTGGCAAAATCTTGGGAATCTTGTTCTCTTTTTATTTTTTGTCAGTTGTGGGTCTTGAACTCTGGTCCTAGGTCCTGTCCCTCAGCTCTTCAGCTCAAGGCAAACGCTCTACTGCTTGAGCCACAGTGCCATTTCCAGTTTTCTAGTGGTTTATTGGAGATAAGAGTCTTACAGTTTCCTGCCCGGGCTGTGATCCCCAGAGTAGCTAGGATTATAGGCGTGAGCCACCAGCATCTGGCTTCCTGTTACCTTTTTTAAAACAAAAAAATTTATTCATTTCACAAATCAGAACGAGTTATATCATTATTTTCTGCTTGCATTAAAAATAGTGATAAAAGCCAGGCACCCAAGTAAGTGGCTCATGCCTGTAGTCGTAGCTACTCAGGAAGTTGAGACTTGAGGATCAGGTTTGAAGCCAGCCAGGGCAGGATAGTCTTTGAGGTTATTTTATTTTATCTTGCCAGTCCTAGAGCTTTAACTCAAGGTCTGGGCACTGTCCCTGAACTTCTTTTGCTCAAGGCCAGCACTCTACCACTTGAGCCATAACACCACTTCTGGCTTTTTCTGTTTATGTGGTACTGAGGACTCAAACCCAGGACTTCATGCATGCTAGGCAAACACTCTACTACTAATCCACATTTCCAGCCCTCCATGAGATTCTCTTTTTTTTTTTGGTCCGGTCGTGGGGCCTGAACTCTGGGCCTGGGCGCTGTCCCTCAGCTCTTCAGCTCAAGGCTAGCGCTCTGCCACTTGAGCCACATCGCCACTTCGGCTTTTTTCTTTTTGCTTATGTGGTGCTGAGGAATCAAACCCAGGGCCTCAGGCATGCAAGGCAAGCACTCTACCACTGAGCCACCTTCCCAACCCCTCTCTTTTTTTTTTTTTGCCAGCCCTGGAGCTTGAACTCAGGGCCTAGGCACTGTCCTTGAGCCTCTCTGTGCTCAATAGTGCTCTACCACTTGAGCCACAGCGCCACTTCTGTTTTTTTCTGTTGATGTGGTATTGAGGATCGAACCCAGGGCTTCATACATGCTAGGCAAGCACTCTACTACTAAACCACATTCCCAGCCCCCTCTATGAGATTCTTATTTCCAATAATTACCAAAATGTCGGGAATGGAGCCATGGCTCATTGTAGAGCACTAACCTTGACCAATAAAACCTCAGGGTCAGTACCAGTGCGCGCGCGCGCGCACACACACACACACACACACACACAAACACACAAAAGAAGATAGTGATAAAGTTAAATTTTGTATGAGCTTTCTATTTATGATCTCTTATTAATAATGCAATGGTCTTGCTATGATCTGAACAGGAACGAGTCCAAAAGACCTTTCCTCATCCAATTGATAAGTGGGCTATTGCTGATGCACAATCTGCCATAGAGAAAAGAAAACGAAGAAATCCTCTTTTACTGCCTGTAGACAAAATCCATCCTTCATTGAAGGTAATATAAGATTAGACATTAGGAAAACTCTTTATAATATGTAATACTTTATATAGTATTGGAGTATTTATATAGTTACTGTGTTCTGTTGTGTATATGCACTCTTATGTATGTACTTACACATGTACATATATACACTATATATATATATATATATATATATATGTTGTATAAAATAAAAATAAGGTTAGTGTGTAGGTCAGTGGCATAGCATGTATTTAGTATGTATGAGACTTTAGGTTCAAACTCCAGCCTCTTTTCCTAACAAAAGAACAAAAGAACAAAAAAATGTATTCTGATGAAATAGATTGCCTTTCAAATAATCAGGGCAAAAAAAAAAATAATCACAAATGATCATTATAAATTGTGGCATCTTGGTGGTATCTCTCAATGACTACTACTTCTGGGGGTCCGGTCGTGGGGCCTGAACTCTGGGGCTGGGCACTGTCCCTCAGCTCTTCAGCTCAAGGCTAGCACTCTATCATTTGAGCCACAGTGCCACTTCTGGCTTTTTTTTTTTTCTGCTTACATGGTGCTGAGTAATTGAACCCAGGGCCTCATGCATGCAAGGCAAGTGCTCTACCACTGAGCCACCTTCTCAGCCCTCAATGACTACTACTTCTAACTGGTTCCTATGTAGTAAACTTAGGATTCTCAATCATTTATTGTTGAAAAAATATGTAATGTCAAAATCTACTGTAAGGTCAGAACTGTTTTAAAATTAATCTCTAATATAGATTTTTTTCTGCATATTGAATAAGTAGACTAGATAATATTTCACTGTGGGCTTTTTTGTTTCTCTAAATTATTGTGCTGGTATTGGAACTTGAACTTTGGGCATGGGCACTGTTCTTGAGCCTAGTGCTTTACCACTTGAGCCACAGCTCCATTTCTGGCTTTTTGTGATTAATTGGAGTTGAGTCTCTCAAACTTTTCCTGCCTGGGCTGGCTTTGAAACACTATCTTCAACTTCCAGCCTCCTAGAGAATTAAGATTATAGGTATAAGCCACCAATGCCCAAATGATAATGTTTTAATCTATGAAATATACTTGGCTGTACATAGATTTGAAGACCCTTTTGTAGCAATTTCAAGATTCTTTCACCTCTCCTCCAAATGAAACTAGATTAAATAAAGGATAATGTTTTAGTTTTTTTTTTGGTTTTTGTTTTTTTGGTTGGTTATGGGGCTTGAACTCTAGGCCTGAGTGCTGTCCCTGAGCTCTTCGGCTCAAGGCTAGTGCCTTGAGCCACAGTGCCACTTCCCAGCTTTTCTGTTTATGTGGTGCTGAGGAATCAAACCCAGGGCCTCAAGCAAGGCAAGCACTCTACCACTGGGCCACCTTCCCCACCAAAGGTACTGTTTTTAAAAGCAAGGTTCTTGAAGAAAGGAGATATTAATGTTTAGTGCAAGATTTCTGTGTTAGATCTTGTAAACTTATTAAATAGTTCTTGAAAAAAGAAGCCTGTAATCCTCAGCTCAAAAGCTAAATTTGTATCTTGTGCTTTCTATTAATTGAGACATTTGCTTTATAGAGAGTTATTTATAAACATGATGTTAAAGAGGAATTTATTTTCTTTTAGTTCTGAGGATTAAATCCAGGATCCTTTGAATATATGTATTTTGTCACTGAGATAATATCTTCCCTCCCAAGCACCCTTAAGTAGAATGTTTAAAGTTATTTAACTAGTACTTGACAGTGCTGTCTTAAAAAATCAAATTGTTTGGAAGTGGCGCTGTGGCTCAAGTGGTAGAGTGCTCACCTTGAGCTGAAGAGCGCAGGGACAGAGCCCAAGCCCAGAGTTCAAGCCCCACGACCAAAAAAAAAAAAAAAAAAAAAAATCAAATTGTTTTTTTTTTCCCCCCCACAGGAAGTTCTGGGGTATAAAGTAGACTATCATGTGTCCCTATATATTGTGGCTGTACTAGAGTATATCTCAGCAGACATTTTGAAGTTGGCTGGTAATTATGTTTTTAATATTCGACATTATGAAATATCTCAACAGGACATTAAAGTGTCAATGTGTGCAGATAAGGTAAGTAAGTTTAAAAAGCATTTAAACTTGACTTGAATAATAGCAACTAAAGGTCTTTTCTCCTGTGTCTTTTTGTTGTTGTTGTTGTTGTTCACTTTTTTTGTTTGTTTTGTTTAATTTGCTGGTTTTGGGGCTTAAACTCAGGGCCTGAGTGTTATCCCCAAGCCATTTTGCCCTGGGCTAGTGCTATACTATTTGAACCACAGCTCTACTTCTAGCTTTTAGTGGTTAATAGTAGCTGATAGTCTCATAGACTTTCCTGCCCAGTGTAATGTCAAACCATAATTCTCAAGATTCCAGTCTTCTAAATAGCTAGAATTATAAGCATGGGCTATTGGCACTTGGATCCTCTATATTTTATTTATTTATCTTAGACTCACTTTTCTATGGTACCTGGGAATTGAACACAGGGCTCATATATGCTAGGCAATGTTCTGCCAACCACTGCCCACTGAACTATACCTTTAAGCCCCTTTAGTCTTTTTAATATTTTTATTTTGTTTATTTTTGTCGGTCATAGGTCTTGAACTCTGGGTCTGGGTGCTGTCCCTGAGCTCTTCAGCTCAAAGCTAGCATTCTACCACTTGAGCCACAGTGCCACTTCCGGTTTTCTGGTAGTTAATTGGAGATAAGAGTCTCACAGATATTCCTGTCTGGGCTGGCTTTGAAATGCAATTCTCAGATCTCAGCCTCTTGAGTAGTAAGGATTATAGGTGAGAACCACCAGCACCCAGCAATATTTGTATTATATCATTTGAACCAAGGTATTCATTAATAAATATAGTAAGACAGAGAAATTTTATTTTACTCTTTTTTTAATCAGCATACATTAGTAGTATTAGAGAGTTTCATTGTGATAATTTAAACAGAATTTTCTTAAGCAGGTAAGATTTACATCAAGAGTCATCTAGGACTGTGTCCTGCAATGTTTGTTTTCTCAGTCATTGTCCACAGGACCCTGAGAAGCTGTAGGAACATGCAAGTGTATACTTAAGGCCCACCTTCTTCTCCATCATTCAATTGTGGAATGCAGCTGTACCTCATAGGGCAGAGCCCTGTGTTCCCTTATGCCACTTGGGCAGAGCCTGAGGAGAGGACCTCCTGGTCAATCCTTTTTAAATACATAATTGTATTAGTAAGTTTTATTATTCCTGATATTGGAAGACAGAAAAAAAATACTGGCTTTATAAAGTAACCATGATTCCAGATTTTTGCCACACTGTGATTTGAACTCAGAGCCTTATGCCTGCTGGGCAGGTGCTCTACCATTTGAACCATGACTCTAGTCCTTTTTTACATTTCATCATTTTTTTATAGATGGTTTTGCATTTTTTGTGCATTATGGTCCCAGACTGCCTCCCTATGCCTATCATGTAGATGGGCTCACAGATATGTGCCACATGCCTGGTGTGTTTGAGAGAGAGTCTGCTAACTTTTTGTCCAGGCCAAGTACTCTAGTACTTCTCATTGTTTGATAATGTCATAATATGAAGTATAAAGATGACTTTATAAAAGGGAAAGAACTTTGTACATTCATGATTTATATTTCTCAGGTCTTGATGGACATGTTTGATCAGGATGACATAGGTTTGGTTTCTCTCTGTGAAGATGAACCTAGTTCTTCAGGTGAATTAAACTACTATGACCTTGTGAGGACTGAAATTGCAGAAGAAAGACAGTATCTACGAGAGTTAAATATGATCATAAAAGTATTTCGAGAGGCCTTTCTTTCTGACAGAAATTTGTTTAAGCCTTCTGTAAGTATTTTTGAGGATTTGAAGTTCTGTATACCCCTAGATAGGAGTTTAAAAAGCATCTATATGTACTAGTGTTATTTACTAGTATATAAAAATGATCTTTTATATATTTGTGGATTTCAGTATGAGTTATACACTATAACAAGTGTATTGCCAATGAAACTGGACACACAATTAAAAGGGGGATTTATACTGACAGGATAGCTTTTTCTGCATCATAGTATATGAGATTTAGTCAGATTAATAAGATTTAGTAGGTCAGTTGGAAGTAATGAAAAGAAAAATCTATGTTTTTACCCATCTTTTGGCAAATACTTTAAGCCTGTAAAGTTTTTTTTTAAATTTTTTAATTTAATTTAATTTTTTTTGTGAACATACTGTACAGAGGGGTTACAATTACATGGGCGGGATAATGCATACATTTCTTATCAAGCATTGCAACCTCCTCCTTTGTTTACCCTTCACATTCCTTCCCTACCTCCCCCCTACCCCCCCCCCCCCCAAAAGCCTGTAAAGTTTTAATAGTGGAATTCTTTTTTTCTTTTCTTTTCTTTTTTTTTTTTGTCAGTAGTGGGGCCTGAACTCTGGGCCTGAGTGCTGTGCCTCAGCTCTTCAGCTCAAGGCTAGCACTCTACCACTTGAGCCACAGTGCCACTTCTGCCTTTTTTTTTTTTTTTCTGCTTATGTGGTGCTGAGGAATGAAACCCAGGGCCTCATGCATGCAAAGCAAGTGCTCTTCCACTGAGCCACCTTCTCAGCCCAGGAATTTTTTAAATTTAAAATTTACTTAATTTTATTTTTTACCTGTCCTAGTACTTCATATCTGGGCCTGAGTGTTACACCTGAGGTTGTTTTTTTTTTTTTTTTTTTGGGGGGGGGGGGTCCGGTCTTGGGGCCTGAACTCTGGGCCTGGGCGCTGTCCCTCAGCTCTTCAGCTCAAGGCTAGCGCTCTACCACTGGAGCCACAGTGCCACTTCCGGATTTTTTCTTTTTGCTTATGTGGTGCTGAGGAATCGAACCCAGGGCTTCAGGCATGCAAGGCAAACACTGTACCACTGAGCCACCTTCCCAGCCCCCACCTGAGGTTTTTTTGCTCAGGGCTATCACTCTGCCATTTGAGCCAAAGCTCCACTTACGGCTTTTTTTGATGGTTAATTGAAGATAAATGTCTCATAGATTTTCTTGTCAGGGCTGGCAAGAACCACATGACAAGAACCACGATCCTCAAATCTTGGCCTCCTGAGTACAGATGTGAGCTACCAGCTCCCAGCTTTCTTAGATAGTTTTAGAACATTGAGATAAAATATTGAGATGCCAGAATTCTTTATGTAAAGATTCTTATAATTTATGAAAGAAAGCTATGTAGAGGTTATATTTTTCCATTATGTTTATGGTCTATAACCCAGGAGATTTCACTGTTCCTTCAAATCTATGAGATTGGTTGATAACGCATCCATAACACTTACTTTCTATTTTTATGTAGTAATTTGTGGATGCAATGCTCAACCTTAAATGCCTTTACTTTTCTGTTTCTTTTTCAGGACATTGAAAGGATTTTCAGTAACATTTCAGATATACATGAATTGACTATGAAACTTTTAGGTTTGATTGAAGACACTGTTGAAATGACTGATGAAAGTAGTCCTCATCCCTTAGCTGGCAGCTGTTTTGAAGATTTAGCAGAGGTAAGTTTGTAAAATTACTTTAAATGTCTAATTCCTATATTAAGAAATTTAGTAAGCTATTCTTTGTGAAAAACTAGAAGAAACTGCTGGCTATTGTTAAAAATACTTAAAATTTAACTAATAGCAAACTTAAATTACACTGCTTATATTTTTAGTGACACTTTTTTTCTGTTATTTATTTTTGAAATAGGATCTCTGTTGACTGGCCTTAACACCCAATCCTCCTGCCCTCAGTCTCCCAAGGATTACAGAGTTCAGTTAGTAACATTTTCATTTAAAGAGACTTCTACTAAACCCAAGCTAATGCCTAGATTAGGCATACTTTGTTTCACTTCAGGCTTTATATATATCTGGGTGTGCCTTTCCACCCCAGCCATGCTTCTTTTTTTGGTCGTGGGGCTTGAACTTTGTCCTTCAGCTCTTCAGCTTTAGGCTGGAGTTCTACCACTTGAGCTATAGCGCCACTTCTGGCTTTTTTCTGCTTACGTGGTGCTGAGGAATCAAACCCAGGACCTCAGGCATGCAAGGCAAGCGCTCTACCACTGAGCCACCTCCCAGCCCTTGGCTTGTTCTTGAGATAGAATCTTGCTAACTTTTACCAGAGCTGCTTTGAACTGTGATTCTCCTATCTTGCTTCCCTAGTTGTTACGATTATAGGCATGAGCCACCCTACCCAGCTTATAGCTTTTAAATATGAACAGTACTGTTATCCATTAGATAGTAGGTCTCCCTCCAACACTACACTAGACACATTTTTTTTTACTGTGTCTTTATAATCTAATGATTTTTAGGATTTTAGGATAGAGATTAAGTACAGTTTTAGAACTTTAAAACATTTTTCCAAATTTACATCAGATACTTTCCAATGTATTCAAGTTCTGTTTCTTCACTGATTCTGAGTATTATCCCACTCATTTTTGCAAGTTTAATGAGAAAAAAAATTTCCAACTGTATGTCATCCTTATAATTATTTAGACAGTCATTATTAGGGGCTGGGAATGTGGTTTAGTGGTAGAGTGCTTGCCTAGCATGCATGAAGCCCTGGGTTCCATTCCTCAGTACCATATAAACAGAAAAAGCCAGAGTGGTTATGTGGTTCAAGTGGTAGAGTACTAGCCTTGAGCAAAAGAAGTTCAGGGACAGTGCTCAGGCTCTGAGTTCAAGCCCTAGGACTGGCTAACTAACTAAATAAATGCAGTCGTTATTGTTATTGTTGTTATTATTTTGGTGTTAACTGGGGTTTGAACTCAGAGGCTTATGCTTTCTAGGCAGGTAAGTCTTCTACTTTCTTGAGCGATCCAACTGCCCTTTCTAATTATTTTTGAGTAAGGTTTTTTTTTTTTGTCCAAGGCAGTCTGGGATGACACTGTGCCCAGTGTTTTTCTGTTTTGTTTTGTTTTTGTTTCTCTTTCAGTGCTAGGGTTTGAATTTAGAGCCCTCTATCTGCTAGGCAGGTACTCTATCACATAAGCCATGCCTCTAGCCCCCAGCTTTTTATGAATTAATATAGGATCTCATGAACTGTTTTATCTGAGCTAACCTCAAACTGTAGTCTTACCGATTTTAGCCTCCCAAGTGGCTAATATTGGAAGTGATTCGCCACACTTGGCATAATTCTTACTTAATTTTGTTTTGAGTTTTCAAATAATAGTATTAACCATCTTTACATACTCATTAGCAGTTTTTTTTCCCTTAAAAAGCAGAGCTGTGTAGCCAGGCACCTGTAATCCTAGTTACTCAGGAGGCTGAGATCTGAGGATTACAGTTCAAAGCCAGCCTGGGCAGGAAAGTCCATGAAACTCTTATCTCCAGTAAACCACTAGAAAACCGGAAGTGGTGCTGTGACTTGAGGGGTAGAGCACTTGCCTTGAGCTGAAGAGCTCAGGGACAGCGCCCAAGCCCAGAGTTCAAGCCTCACGACCAACCCCCTCCCCCCCCCCCAAAAAAAAAAAGCAGAGCTGTGTAAGTGCTGTCTTTAGGCTTGACATATTAAAAACAAATACCTTCCCCCTCCCCCAAGGTATAACCCCTGCTTTCACTGTATTTGATGTTAGTATAATTTGTGGAGGGGAAGGGAAAAAACAAATCGTTTAAATAGGGATACAGGTGGACCCATTGCAACAATGAGATGTACAAATCATTATGTCGAAAAACAAACGTTACAACTTTGGCGGAGGGGGGGTATAAGGGGAGTGGGGGGAGGGGGAAGAGAAGGGAAGGGATGGGAAGGGGAAACAAAGGAGGAGGCAACAATGCTTGATAAGAAATGTACTCATTATCTTGCCCATGTAATTGTAACCCCTCTGTATGTATGGTATTTTCACAATAAGAAAACACCTAATTTAATCATCTCTGCTTATGTTTTTCTGAAAATACAGATCACTTTCATTATGTCCATTTTGTTACTACCTGACATTCACAAAATCTTGGTTTAACCTTCCAAATGATGCTGGGATTACAGAGTACACCACCATATCCAGCCAGCCTTAGTTCTTAATATTTTCATATTATAATATCATATTAGTTTGTGACTTCTTGTATATTTTGATGCTCTACAGTATATTTTGATGCTTCCAGTCCATTTTTTTACCAGCTAATTAAAGATAGACTCTTGTGGACTTTTATTCCTTCAAACCAGTCTTTAGATCTCAACATCCTGATTAAGTAGGATTACAAGTGTTAGCTACTGGTACCTGATTCTGAATTGGTTATTTTTAGAATAGATTCTTTGTCTATGACCAGACCGAGCTGGACTGTGATCTCCTATTTGTACTTCGTGTGTTGGTTTGATTACAGGCACATGTCATCGTACTCAAACATTGGTTTAGCTGGAATCTCAGAAACTTTATTGTATGAGCTGGCCTTGAACTGAGATATCCCCAATTTCTACCTCCCAAATAGCTAGGATTATAGGCTTGAACTGTACCCGGCTATGACTTGTTATCTCATGTCTTCTTTTGTTCAAAGTCTATGCCTTCCATTTTTTAAATTTATCAGTTGCAGCCCTAATTATTATTTGTCTCTGAAAAACAGAGAACAAAAAGTGATAAAACGTAGTTGAGGACTTGAATAAAAATTGTTATTAAATAATCTGTCATATTATTAGAAAAGATTTTTTTTAAGCCTAACACATTTTCAACTTTTTAAAAATAGGAACAAGCATTTGATCCATATGAGACATTATCACAGGACATTCTTTCACCTGAGTTTAATGAGCACTTCAGTAAGTTGATGGCTAAGCCTGCAGTTGCTTTACACTTTCAGGTAACTTCAATTCAATGTGCTTAAAAAAAAAGATGTAATAAAACAAGTAAAGAAATATTCTATCATTATTTAAGTGTCTTTAATTCTAGCATTCTTCTATAAAGAAGTGAGAAAATAGTTTATCAATTCTTTAAGTTCTAGTAATTCTAACCCTATTTTAGATTGTCTTCTGTTTTCTGTGTGGATTTCTTTTGATCTGTTCTTAATGTACAATATCACAAATACTGCATAACCGAAAGAATCTGGCATATTAAAGATATAGATATGAATTTGAAGAGCTACCTCAATGTCATTTATAGGAGGAAGATGTGGAAAAATTATAAAAAGTTAGAATAGGCTCCTATATACACAGTTACTTCTCTAACAGACTGATAGTTTAAAGAAGATAATATATTGAGGGGGAGTATGCAGATTACTTAGCTCTGTAAGGCAGTTTGGTAAAATGAAAACAAATGGTGAGAGACAAAGACAATTTTTGTAAGTTTGTCCCCACTTGCAAAACAAAGATTCCATTAGTATAGGTGATATATGAGCACTTACTAACTGTGTAGATTTCGGCATCTAGATTGACTCTTTCCTCTCAATATAGGAGTACTGTTCTAAAATACACAAATAAACCTGACTTCACTATAGCTACTACATTTTTATATTTTTCACATTGTAGTCAGGTATTTTCATATTTTTCCCATTCTTACATGTATGCCCATTTTGCATTTTCTTTTCCAACCTCATTCACATATTACTCCTTGCCAAATTGAATGTTCTTTTATATACAAATTTAAGGTGTGAAAACTTTTAGGGTACCAACAATAAAAATAATAAAAAAAACAAAAATATTACTCCTGAGAATTCCTTGAGTACAAAGTAATTCAAAAGAAGAGTGTAAGGTGATTTGTAAAGTTATCATATCTGGATATGTTATGATAGAAAAAGTTCTAAGGTCTTCTGTATACTTGATTCCTTAGACCATGACATTAGTGTATTTATTTGAATTAAAGAATGAAGGCAAGCTTCCTGACAAGTAAATGTGATCTTTTTGTCTGTGGAGATTGGATTTGTCAGTTGTTCTATAACAAGCATCCTCCCCGCCCCGCCCCCCCCCCTCCCTGCCCCACCCAAAGTCCTGGGGCTTGAACTCAAGGCTTGGGCTCTGTCCCTGAGTCTCTCTGTGCTCAAGGCTAGTGCTTTACCAATGGAACCACAGCACCACTTCTGACTTTTATTGGAGATAAGAGCCTCATGGACTTTCTTGCCCAGGCTGGCTTCAAACCATGATCCTCAGATCTCAGCCTCTAAGTAGCCACTGGTACCGGCCATAACAAACACTTTTTATACATAATCTAAATGTGAAACATCCATTCATTAATGAACTATATTTGAGTCACATTTGCAGTATAAAACATTCGTGGAGACATCCTTTGTAAATCTTTAAACCTAGAACATTCAGCCTCTTGAATGGGATTTATAATCATATAATCTGGGTACACTTAAAATATTTTTGATGGCAACACAAAAAAGTACAGCAAAATAAATAGTTATTCAAAGTTCCTTTAGAGTATGTAGCAGCCTAAATTTTTTGTAGAAAAACTGTAGAAGTCTATGTGAAAATTATTTAGTCATCTAAGATACGAGAAAATGTACATACTTATCTAAAACTTAAATGTGGAAAGAAAGGGGAAAATTCTGACATAGACTTCAATTTCAGTTTAAGAAGTGCTTCCTATTGTGGTTTTACTCTGTCTTTATTTTTAAAAGCTACTTCTGCTAGGTACTTTAGTTCTGTGTCTATGGCATCAGACCTTATATTATGTCATCTTTTTACATTTCAGTCTATTGCTGATGGCTTTAAGGAAGCAGTTCGTTATGTTCTTCCACGACTTATGTTGGTGCCAGTGTATCATTGTTGGCATTATTTTGAATTGCTCAAGGTAAGATAAAGGCTTTGTAAGACAAAAGTACTTGAAGTCTGAGGCCTAAAATACCTTGTTGTTGTTTTTTTTTTTTCCTTTAGTTGTGGGGCTTGAACTCAGGGTCTGGGTGCTGTCCCTGGGCTTTGTGCTCAAGGCTAGTGTTCTAACACTTGAGCCACAGCACCACTTCTAGTTTGCTGGAGGCTAATTGGAGATTAGAGTCTCATGGACTTTCCTGCCTGGGTTGGCTTTGAACCATGATCCTCAGATCATTGTTCCTAAGTAGCTAGGATTATAGATGTGAGTTACTGGTGCCTGGCTTAAAACCTAGTTTTTGACTCAATCATATTATTATAAATACTTTTTATTCATAACAATAAAATATCTTATGACTAAAAAATACCTTATGACTTATGAACTGCTTTTCTAGCATGGAGGGACCCTGGGTTGATCCCTTACACCACAAATATATGTGTGTATACATACACACATATGTAAATATATATACCCATGTATATATGTATACATACATACACATATGTGTATGTATAGATATATGTATCTATACATATATATAGGTGTATATATACATGGGGTGACAAGAAGCATTGTACTCAAAACCTGACATGGAATTGCAACCCCATTGTACAACTCATTTAAAAAAAAAAAAAGAAAAAGACACAGTTCCCAAATATCTGCCTTACTAATGAGTTGTGCTTGTGACCTTTCACCTATTTGCTACAACTGTGGAAAACTGTGCTTACTCTCACAGAGACTCGACCTTTCCTGGCAAAAGCCTCATCTCACTGCTGCTGGGGCAATTGTAGGAGAGAATCTCAGAGCTAATTTTTCCCCAAAAAGTAGAGGTTTGATACTTGAAGTGTTCATTTAGCCATATCATTGACTTTTACATGTCAGGTTAAGAATAGGCACCATTTTGGTATTTAAAGTTACTCTGTAAAAAATATATTTGAGGAGTAGGAAGGTGGCTCAGTGGTAGAGCGCTTGTCTTGCATGCATGAGGCCCTGAGTTCGACTCCTCAGCACCACATAAGCAAAAAGAAAAAGAAAAAAGCCGGAAGTGGCGCTGTGGCTCAAGTGGTAGAGCACTAGCCTTGAGCTGAAGAGCTGAGGGACACCTCCCAGGCCCAGAGTTCAGGCCCCACGACCAGACCAAAAAAATAAAAAAAATAAATTTGAAATCTCAGACTTACTTAGGATTCTTCAGTACAGCTCAGATATTTACATTTCGTTGTACATAAAAGTGTAGAGGTGGGAGTTGAAATATGGATTAGACCATCTTAATTAATGTTGGTAAATATGTACAATATAAGACTAATGATAGGGCTTCTAAGAAGATACTGACATCTAAAAATATTACCAAGAATCCAAGTACATGCCAGTGGGTGTTTATATATTATTCATGTGAGTCCTATCATCCTTTTTATGAGTTGTTTATGGATTCATTAGTCTCTCTTGAGAATAATACACAATAAAGTCAGATTGTTCTATTTGGGTAGGAAATTTAATAAGCTCCAGCATCATACATGTAATAAGACTCTACAAAAAATTATTCTTGAGGTAGTGTTTATTGGAAATCACCAAATGAATTCTTTGCCTAGATGCCTACAAGATATGCATAGACTTTTTCTGACATTAATTTTATTATTACCGATTGAATAAATGGACAAAGTCTTAACTAGATACCAACAATTTGTTGGTATCCTAGAGGAAAGGTACAAAATAATCAAGGATAAATTTACTTTATTTCTGAAGAGCAATAAAAAGATTGAATAAAATTTTACTGAGTAAGATATATTAGAATTGTACTTAAAAAGGGAAACAGGAAAATGTTTCAAATGTTACCTTTAGTTAGTGAAAATCATGAGCAGTGATGTAGGGAAATCCTACGACTTTTACATGCTTTAGTTCGTAACTATTCATGCCTTTTAATGATCAAAGAAATGAGTAGTGCTCATTGATCAGTTCTAATGCTAGTCTAAAGACAACCATGCTTATTTCTAATTGTTTTAAACCTTCAAAGAATGAGTAACAGAAAACACCCATCAGATCAATGAAGCTATAAGCTTCAGACTCTTGTCTGCAACAAAAACAAATAGAATAATAGAAAGGATAAGCCACAGAAGAGACTTAAAATGACAAAAGATTTGAAAAACTTTTCAAAAGACATTACCAAAAAGGCCATTAAACATATATTCAAATTTATTAGTAATCAGAGAAATACAAACTAAAACTACAAAATACCATTCATGCCAGATGACAGAAATTTAAAAGTCTGAAAATATGCATAAAAGACATCAACTTTCCTACATTTTGGTGATAGTGTAAACTGTAAAACCCACTTTGGAAAATTGCTTGACTTATTTCCTAAATTAGAAGATATACACACCAATCCTGAGTATGATTCCAATGTAAAATACTTTTTTTTTTTTTTTTTGCCAGTCCTGGGGCTTGAACTCAGGGTCTGGGCACTGACCCTGAGCTTCTTATGCTCAAGGTAAGCACTCTACCTCTTGAGCCACAGCATCACTTCCTTGGAACAGTTTTAAGCCACTGCTTTAAAATATAACTTACAGAGAATTAAAACAAGGAAGATTTATGAACTTACACACACACACACACACACACACACACACACACACACACACACACACACACACACACACACACACACACACACACACACACACACACACACACACACACACAGCCAGCCACACACACACACACACACACACACACACACACAGCCAGCCAATCCTGGGGCAGTCTACCTCTTGAGCCACAGCACCACTTCCTTGGAACAGTTTTAAACCACTGCTTTAAAATATAACTTACAGAGAATTAAAACAAGGAAGATTTATTTATGAATTTACACACACACACAGCCAATCCTGGGGCTTGAACTCAGGGCCTGGGTACTGTGCCTGAGCTGCTTTGTTCAAGGCTAGCAATGTACCACTTAAATCACAGTGTCACTTTCAGCTTTTTCTGTTTATGTGGTACCGAGGAATCAAATCCAGGGCTTCCTTCATGCTAGCCACCTAGTCTACCATTAAGCCACCTTCCCAGCTCACAGGCAAATATTTGAATTGTTTTCCCAATACTAGATTTATGGTAAAGACAGAAAACCAACTATATAACGAGAAGTTACAGTTTTGCCTAAAATTATTTTAAGGTATATTGTTGGATTACTGTTACTCAGCAGTATTTTATAGTTCATTTTATTTTGTATATATTTCTTTTTTTTTTCAAATTTAAGCACCTACCTAGGGCTGATCACATCACTCTTTTCTCATTTTTCAATCAGATACATTTTAGGTACATTTTTACAAATAATTTTTCTTATTTAAAAGATGATTTTTAGATTTTCATATACTCTAGACTTTGTAGAACAGAAAAAAGACAAATAATACTTTCTAATTTATAAGTAATTTTTTGATATAATTTTTATATTAAAATGTATGTGTATCCTTTCTTACTAAGGACATATCTCACGCTTCAGAACTGATTTATTAATCAGTTTATTAAAGAACTCTATACTTCACAACTGATTTATCTAAAGCCAAGTAATATTCTTTTACTGTTCTAACTATCTGGGCATGTAGTCCTTGCTACTCATGGAGAATTGAGATTTGAAGCTCCCCCAGAAGAACAGTCTTTGAAACTCCATCTCCAATTAATCAACAAAAAGTTAGGCTGGAAATGTGGTTCAAGTGGTAGAGTGCTACTTGAGAACAAGCAAACTGAGAGACCACAAGACCATGAGTTCAGGGCTGGGAAGGTGGCTCAGTGGTAGAGCGCTTGCCTTGCATGCTCGAGGCCTTGGGTTCGATTCCTCAGCACCACATAAGCAAAAAGAAAAAAAGCCAGAAGTGGCGCTGTGGTTCAAGTGGTAGAGTGCTAGCCTTGAGCTGAAGAGTTGAGGGACAGCGCCCAGGCCCAGAGTTCAGGCCCCACAACCGGACCCCCCCCAAAAAAAAAAAAGACCATGAGTTCAACCCTCCCCCTATTGCTGGTACAAAAGAAGAAAAACAAGGATCAAGGTTCATTATCTCCAAAGTTCTTCACTTAGTTTAAAGTAGAACAGGAAGACAGAATTAATAACTGTAATGTGGTTTATTGGGAAAGATACATTAATATTTCAAAATGAAATAGCATTTCTTTAGTTTTTTTTTGTTTTTTGTTTTTGCCTGTCCTGGGTCTTGAATTCAGGGCCTGGGCACTGCCCCTGAGATTCTTTTGCTTAAAGCTAGGAATCTACCACTTGAGCCACAGCACCACTTGTGGCTTTTTCTGTTTATGTGGTACTGAGGAATCAAGCCCAGGGCTTCATGCATGCTAGGCAAGCACTCTACCACTAAGCCACATTCCCAGTCCTTTTTTCAGTGTTTTATATCTTAATTCCAAAATAGGGTATTACTTCTAATGAAAGTCCTAATTTTCATTAGTAATCTTTTTTTTTTTTTTTAATTGTTGTTTGTTTGCCAGTCCTGGGGCTTGAACTCAAGGCCTGGACACTGTCCCTGAGCTGCTTTTGCTCAAGGCTAGCACCCTATCACTTGGACCACAGAGCCACTTCTAGCTTTTTCTATATATGTGGTACTGAGGAATCAAACACAGGACTTCATACATGCTAGGCAAGCACACTCTACCACTAAACCACATTCTCATCTTAAAAAAAAAAATCAAATGGCTTCCAAGTTCTCAAACAATATCTACCTAATTTTTTGTGAAAGAAGTGAAACCATTGATCAATGTCTTTGAGATTGTTCTTGGAATATAGGAAAATTTAAACTTATCACAGAATTTCTAGTTAAGTTAAAGATAATAAAGTTTGCCGGGTGCTGGTGGCTCACGCCTGTAATCCTAGCTACTCAGGAGGCTGAGATCTGAGGATCTCGGTTCAAAGCCAGCCCAGGCAGGAGAGACCGTGAGACTCCTATCTCCAATAAACCACCAGAAAACCGGAAGTGGCGCTGTAGCTCAAGTGGTAGAGCGCTCGCCTTGAGCTAAAGAGCTGAGGGACAGCGCCTAGGCCCAGAGTTCAAGCCCCACGACCGACAAAAAAAAAAAAAGATAATAAAGTTGACAGTGCCCAGGCCCTAAGTTAAGCCTCACAACTGACAAAATAAATAGATTTACTTAAAACTTTTTCTGAAGTGATACTTTTCCATAATTTTATGTAAATATATATTTATAAAAAATATACAGGGGCTGGGAAGGAAGGTGGCTCAGTGGTAGAGCTCTTGCTTTGCATGCCTGAGTCCCTGGGTTCAATTCCTCAGCACCACATAAGCAAAAAGAAAAAAGCCAGAAATGGCGCTGTGGCTCAAGTGGTAGAGTGCTAGCCTTGAGCTGAAGAGCTGAGGGACAGCGCCCAGGCCCAGAGTTCAGGCCCCAGGACCGGACCCCTTCCCCCAAAAAAACCAAAAAACCTAAAAAAACCCAGTATTTTACTCTGAGCTCATCAGAAGGCTTGAGACATAGATAATCAGTAAAATTTTCTAAATTTACATTTATTTTTTAATTTTTGAAAATTTGTCATGCTTTAAAAAAAGGCTTCAGACAGAGCATATTACCTAATGTGAATTATTTATTATTATAAGGTGAATTTTCTTCCCCTCTGAGCAATGTAAGAGAAATTTTTGGACAAATGAAATAAAGCCAAAATTTGAGAGATTAACAAATCAATTTTTTAAAACTTTATTTTATTTTTTTGTCAGTCATGGGGCTTGAACTCTGGGCCTGGGTGCTGTCCATCAGCTTTTCAGCTCAAGGCTAGCGCACTCTACCAGTTGAGCCACAATGCCACTTCCTGTTTTCTGCTGGTTAATTGGAGATAAGAGTCTCACCGACTTTCCTGCCCAGGGCTGGCTTTGAACCATGATCTAAGGTTTATTAGCTCCCAGGGTTCTTGATATTTGCTAGAATGGTTGAATTTTAATATTGCAAAAACTTTAGTGGAATACTTTGTAGATTCTGTTTGCAGACAAGTTAATAATACATTGAAGCCTTTCTTCCTACACTCAACTCTATTTTATAAACTTTTCCAATCATTAAAATGTAAGTATTAAAGAGCATATAATAATTTGTAGAGTATCTTTTTCTGTATTTATGTTATTACTGAATAAAAACAACTGTAATCTTTTTGGGATAGATACTTTAAACATTTTTATATGTCTGACAAGTGTCTCAACATTTTTTTTTTTTTTTTGGTCAGTTGTGGGGCTTGAACTCTGGGCCTGGGTGCTGTCCCTCAGCTCTTCAGCTCAAGGCAAGAGGCTCTACCACTTGAGCCACAGCACCACTTCTGGTTTTCTGGTGGTTTATTGGGGATAAGAGTCTCATGGCCTTTCCTGCCCAGGCTGGCTTTGAACCATGATCCTCAAATCTCAGCCTCCTGAGTAGCTAGGATTCCAGGCATGAGCAGCACCTGGCTGTCTCAATAGTTTTTACAGTTGCTTTTTTTAAACTGCTTACTATGTTAACAGTATTTTGCATTATATTTGTAGCATTGGTTTGAGAGGTCAAAAGGTATACTTAATTACATAAAATAGTTGTTATTCAATACATTTAAAATTAATTTGAAGTTTTTAGTATGTATTGCTACTTTCTCTATGAGAAAGTTCAAGGAAGAATCTTAACAATGTATTTTAAGTTTATTTCTTTTTGTCTTAGCAATTGAAAGCATGTAGTGAAGAGGAAGAAGACAGAGAATGTTTGAATCAAGCTATTACAGCTCTTATGAATCTCCAGGGTAGTATGGACCGAATTTACAAGCAATATTCACCTAGACGTCGACCTGGGTAATTCCAATTTATTGAAAATATGAATACTTTTGAATACTTTTTTGTATCTGAGGCCTGATTTTCTATAAAATAATCTATAGTGGCGGTTGCATTCTTGGGTGCAGCATTTTTTCTTCAATTTTTTTTTATGGGGGAGGATAGTTTAAAGATTAATTTTGCCATAATGTTAAGGTATACTTAATAAATCTACAAATGTATTTAAGATTCTTTGTAATTTTACTTTTACAGCAGTAGGAATTCTAGAGCTTACACTACTTTTATTTTACAGTAATGAAATTGGGACATTCATTATGCAGTAGCAAGGCTAGAAGAAAATAAATGTTGTATATAAAATCTAATATTTGGTTGCACACATACTAAACATATACTCTATCACTGCTACATCTCCCTAGCCCAATTTAGTACTTTTATCACTTGACAAGTTTAAGCAGTTAGGCTTACTTAATCATTGACTAAACTACATTTATCTTCTTTTTCTCCCTTTTCCCCCCTTCAGGGATCCTGTTTGCCCTTTTTATAATCGTCAATTAAGAAGCAAGCATCTAGCTATCAAAAAAATGAATGAAATTCAGAAAAACATAGATGGATGGGAAGGCAAAGATATTGGGCAGTGTTGTAATGAATTTATAATGGAAGGACCATTGACTAGAGTTGGTGCAAAACATGAACGGCACATTTTCCTCTTTGATGGCTTAATGATCAGCTGTAAACCTAATCATTGCCAAACCCGGCTTCCAGGTTACAGTAGTGCAGAATACAGATTAAAAGAAAAGTTTGTCATGAGAAAAACACAAATCTGTGATAAAGAAGATACTTGTGAATGCAAACATGCTTTTGAATTAGTATCCAAAGATGAAAACAGCATAATATTTGCTGCTAAGTCTGCTGAAGAGAAAAATAATTGGATGGCAGCCCTTATTTCTCTTCATTATCGTAGTACTCTAGATCGAATGCTTGATTCAGTATTACTGAAAGAAGAAAATGAGCAACCACTAAGATTACCAAGCCCGGAAGTATATCATTTTGTGGTAAAAGACTCAGAGGAAAACATTGTTTTTGAAGACAACTTGCAAAGTAGAAGTGGAATCCCCATTATTAAAGGAGGAACTGTGGTGAAATTAATTGAAAGGTTAACATATCATATGTATGCCGGTATGTGAAACTCATTACAAGTGCTAACCTGGGTTCGAGGAATCAAATGCTTTTAAAGGATGTCAAAAAATGGATTGCCTCCAAAATATAAAGTACTACAAAAATCACAAGGATTAAATAACTAATTAAATGTTTCTAAAATGTGATATTGTTATTTATTTCATTTAAGTGATCATAAAATATGCATATTTGTGAATTTGAAAACAATCCTCATTTATCAAGAAATGCCACAGTTTACAGGAAAAGCCACAGTGGAGCCAAATTAAAAAGGCAAAGAGGAAAAATATGGTAGATTGAATTAATTAAACTGAATAAATTGAACATGAAATCTATACTGTACTCTACTTTTTCAGATCCCAATTTTGTTCGGACTTTTCTTACTACGTATCGTTCATTTTGTAAACCACAGGAGTTGCTAAATTTGCTGATTGAACGGTAAGAAAAACATGTATTTTGCTTCTATTAACATTTTGTGGAAAGCTAACTGCTTTATACCTTGCAAATTACCTAGTACCTAGTATACATTCCATTATTGAGCATAATTTATTTGGCATTAACATTAGCAGAATTGCTGTTCTTTTTACCCCCTAGCTGTATTTTAAGTGGTAGTCAGACTCAATTTAGAGGTAAAAATTGTGTGTTTTAGTAAAATTTGCTTAGCTCTTTTCAAAGGTGGCATGAACTTTTTTTGGCCACTCCTGGGGCTTGAACTCAGAGCCCGGGCACTGTCCTTGTGCTTCTTTTGCTTAAGGCTAGCACTCTACCACTTGAGCCACAGCACCATTTCCAGCTCTTTCTGTTTACGTGGCATTGAGGAATTGAACCCAGGATTCATTCATTCATGCATGCTAGGCAAGCACTCTACCATTCAGCCATATTCCCAGCCCCCAGCTTTCCACTTTTAAATCTGGTTATGGAACTTTTGAAACCTATTATGGAAAATTTCAAAAGTTTTGTAATGAAGAGTAGATAGAAGAATATAATAAAACTATTCATCACTCAACTTCAATAATTACCAACTTGTGTTTGAACTCAGGGCCTGAGTACTATCCCTGAGCTTCTTTTGCTCAAGGCTAACACTCTACCACTTGAGCCACAGTACCATTTCCAGCATTATCTGTTTATGTGGTGCTGAGGAATCAAACCCAGTGCTTCATGTGTGCTAGGCAGGCACTCTACCACTAAGCCACATTCCCAGTCAAGGATTCTTATTTATGAGAATCACTTATTAATTCTAAAAAAATGAACAGTTCCTTTAAAACAATTTTTTTTTGGGGGGTCCGGTTGTAAGGCCTGAACTCTGGGCCTGGACGCTGTCCCTCAGCTCTTCAGCTCAAGGCTAGCGCTCTACCATTAGAGCCACAGCGCCACTTCCGGCTTTTTTCTTTTTGCTTATGTGGTGCTGAGGAGTCAAACCCAGGGCCTCAGGCATGCAAGGCAAGTGCTCTACCACTGAGCCACCTTCCCAGCCCCCTTTAAAACAATTTTTAAATAGAAAAAAATCTAGTGTTTTTTAAATACTAAAATTACTAGTATTTTAAGTGCTTTATGGTCTAAAATACAGAATCAAGTGTCCAAAATGATTCATGTTTTACATTTGAAAACTTACTAGAAGTTATCTTGAGTGTGTGCGTGTGTGTGCGCGCGCGTTGTGTGCACTTGTACTGGATCTTGAACTGAGGGCCTGGGTGCTGTTCCTGAGTTTTTGTGCTCAAAGCTAGTGGTCTACCACTTGAACAGAGCTCTGCTGCTCACTTTTTTGATGGTTAATTGGAGATGAGTCACTTGACCTGGCTAACTTTGATTTGACATCTTCAGATCTCAGCCTCCTAAATAGCTAGAGTTGCATATGTGAGCCATCAATGTGCCAGGCTAGAATTTTATCTTCACCTCTATCACCATGTTTTTCTAGGAGATTAAATTTACTAGATTAAGTCAGTATAATGTGTTACAAACATCTGCTGTCTCCAAAACAAGGAAAACACATTTGTTAGACTTATATTTTAGCCCCATTTCCTATGGGCAAGGCTTTGTGTTTTTAACATTTTTTTTTTTACCTTTTCCACATTGGTATATCATTTAAATACTATTAAAAATTTCAGTTGTGTCTCCTGTTTTTTTCCCATTGTTGTTTTAAAGATGATATATGATATACAAGCCAGGCACCAGTAGTTCATGCCTATAATCCTAGCTACTTAGGAGGCTAATATCTAAGGATTATAGTTCAAAGCCAGGCCTGACAAAGTCTGTAAGACTTATCTCCAATTAATCACTAGAAAACCAGAAGTAGAGCTGTGGCTTAAAGTGGTAGAATTCTAGCCTTCAGCAAAAAAGATCAGTGACAGTGCCTAGGCCCTGAGTTCAAGTCCCACAACCTACAAGTAAATAAATAAATAAACAAATGTATGTGATATACAGAAGGCTTAAGTCATGTAACGAGAGTACATTTCTTTTTGGACAATGTTATCCCTTCCCTCCTTTTCCCAGTTTTTACTTCCTGTCACCACCCACAAGTTGTATATATCATTTTCAGCATACTGTCCAGTGAGTACCACTGCTGCATTTTAGGTTGTGTTCATTTATTTAAGGAACTTACTAGTGTACCTTTTTTTTTTTTTTGGTCGGTCGTGGGGCTTGAACTCTGGGCCTCGGCGCTGTCCTTCAGCTCTTCAGCTCAAGGCGAGCAATCTACCACTTGAGTTACAGTGCCACTTCCGGTTTTCTGGTGGTTTATTGGAGATAGGAGTCTCCCAGTCTCTCCTGCCCGGGCTGGCTTTGAACCGCGATCCTCAGATCTCAGCCTCCTGAGTAGCTAGGATTACAGGCGTGAGCCACCAGCGCCCGGCTACTAGTGTACCTTTATTTTAATAAAATGTTAAGGATAGATAAGCCCTTTCTTTAATATTTTTTAAAAAATTGTCTTTTCATTTTCTTTAAAGATGTTACATCCTTTGTGGATTATTGCATTGGTTCTTTTCCCTAGACTTTTTCTTATGTTGATCAGTGCTAGTTATGATACTCTTTTTTAATTTCAAAGTTGTTTGTATTTTGAAATAAAAATATTATAGGACAATAAAAATTTTGAATATCAAAATTCTCTGTCATTAAGGCTCCCATGTTTAATCCAGAATGACACATTATAGGAGCATTTTAAATATGAAACCCTCAAAAAGGGTTTTATCAAGGTTTTTTTTTTTTTTGGCCAGTGGGGTCTGAACTTTGGGCCTGGGCACTGTCCCTCAGCTCTTCAGCTCAAAGCTAGCACTGTACCATTTGAGCCACAGCACCACTTCTGGCTTTTTTTCTGCTTTTATCGTGCTGAGGAATCGAACCCAGGGCCTCATGCATACAAGGTAAGCACTCTACCACTGAGCCACCTTTCCAGTCCCTCATCAAGGGTTTTATTTTATCAAAAATAAAAGAATACAAAACCTTAATTCTCTGTACCTGAATGGTAGGTTTTGTAGTATACAATTCCTTAAGCAGGTGCCGAACAGTATACTTTTTATGGAATGATAGAAAAGATAATTGCTTAGTCAAATATTTTTCCTATTACATTTGAGATCATTATATGTGAATAATTTTCTCTCCTTTTGATTTTATTCTTAGATTTGAGATTCCAGAGCCAGAACCTACTGAAGCAGACAAATTGGCAATAGAGAAAGGGGAGCAGCCAATCAGTGCAGACCTTAAAAGATTTCGCAAGGAATATGTACAACCAGTACAACTTAGGTTTGACCTGAGTATTATATTTTTATGTGCTATTCAATTTTCAGTATCGGTTAACACAAACTTTCTTTGCCCTTATTTAAATTGTGGTATTGTAATTAACTTTATATTAGGTAAATTTCTATATTTCTTTTTTGAGAAGCTTATTTTAAATAAATACCTTTTCAAAAAATTTCATTATTTAATTATGCTGTGTTTGCATCATTTGTCTCTAACACGTAAAGATGCTCACACACACTCTTGGATACCTATTTGTTGTAAGTATAAACTGCAAAATTCTTATAAATTGCCTACTGTAGAGAGCAGGGCTGTGAATGTGACTCAGGGTAGAGTATCTAATGAGCAAGCCTAAGGCTCTGAGTTCAAGCCCCAGGACTGTGAGGAGAGAAATGAGAAGGAGAGAGGGAAGAGAAAAAAAAAAGAGAAAGAGAGAGGTGTGGCTGAGGTAAAATATGTAAAGAAATTGGCCTTAGAGGAAACAGATATTAGATTAAAAGTAGTAGTGAGATGATATTAGCCACATAGATTGGGTGCAGTTGAAGATGATCTTGATATATAAGGCTAGTTGTTGAGTCTGTTCTGTGTTGAAGAATTTTTAGCAAAATTCAGTGTAATCTTTGATATTTTATTTATGACATTTTAAAGTAGAGCAAAAGTGAATTTAATGGTGAATACCGATAAATCTCACTACAAGTATCTATCTTAACATTCTATTGTATTTTATCACATATCCATGTATCACCTATCTGTACACTTCTCCTTAAATACTTCAAGTTGTATGTCAGCAGTTCATTATTTATTATTCATTTGTTTAAAAATATATAGTAAAATATATACATCTGAAGTGTACTTTTAATTTTAACAAATACGCAGTTTGTTTTTGTTTTGTTTTGTTTTGTTTTGGTGCCAGTACTAGGGCTTGTCAGGGCCTGGTCACTATCCCTTAGATTTTTACCCAAGACTTGCAATCTACCATTTGAGCCACAGCTCCACTTATGGCTTTTTGCTGGTTAATTGGAGATAAGAATCTCATGGATTTTCCTGCCTGGGCTGATAAATATGCATCTTTATAATTCAATAAGGTATAGAATGCTACTATATCCTAGAAAGACCCTTTATGTCCCTTCTAATCAATTCTTGTCCCAACTGCACTGATTTCAAGCTACATAGACTAGTTTTGCCTATTTTAGAATTTCACAAAATAAATAGCTTCTTATTGTTTTGTGTTATACCCCTTTCATTCAACATGCCTTTGAAGGCTGAAAGAGTGGCTCAGCATTTTCACAATAAAAAAAACCTTATTACTACTACTAATAAAAAAGAGTGGCTCAGCAATAGAGCAGCTCCATAGAAAGCAGTTCAAACCCCAGTCTTGCAAAAACAAACAAAAAACCTGGTGTATAAATACACCAAAGGTTGTGTATTCATTTTTCCCATCGAAGAATACATGGGAACTTGACCAATTTTTAAAATTATGAATAAAGCTTTGAGTTTTATTTTGAGTTTTTTGTAAATATATTGTTTCTATTATTTTCAGTAAATAACTCAGAATGTAATTGCTAGGTCATAAGATTAGGTTTGGGCTTATTTTTTGGTGCCATTCCTGGGGCTTGAACTCCTCAGGGCTTCGGTACTATCCATGATGAGTATTGTGCTCAAGGCTAGTGCTCTACTACTTAAGCCCAGCTTCACTTCCAGCTTTTTGGTGGTAGGTAAGAATCTCATAGACTATCCTGCACTGGCTGGCTTTGAACCATGATCCTCAGATCTCAGCTTCCTGAGTAGCTAGTGTTACAGGTATGGGCTACTAGTGCCTGGCCATAAGATTAGTTTTAAAAGAAATTGTCAAAAAAAAAATTTTTTTTTGGGTCTGGTCGTGGGGCCTGAACTCTGGGCCTGGGCGCTGTCCCTCAGCTCTTCTGCTCAAGGCTAACCCTCTACCACTTGAGCCACAGCGCCACTTCCGGCCTTTTTCTTTTTCTTTTTGCTTATGTGGTGCTGAGGAGTCGAACCCAGGGTCTCATGCATGCAAGACAAGCGCTCTACCACTGAGCCACTTTCCCAGCCCCAAAACTTTTTTTAAGCATTCTCACCATCAATGCTTAAGAGTTTGGCCACTTCATCTCCTCACCAGTGTTTGGTGATGTCGGTTTTCATATCTTACAATCATACTGTTAGGTGTATAGTGGGTGTTGGGATCTTGTTGCTGTTGTTGAGTTCTAGATATTTTTATTTCAGAATATAGTTAGTCCTACCAGAAAAAAAAATGTTTCATAAATATTGTCTCCATGTTTGTGGATAGACTGTTAGGTTTTTTGTTATTGTTGTTGTTTAATACTTTGATGAGCTGAAGTGTTTTTTTTGTTTGTTTGTTTTTTGTCAGTCGTGGAACTTTGATCCTCAGATCTCAGCCTCCTGAGTAACTAGAGTTCAGGCGTGAGCCACTGGCATTTAGCTAAATGTATTTTCGTAGCCTTTGAGAATTATTGCTTGTTAAGGAAAAACTGAAGCTAATCTGGTTTTGATCATTTGCTAAAGTAATGAAGAAAAATGCTATTGTGAATGATTCACACTATTAATATATCTTTTTTTTTTTTTTTGGGTCCGGTTGTGGGGCCTGAACTCTGGGCCTGGGCCCTGTCCCTCAGCTCTTTAGCTCAAGGCTAGCGCTCTACCACTTGAGTCACAGCGCCACTTCCGGGTTTTTTCTTTTTTGCCTATGTGGTGCTGAGGAATCGAACCCAGGGCCTCGGGCATGCAAGGCAAGCGCTCTACCACTGAGCCAACTTCCCAGCCCTTAATATATCTTTATAGTAATGAGTTAAGTATTATATTTGCATAAATCTGTCTCTTATTTGCTTGCAAAGTTGTAAATGATCATTTTGTGATATTGCAAAAGAAACAGCTTTCTGTCAGAAGTAATACATGTTATGTTTGGAAATGAACTAAAAAATTTTAGGCATATTTGTAGATATCATAGAAATTTGATGATAGTATTTGAATTCATAATCAAGATACTATACATTGGTTTCTGTTTTATGAGAAAAGTATATAAAATTTAGCCAGTTGTGGTTGTTACATACCTGTAACCCCAGCAAGAAAGCTGAGTTAGGTCTGGGAAGGTGGCTCAGTGGTACAACGCTTGCCTTGGATGCTCGAGGCCCTGGGTTCAATTCCTCAGTACCACATAAGCAAAAAAAAAAATTAAAAAAGCCAGAAGTGGCGCTGTGGCTCAAGTGGTAGAGTGCTAGCCTTGAGCTGAAGAGCTGAGGGACAGTGTCCAGGCCCAGAGTTCAGGCCCCACGACCGGACCCAAAAAAAAAAAAAAAAAAGAAAGCTGAGTTTGTGAGATCTTGAATTCAAGCCAATCTAGGCTACATACTGAATTGGAGAATAGCTTGGGTTACATAGTGAGACCCAGTCTCAAAAATAGGCCAGGTATAGGTGGTTCAAACCCATAATTCTAACTAGTTTGGGAGATAGAGATTGTAATCATGGTTCAAGCCCTGCCAGGGATTGAGGGGAAGAAAATTAGTGGGACTCCATCTTGACCAATGGCTAGAAGCAATGGTGTGTGCATGTCGCCCCAAGAAGCACAACAGCTGGATACAGTGGAGAATACCTGACATCTCAGCAACTGGAAAGCACAAATAAGAAGATTGCAGTCCAGGCCAACCCAGGCCTAAAGTAAGATAGTATCTAAAAATAACCAATGCAGAAAGGAGCTGAAGGTGTAATGGTATTGGTAGAGCACTTGCTTAGGAAGCTCAAGGACCTAAGTTCAAATCCAACTTCCCCCCACCAAAAAAAACCACCTCAAACCCCTACTTGTATACATGTATAGAGTTGGCTCTTAATCCCTTTTCAATTCAAGAACTTAAAAATAGCTTTATATACTAGAATGAATTTTCTACACTTTAACATTCTGGGAAATTAAGGATAAAAATCAGTTTTTATAGTTAAAATAGTTTTGAGGTGTAGTTTTTAAATAAGGAACAATTTAGAAGCTGACTTTCTTCATATCACTGAAATACTTAAGGTAGTAATTAAATATGGATTAGAGACTTATTTAAGTATTATATTGGTTTTTGTATATAAAACTATTACCAAAGCATTAGAAAAGTTAAAGAACCGTAAGTGAATACTTAACTTTTACTAAAATATGTTTCTTTCCATTTTATCAGGGTCTTAAATGTGTTTCGGCACTGGGTTGAACACCATTTTTATGACTTTGAAAGAGATTTGGAATTGCTTGAAAGACTAGAATCTTTCATTAAAAGTGTAAGAGGTACATTATTTAATGGTTTGATTGAAGTTTTTGTTGTACATGAGTTTATTTAAAAAAGATGTATGGTTTTTAAATTTTCATTTTAAAAAGCTGAAATAACACTTTGAATGATTATTATACTAGAAGTATATCGTTTAAGGGTTTGATTAGAGCTTATGTTGTACATGAGTGTATTTTTAAAAAATTATGACTTAATTTTTCATTTTTAAAAGCTGAAATAACATTTTGAATGATTGTCATAGACTGAAAAGGCTCACTTAAGTTTAGATCATCTGAAGTCTTACTTGAATCTTGTCTTTTCAAGTATTTGTTTTTCCTAGAGTGGTAGGGATTGAATCCAGAGCATTAGCCATGCCAGACAACTTTACAACTGTCCTCCCTGCTCTCTCTTTAACTTTTTAAGGAAAATATTTCTTTTAAAAATGTCAAAATTGGGGCTGGGAAGTTGGCTCAGTGGTAGAGCGCTTGCCTTGCATGCCTAAGGCCCTGGGTTCGATTCCTCAGCACCACATAAGCAAAAAGGAAAAAGCCGGAAGTGGTGCTGGGCTCAAGTGGTAGAGCGCTAGCCTTGACCTGAAGAGCTGAGGGACAGCGCCCAGGCCCAGAGTTCAGGCCCCACGACCGGACACCCCTCCAAAAAAAAGAAAAGAAAAGAAAAAAAAATGGGCTGGGAAGGTGGCTCAGTGGTAGAGTGCTTGCCTTGCATGCAAGAGGCTCTGGGTTCGATTCCTCAGCACCACATAAGCAAAAAGCCGAAAGTGGCACTGTGGCTCAAGTGGTAGAGCGCTAGCCTTGAGCTGAAGAGCTGAGGGACAGTGCCCAGGCCCAGAGTTCAGGCCCCATGACCGGACCCAAAAAAAAAATGTCAAAATTTCTCTTTAATAAATTTTAAAATGTCTAATTTTGTCTAACCACAAGTTGCTGTTTCTTTAGCTAAATAAAAATGTGCATATTTTTCCATTTTCTTTAATTTTGGATGATGAACAACTTTTAATAAAATACTTTTCCTGAAATAATTTTTTTTACCTGAAAGACATGAACTTCTACTTGAAGTTTCTGAATCCTAGTCTATGAAATGAAACTCTAGGTCAGGAATTTTTAAACAAGTCATTAAGTATACATTATTAAACACATTTGTGTTTTATCTAACAATCTAAGACATTGATTAAAAAAACCCAAAAGCCTTACAAGTCATGTCCTACTTGTTTTTCAAGGGGAATTTTATATATAATAAAGCTTGATTCTTGTGTTCTGACTTTGAAATATTTAAGATACATATTTATTATGTGTGCTTAAAGTTGCTCATAATACAAAGTTAATTTTTAAATGGTATTCTTAATGAAAATCTAATAAATTTGTAAAATAAGACATATTAGAACAAATTAAGTCACTTATTGTGTTAATATGTTAAATTTTTCCTGTACAAATTATACTTTGAAGATAACCAAATAGTTCATGAGGAATAGTTGATTGTGTGTGTGTGTGTGTGTGTGTGTGTGTGTGTGTTCTGGTCCTAGGGCTTGAACTCGGGGCCTGAGTGCTATGTCTGTGCTGTTCTGCTCAAGTCTAGTACTCTTTATCATTTGAGCTCTACTTCAAGTTTTTGGCAGTTAATTGAAGACAAGAGACTCATGGACTTGAACCATGATCCTCAGATCACAGCTTCCTGAGTAGCTAGGATTATAGGCATAAGCCATTGGCACCTAGGCTTGGAAAGCTGATTTTTTAGTATTGATGTTTTTTTTGGGGGGGGGAGTCTGGTAGTGGGGCCTGAACTCTGGGCCTGGGTGCTGTCCCTCAGCTCTTCAGCTCAAGGCTAGCGCTCTTCCGCTTGAGTCACAGCGCCACTTGTGGCTTTTTTCTTTTTGCTTATGTGGTGCTGAGGAATCGAACCCAGGGCCTCATGCATGCAAGGCAAGTGCTCTACCACTGAGCCACCTTCTCAGCCCAAAAGCTGATTTTTTAAAATAAAACTCTTTCAAGGTTACTTAACTCTAATAAAATAATAGATCTAGGAATTTGAATGAATGATAAGGACAGATAACCAGACATTATGTGGTTCCTCTTGGAAATATTCTTGGCTACTCTTCATGTCAAAAAAAAAAATAATCCTAGCAGGGCACTGATGGCTCATGCCTATAATCCTAGCTACCTAGAGGCTGAGATCTGAGGATTGCAGTTTGAAGCCAACCTTGGCAGCAAAGTCTGTAAGACTCTTAACCTTCAAATAATTGTCAAAAAACAGGATGTGGAACTGTGCCTCAAGTGGTAGAGGTTGATAAGGGACAGAGTGTAGGCCCTGAATTCAAGCCCCAGGACCAGGACCAAAAATTTTTTTTCTTTTGATGGTGAATTAGACTAAGTTTCTATGTCTTTGGTTTTCAGAAAATGTAGAGGCTGGATATACATGGCAGATTATACCACAGGAGTGTAATTGGCAAAATCTGAATTGGAAAAAACTGGGACAAGCATTGCAGGATAAAATAATTCACTTTTTCCAACAACTAATTCGCAAACATTTTGGCCTAGCATGGTGGTGCATACCTATAATTCCTAGCACTTGGGAGGTAGAGGCATGAAAATTGAAATTTTGAAGCCAGCCTGGACTACGTAGGAAGACTTTGCAAAAACAAACTAAATAAAATAAAAATTTAAAAACTGAACATATTTTAAACATATGGAAACTTATAGATTAAAGGAGAGTTAAGACATACTGACTAAATGCAGAGTATGACTCTGCTCATAGAAACAAACTATAAGAAAATATTTAGGGGCTGGGAAGTTGGCTCAGTGGTAGAGTGCTTGCCTTGCATGCCTGAGGTCCTGGGTTCAGTTCCTCAGCACCACATAAGCAAAAAGAAAAAAGCCGGAAGTGGCGCTATGGCTCAAGTGGTAGAGCACTAGCCTTGGGCTGAAGAGCTGAGGGACAGCGCCCAGGCCCAGAGTTCAGGCCCCACGACCGGACCCAAAAAAAAAAAAAAAAAGAAAATAGGAGATAGATGAGCTTTTTTTTTTTTTAATTTTATTTTATTTGAGAACATACTGTACAGAGGGGTTACAATTACATGGTCAGGATAATGCATACATTTCTTACCAAGCATTGCAGCCTCCTCCTTTGTTTACCCTTCATAGATGAGCTTTAATACTTGAAAGTACTAAGACATCAGTTTTAATATGTGGTAATGTTATATTAATTATTTTAAAGAGTTAGAGACACATACTTCAATATAAGTGAAATGATACAGTGTCTTAGATTGGTTTTAAGAATAACTTATTGAAGGGAAGTCATAAATGGGATTATAGAAAGCAGAAATTGAGTATGAGTTGATAATTATTGAAGCTGTGGATGAAAGGTAAAGATTATATGAAAACCCGTAGATACGTCTTGTCAAGTATGACATTTCTGTTTATGTATCTTTTTCCAGGAAAAGCTATGAAGAAATGGGTAGAGTCAATTGCTAAGATCATCAATAGAAAGAAACAAGCTCAGGCAAATGGAATAAGCCATAATATTACCTTTGAAAGTCCACCTCCACCAATTGAATGGCATATCAGTAGACCAGGACAATTTGAGTCATTTGAGCTCATGACACTTCATCCAATAGAAATTGCACGTCAACTAACACTTTTAGAATCTGATCTCTACAGGTAATTCTTGCACTATTTCTGGAACCTTGAATGTGTCTCATTCAAATTTTAAAATGTTTTACTAATCACGAGTATTTAAAAATACTTGGTTTATTCTCTTGAGCTAGGTATTTTTATTTTTGTTTTTGGACAAAGTCTTCCTGTATAGCCTAGACTAGCCTAGAACTTAGCATAATTTTAAACCAGAATCTGCCCTACAGATGAAAGTCTTCTACCATGTTGCTATTTAAGCCTAGATTTGGGACCAGAAAACCTTCACAGGAGGAATGGCAGGGAGAGATTAATGCAATAGAATAACAACCACTTCCAAGTCAGTACTTTCTCAGGTTGCCTTGGTTTGAAATTATTCAGCTAAACCATTCAATATGGATACTAGGCTGTTGGCAGCTGAAATGAACAGAGCATTAAGTGAGATACTTTTTCTTTTATTTATTACCCAGGATCTTGTGAAGACTACAGACTACAGCTAGCTGTTCCCTATGAAAAATAAGTTCCCCATCACGTTCAGCCTTTGAAAAAAGCATTCTGTATCCAGGAGCCTCTGGAAAAAATGATTTTGATTAGCAGCTTTTTTTTTCTTTTAGTTCTGAGACTGTGACTTGAACTTGGTACCTGCTACTTTCTTACTCATTGGCTAGCTCTCTACCAGCTGAGCCATGCCTCTAACATCATTTTCTTCTCTTTTTTTTCCATTTTACTTTTTTTTTTTTTTTTGTCGTTCGTGGGGCTTGAACTCTGGGCCTGGGCGCTGTCCCTCAGCTCTTCAGCTCAAGACGAGCGCTCTACCACTTGAGCTACAGCGCCACTTCCGGTTTTCTGGTGGTTTATTGGAGATAGGAGTCTCACGGTCTCTCCTACCTGGGCTGGCTTTGAACCGCGATCCTCAGATCTCAGCCTCCTGAGTAGCTAGGATTACAGGCGTGAGCCACCAGCGCCCGGCACTTTTTTTTTTTTTTTTTTAAAGAAGGCATTGCACAGGAAAAAGCAAGAGTATCTAAACTTTAGTGTTAATGAAAAATGTTAGGAAGATACCAGAAATAAACTTGGCCTCTCTGATTTGTACTGGTGTTGTCATTCAGAATTGGACCTTAGCATACCAACAGTATGTGAACATCTGATTCAGATCATCAGGTTATATCATAACTAATTTGGAATTTATTTATTTTGTGCCAGTACTGGGCCTTAAACTCAGAGCTTGATCTCCCTTAGCTTTTTCTCTCAAGGCTGGCATTCTGTATCACTTGAGCCACACCTCAGCTTCCATCTTGTTTTGGTGATTAATTAAGAGATATGTGTGTCATGGATTTTTCTGCCTGGGCTGGCTTCAAATTAAGATCCTCAGATCTAAGCCTTCTGAGCAGGTGTGAGTCACTAGTGCCTGGCTGTACTTTTTGTGGGATTTGTGATAGGTAGGACTGAAGGAACTTGTTACTTGAGGAAACAAAGCAAATCTTACAAAATCAAGTTTTTTTTTCATAGAGTGACTGTTACATGAGTGGACATTAGAAATAAGCAAAACACTTTAGATACATATAGACCTGATTTCAGGAGATAGAAATACCTTTGTTAAGTGATTTGTTTTATAGAAGAAAGGTAAAAATACACAAAACATTAATATTATTTTAGAGTTATATTTCTAAAGGAATATCTTAAGATATCTTCTTGTGAAAACATTCTAAAAATTGTTGGTCAAGTACATGTTTGTACTACTGATTTAAAACTATTTTTAATGAATAGTCAAGACCATAGAACATTGATGACTGGAGTTCATTGGTCAGTTTTAAAGTTATATAATCTTTAGTTTTTCTAGATTTTTTTTGGGGGGGGGGGCAGTCATGGGGCCTGAACTCTGGGCCTGGGCGCTGTCCCTCAGCTCTTCAGCTCAAGGCTAGCGCTCTACCACTTGAGCCACAGCTCCACTTCCGGCTTTTTTCTTTTTGCTTATGTGGTGTTGAGGAATCGAACCCAGGGCCTCATGCATGCAAGGCAAGCACTCTACCACTGAGCCACCTTCCCAGCCCCATTTCTAGATTTTTTATTAGCTAATTTAAACATTCTAAAAAATATAGAAAATAATAAATGAGTGCCTATGAGCCACAAAAATTACAAATAAAATCAAAAATTTTTTTTTATAATTCTCCCAAATCTCACTGTTTTTCTTTCTTCTTAAAAATTGCACAAATCAGAATTTGATGTTTATTGTTTCTCTGTCTTTAAAATTTGTATTCTAGGAAAATAAATTTTAGGAGATCTGTGGCACTAATCCTTTGCGTAGATAAAGTTGTATTGATTTTTGATTCCATAGGAAAGTTCAACCATCTGAACTTGTTGGGAGTGTGTGGACCAAAGAAGATAAGGAAATAAATTCCCCAAATTTATTAAAAATGATTCGCCATACAACAAATCTCACACTGTGGTTTGAAAAGTAAGTTTTTATTTACTCCATCTTACTGAATCTTACTAGTGATCCTCTTAAGTCATATTAAAATTCTAGCTATAACGAGGTTTTTAAAAATTTTTCTGAGTGAGATGAGAAAACTTTTCTAAGCATGAATATTTTGTTGTTATTAGATGCATTGTGGAAGCAGAAAATTTTGAAGAACGGGTGGCAATACTAAGTAGAATTATAGAAATTCTGCAAGTTTTTCAAGATTTGAACAATTTCAATGGTGTATTGGAGATAGTCAGTGCGGTAAATTCAGTGTCAGTATACAGATTAGACCATACATTTGAGGTAAGTTTTAGGTGTAAATATTTCATTCTTTTGGGGGAAGATAAAATTAATACAAGAGATTAATTTTACCTATCAAAGTAAAGAGTTAATCTTTCATAAGTCCATCTTTTCCTCTTATGTACAAGATACATTAATGTGTACTAAACTTAGGATGTTTTAAAGAAAATGGGACTTGTACCTAACCTAAATATGAAAAGTTCCCAAGTAGATTTTTTTTCATGGCATACCGGTAGTCATCTATAAGTAACAAATAACTTCTTAATATCCTTTATATAGTTAAAAAGAACAAAATGGAGCGAACCTTTCTCAAACTTAAATTTATCTTAAGTAATTATTTTATCTTAAACTATAAACGAACATGTTTTAATGTTTATTCTAGAAAACTCAGGAGATAAAGTCACTATATTTTTAAATTAAAAAATAAGAGATTTTCTTTTACTTTTCTAATACTGGGGTTTGAACTCAAGGATTCTCATTCTTACTCAGCTGGTACTTTATCATTTGAGTCTTGCTTTCACTTCTGGCTTTTGCTGGCTTATTAGAAATAAGTCTTACAGACTTTCCTGCCCAGACTGGCTCTGAAACTCAATCCTCAGATCTCAACTTCCTAAGTAGGATTATAGTAGCCACTGGTACCTCACTACACAGATTTTTATGTCCTTTATCTTTTTTCAAAAACCTGTTTTTTGTTTTTTTTGATTGGCCCTGGGGCCTAAACTCTGGGCCTGGGCGCTGTCCCTCAGCTCTGCAGCTCAAGGCTAGCGCTCTTCCACTTGAGCCATGGTGCCACTTCCGGTTTTCTGGTGGTTAATTGAAGATAAGAGTCTCATGGACTTTCCTGCCCAGGCTGGCTTTGAACCTGGATCCTCAGATCTCAGCCTCCTGAGTACTTAGGATTACAGGTGTAAGTCACTGGTGCCAGCTAGTTTCTATTTTTTTAACTTACCTCAAAAAACAAAGTTTAAAAATGGTTATGTAATGTCTGTCTTGTAGATAAACCACAATTTACTCCAACATTCTATTTTGAGATGATTATTTCTAAGTTTGTAAGGGGCAGGGGAAACAGTTTATTATAGATTATTCGTATGTACAAATCTGGTAAATCTTCGATTATATCCCTAGAATAAGCTTGTAGAGGTCAAAGTCTCCCTGGGTCATAATATTTGTACATTTTAAGACTTTTGCAGGGAGGAGGGAGAATGACAGCAAGGGTGACTCTGATGAAGATGCATTGCATACATAAATGGACATGCTAAAATGAAAAAAAAAAAGCCTTATTAAATAAAGTCTTTTGTGGGGGGAGGGGAGAGGGTGAGAGGTAGTATTGAGGTTTGAATTCAGGGCATCTCTCACCCTTGCTAAGCAAACGTTCTGTCACTTGACCTATGCCCCTAGCTTTATTTTTCTTTACCTATTTTTCAGTTAGAGCTTCATGTTTTTGTCTGGAGTCAACTTCCAACAGTGATCATCCTATCTCTGACTCTGCATAGTTGGAATCATAGATAGTTATTAACTACTATATCCAGGTTAACGATTGAAATGGGATCTCACTAACTTTTTTGCCCATGCTGGCCTCAAACTTCTGCTTCGTCTTTCACTTCCAAGTGGCTGGAAATAAGAGCATGAGCCACCATATATGACTAAGAAATAAAATCTTTGATTTGTCACTGCTGGGTGCCGGTGGCTCACACCTATAATCCTCGCTACTCAGAAGACGAGATCTGAGGATTGTGGTTCAAAGCCAGCCCGGGCAGGAAAGTCCATGAGACTCTTATCTCCAATAAACTACCAGAAAACCAGAAGTGGTGCTGTGGTTCAAGTGGAAGAGTGCTAGCCTTGAGCTGAAGAGCTGAAGGGACAGTGCCTAGGCCCAGAGTTCAAGCCCAACAACCTCCAAAAAAAATAAAACAAATAAAAACTTTAGAAAGTAGGTCCTAGGGCTGAGAATGTGGCTTAGTGGTAGAGTGCTTGTCTAGCATGTATAAAGCCTTGAGTTTGGTTCCTCACCACCACATAAACAGAAAGAGCCGGAAGTGGTGCTTTGGCTCAAGTGGTAGAGTGCCTGCTTTGAGAATAAAGAAGCTCAGGAACAGTGGTCAGGCCCTGAGTTCAAGCCCCAGGACTGGCAATTAAAAAAAAGTTACATGTATGTCCCTCCCCCACAGTGTAACCCCCGCTTTCACTATATTTGATGTCAGTATAACATGTGGAGGAGATGGGGACAAACAAGTCGTTTAAGGATTCAGGTGGACCTGTTGCAACAATGAGAAGTACAAAATGTCATGTCAAAACCAGCTTTGCAATGTCGGTGTGTGTGGGGGGGGGAGGTATGATTGGGTGGGGGGGAGGGGGGAGGCTGGGAAGGGAGGTGAAGGGTAAACAAAGGAGGAGGTTGCAATGCTTGGTAAGAAATATATGATTATCCTGTCCATGTAATTGTAACCCCTCTGTACAGTATGTTCTCAAATAAAATAAAATTAAAAAAAAAAAGTTACATGTACAGTGGTAAAGTGATTGCAACACTAATTGTAATGGCAGAATGCTAAAAACATCCTGAAAAAAAATATATATATGTATATATATATATATATATATATAAACAGGAAAATGAATAAAATATTATCTTAATCTATGATATAGATAATTGTTCAGCTGTAGCTAAGAAGTGAATGGGATCATTATGTATTCCTTCAGGAGAATATTTTTGGTATGAGTCGGAAAAACCATAAGGCTTCAGAAAGACTATAATATGATTCCATTCTAGTATAACAAAACAGAAAAATCATTAAGTGGGATTTTGTAATTATTGAGAACAGTGTGGAAAAATATACGTTACACTTTTAACAGTTATTTCAGTGGGTTGTCATTAGAGGAAAGTAGAGAAAGACTACTCTGATGTATGCATTATTCTGTTTAGGTGTTTGCATTTTATTGAATTACATGAACTTTAAATATTAAGGACATTAATACAGTCTGTTGAGATTAATCATTTCAATTTTGATTCTAAAAAATTCTGAAGTATTAGAGCTTAATTATTAGTTTTTAAAAAATAATTACAGTGTAGAATTATATATAAAGTATAGAGAATAAAACAAAAAATATATCTATATACTTGGCATGTAGTTTGAGCCCCTCTAATTCCAGCTCCTTCCTTGCCTCTTGAGAACCATGTATTATGAATTTTATGCCTTTAGTTCTCTTTTCTATAGTTTTACTATTTGTATCCCTAACCTGATATGTTTCTTAATTTCAGGTGATTATAATTCAGTGACAATGATTCAATATTATATCCCTAAGATTTATTTACTTACTGATTGATTTTTTGCCAGTTCTGGGGCTTGAACTCAGGGCCTAGGCACTGTCCCTGAGCATTTTTTTGCTCAAGGCTAGCACTCTACTACTGAAAAATTGAACCCAGGGCTTCATGCATACTAGGCAAGCACTCTGCCACTAAGCCACATTCCCAGCCCCTTGTTATTTGTTATAATTCATTTTTATGATTTTATCATCATAGAAATAAATTTACCAAAAGTAATTTATTCACTAGTTAATGGTCTTTTGGGTTGTTTCCAGTTTGAGGCCATTTTCAAAAGTACTGCTGTGAATGTGATTTACATATATTCTGGTATGTACACACATTATTTTAAAGTAGGATTTGGGGAAGTAGAACTGTGGTGTAATATGATATGAATGTCTTTATATTTCCCAGACAATACCAAGTTCTTTTTCCAGATAGTTATGCCATCGTATAATCCCACCAGAAATGTAGAGTTCTCTTATATTCTGGATTCTAATATGTTATTTTTGCTATAAATATCTTTTCTACATTTTCAAGGCATTGCAGGAAAGAAAGCGGAGAATTTTGGATGAAGCTGTGGAATTAAGCCAGGATCACTTTAAAAAATACCTAGTAAAGCTTAAATCAATTAATCCACCTTGCGTGCCTTTTTTTGGTAAGTTACTAAATATGGATATAATATTTTGAGAGTGAATGTCAGTCTTTCTAACAAAAGTTGTCAATCTTTAGAGGCAAATTGTATATCTGTCTGTATTTATTATACTGATAAAATTTAAACTTGGAATTTCCTTATCTATAAAGTGAAAAGTATAATTGCTTCTTAGAGTTAAAAGAAGAATATAAAGTATTTTATATTACCTAATACAAAGTATAGCATAATAAAGGCCCTCATGAAGTAGTAAATTATTCTTTCCCTCCCTCCCTCCCTCCCTCCCTCCCTCCCTCCTTCCTCCCTCCCTCCCTCCTTCCTCCCTCCCTCCCTCCCTCCCTCCTTCCCTCCCTTCCTTCCTTCCTTCCTTTCTTTCTTCATCTGTCTGTTTCAATCATCTATCTCATATTTACAATATTTAATTTGCTAAATGTTTTATAATGGCTTTCATTTATTAAAGACTATTAAGCTGTTTTTAAATTTGTATTAGATAGGCTTATAAAGTGAAATTTTACCTTATTTTTTGCTTTGATTTTGAGATAAGGTCTCTGACTTTTGCCTGGGCTGGCCTTAAACTTGTGATTCCCCCCTGTCTCTTTATCCGAAATAGCTGGGATGACAACATGTACCACCATATCCAGTTGAACTTTTTCTTTTACTTTTTTGTTTTTCTTTCTTTTGGACAGTCGTGGGGCTGAGACTCTGGGCCTGGGCTCTGTGCCTCAGCTGTGCAGCTCAAGTCAAGTGCTCTGCCACTTGAGCCACAGCGCCACTTCCGGTTTTCTGGTGGTTAATTGGAGATTAGAGTGTCACAGACTTTCCTGACCTGGCTGGCTTTGAACTGTGATCCTCAGATCTCAGTCTCCTGAGTAGCTAGGATTATAGGTGTGAGCCACTGGCACCCAGCCCAGCTGAACTTTTGTTAAATACAATTATGCTTCACTTAATGACAAGCATGCATGCCTCAGAATTGCATTAGGCAATTTTGTTGTGCAAACAAATGTGTTTACACAAACCTAGATGGTCAGTTAATTTAATAGCACCTTTTTTGTTTTGTTTTGTTTTGTTTTTTTTGTGTGTGTGTTTTGTTTAAAACAGGATCTTACCTTGCCTAGACTGGTGTCGAACTCCTGGACTTAACCAATACTTTTGCCTAAGGCTCCTACATAGACTGGACTACAAGCTTACACTATTGTGTCCAGCCTAGAGATACAGTAAACACCAGGTCATTGAGGCTTTTGTTAGCCTAACCTGGCGTACTATTTTACAATAAAGGTTTAAGGTACAAATATATTTAAAATAATGACAAAAGTATGATATGATAAATGTAATAATAGATGTAAGAAAGCAGTGACATAGTTCTTACCAAATATTTTGCTCCCTATATAACTATTTGCTATACTATGCTATAATCAGCATGATTATATATAAGTAAATGTATTTATATCAGCATCACCAGAAACACTTGAGTAATGCATTTTACTTCAATATTACAACAACTGCAACAATTTTTCAACTTTTTTTTCTTGGTGCTGAGGATCGAACCCATGGTCTTGTACATGCTAAGTACATACTCCTAACACTGAGCTAAATCCTTAGATGCTCCATTCTAATCTTATGTTGTCACTATTGTATGTATAATCCATCCTTTGGTTACTTAAAACCATGTGGCACATGATTGTACTATTGAAATTGAATGATTTATTATATCAAGGTTTATCATCCTCAGCACTATGTCAAGTCAATTTGAACAAAATAATTATTGTGAGGGGCTGTCATCTGCATAGTAGCCTACTGGTATCTCATTTAGTAAAACTCAGCAATCCCTAGTTGCAATCCTACAGATATCTCCAGATAGTTCCAAATTTACTCTGAAAGATAAAATTGTCCTCAGCTGAGATCTGCAATGTAAATGAATCAGTAATTATGCAAGAAAAAAGATTAAAAGCCTTTTTACTGTATATAGAGAGAAATAATTATATTTCTAGCCTGATATGGTTTCATCTCTGTGATCCCAACATTTGTAAGGCTGAGGTAGGAAGATCTGAGTTCAATGCCATCCTGAGCTACATAGGAAGTTCCAGGTCAGCCTATATAGTGAGATCCTATAGTCAGGCTATATAGTGAGATCCTACCAAGATAGACAGAAACAGAGACAGAGATATGAGAGAGGTGTGGGGAAAGAGGCAACGAGGGGAGAGAGGATAGGAAATAGGGGAAGGGAGAGAGAGAAGGAGAAAAGAACAAAGAAAAAAAAGATAGAAAAGAATGAATTACTTTTTTATTTAAATTATAGTTTCTGAGCAATATTTTCTAAGTCTTCACTCTTTTTTGGGGGGGGGGGGGGGACGGGGTCCGGTCCTGGGGCCTGAACTCTGGGCCTGGGCGCTGTCCCTCAGCTCTTCAGCTTAAGGCTAGCGCTCTACCACTTGAGCCACAGCGCCACTTCCGGCTTTTTTCTTTTTGCTTATGTGAGGAATTGAACCCAGGGCCTCGAGCATGCAAGGCAAGCGCTCTACCACTGAGCCACCTTCTCAGCCCCAGTCTTTACTCTTTTTAACAAAATTGCTTAAAGTTTATTGCTAATTACTTAAAGACATTGAATATTTGTAATCAAGCATTAAAATATTTTGTTGAAAAAGATTTTGACACTCAGGATTAAGAATGCCTAATCTCATTTCTTAGAATAGCAGTCTTTAGTAAAAACTCACAGCCTTTACTAATTCAAGTGTTAGAAAGTTCTTTGTGGATAGTAGTCATGTTGCTTTAGCAATGTGGAGAGGATTGGTGAGTTCTACAGTGGTTTTCAACTTCACTACATCAGTTGTTTTCCTTAATGATGAACTAAATAACCAATTTATATATAACTTTTCTTTAAATGTTTTTCCACTAGGAATATATTTAACAAATATTCTGAAGACGGAAGAGGGAAATAATGATTTTCTAAAAAAGAAAGGGAAAGATTTAATCAATTTCAGTAAGAGGAGGAAAGTAGCTGAAATTACTGGAGAAATTCAGCAATATCAGAATCAGCCTTACTGTTTACGGATAGAACCAGAAATGAGGGTAAATATTTTTCTTTGCTTATCTTTAAAAGAGAAACTGTTGAGACCTGTGTGATCTTTAAGAAATAACTTAATCACACATCATGCTGTTTATTTAACTTTGAAAATAATGTGCTAATAATCAATGTTAAGTGCTAGGTATGTACAAAATCTGCACTTATTAAATATTTTCTTTTGATAATAATGCTTCTTTGTGCAGTTGATTTGAGCAACACTTCCAAAAAGTGATTGACAAAAGAGAATGAAAGAAGTTTCATGATGTCCTTTCAGTAAAAACAAAACAAAACAAAAAACCTACTACTGATACTATAATTGAGTAATAGTCATTTTAGAAATTACATATGTGCCAGTGTAACATTTTTACATCACTGGTTTAAATATGGGAACAAGGTGGGCACTGGTGGCTCATACCTGTATTCCTTGCTACTCAGGGGGCTGAGATCTGAGGATCATGGTTCAAAGCCAGCCTGTTCAGGGAAGTCCATGAGGCTCTTATCTCCAATTAATCATAGAAAAAGCTGGAAGTGGCACTGTGACTCAAGCCGTGGAGTGCTAGCTTTGAGCCAAAGGAGCCCAGGGACAGCACCCAGGCCCAGAATTCAATCCCCAGGATGGGCAAACAAAAATAGAGGAACAGTTGGGAAAGTGGTCTGTATACATTGCAAAAGGCAACTTTATGAACTTTCTGGCAGTTGATTTTTTTTTTTGTGAGCACTAGTGTATAATAGTTAATTTTGTGATGCCATAAACTGTGAGATAACTTCTAAATTAGTATAAATTGTGACACTATGTTTATGTTAAATGAGTATCATACTTAGTTGAAGTTGAGAACTTACTGTCATCCTGGATAAATTCACTTTTCAGCTGGGCATCAGTGGCTCCTGCCTGTAATCCTAGCTATTCAGAAGGCAGTTGTACAAAGGGGTTGTATTGTGGTATTTCATATATGCATATAATGTGTTTTGATCAAATGAGATTATTAAACTTTTCTGTACATTCCTTACCCTTTTCTTATTAAAATTATATATACAGATTACTGGGTTTAGATTTAATTTTTTTGAATTTTGTTGAGACAAGTTCTTACTGTGTAACCTAGTTGTACTTCAACTAATGATTCTGTCTTAGTCTCCGCAGTGTTGGGATTATAGGTGTGTACCACCTATAATTATAGTGTGTACTACCTTTATTAATTTTGAAGAGGGTGAGAAACAAAAAGTAGGCACTGGGTTTAACTTTAGTAGTAGAATAAATGAACTTTATTTAATTATTTTTTTGCCTGTCCTGAGGCTTGAACTCAGGTTCTGTGGGCTGTCCCTGAGCTTCTTTGTGCTCAAGGCTAGCTCATTATCACTTGAGACACGGCTCCACTTCTGGCTTTTTTTTTTTTTTTTTTGCTAGTCCTGGGGTTTGAACTCAGGGCTTAGGCACTGTCCCTGAGCTTCTTTTGCTCAAGGCTAGCATTCTACCTTGAGTCACAGCACACTTAGGGCTTTTTCTGTTTATGTGACACTGAGGAATGGAACCCAGGTTTTCCTGCCTGCTAGGCAAACACTCTACCACTAAGCTACATTCCCAGGCCCTCCCCCCACATTTTTTTTTTTTTTTTTTAGTAGTTTATTGGAGATAAGAATCTCACAGGGACTTTTCTGCCAGGCTGGCTTCCAACCACAATCCTCAGATCTCAGCCTTCTGAGTAGCTAGAATTACAGGCGTGAGCCACCAGCACCTGGCTAGAATATATTTTTTTGATAAGTACCGTTTGATAGATATAAACTTTTTTGTGTGTGCTGGTTCTGGGGCTTCATCTCAAGGTTTTTTTTGTGTGTAGGGGTGGTGATATAAGTGAATTCAAGCTTTTTTATTAAAGGCTGGCTCTCTGCCACTTAAGTCACATCTCTACTTCTGACTGTTCGGTAGTTATTTGGATGTGTCTCATGGGATTTGCTGCCTGAGCTAGCTTCAAACCTTGATCTTGAGATCTCAGCCTCCTGAGTAGTTAAGATTAGGAATGAGTCATCTGTACCCAGCATATAATTTTTTTGTATTAGATGTTAACCCAGCTAAGTTTAAAGTACATAGTTTTTCTTTTTATTGGTCAGTTGTGGGGCTTGAACTCTGGACCTGGGTGATGTCCCTCAGCTCTTCAGCTCAAGTCGAGCACTCTACCACTTGAGCCATAGCACCACTTCTGGTTTTCTGGTGGTTTATTGGAGATAAGAGTCTCACGGACTTTCTGGCTTTGAACTGTGATCCTCAGATCTCATCTTCCTGAGTAGCTATGATTACAGAGATTCTTTGAAAACCTTAACCCCATGGGAAGTTTATCTGAAAAAGAATTTACAGAGTGTTTGTTCAATAAGTCACTAGAAATTGAGCCCGAAGTTGCAAACAGCCACCTCGATTCGTAAGTCCATTGTAATTTTGGAAAAAAGTTTAAAAATTAATATTATGTTCAGTGTTTTACAACTGATTCCCTTAAAATTGTAATCTAGTCAAATAGCAGTTCTTAGGTACCACCAGCACCCGGCCATAGTTTTTCTTAAAATTATTTTTAATGACCTTACTCCAATTATCTTTTTTGTTGTTTATCATACTTTATCGTGGTTTTAAACTATTAATTTTGGTTCCAAATTTTGTTATTATAATAAGTAAGAACAAAATTTATTAAGGGATAAGTGTTATTAACTGCTGAAGTATTAAGATAGAAATGAAAATCTGTTCATCTTAATAATAGAATTACAGAACTACACTGTAACTTCATAGAAATTGTGCCATTTTATTCAAAATTAGAATAAAATATTTGAAATCTTGTAATTTTTCATATTGGTCTCTTAATTTGTTGATAATTTTTGATATTGAAATCTTGAAATTTCCTCAAGTTTTAATAATATTGTAATAAAATAAAATCTAAAGTACTGTATGAAAGGAAATGTACTCACTACCTGACACTACCTGTGATCACTCTGTACATCACTTTTATACTAATAATAAAGTAAATAATAAAAATTAAAGTATATACTGATAGATATTTGTTTAATTCCAGAGATTCTTTGAAAACCTTAACCCCATGGGAAGTTTATCTGAAAAAGAATTTACAGACTATTTGTTCAATAAGTCACTAGAAATTGAGCCCCGAAGTTGCAAACAGCCACCTCGATTTGTAAGTCCATTGTAATTTTGGAAAAAAAGTTTAAAAATTAATATTATGTTCAGATGTTTTACAACCGATTCCCTTAAAATTGTAATCAAGTCAAGTAGCTGTCCTTAGGTACCTTGTAATACAGTGCTATGTATAGGGCTGGGATGTAGCTTAGTGATAGACAGCTTGCCTGATGTATGAAGCCCAGGATTCAATACCCAGTACCACAAAAAGGAAAGGAGGAAAGAAAGAAAGGAGATCATGCTAGACAGGAAAAATCTGCCTTTTGATAAAATCTGACCCTTTATCTTAGTACCATTTATTATCTATCCAATTTTGAGTCTCATCTCTCTCACTAGAATTTGTTCCTACTGTTCCTAGTTATTCTAGGAGTTTGCTGTAGCAACAGAAATAGTAGAAGACTAATTCTAAGTAGCTGAAAGTGAAGCAAGAAATAGGAAGAACATTAGAACCTACCAAGTTTGGACAAAGCAGTAAGCTATATGGTTTCATGTTACCTTTACAATAATTGTATTACACAGTCCTTTGTTCCTTCCTTCCCTCCCTCCCCCCTTGTCTCCCTTCCATCCTTCCTTCTTCTTTTTTTTTTTTTTTTTTTGTTGTGGGGCTTAATTTTAGGGCCTAGGTGCTGTCTCTCAGCCTCTTTGTGCTCAAGGCTAGTGCTCTACTACTTGAGCCACAGTGCCACTTCTGGCTTTTGAGTAGTTAATTGGAGATAAGAGTCTCAAGGGATTTTTCTGCCCAGCTGGCTTTGAATTGTGATCCCTTCCTCCTTCCTTCCGTCTCTCCTTCCTTCCTTTTCTTTTTTCCTCTTTCCTTCTCTCTCCTTCCCGGTCCTGCCTTCCTTTTCCCTTCTTCCTTCCTTGCCCTCTCTTCTTTCTTCCCTCTCCTTTTCTTTCCAAGACCAAAAGACACTAATAAGTACTCTAGCATTGAGCCACATGCCAAGCTCAATTAGGATGTAGATATTTTCTTCATTTTGCAAATGAAAAAACACTGAATTGCAAAGAAATTAAATAACATTTTTCTAGGCCATATAGCCTGAGCTCTGTGTTTTTCATTGTGTGTTTAAACAGGGCAGAGGTTAGGGTCAGGGGACAGTGATAGCAGTTTTCATCAAAGACATTAAAGCACTGTTGTATGGGTTGATTAGCACAAGGAAAGGAACAAAAAATGTTCTTTTATTAAGTGCATAGAATAATATGTTACAAAATCACATTCCTGGGGAGGCAAAGTAGGAGAAAAATGAAGGAAGGGGTAACAAGTTTGACAAGAAATGTTCTTACTGCCTTACTAATGTATCTGTAACCTCTCTATACATCACCTTGACAATAAAAAAAATAAAATCACTTTCCCAGTAAATGTTTGTAGGGTTGACTTAGGTAATTTGAAAGAGGCTTAGGTTCAAGCATTTTAAAAAACAATAAGTTGTTCCCCATAAATTTTCAAGAAATTTATAGTTTTGTGAAAAATATTTACTTACATTCAAGTCCATCTTAAAGTTAATCCAATTAGCCGGGTGCTGGAGGCTCACGCCTGTAATCCTAGCTACTCAGGAGGCTGAGATCTGAGGATCGCGGTTCAAAGCCAGCCCGGGCAGGAGAGACCGTGAGACTCCTATCTCCAATAAACCACCAGAAAACCGGAAGTGGCGCTGTAGCTCAAGTGGTAGAGCGCTTGCCTTGAGCTGAAGAGCTGAGGGACAGTGCCCAAGCCCAGAGTTCAAGCCCCATGACCGACCAAAAAAAAAAAAAAAAAAAAAAGTTAATCCAATTAAATCTAAGGGTTACTACTAGAAATGCCACAGGCTTCCTTTTCAGATTGAAATATTACATTCTTAAGTGTATGCTTGAGAACTAATAAGGTAGCTCTCCAAGTCATTAAAAACAAAATACATACAAATTAGTAATATTAATTATGTTTATTTTCTTAGCCTAGGAAATCAACCTTCTCCTTAAAATCTCCTGGAATAAGGCCTAATACAGGTCGTCATGGCTCTACCTCAGGCACTTTACGAGGTCACCCAACACCGTTAGAAAGAGAACCATATAAGATAAGCTTTAGTCGGATTGCTGAAACTGAGCTTGAATCAACAGTATCAGCACCAACATCTCCAAATACACCATCTACTCCACCAGTATCTGCTTCTTCAGACTTGAGTGTGTTTTTAGATGTGGATCTCAATAGTTCCTGTGGTAAGTATTTGATGTAAACCATTTGCCAAAAATGAATTTCGTGTTTAAGATAATTCTCATTTTTTAAACTAGGCAATTATATAATCCTTCATGATCCATACTAGTGTGAAAAGCGGTATCTAAATGCAAAAATAAAGCTTAACACAGTAGAGTAAAATATCACTTATGCATTGCTTATACATACTATTTTTTAAAGTTTATTCAACAAAGATTTTTTTTGGGGGGAGTAGGGTCCGGTTGTGGGGCCTGAGCTCTGGGCCTGGAAGCTGTCCCTCAGCTCTTCAGCTCAAGGCTAGCACTCTACCACTTGAGCCACAGCACCACTTCCGGCTTTTTTCTTTTTGCTTATGTGGTGCTGAGGAATAGAACCCAGGGCCTCATGCATGCAAGGCAAGCGCTCTACCACTGAGCCACCTTCCCAGCCCAACAAAGATTATTACTTTTGGGGCCCCACTACCAGTAGATAGAGCAGTAGATAGTGAATTAGAAAATAGTTACGTTAGTTCTATGAGAGAAATTAAAAGGGACTATGATAGAGAGGAAATCTTGTATGCTAAACATAATTTTGAGTATATTAAGAAAAACTATCATGGCAAAAAGGTAGTGATAAAAATCTATATTGCATGTATATTACATATTTTGTAAACATTAAAAAAATAAAACCATACCTGTTACCTTACTTTGCAAATTATTGTTTCTCATTCAATAGGCAGCAATAGCATCTTTGCTCCAGTGCTCTTGCCACACTCAAGTAAGTAAGAATATAAATTCATTCTAATGAGATAACTAAAAATAATAAGCTGGTTGGTTCAATGTGTATTTGAATGATTTGGGCTTAGCAACATTTAAAGAATAAGAAATTAAAGAAATTTTTTTGTTTCCCTTCTCTTCCCATACCCTTCCTCTTTCATTTCCTCTCTCCTTCCCTCCTGTTTTTAGTTATTTCATAAGTTAATACCTAAATTTCTGTTAACTTACTGTGATCATTTGTATAAAATAAGCAAGAGGGAACAGACAAACATCAGGAATAATTCAAAGACCTTTGCTCCTATAGTCAGATGTGTATAAGTCACATAGTAGTAAGAATTCCAATCATAAGAAAAGTAAAATAGTGATAAAATATTCTAAATGAAATTAACTCCAGCTCCTTATTTCTCTTCTCTTATTTTTTGTTCTTCAGTGATATTTCCACATTGCTAAATGATGTTTCTATATTGTTCTCTCTTCTGAATCATCACTTTTAGTCATTGTTTACTGATTTCCTATGATAGCAATGAGAATATTATGTTTTTATACTTGTCATATTGAGAATAAGCACTATTCACTGCTAAGTCAAATGTAATGTATGCTGTACTTTACTTTCTTTCTTCTCTTTCTTTGTGTGTGTGTGTATTATACTGGGCTTAAACTTGGCCCCTAGCTCACACTAGGCTTTTTCAGGTGGTACTTTACCACTTGAATCATACTACCACTTACAGGATTTTGCTAGTTAATTAGAGATAAGTCTCAAATTTGTCTCTTCCAGCTGATTTCAAACTTCAATCATCAGGGCTGGAAAGGTAGCTAATGCTTTCCTTGCATGCATGAGGCCTTGGGTTCAATTCCTCAGTACCACATAAGCAGAAAAAAAGCTGGAAGTGGTGCTGTGGCTCAGGTGGTAGAGTGCTAGCCTTGAGCTGAGTTCAGGCCTCATGGCGACCAAAAAAAACCTCACTTGCAATCCTCAGATCTCAGCCTTTTGAGTAGCTAGAATTATAAATGTGAACCACCAGCATCCAGCTATAGTTCTTCCTATTTTTTTATTTTTTTGTTGGTTGTGGGATTTTATTTTATTTTATTTTATTAATTAATTAATTAATTTTTGGGTCCAGTCGTGGGGCCTGAACTCTGGGCCTGGGCGCTGTCCCTCAGCTCTTCAGGTCAAGGTTAGCGTTCTACCACTTGAGCCACAGCGCTACTTCCGGCTTTTTTCTTTTTCTTTTTGCTTATGTGGTGCTGAGGAATGGAACCCAGGGCCTCATGCATGCAAGGCAAGCGCTCTACCACTGAGCCACCTTCCCAGCCCTGGTTGTGGGGTTTTAACACTGGGCCTGGACATTATCCCTGAGCTCTTCAGCTCAAGGCAAGCACTCTACCACTTGAGCTACCATATCACTTCTGGTTTTCTGGTGGTTAATTGGAGATAAGTGTCATGGGCTTTCCTTTCCTTGCCTGGGGCTGGCTTTGAACCGTGATCCTCAGATCTGGGCCTCTTGAGTTTTTAGGATTATAGGCGAGAGCCACTGGCGCCTGGCTGATACAATTTATTCTTATGAAGCTCTATTTCCTGGAGTTAATAATTACCTGAGTAATGTTTTGGTTGTTCATTTGTTTGCCACCCATTTCTCAGTCTTTCCATCCTATCACTCAGTCTTCCCATGACTTATGTAACAATTTTTTTAGGCCTTTTTTTTTTTGGGGGGGGGGGTCCAGTCGTGGGCCTGAACTCTGGGCCTGGGGGCTGTCCCTCAGCTCTTCAGCTTAAGGCTAGTGCTCTACCACTTGAGCCACAGCGCCACTTCTGGCTTTTTTCTTTTTGCTTATGTGGTGCTGAGGAATAGAACCCAGGGCCTCAGGCATGCAAGGCAAGCGCTCTCCCACTGAGCCACCTTCCCAGCCCGGCTTTTTTTTTTTTTGGCTTTAACCTGGACACTTCTTTCCTGATGCCTTCTTGGTGCTGTAGTCTGGACTACTTGCCTTTGACCTATGCTATCATCCTAGAACTTTTTTTTTTTTTTTTTGTCATCCTAGAAATTCCACCTCCTATTTGTTTTGAGTCTTTGTTTTTTGGGTTCCTTGCCTTCTTTCTTGCTATATTCCCTTATTTTGGTAGGCGATCATGTTACCCTTTTGGTTTATCATTTTCTTCACTTGTAACCTCTTGATCTCTCATGCTAGTTCTTCTTCCCTTGATCTATTAACTTTGGAAAGTCCTAGAACTCATTCCCCTAGACCTCTTCTCACTTGTCTCATTCAGTATCATCCCAGTTTTGTGATAATAATTCTCAAGTTCATATCTCTAGTTTGGCCTCTAGACTCATAGTGACGTTTTTGACGTATCTGGTAGGAATGTTAAATTTAACCTTTCCAAAATAGGGTTTCTTATCACCTCTTCAAAGTTATTACTCCATTGCCTCTTCATTTTAAGTCTAATAACACCTATTCCATTACTTAGGCCAAAGCATTAGTGGTACCTTTTATATCTCTCAATTGCTGCTAACTCAATGGGACTGATCAATAAGGCTTGATAATCCTCAAAATGTATGTGGAATTTTTTTTTTTTTTTTTTGGTCCGGTCGTGGCCCGAACTCTGGGCCTGGGCGCTGTCCCTCAGCTCTTCAGCTCAAGGCTAGCGCTCTACCACTTGAGCCACAGAGCCACTTCCGGCTTTTTTCTTTTTACTTATGTGGTGCTGAGGAATCGAACCCAGGGCCTCATGCATGCAAGGCAAGCGCTCTACCACTGAGCCACCTTCCCAGCCCATGTAATTTCTTATCTTGTTGAATGTACTAGTATTCTAATTTCTCATTTTTCCTACTTCAGTATGTTTTCAATACAGCAGCAGACTTAGTACTTTAGGATCTAAAATACTTTTTATTTGACTCAGAATAAAAGCCAGAATTCCTTCTAGACTCCACAAATTCCCACCAGGCTGCAAATTCCCACCAAACTCTACATGGTTTGTTCTCCTTTAATCTGTCATACCATATCTACTAGTCCTTCACTCAGTGCTCTAGCTGCTCTTCTTCCAGAACACAAAGACAAATTGCCAGGACTTCTTTTTTTGTCATTCCTTGTGCATATAATGTCCTGGGATCTCACAGCTTATGGCTTGCTTCCTTGCCTCTTGGCTCAAGCTTTTGTTTGGTGTTAGTCTTGCTAAGGTCTTCTCTACTATTTAACATTATTCCTGGGGGGAGGAAGGGAGTATGGGAAGGGATGGGAAGGGGAAACAAAGAGGAGGCAACAATGCTTGATAAGAAATGTACTCGTTATCTTGCCCATGTAATTGTAACTCCTCTGTACAGTATTCTCACAATAAAAAAAAAAAAACCATTATTCCTCTCCCACTTCTTTCTGTACCCCTTTGCTACAATTTCTCTTACCATTTGTAGTTATTACACTTATTTGTTCGCTCTCAAACCAGAATATAAACTCATACGAACACAAATTTTGCTTGTTTTGCTTGGTGTTATATGCTAGGGAAAAATTATAGCAATAAATCCAGTGCTTATTGAATGAACAAATGAATGAGTGAATGATTTTTTTAAAAAGTGCTAGGCACCAATAGCTCACACCTATAATCCTAGCTATTGAGGAGTCTGAGAATCATGATTCAAAACCAGCCTGGGAAGAAAAGTCCATGAAATGTTTTATCTTCAATTAGCCGCCAAAAACACCAGAAGTGGAGCTCTGGCTCAAGTGGTAGAATGTTAGCCTTGAGCAAAAGAAGCTCAGGAACAGTACCCAGGCCCTGAGTTCAAGCCCTAGACCTGGTGCACATACCTCATCCCCTCTCCCCCCCAAATTATAAATAGCTTAGATAGAAAATTGACATTATAGAAACAGTCCAGTAAATAATCCTACATTCACTAGTTTGGAATACTGCAGCCATTTGAAATGTTCCTGAAAGCTAATCCAGGAGGAAAATGCTCTTTATAGAAAATAAAATTATTTACCCAGCAGGTGTTATTGTGTGTGCCTGAGGTTTGAATCAGGGCCTTATACCTTACCTGCTGCATCACTTCAGTCACCACATATCTAGCCCTCAAACTGCAAAATTTCTGTGTTTTGTAATTTCCAGGTCATAAAAATGATAGTTTTATGTATAACTTTATAGATTTTTTTTTTTTTTGGTCAGTCGTGGGGCTTAAACTCTGGGTCTGGTGCTGTGCCTTAGTTCTTTAGTTCAAGGCTAACACGCTACCCCTTGAGCCTCAGCACCACTTCTGGTTTTCTGAGTGGTTTATTGGAGATAAGAGTCTCAAGACTTTTTCTGCCTGGGCTGGCTTTGAACCATGATCTTCAGATCTCAGCCTCCTGAGTAGCTAGGATTACAGGCGTGAGCCACCAGTGCCTGGCAACTTTGTAGATTTTTTTTTTTTTAATGAATGAAACAAAAGTAGAAAGCATATTGAAAAGGGAGTATGTTTGCAGAGGATTTCTTCAGTGTATCTTATTTCTTAAATGTAAACATATTTAAAATGCACATTTAAATAATATTTGAGAAGCCAAACAAAATAATAATACAGTTAAAGTGCTATGCATGTTGTCAGTAACAAAAAAAAAAATACTATCTTCGTGGTCTTGGGGGGGGCGGGGTGGGAAAACCTCAGTTTGGATGTCCCATAAGCATTTCTGGTGTGTTTAAAGTTAAATTTGTCAACTTCCTTCCCAACTTATATCCTCTGAACCCCAACCCCATTTTAGTATAGTGAGAAATAATATATATTATACCTTTATAATAAATGTGTGTATGGAGACATGGACCATATTTGTGTGAACCATAATTGCAAATTTTTTAAAAACATGAAAAAGACAAAAGAAATACATCAAGATGAACAGTTCTTATTCTCTAGCTTATCTGATCTAGGGTGAATTTTGCTTAATACTTTTGTAATTTTATGAATTTTTTAAAATGTGGCTTTATAATATGTAGAATTAGAGAAAGAGTTACATGATATAATCCTACTTTATGGTCTTCTATATGGAGATTTTATTATCTGTTTAGTAATGTACCTTCAAAGTATATGGTCTCTGCTTAGGATGGTTTTTCTTTAGAAGTTACCATACATATACAAATATGCTCTTGTTTTTATTAAGTTTTGTTTAACATTTTAAGAGAGTTTTTTGGAAGAGCAGAATTTTATTACTAAACTTGACTTCATTTAGCCAACATACTCTGTGCCAGGCACTATTGTAGAAACCAGGGATATAAAAATACAGTTTCATGGAAGGATAGGTAAACCAACATCGTACTATATAACAGATAATACAGTCTGATGAACACCATGGCAGAAGTGATCTTAAGTTGTGATGAAGCTTTGCCATAATTGCACTGTGAATTATGATGTCTTTTTCTTCTCCAGAGTCTTTCTTCAGTTCATGTGGGAGTTTAAATAAACTAAGTGAAGAGCCACTGATTCCTCCTCCTCTGCCTCCTCGAAAAAAGTTTGATCATGATGCTTCAAATTCCAAGGTAGTTAACAGGACCTACATTTGCCATTCAGAGTTGTCTGTCAGTTGTATTTTGGCTAGCCTCTATGATTTTTCAACATTTTGATGGTTGTATATGGAAAATACTTTAAGTAGTTGTTTAATCATCATAAAACCTTACCTTGAAAGGAAGAAAAAATGGTGGGTACGCTCACATATACTCAGAAGTCCATTTTCTTCTTGGTACAGATGGAAAGAACTTTAGTATTCTAAGGATTTTTAAACTTCCAAACAATGCTCCTCATATTTAAAGGCACATCAAAATCACCTGGACAACTTGTTAAAACCAGATTGTTGAACTTAATCTGAGTTTGTGGTTCAGTAGGTCTTGGGCCCATGCCTAAGAATCTGCCTTTTGAACCCATTCTCTGTTGGTGTTGACACTGTCCCTGGGTATCACTTTGAGATCCACTGCTCTAAACCTCTTGGGGTAAAGTAGAAGTAGATGCCCAGTATGTAGAACTTGATATTGAATTCTCTTGATATCATGTCCTTTTATGTCCACATAACTATCACCTTTTCACTTACTTGAAATGCACAAAACAAAATAACCACTGAAGATAAAGCTTTATGTTTAAAGATTTCAATGGAAGTATTGGGTATATTCAGCTATTAAACTGGGGCCTTAATTAAAACTGGAAGTAACATACTAAAATTGGTTAATTTCAGCCTCTAGATTAAACACAGAAGAATTTGTCAGTCTTTTAAAATTGTCTTACAAAATTTTCAGAATACAAACACAATTTAATTATTTTTTCTTTTTAAAGGGAACTATGAAACCTGATGATGACCCTCCTGCTATTCCACCAAGACAACCTCCCCCTCCAAAGATAAAACCCAGAGTTCCTGTTCCTACTGGTGCATTTGATGGGCAGCTGCACAGTCCACCTCCACCACCGCCAAGAGATCCTCTTCCTGACACTCCTCCACCAGTTCCCCTTCGGCCTCCAGAACACTTTATAAACTGTCCATTTAATCTTCAGCCACCTCCACTGGGACATCTTCACAGAGATTCAGAGTGGTTCAGAGACGTTAGTACCTGTCCAAATTCACCAAGCACTCCTCCTAGCACACCCTCTCCAAGAGTACCACGTCGATGCTATGTGCTCAGTTCTAGTAACAACAATCTTGTTCATCCTCCAGCTCCCCCTGTTCCACCAAGGCAGAATTCAAGTCCTCACCTACCAAAACTGCCACCAAAGACTTACAAGCGGGAGCTTTCGCATCCCCCATTGTACAGACTGCCTTTTCTAGAAAATGCAGAAACTCCTCAATGACCTTTGTCATATATAGTCATTGACACTGGAATAGTATTTGTAAAGATTTTTTTTAAATTATTCAAAAATGCATAGTATTTTAGTACTTTTTACAAATAATGCTCTTACAAAAATGCTACTGGTCAAATAAGCTTTTAAGAATTAGGGAAAACAATTACAAAAGTCCTTCGCCATTATCCTCAGGTGATCAGTAGCATTGCCCTGTCTTGGATCCTCAGTGCTGCCAGAAGGCCAGTAAAATGAATTGATATTTGCACTGTAGACTCTGCTAAAATATGGCTTAAAGTGATTTTGATTGCACTGAAAGGGGATAGTGCTTTTATGGAATTTTTCAAGTTTCAGTAATAGATGCCTTTTTAAGGCAATGAATTTACACAAATTTAGAGGGTGTATTATGGTGTATTATAGTTTTTAAACCTCTTTGACCATCTTCCAGTTTATACTTCTAGTTTTTACATCTAGGAGAATTGTGAATAACACCCATTGTTCTTAAACTCTTTAATGCCATGTCTTAAATGCCAGTATTTGCTGCTGAAGACAAAAATGAAAAGTGGAATTGAAATAATAGAATGAACTGTGTTTATTACTTTATCAAAATGTAAACAAAGGTTTCATAATACAATTATAAAGGAACAAAAGGGCATGTATCTCATTCAGATGTGCCTTTTGATTTTGCAGAGTATGTTGTCTTTAGCTAATGAATTGAATATTGTTTTGGAAAACAAAGTTAATATGCCATGTATGTACAGTTTTGTTTATATTGTATATTTAAAGATAATGCTAATAACCTATATAAATTTAAGTGACTTGAGGCCTATAATACAATCTGCTACTTTACTAATTCATAAATTCAAAACAAAAGTTTCTTATGACAGAAACGAATCAAATTGCCTTCAAAATTTAGCAATGTTTTCTCTAAATCTCATGTTAACTGAAATTTTTTAAAAAAATATTTTGTTAGATTGGTGATATCTAAACCAGCAGGTAGTTAAAGCTTTATTAAACTTTTTAAACAGAGAAGTGAGTAAAACTTTCATTAGCTATTTGGACCCTTTTGTTCAAAGTGATGAGAGTGTTACCGTAATAGAGCAGTAGCAGCAGTTGTAAAGTAGCCAAAAGGCACGTTGTTTATTTACTGGTCTGTGGCCTTTTACTGTGCTTTGTATCAGAGTTCTTAACAAGATTAATAAATCACCTCAGTCTTAATTTTTCAAAGGCTTTTAAAGTATGTGTTTTCATTATAAGAAACTAGGGGAGATTGAATCCTGAAGAGAAATGTGTATGCATACACCTATTATTTTTGATATCTTAACGCAATTTAAGCTAGATGATTTCAACAAATTAGTGATGTAAAGGGATGTCGTCACTGTTACCCAAGTGGCAGGCTTCCAGCAACCGTTTTTATACATTTATAACAAAAACTAGAAGTACACTAAGAAATTCTTATTGAGGAGGATTATAGCCACTTTTGATACCTTTTGGAAAACCACTAGAATTTATGGTCATTAACTACTGTAAACCATCTCCAACTAGGTATAAAAACACCCTGGAGGTTTGCTTTGTTTATAAAGGGCAGATCATAGCACTAGATATATCTGAAAAAGTAATGAAAACTGCCTGCTAGTTAAGGAATGGGAAGTTAGTTCTTGGGTTGTCCTGGGTTATTTGCATTCCAGGCTTTGGTACGGCCGGCCAGCACGCGCATGCGCTGCCAGATGCCAGCTCCGCCTTCGGGAAGTGAGGGACCAGGCGTGCGTGGGTGTGACGTCACAGCGCGCACACGACGACGTCCTGTTTTGGCCCGCGATGGCGGCTGCCCCCGAGCCCTCGGCCGAAGATCCGCTGTGGAGTTTTGTGCGAGTTTTGGAGAAACGGGATGGGACGGCGCTACGGCTGCAGCAGTACGGCTCCGGCGGCGTGGGTTGCGTTGTGTGGGACGCTGCTATTGTCCTTTCTAAATACCTGGAAACGCCCGCGTTTTCTCGCGAGGGGACGCACGCGCTGAGCCGCCGGTCGGTGCTGGAGCTGGGCTCGGGCACCGGCGCTGTGGGCCTCATGGCCGCCACCCTCGGGTAAGGGCCGCGCGAGGCCTGCCGACAGCGGCTTTCCCCCAGCCCCTGTGGCGGGCCTTCACGCAAGGTTATTTTATAGGGCAGATGTGGTGGTCACCGATCTGGAGGAATTGCAAGACTTGCTGAAGATGAATATCAGGATGAACAAGCATCTTGTCACGGGTTCTGTTCAAACCAAGGTACTGAAATGGTTTGTATGGCCTTTCCGCTTGTTTTAAGATAGCGACGCGCAGTTTGTTTTAATTTGCCTTTCACTAAAAGCATGGGCGTATCATTCATACGGGACTTACTGCTTCTTGTTTAAAAAAAAAACAAGTGTTTTTAAATGGTTAAAGCGACTGTTAAAGATAGTTGTTTGGCATTTTCAAGGGGGGAAGAAATAGAAGATTTTCCTCCACCAGACTACATACTGATGGCTGACTGCATATACTACGAAGAGGTGAGTGTTCAAATGGGAGAGGTCCTTTGGTAGATGAACCGTATTTCCTGCATTCTGAATCACACATTTCTGCACATTTAACATCTTTTAGTTCTTTGGTCTTAACAGTTAATGAAGTAGTGAAGAGAAGATAGTTGGCTCAGTGGTAGAGCGCTTGCCTTGCATGCCTGAGGCCCTGGGTTCGATTCCTCAGCACCACATAAGCAAAAAGAAAAAAGCCGGAAGTGGTGTGCTGTGGCTCAAGTGGTAGAGCGCTAGCCTTGAGCTGAAGAGCTGAGGGACAGCGCCCAGGCCCAGAGTTCAGGTCCCAAGACCAGACCCAAAAAAAAAAAAAAGAGAAGATAAAAGTCACCAATAACCACTTGTGATTACCATATAGACCTGCAAATCATGCTGTGACGAGTTAAGTGCATTTGACTAGTGGCTTCTGTAAGCATTTTAAAGAATTTTACATTTAGTCCCCAGTACTGCCAGAAATAAAGTACTTTGCTAGTTGGCTGTGTTATGAAACGCTAAAGTCACTTTCCTCCCCCTTAGTTGTGCGCAGTGAATGTGTTATTAACACATTGTTAACCATGATGGGAGAATTAGGAAGCGTGGTAAAGAATGAATTCTTCTGTGGCAAGATTTGTTAGACCCGTGGAATGATTTTTCTTTAGATAACAGGTTACATAGTACTGTGGCCTTCGCATGCCTAAATGAGTATTGGGCCAATCCACATGCAAATTAGCATCAAACTTTGGTAGGATAAGTCCTTAAATTCTATGTTAAATGAAGTTAAACTTATTTTTTCTTTTTCTTTTTTGTGTCAGTGAAGGGGCTTGAACTGTTTTCTCATGGGAATTTCAAAATGCAGTCACTTAAATCCTTTTTCTAGAAACAAATCAATGTAATAGTTGATTAGGTAAGTGCTTACCAGCCCCTAGTTATAGAATTAATATGTGCTTTATTGGATTGATTAAAGATGGAGAGCTTGTAAGGGAGTTGATCCTTCTATGTTTCTAAGCCCCTTTTAGATTAGTGAGGTTTTTTTAGTCATTAATTTGAAAAATATATTTCTTTCTTGAATAGTCTTTGGAGCCTTTGCTGAAAACTCTAAAAGATCTCAGTGGATCTGAAACTTGCATTATATGTTGTTATGAGCAGCGTACAATGGGAAAAAATCCAGAAATTGAGAAAAAATATTTTGAGGTAAGTAATCTGTTAGATCCATCTTATATCCACATATAGCCTCTGAGAGGCTGTATGTGATTTTTTGTATTATTTTATGGCAATTTTGAGAGGGAAACAATCTGCTTGAACCCAAAGAGAGGATCCTTTCCCAATCCACCATCCTACAAAGCCCTCTCCATTTTGGTCTTTCTAAATCCTTTATTTCTCTTTCTTTTCCAATTTGTTAATATTTTATCTACAGAACAATGTAAAATAATGACACTTGGCTTTTCTAAGAAAGTGTTTAATGTTTCTTTATTAACACAATGCTGGAATCTTTAACCTATCAATGACATAGATGTATATATGCATTACTTTTGGAGAATACATGATAAAAATGTGGAGGTGATAACTTCTATATTTTTATGAATTAAAATTTTCAGCATTTTTTTAGATGGGTAGACTCACAGGAATGTGTAAAGGAGTACATACCATTTTAGGTATCTTTCACTCTCTTCCTCCAGGTGTGGCCTAATTCATCCTGTTATAAGTGACTCCTCTTGAGGATGCATCTGTTTAAAAGACAACTTCAGTTTATTGGAAAAGCAACTATATAGGTGGCATTGATCAAAATGGATTATTCTTATAAATGGACTTGTTGACTCAAAACTCTTTTATACAACTACTCAGATTACAAAAACCTCTTAAAACAAATGCAATTATATGACTTCCTCAGATAATATTTCTCTAAAATAACGAAGGTTAGCAAACTTTCGAAATTGTATGTGTAATTGAAATTTTTATAGTATTTTTGTTGAAGTAAAACAGATATAAAATACTTATCGAGTATACAGTTTAGTTTTTCATGTGCTCCCATCCATTACCCAACATAAACATACAGAACATACTCAAGACCTCAGAAAGTTTTCACATTGCCGCTTACTAATCAGCACTCGTCCAGCAGAAATCACAATTCTGACTTCTACCACCACAGACCACTTTATATTACTGAGTTTAATGTGTATCTCTTTTAAACTTATAGCTCCTTCAGCTAGACTTTGACTTTGAAAAAATTCCTTTGGAAAAACATGATGAAGAATATCGAAGTGAAGATATTCACATTATTTACATCAGAAAGAAAAAATTGGTAAGTACACCCTCAGTTTTTCAGCCTCTGTGAGATTTCATCAGCTAGTTGTTGTCCCTGGGCTTAGGTGTGGTCCAGCCCTTTATCATGATGTAGTTTAAAAGCTATGATGATTCACTGACTCAGGCACTTATACACATATTAAGATAACTTCATCTGCTTTCCCTTGCTCTAAAATAAGTCAGAACCAGGCCATGGTGTTACACACCCCCTGACTGCAGCATTCAGAAGGCTGAGACAAAAAGATGGGTTGCATGCCAGCCTGGGCTACCTAGCAAAGTGCTGTCTCAAAAGAAATAAAGGCAGGCTTTTTTTTTTATGTTTGGTTTGATGGTTTCTGTGATGCTGGGGATTGAATTCAGGAGTTTTGAGCATTCTAGGTAAGCACTCTGTCACTGAGTTAAATCTCCAGTCTGGCTTTTTTTCTTTCTTTGGTGATGATACCAGAGCTTGATTGAACTTAGGACCTCACACTCTTGCTTGGCTCATCCCAGCTTTTAGCTGGTTATTTTGGAGATGCAGTCTTAGGGACTTTTTTGCCTAAGTTGCCTTTGAATCTTGGTCCTCCAGATCTCAGCCTCCTGAGTACCTAGGATTACAGATGTGAGCCACCAGTACCTAGCCTGGTAGGCTTTTAGAAAGCTTTTACCGAGTATAAATTACAGTGGTTCATGTGCATGTGGCAGAGGAAACCTGTTTACCTTGTAGCTGAAGATAAAAGGAGAGAGAAAAGTTGGGGAAGGGTCCACTATCACTCTCTTTCTAGCCACATCCCTCATCACTGCAGAAACCACCTGCTATGCTTTGTCTCTTTAAATTTGCACCTCCTACCAAAGCACCTCCTTGCCCAGGGGAAACAAACCTTTAACATATGGGCCTTTGAGGACACCTAATCCAGACCACAGCTTTGGACATTACCTTCAAACAGAAGATTAGTCCTTTTTAAGTTTCTTTTCTGTAAATTGTTTTTAAAAGACTAGTTCTAACTTTTGAACTTTCTCTAGTCATTTTAGTTTTATGGGGTTTTTTTGTTTGCTTGTCTTGTTGTTGTTGTTGTTGTTGTTTCAAAGGAAAATGTAAGCTGTAGGCAGATTGTTCCATAAAAGAAACACTCAAAACTAAATAGAATTTATTTTTCAATTTTTAATTGTTATTGTAAAGGTGATGTATAGAGTTACGTCAGGTAATGAATCCATTTCATTTTGGACAGTGTTACTCCTTCCATAGTTCTCTCCCAGTTGAGAATTTGTTTCCTTTTTTTGTTGCATTCTTTTTGTGGCACATCAACCACATTTATTCAAGTTGCACCTGTGCATCTAGAATTTGACCCTATAGAAGGGATGAATGGTACCTATTTTGTATCTTGAGCACTTTTTGTAAATGTGACCTGTAGGAGGCTTTATGACATTATGACTTGAATTAATGAGCTAAACCCTAGTAACTGAACTTGTTTCTATTTTTGCTCTGATTGAATTTGTTCATGCATGTTTTCTAATTATGTGTGTTCTAGCTAAATGCAAATGTAACAGTTTTATGGACCAAGAAGATATTAGGACTAATTCTAAAGGAGAGGAATGGGATTAGAAGTCAGTTAACATTTATATGGCATGCTGCTGGAGATACAAAGAAAAAGAAAAAATATTTGTGTTTTAGGAGATCAAGTTTTATCAGAATTTTTTTTTTTTTTTTGGCCAGCCTTGGGGCTTGAACTCAGCATGGGCACTGTCCTTGAGCTTCTTTTGCCTAAGGCTAGCACTCTACCACTTGAGCCACAGTGCCACTTTCAGCTTTTTCTGTTTATGTGGTACAGAGGAACTGAACCTAGGGCTTCATGCATGCTAGGCAAGCACTCTACCACTAAGCTACAGGCCCAGCACTGAAACTAATTTTAAAGTAGGGGTACTTATGCTTGTAATCCTACTCAGGAAGCTAAGATCTGGAGGATTGAAGATTGAAGCGATCAATTACCATTAGTTCCGGAACTAATTTTAAAGTAGGGTTTTTTTGATGCACAAAGATTTTGTGTTCCTGAATATAAAGGCTTGTCCGTATTTCCCCCCCCCCTCCACCAAATAAATCCTTTCTTTTAAGCTGGTATGAGTCACATATCATAAAATTTACCCTTTTAAAGTATGCAAAATAGTGTTTTTAGTACATCTATACAGAGTTGCACAAACCGTCACTAGTTTCTATTGTTTTTAAACATTTTCATCACCCCCAAAAGAAACCCTATGCCTATTAGTCCTGATTCCTTATTTTCCTCCTGATAGTCATGAATCTGTTTCTAGGCATGGTTCCATTCTGCATATTCATATAAACGTAATCACATATTATGTTACTTTTGTGTCTAGCTACTGTCACTCAGCATAATACTGTCAAGGTTCACCCATGCTGTGGCATGCTTTAACATTTTACTCCTGTGTTTGAATAATACTTCTTTGTTTGCTTACATATATCTTACCCATCCCATCATCGGCTGGTAGCATTTCACTTGCTTACTTTTGGGCTGTGATGAATAATGTTGTGAACTTTCATTTAGAAATCTTTTTGTGAGCATACTTTTTTTTCAAATCTCTTGGGTATATACCTAGAATGGTACTGTTATGTTCTATGGGAACTCTGTGTAACTATCTTGAGGAATTAGGAACCTATTCTAAAGCTACTATATCATTTTGCATCCAACCAGCAGTATATGAGTTCCACTTTCTCCACATCCTAACACTTGTTACTGCTTATCATAGATAACTATAGCCATCTTAGTAAGTGTGAAATAGAATCTTACTGTGGTTTTTATTTTCATATCCTTAATGACTTAATGGTACTGAGTTTCTTTTCATGTCCTTAGAGAAATACTTGCCCATTTTCAAATTGAGGTTTTTTTGTTTTTTTTTTTTCTTTTTTTGGTGAGTTGTGAGGCTTGAACTCTAGGCCTGGGCACTGTCCCTCAGCTCTTTAGCCCAAGGCTAGTGCTCTACCACTTGAGCTACAACTCTACTTCTGGCTTTTTGGTGGTTAATTGGAGATAAGAGTCTCACAGACTTTCCTGCCTGGGTTGGCTTTATACAGCGATCCTTAGATCTCAGCCTTCTGAGTAGATAGGATTACAGGTGTGAGCCACCAGTGCCCAGCTTAAAATTTATTTTTCTTTTCTTTTCTTTTTTTTGGGGGGGGGGTCCGGTTGTGGGGCCTGAACTCTGGGCCTGGGCGCTGTCCCTCAGCTCTTCAGCTCAAGGCTAGCACTCTACCACTTGAACCACAGCGCCACTTCCAGCATTTTTTCTTATGTGGTGCTGAGGAATCGAACTCAGGGCCTCATGCATGCAAGGCAAGTGCTCTACCACTGAGCCACCTTCCCAGCCCCCAAATTTATTTTTCTATTCTAAGAGTTCTTTACATATTCTGGATACTAGGCACTGGATGCTTAATGTACAATCACTTTTTTGAGTTTTCTTGGCTTGCTTTCTGGACTCTATTCTTACTGGAGCACTATACTATAATTACTGGAGCTCTATACTCAAGTCACACCTCCTGTTTCACTTTTTGGTGGTTAATTGGAGATGGAGGCTCCCAAACTGGCTGGCTTAAATAACTGTGATCCTCCAGATCTCAGCCTCTTGAGTTGTATTACAAATATGAGCACTTTATTTTTTAAGGTTTTTAATTTTTAAATAAAACTTGTATATCTGATTATTTTAAACTTTTTAATTAGTGTATATTAGTTATATAAAAGGATTTGACTGGAACTCCCTACATGCATGCAATGTTCTTTGACAGGTTTCATTCCTAGTATTCTCTCTTTACCACCAAAGGTTTTTCATTTTGATAATGTCCAATATATCTGTTTTTTCCCTTTGGATGTTTGTGGATGTTTGTGTTTTAGGTGTCAGCTAAGACCCATCTCTATACATTATACATGGTTATTCACTTTCATTTTTTTTTTTCTCATAGAACTCGCCACCGTGAGACCTTTAATCATCTTACTCAAGCTTCTCACAGCCTGGGGGAGCTAGAGATGGGAATGGAGCATGTGAATGCAGCATGGGAAGATTCTGTTTACAGATTTTTTTCAGCATGTCTTTAGAGATCTGGCATATGAATGACAACCACGTGTGCTGCCTGCAATATGAAATGACTGCCTTGCCTGCTGGTGGGCCTGAAACCCAACTTAGATTTACTTAGCTTCAGCATCAAGTTCTGCTTATAAGAAACAGTGGGAATTGGTCACTCAAATAAACTAGGTAGTAATAATGTTAGCCTACAGTATGCCAAAGTGAATAAATAATAAGGCAGCATGATGATCCACTCAGCATATTTCAGGAAACTAGAGATAAATTGATCCATTTTCTAAAGATACATGTCTATTACTATATAATGTTTTAAATTCAGACCAGGTGGCTTCACTTTTTAGAGTCATATCATAGTGTTGTCTTTTGCTTCATCTTCATTATAGGTATTCACCAAACTTTTGTTCTTGTCCTCCACTGTGTGAATATCTTTATACTTCTCATTTGGGAAGGATGAGAATAGAAAGCCTAATTTCAGACTTATGTATTTTTGTGGTTTGTACAGTTTTACTTGTGTGTAACTTCCAGGAAAATCTGGTTTTTAAAACACTGTTATTAAGTTAATTTGTTTACGCGAAACAGTGAAAGATTTTTTAAATAACTTCAAATGTAGTTCTATACAACTTATCAAATGATTTTTAAACTGTTTTCTCCATTTTTTTGTTACGATAATCATCTATTCACTTAGCCTAATCTGTGAAGGACTAATCATGCCATCAAGAGTAGTAACCAGATGGAATTCTGGTATTTATAGGCACTGGTGCTAGGTGCAAATTTTATGTGGTAAATAAACATTGTCTTTGAGACCCTGTGACTTTGTTTCAGAAATAGCTTTAAGAAAACGAACATCCAGGATCAGGGACTGCTTTCCAGAAAGTTCAAAAGCAGCCTGATTTAGAGACTGAAGATTAAAGCCAGTAGAACATTTCTTCATTTTCAGTTTGCTTTACTGTGCCTTTGCGGAATTCTTCATTCATATTGTTCTTAGCATTTCATTAAGCATTTTTCCCCAAGCAGTTAGTTACCGAACTACATGGGCTGAAGTAGCCCAGATTCCTCACATCTCTTTTTCACTGTTTTTCTAGGCTCTCTTATTTTGCTTTTAATATGTAGCACCCACCTGTGGGTATGGAGCTGATGGACCTCTAGGTTTACTATATGAAAACCCAGCTCTTTTACCTCAATGAGGTGCAACTTACAGTCAAAAGATTTCCTGAAGGAATCAGGCTGAAGTCAGCCTCTTTTCAACTTTGCTGAAATCACACCTTTGCCTGCCTTTGCTCTCTGTCTTGCTGCTCCCACTCCCTTATTCGCCACCTCAATAAGAAGTCACTCCTTCTGGAGAATGACCTAAGGTATTGACAAGAGAAGTAGGTGACCTATGAAAATATCAAGCAGCTTTATTTTTTCCTGCTCTAGAATAATGCCTTCACCAAAGTAACAGGTGCCTTGTCCATGTCCCTCATTCTAAGATCAGAGAGCCCCTGGGGCCAGCACTAGTGGACAGTGCAGAGAATGTGCTCTATCACCACTGCCATCCCACACTGCCAGGCAAGCAGGCGTGCAGTATCAGGTATGGACGTAGTCCTGTGCTGTTCCTTCTTGCAGGGAACTGTCTGTACTCCAGAACCACAAGAAGGAGGGCTGAGCGAATAACTCAAGACCTAAAATGCTTGTTAAGGAAAGAATACCATTTCCAAATATGTTTGGATTTGTGTTTATCCACCAGATTAACTGCAGGGTTTTGTTTTTTGGGGTCCAGTCGTGGGACCTGAACTCTGGGCCTGGGCACTGTCCCTCAGCTCTTCAGCTCAAGGCTAGCGCTCCACCACTTGAGCCACAGTGCCACTTCCGGCTTTTTTTCTTTTTGCTTATGTGGTGCTGAGGGCCTCATGCATGCAAGGCAAGCGCTCTACCATTGAGCCACATTCCCAGCCCAACTGCAGTTGTTTTATTTCAAAGCCTGGAGACAGCTGGAGGGGGCACATGATATAACCCTGCCAGTCTGAGACTTGGTGGCTAGAAGACTTACATAGCAGTGGAAAGGATGCAACCAACATGAGGTATGATGCCACTAACTGTTCAGTCTGAATGTATCTAACTGTCCAATCTCAAAGCATACCAGTCTTTTGGGAAACTGCTTGAGCGACCCAGGGACTTTGGGCAGGCAGGGGTGGCCAGTGCATAATATAAACAATAAATTTTTTTAGAATCCAGCTGTAGTTAGCTAAGGATAGGATTATGACCTTACTGAAAGGCAGTGAGTGTGTCTCGAACCATGCTGCACAGGACATCACCTGGAAAATTGAAAGCAAGCAAAAGCCCTATCCTAATTCCAATTAAGTCAAGTGTGCCATTGTTATGAAAGGATGGCTTTAATATTTAGCCTAAATTGAAAACCATTGTGAGAAGGAAATCTTTCAGCATCTCCATCCCAAGGGGAGAAAAGAGTGGACTAGGGAAGAGAATGTATATAAAAAATTAAGGCACCTGTTAAGAGTAGGCCTGTGTTGCACAGAGAAGGAAAAACAATCTGATGTGGAATGGGTTTTAAAGAAAATGGCTGAGCTTTAGAAACTGAAGTAGACTTAAAGTAGCTGAAAATCCAGGGAATCTGGTCATTGACAAGGTAAAGGTAAGAATGCCTGCAGACAGGGAGGGAGATGCAACAGATAGACAAAAAAAAAATTAGAAGTTTCACCTCCAAAGACTTGAATTTCTTCTATGCCATTTATAACCAAAGATACTTGGGGTGGCATAGCTTTGCTCCAGTTCACAACCAAGGCTCCATGTTTATATGACTGGTGAATTGGAGGGTAAGATTGGGTTCAATTGTAAGATGTATCAATAACCCAGAATGTTAGTATGGTTTTTTCCTACCACATCTTTCCATTTTTTTTCTTTGAAGTTACCTGTATTAAATATGTTCATCAAATTTTAGACATTCATGGGCCATAGAGATATGACTGTTGTTCTATTGGTTCCCTGTAGGTGGCGTTACTTGGCTTCAACTTTATTACACAGTGTATAACAAAGACGTAAAAACCAAATCTATTTTGACATATAGTCACTATTGGATTTTAAAGATGAATTTAAAAAACAAGCTATTACAAGTTCCTTGGAAAAAATAACATGTAAATAAAATTGGATCATGTTCTTATAAAATTGTACCTGGCTTATCTGTCCACTTCATTCTGATACACATTGCACAAAGCTACAGAAATTACAATTCATAATACATTTTATCTGTTACTAAGATCTTGAGTGGGAGACAGACATTTAAGAGGCTAATTTAGTTCAAGTGAGGTTCTAAAACTTAGATTCACCTTGACAACAGTACCTTTTACATAATACATGATTTTACATCTGAGGTATTTGGAACTCCTAATTAATTTTAATTAGTTTTTCAGATCAGTGTTCTTTCCTCATTAGAGTAGCTTTTCTATCAAAAGACTGAAGTTCAGTCTGTCTTTGGCAATCCTATAATCTCAGGGCATCCATTTGACCTTTCTCCCTGCCCCCTACCCCTTTCAAGAAATACTGGGACTTGAAAGGTTTGAGTCATCAGTCATAAACATTTTGCAAAGATTTCCCACATAGAGGCCTAATTAAAAAATTTATGGAAACAAAATTTTTAACTGAACTTAAATAAGGAAAAACAAAGCTGCTTTTCATAATTTATAATTTTGCATAGGAAAAGCAGTAACTTTTCAAATAGTTCTCATAGTTAAGTTTAAACTGTTATATATTTGCAGTCATTATTAGATGTTATGGGTTGGTGGTGTTCTAAGACTATCCAGTGAGTGCTTAATTGTGATACATTATAATTTTTTGGCAGTATTGGGATTTGAACCCAGAACTCTACCACCTGATCCATGCCTCTGACTCGTTTTTTTGCTTTGGTTATTTTTCAGATAAGGGCTTGCATTTTTGTTCAAGACTGGTCTTGAACCTATGGCCTCCTGACTAGCTGTTATTGTAGGCATGAACCAACATACTTGACCTAGTAATTTAATGTTAGTAACAAGATATGATAGTTTGCAAAAACAAAAAACATGCCAGAGCAAGTTATCTGCGAGTTTTTTCTCATTTGCTTTTTAAAACAAGTATAGAGCATATATATGCCCTAGGACTAGATTATCTGGATTTGAATCCCAGTTCTAGGATTTAGTAGTTGTGTAACTTTACAGATTTAAATGATACATAGTTTTCCTCGTGTATTTTGTTTTCCTGTGACAGTAGAGGATTTGAAGTTGGAACCCTGAGCTTGCTAGTTAGGTGCTCTGCCACTTGAGCCTCACCCCTAGTATACATGCATATTGAGGATCATCTCTACCTCATAGGCTGCCGCTGGGGGATTCAGGTTAGCACATACAGTGTAACCCTCTGGCACACCGTGTCAGTGCTGTGACTAGAGTGGGAGTGGGATCACAGTGGGGCCCTAGGCTCATGGTGTGAAAGCTGCCTGTCTTCCTAAAAGTATGGAGTGTGTTCCTCTCCCCAGACAGCTGAGAGGGAAAATGCTGAAAACTGTAGTTCACAGACCATTATTTGAACAACTAAGCAGTTCTAGAAGGAAGGGATCAAGTAGAAGAAAATCACTTTCACAGTCTTAAAGCATCTTGTGAATGGAAAGACCAATGGAGTCAAAGGAAAGCCTCCTGTCTAACTGTGGGAGCTCATTTCTGCAGGCCACAGCTTACAGATTAACACCCCTTGCCCTGAATCCTTTATTAAATCTTTCTTCCAGGTTCTTATCTCTGTTAAACCTAAGAACAACTATTAGGGAGCAGGTAATTAAAGTACAACAGGTCCTTCAATCTTCATGTCAGTGTAACTAAGAGTTACAGCAGGGGGCTGGAAAGTTGGCTCCATGGTAGAGTGCTTGCCTGGCATGCATGAGGCCCTGGGTTCGATTCCTCAGAACCACATAAACAGGAAAAAAAAAAACAAAAAAAACTGAAAGTGTGGGGAAAAAAAAAAAAGCTGAATGTGGCGCTGTGGCTCAAGTGGTTGGGCGCTAGCCTTGAGCTGAGGGACAGCGCCCAGGCTCAGAGTTCAGGCCCCATGACCAACCAAAAAAAAAAAAAAAGTTACAGCAGTTGCCTCATTGGGTAAGTGGTCTTTTCTGTGTGCTCATGTGGGTGTGGGTGGGGGGGTATGGGGGGTGTGGGGGGTGGCATTCAGAGGCTTAACTAATTCTTCAAGCTTCACGACTGTATTTACCACACCTTGAGTTGTTCCTGTTTCTCCATCAGTGAGTATAAAGTGGCACATACACTTTATCATACTGAACTTCCAAGGCCTTTTAAAAATAGCCTATTGTTATTATAAAGGTATTGTACAGAGGAGTAATCATTTCATAAGTCAGGTAAGAAGGTCATTTCTTTTTGGACAATGTCACCTCTTCCTTTGTTCTCTCCCACTTCCCAATTCATGAAAAAGTGATTGTAAATACTAAATAACTCCTAAGTTCCAGAAATCTTTATCACTTATCTGTAATATATTTACCTACTTTGATCAGTTCACCTTTTTAATATTCACAAGGTTGAAAACCTTGCAAAGCAAAACCATGACTTTTGAAAAAGAGCTGGCCTAGATGGAGCCCTTTGTAGGCCTTAGGGTTTGAGTAGTTGGTAGGTATCTTTTGGGTTATTAACTCTAAGCTACCATTGACCATATGTTAAACACTTGATGATGGGTCAGTATGTTCAAACATTCTTTAGTAATTTTTAGAGAATTAATTTTAACACAGATGTGTTCTTGGACGCATAGCCAATCAATAACAATATGAGTTCCAGGTCCATGTGTTGGCTCTCTTCGCTTTGGTAAATCATTGCCAGTTGTTTCTACAGTACAACAATCCTATGTATCTACATTCAATACTCAACCTTGATCTTTGAAAAAAAAGCTGCATATTGAAGTGCCATAAATATAAATAGCATACTGTACCCAACACTTAGATTAGAGATGCTTTATACTGATATTTGTAGTGAGTATAATCTCAAGGTACCATCATTCACTTAGAATATTGGACTGGTTTCTTGAACTCTAAAACAGGAAAAACTAGCTTAACACTCCCACAAATAATAAACATTTAACTAGAGAAGGTCTTCAGATTACAGTGTGATTTGTAGTACAATAATGTTCTTTGAAAATAGTAATCTTTCTAAGTCTTGTCTAAATCTTAAAGTTTTGTTGGTCACAAATTTCACTCTCAAGCTCATATTGCATGCTTCATTCATTCTGTTACCCCCTCTATGTATCCCTGTGAAATGAGGTTCTGGTTGTTAATATGAGATTCCATAGGACAGGAAAGGCCTAGCCACTTGGAGGAACAGAGTAACTGGAAACTCGAAGACCCAGTTCAGTCCTAAATCACCTTTTCCTCTATGCACCCAAGCTTGAAGAGCCTTTCTTCTCTTAAGGATAAAATGACTCATTTGCCACTTAATCTAGCTGTGTGTCCTGCGGCAAGTTAAACTCTGAGTGTTAGTTTGCTTGCCTGTGAAATGAGAAAGATTCTAAGACTAGCTTTGTGGTGATGGTTAAACTGGAAAATGCCAGGGTAAAGAAGGAGGCCGTGGCCCTAGCTTAAGCCTAAAGGTTCCTTCTGAGATGCGAGACTTGTAAATTCCTCCAAATTGGAGAAATATGCAAGAGCCATCCTAAGTAATCATCCAGGGGAGGGAAAAGCTTCAGTTATCAGGAAGGAGAGAGGGGGAGGAGAGGAGAGGGGAGAGAAGAGAGCCATTTCTGGCACTGCTTCTTAGTTTTTTGGCTCAAGGCTGGTGCTCTGCTACTCTACTTTTTATATTCACCTCCTCTTTTTAGACACCACTTTCATTACAGAAGAGAGTAAGAAGGCACAGGGGGAAAAAATCAAGAGGTTGCTCTTCTTTGAAAAATAAAAATCCTACATTGCTGGTCACTAATGGCTCCTGTCTGTAATCCTAGTTATTCACAAGGATGAGATCAGGAGGATTGTAGTTTAAGACTAGATGAGGCAGAAAAGTATGTGAAACTCTGTTTCTAAAATAATCAGCAAAAATCTGACTTAGAGATATGGCTCCAGTGGTAAAAGTACCAGTCCAGCAAGTGGAGGCCCAGAGTTCAAGCCCCAAGTATCAGTTCCCCTCTCCAAAAAAATTTCTGTATGGCATTAAAGGCATTGGGAGGGGCTGGGAAGGTGGCTCAGTGGTAGAGTGTTTGCCTCACATGCATTAGGCCCTGGGTTCAATTCCTCAGCACCACATAACAGAAAAGCCTGGAAGTGGAGCTGTGGCTCAAGTGGTAGAGCACTAGCCTTGAGCTGAAGAGCTGAGAGACAGCACCCAGGCATAGAGATAAAGCCCCATGACTGACCAAAAAAAAAGGCATTGGGAGGCTGGGAATGTGGCTTAGTGGCAGAGTGCTTGCCTAGCATGCATGAAGCCCTGGGTTCCATTCCTCAGTCCCACATAAACAGAAAAAGCCAGAAGTGGCACTGTGGCTAAAGTGGTAGAGTACTAGCCTTGATCAAAAGAAGCTCAGAGACAGTTCCCAGGACCTGAGTTCAAGTCTCAAGACTGGCAAAAAAACAAAAACAAAAACATTGGGGGCTGGACATCAGTGACTTGCACCTGTTATCCTAGCTACCCAGAAAACTGAGATCTGAGGATCCCAGTTCAAAATCAGCCCAAGCTGACTTTGAACTTATCTCCATTTAACCATTAAAAAGCCAGAAGTAGAACTGTAGCTCAAGTGGTAGAACATGAGCCTTGAGCAAAAATGCTCAGGGACTATGCCTAAGTTCTGAGTTCATACCCAAGGATAAGGAAGGAAGGAAGGAAGTAAGGAAGGAAGGAAGGAAGGAAGGAAGGAAGGAAGGAAGGAAGGAAGGAGGGAAGGAAGGAGGGAAGGAAGGAAGGGAAGGGAAGGAAGGAAGGAAGGAAGGAAGGAAGGAAGGAAGGAAGGAAGGAAGGAAGGAAGGAAGGAAGGAATTTTTACTAGTCTGGTACTTGCCAACAAAATGTAATGCCCAACACAGAACCAGAAAAAAAGTTCCCTTGTGAAAACAGGGCAGTCCTGAGCCAGCAGACTAGTGAAGACCAAACAGGATGGGACTTAGCACAGAAGTTACTGGAGATCTCCACCCCCTAATGTTTATAGAAAGGATCAGAAAATGAAATATGGCTTTCTCCACTGAAAGCTGAGATTTTGTGCTTAAAATCTAGAACAACAGTTAATGTAAAGGAGCTTAGAGACCAAAGGTGGCTCCAGTGGTAAAGCACTTGCCTAGAATGCGCAAGGCCCAGGCTTCAGGCCCCAGCACCCCAAGAAAACCAACCAGACGTAAGACCAAAAAGCCATTTGAGTGTCTCTGCTTCCACCTAGGTGTCAATGGGTGTTCCTATTTTTCTCTACTGTCTTTTGCTTTATTCCATGAACCTTTGCTAAATTTCAAAACAAAACAGAAAGATTCTCAGTACAATTTCTCTTCCCTTCTCTCATCAAATCAGCGCTGTATGGCTTCTCTGAAGCATTCAGCACATTTCTTATTCATTCAATCAACAGGCACTGTGTTGGGTACACACAATTATTCTTGCGAGGTATTAGGGACAAATGACATATCTCCTCTTGAGCTCTGAGCCTGCTGCCACTCATCCATACTCAGAGAGGCAGAGGCAGAAAAATAATTGTAATCCTAGGAGAAATGCCACAGTCCACAGTTATGGTATAAACAGGCTACTGTGGCCATGCAGAAGAGGCAAGGTGAATTCTATCTGAGATGCCCAGTTCATCAGGGGACCACTGAGTTGACTAGTAGTCAAAAAAAATCTTCCCTAAGTAGGGCTTGAACTCAGGGCTTGGGTGCTATCCCTGAGCACTTTTGCTCAAGGCTAGTGCTCTACCATCTTGAGCCACAGCTCCACTTTTGGTTTTCTGGTGGCTAATTTGAGATAAGAGTGTCACAGACTTTCCTGGCTTTGAACTGTGATCCTCAGATCTCAGCCTCCTGAGTGGAATTACAGGCATGAGCTGCCAGCACCTGGCTCCTGAAGAATTTTTTAAATTAGCATACAATAATTGTGCCAGGTTCCATTGTAACAATTTCATACATGTATACAATATATTCCGATCAATCTCACTCAGCTCCTTCAATTCACTCCCCCTTCTTGATGTCAACAGGTTTGATTGTTCTATTCTCAGACATACAAATAAGCTGTGAAGGCCATATTCATCCTCATCCTTTTCATAGCCTTCCCCCACTCCTGCTAGAACCCACCTCCCAATTAGAACTTATTTTATTTCGCTATCATTCTTTGTTAAGTGTATATTTGGCTTAGGATAGCTCTCTCTATTGCTTTCTCTTCCCCTGAGTTGATGTTTTGAAGGATGACTGTCTCTGATGTTGGAGACAGACATTCTCAACCCTGCCAGATGTGGTATTGAAGTAGACCCTGAGATGGGGACCAAGCTGGTATGATTCTATTTTTTTTTTTTTTTTTTTGGTCGGTCGTGGGGCCTGAACTCTGAGCCTGGGCGCTGTTCCTCAGCTCTTCAGCTGAAGGCGAGTGCTCTACCACTTGAGCCTCAGCCCCACTTCCGGCCTTTTCTGCTTATGTGGTGCTAAGGAATCGAACCCAGGGCCTCATGCATACAAGGCAAGTACTCTACCACTGAGCCACCTTCCCAGCCCGTATGATTCTATTTTGAGCTTTGCCTTTGTTTTAGGGATTTTAGACTCCATGGGCCTAGTTCTCAGAATGAAAAAAAAAATACATATGGTCCCCTTCCCCTTAACAACTTAACCCACCCTTGATTGTTGAATTAAAGACTGACCCATAAAACAGATAGATTGTAATCTGGCTCAAACTGGTGACACCACATGCTTACAGTAAACCCTGGTTTTAGCACATACTTACGATAAGCACCGACTTTTGCCCACCAAAAGGTAGACCCCACTAAATTTGCGTGCCATTTTAAAGCAAGGTGATAGGCTGGTTTAAACAGCCATTAGAGATGAACTGTAACCTCATTGGCCACCTGTGTGTGGTCTGGTATGACTGTACAATCCTTTGTGTGTGTTACGATCCCATTGGCCACCTGCGCATGACCGGGCTCTACCTCCTGGATTTTGCCTTTAAAAACCAAAGTATGGGAGCTGCTTGGGGCTGCAGTATCAGCTCCCGAGCCTGTGCTGCGACCCTGACCAGTCAGTGTAGGAACCTTCTCAATAAAGTGGCTTCTTTGTTAACAACTTTGTTGCAGTGGGCAGTGGGCTCTGTCACTCCGGACAACTAGGTGGGCTTGCCTGCCTGAGTAGGGGTCTTGCTACTACAGTATTAGTGTGGCTGGAACATTCGGTGTGTATAGGAAGGACTGACTGTAGACAGAAGAATGGGGAGAGAATGGTGCATCCATGTCTATGCCCTATTCAGGAGTGTACATTGAATTCGATAGGCAATAAGAGGCCCTAAGTCCTTGAAGCAGAGAAGTCACTTCGTTGAATTCTTGTGGGAAAACCATCCTGACTGCAGGTTGGAGGGTAGGCGGGGAGAGCAAAGTGATCAGGAAGGACGCATTAATAAAGTCCAGCAAGAGTCCGGAAAGTGAGGTGAGGGCTCAACTCGGGCAGTGGCAGCAAGAAGGGAGGGGGAGGGGTGTACTTGAGAGCCATTGTGGAGCTAAAAAGATACAGCAAGTACTGAGCGCAGCAGAGTGAGTGTCCTAACCAGTCAAGCTCCTACAGCCCGTCACAGAGGCCTTTGCTTTTCTTTCTTTTTCTTTTTTGTCAGTCGTGGGACTTGAACTCTGGGCCTTGGCACTGTCCCTCAGCTCTTCAGCTCAAGCTGAGCGCTCTACCACTTGAGCTACAGCGCCACTTCCAGTTTTCTGGTGGTTTATTGGAGATAAGAGTCTCATAGACTTTCCTGCCCAGGCTGGCTTTGAACCGGAATCCTCAGATCTCAGCCTCTTGAGTAGCTAGGATTATAGGCGTGGCCTTTTCTTTGTTAAAAAAAGTTATCTATAGGTGGCTGTGTCCTGGTGCTGGTGGCTCAAACCTGTAATCCTAGCTACTCAGGAGGCTGAGATCTGAGAATCAAAGCCAGTCCAGAAAAGAAAATTCATGAGACTTTTTTTTTTTTGGTCATGGGGCTTGAACTCTGGGCCTGGGGGCACTGTCCCTCAGCTCTTCAGCTCAAGGTGAGCACTCTACCATTTGAGCCACAGCGCCACTTCCGGTTTTCTGTTTATTGGAGATAAGAGTTTCACGGACTTTTCTGCCCGGGCTGGCTTTGAACCGTGATCCTCAGATCTCAGACTCCTGAGTAGCTGGAATTACAGGTGTGAGCCACCAGCACCCGGCTCCATGAGACTATTATCTCCAAAAGTACCCTAAAAAAGCTGGAAATGGAGCTGTGGTTCAGTAGTAGAGCAAAAAGCTCAAGAATAGTGCCCAGGTTGACTTCAAGTTCCACCCTGGGCCAACACCATCAATCAATCAATCAATCAATAATTAAGTAGTTGTGCAAAGAGGTTTCAATTCAACCATCAGTTTATGAGTACAGTATGTCTTGAGTCTCTTTAAAACATTTCCTTTTGGGAAAAAGTTGTGAGTTTGTTAGAACTATTATGGTGAGTTTATTAGAACTATTCATATACTGCCATCGGTCAGAAAGTTGTCATACAACTTTGGTATCAAGAGTTATTAGCCCTGGCTCATACTTGTAATACTAACTACTCAGGAGGCTGAGATCTGAGGATCATGGTTCAAAGCCAGCCCAGGCAGGAAAATCCATAAGACTCTTATCTCCAATTAATCACCAGAAAGCCAGATGTGGCTCAAGTGGTAGAGCACCAGCCTTGAGCACACAAAGTTAAGGGACAGTGCCCAGGCCCTGAGTTCAAGCCCCAGTATCAGCACATAGACAGATACACCCACACACAAAGAATTATAGTTTTAATTTTCTGCTTTAACTTCAAAACAGTAATGGTATCTACTATATGAATAGTACTCCCTTAAAATGGTGCTCTTTGCAGTGTCTAGCCTGAACAGCAACACACTGCAAGCTGGGTTAGCTAAGGGTAACAAACAGATAAATACATAGGCTTATGATCAAAAGAGAAAGATAAGGTCTTAGAAGTCATCCCTATTATGAGGATGGAGGAAAATGTCCTTAGACATTTTCCTGGAGAAATACAACAATTCAAGGAATAAATTGGGACAAAGGGAACGCATGGGGGTGAATCCTGAAATGTCATCTTCCTTGGATTCAGGAAAAAGTGATACTAGACATGGAGTTCTAATCATCCCATCACCCTTCCCCCAAACCTCCCCACTCGTTCCTGCAGGGAGATGACAGAACAGAGTTTCATCAGCATTTATTATTCTCATTGCTAGCACGTACAGAAATGGCTTGGTTTTCCAGGTATTGTCTGGTATTGTCATCTCAGCTCAAGACTGTCTTATTTCTTTGTTCCTGAGGGGATTCAGAAAAATTTACTTTGGTTGTGGGAGCTTCAGGGCCTTATTTACATCAGCCCAATACCTTGATGTGGAGATGCAGGCAGTCACCAGACACAGAGCTTCCTGATTAACAAGTTCCCCATAGGCCTGGGGGACAGACCTGAACCTCAAGGAGGGCCTGGTAACAGCAGTCAATACTACTCAGAGAGAGAAGTTCCGCCCGCAGCATCTCAAAGGGCACATCCTGCAGGTGATGGACGAGGAGGGGCAGAGTGTAGACAATCACCCTGAGGTTGTTAGACAGTTTCCATAACTTCAGACAATCCCTCCTCAGTGGCTGGCTAGAAGAACTGGGGGTGCATAGCTTGGGTGACCAGGACCACGAACAGACTTCAGTCGCCCAGACACTGAGGAGTTCTGAGCATCCTGCACTGATGATCATGGCTCTGAGTTATCTTCTACCTCCCTCCTGGCAGTGACCATACCTTCAGCAAGAAGGCTCTGGGTATTTCTGACCGACAATTATGGCATGCAAATTCCAGGTGTGGCACTCACTATGGCCAAGCTTGAACTTTGCCATAGCTTTACTATAAACTTATTCACACTCATATAAGAATAGGGAGGAGATAGGAAGCTGTTAATGCAGCTCTAGGGGCTGCCCCTTCATTTTAAGGTTTTAAGGATTCTGTCCTTTTTGGGGTTCTGTTGATGTTTTTCCATGTTTCCCCCGGCTAACTCCTCAGGCCTATCCTTGAAGGCAAGAACAAGACCTTGGCATGCTGCACAACCTCTGCATTTCTTGCTCAAGGTCTATTGGATTATCCAATTCAGTAGTTAATCTCCTGGCACTCCTTGAGCACCTAAGATGCGTGCGTCAGGCCCTGGAAGGAATACAGACATGAATGAATGCAAATGAAAAGTAAAGCCAAACGTAGACAGAGAGGAGGAGCTCCTTTCAGAGTTTGAGGGGATGAAAAAGTCATTGCTGGAGTGGATGCCACCAGCAATAGACATGGCATCTGCAACTCAGACACAGCCCAGCGGCCCCCTCTTGGTGCAGGCCCAGCAGAAAGGAATGCGAAGCTGGGGGAAGAAGGGATTATCACTAAGGTCCTCCTCCTTCTCTCCCATCCACAGCCAGGTATAAGGATTCAGAGGCCCCCAGGCCATGCTCTGCTCAACTGACCTTCACCAGATTTCAAAGAGCTCCCTTCTCCACACAGGGCTCAGTGGTTGAGACGTGCCTACCATACCCCAAGCCTCGGGGTTAATTTCTAGAACCACCAAAAGAAAAGACAACCTAAGACTTGTTGCTCATATTCACTTACTTTTGGGAAGATTGTTTCTTTTGTTTGTTTGTTTGTTTTTGTCGGTTGTGGGGCTTGGATGCTGTCCCTGCACTCTTCAGCTCAAGGTGAGAGCTCTACCGCATGAGCCACAGCGCCACTTTTGGTTTTCTGGTGGTTTCTTGGAGATAAGAGTCTTAGAGCCTTTCCTGCTCAGGCTGGCTTTGAACTGTGATACTCAAGATCTCAGCCTCCTGAGTAACTAGGATTACAGGCGTGAGCCACCGACGCCTGGCTAGGAAGATTGTTTCTTAAAATAAAATTTCTTAACATCTTATTTCTTAAAATAAGATAATAACACACACACACACACACACACACACACACACACACACACACACACACACACACTCCATAGACTGGAAGGCTTACGCAACCGGAATCGATTTCTTATAGAGCTGAAGTGTGACTGCCCACGATCAAGGTACCAGCACATCTGGTGTCTGGGAGGGTTCTCTTCCCAATTTCTATCATATGTGTGGATAGAAAGCTAAGAGAGAGAAAGTGAACTATTGTGTGTGTTCTGCTGATGTTACTAATCCCATTCATGGCAGATCCACCCTTTCCCACCACAAACTTAACCGTCCTCAAAGGCTCTACCTTCTCATCCTGTTGCATTGTTGGGTAGAACTTCCACAGATGAATTGAGGACACAAAATGCCCCTACAATTGCCTTTAATAGCATTGTGTTCATATTCTGAGTGCACACCAGACACAGTGCTAGACACTGCCCTGAATGTCAATCTGAGTTGTCACAACAGACCCAGCAGATAGAGATCACCCATAGCACATACAGAGCTCAGTGACTTCTCATAGTTACAGAGCCCTAGGGAAGGCCTTTGTTCTGACAGACTGAGGTGCAGACACAGCTCAGCCTAGCTGCGTGTCCTGACCCACTGGCTTCACATGTCCATACCTAATTTATTCATTTGTAAAGTGGACTGTTGACAGACGAAGTGAAATGGTATGGGCGTGGCACATATAAAGTCCTAACTGTTAGCTACTAGTATTAATTTAGAGAATATGATAAGTAAAAATACCAGACATCAGCTAGCAGTGCTTATGAAATGCCGTCAGCTTTTCAGATGAGGAAACCTAGACTGAGAAAAGTAGAATGCTGCAGTTGGTGTTCCTCCTGCCTCTGGGTGGTGAGAAGGGACTCAGCCAGCCTTTTAGCACCTTGCAGGGCAGAGCCACAAATGTCTCCCCATAGTCATTCAACCAGTGGAGAGTAAGGAATCCAAAAACATTCTCATAGAAATACCCAGAATAATGTTTAACCAAAGACCTGGGCACTATGGTCTAATATCACAGCATTGTTGCCAAACTCAGCCAAGAATCTGCTTTGAGATCTTCTGAAACCCAACCCTAAACCCCACCCCAATCCCCACCCCAGGCTTCCCTGGAAAGATGACAAAGAGCTGTGGGATAAAGTTGAATCTTTGAACCCAATGCTTTCATCCTTCAGAAGAAAAATGCTGGTAATGAAACAATTTACTTGGTTTCTTATATTAGACTGGTAAGGTTATGGGTGAACATATTTGTTCTTTTGTCATTTCTTTTGATATGGTTGAATGCTTTGATTATATAGTAATTACAAGTCTGCATGCCACTTAGTAAGCCAGAAAACATGGTTTATAATCTTCTCACTACTTAGGGTACTTGTTTAAGATTAGCTTAAACACTGCTCATTTTTAAGTAAATTTTAGGGTTTTAAAAATGCTTATTTCAAAAGTAAACATAAAAATACTCAGTGTCTATGTAGAAATGGCATAAAACTGAAAGTTAAGTTCTCTGTAAAGGTACATACCTCTATCTTTAATGCGAGGGGAAGGACACGCCTTAGAAACTCACCACTAGGTGGAGGTGTGCCTGAACTTCAGACGCAAACAAAGGAGGTAGTTTGCTATCCAATGAGTAGTTTTCCCAAGTAACCAATGTAAACAACAGCACTGTAGGGTTATCTGAGGCATGTCAAATGAAGGACTCTACTAAATAAATTAACCACCTTACTTTTTTTTGTCTGCCATGGGATTTGAATTCAGGGCCTGGGCACTGTCCATGAGCTGGTTTTTGCTCAAAGCTAGTACTTACCACTTTGAGCCATAGTTCCACTTCTGGTTTTTCAGTGGTTAGTTAGACAAAAGAGTCTCACAGACTTTCCTGCTGGGGCTGGCTTTTTAAATTTTCTTCTGTCGGTTGTGGGGCTTGAACTCTGGGTTTGAGCATTGTCCCTGAGCTCTTCAGTTCAAGGCGAGTGTTATACCCCTTGAGCCACAGCACCACTTCCATTTTTCTGGCGGTTAATTAGAGATAAGAGTCTCATGGACTTTCCTGCCTGGGCTGGCTTTGAGCTGCAATCCTCAGATCTCAGCTTCCTGAGTAGTTAGGATTACAGGCATGAGCCACCTTACATTTAAATGGCATTTTAAGATGTTGAAAAGGTCTATCATTTCCATGAAAACTGTTTTAATTTGATCCTTACAATCATCTATGTCATCTGACAGCCTGGAGTCATTGCTCCCAATTGAAACAGAGAGATCCCAAATCCCCTAGCTGGGACACAACAGGGACTAGAAGAGACAGAATCCAAGTCTTTCCTCCTTGTACTCGGTCCAGCGTCTCTGTTGGATGCCTAGAATCTATCTCAGGGTACAGGACTGAGTGGAGGAGATCCAAGGACGCGGCCCTCTTTACTCGTGAACCCATTTCAAAGAAAGGCAGAGTCAAAATGGCATCGTCTATTTTGAATATGATTGTGTCATATTCACGACTGTGTGGGTCTGTTCAGATATGTTAGAGCCAGAGTTTAGAAAGGAAAGGAGATGAGAACTTTAACACCGTTTACAGATTTATTCCTTTCTCATAAAAAAAAAAAAAAAAAGTCTCTTGAGGAATGGAAGTGGAGGAAGGCTGCCGAAGGAGAGCCAAGGGACGCCAGTTCCTGAAGCGAGGTATCACACGATCAGATGTGAAAAATGAATCACATCTTCTACATCAGGACTGTGCCCAGATTGCCTGAGAAACTTGTCAGCGAAAGCGGACAACAGAGATGACTGTCCTTTTGGGAAACTTAGCATGTTCTAGGGAAGAGTGTAGATCCCATCTGGGGTTACACTACAAATCAAAATGCAAATTCAACAAATTTCCCATGGCTTTCCCGGCGGTCAGCGCGGCCTCCTTGCAAGAGAACATGTCGGACTTGACTGCAGACAGGCAAAGGGTGTGGGATGTGGTCTGGTTTATGAGGCACTTCCATCGGCATCATTGTACTTAAGCTTCACTGGAGTAGATGGATGGGCCCCATACGCTAAATGAGAGCACAGCCAGGCAGGCGTATCTGTGGGATTTCAGCTCAAAGTCCATGCCCTGTCCACTCCTTCACAAGATGCTCCCACTCAGCCACCAGATGGTTAGATGGAAACAGACTGGTGGATGTGACTCCTTCCTCCTTCCTCCTATAGTCATCCTCCCCCTCTCTCCCTTTCTCCATTCTTCTTTCCTTTCTTCCTCCCTCCTTTATAAAGTGTTCCTTCCCACTGTGCTAGGCAGTGAATCCATGGCTTTGCCCATACTAAGCACATGCTCTAGGCTGGATGAGTTGCTCAGGTGTAGAGCACCTGCCTAACAAGCATGAAGCTGTGAGTTCAAACACAGTACTTCTCCCCACAAAATAAAGAGACAAACCAAGTACATGCTTTACCACTGAGCTATACCCCGAATTCCCATGTGATCTATAGTCATCAAGGCAAGCATGAGTCCTGGGCACATTGAGCCAATTGGTCACCCTACTTATATATTTCCCTTAATCTTCATAAGAAAGGGCCACATTTGATGCTAAGATGTCACATCGTTAGCAGCCCTATATAGAGGCTCATGGCACAGGGTGAAGAATTGACGTTTACAGCCATTAACCAGCCAGGACCTAAAGCCTGCTGGAGTTACCTGACTGAGTGCAAAAGCAGACTCTCCAGAGCTAGTGAGGTCTTGAGATGACTGCAAACTCACACCTTAATTGCAGCAGCGTGGAAGACCACAAGCCAGAATCTTAAAATGAAACGAATCCTAAATTCCTCACCCTTCTAAACTGTGAGGGGAGAAAGGCTGGTAGATTTCAGCTGGAATTTTTAGAGTACTTTGTTCAGAGGCAATAGCTAAGTAATAAACATAGGTGTCAGAATCCAGAATCATTTCAATTCCAACCCCATAAAATGTGTGCTCTGGGCTCCACCCGTGGAGATCTTACGATTCAGTAGCTGTGGCTTACAGTCTTTACCTTTTCCCCAGGAAACTCCAGGAGGGTCCGAGCTGACCTGCTTGGGAACACAGAGTTATAATCAACTTCACCTGGGAAGGTCTAGACACAGGGAAGACTGCAAGGGGATGGAATTGCCAGGTAAAATACCAAAGAGCCCATCAAATGTTGTATAAGTAACCTCATCCAAAATCTGGGGAATGTGTGCTCTGAAACAGAGCACACATTGATTGGCTGTGGTTCCCATTTATTTCTATTTGCTAAGTATTCCCTAGAATACTTAGGGAAGTATTCCCAACGGAAGGGAAGACCCAACAGGAAGTAAAGAGGCTCCTTCCTTCCTGAATGGCAGGAGTTTGCTCCTTGGAGGCCTGGGAGGCCTGGGCTTTTCTTTTCTGTAAGGAGGTCTGAGAGGCTGGGCAGTGAGCTGCATGCTGCCTGGGCTGGGTTCTGGCCCCCTTGCTCAACTTCTGCTGAAGCCCACACACAGCCCTGCCCCACCTCCAACATGCTGGAGGCCCAACAAGAAAGCATAAGATCATCAATTACCAGGTGTTACAGGAGACATGGTGTGCCAGGCCATGGAGAGGCTGGGTTAGCTGTCCCAATGGCCACCATTCAGGGCTCTGAAAATGTTCTCCTTTTGATGTTGCAGCATAGCCTTTTCCAGAGCAATGAATGAGTGAAAGGCCTCCCCCACATCTCTCCGGAGGCATAGACACAGGCAGCCGCTCATAATATGTGTGTGTGCTTCTAATGCTGGCTGAGACTGTGATGAGTTCTAGCTCTTGGAGGCCTCAACCATAGAAAGAGGAAGATGGCTCCAGGGCATTCCTGAATGGCTGAGGCCTGAGAACCCAGACTTCTGCCGTGTGTGTGTGTGTGTGTGTGTGTGTGTGTGTGTTGTGTGTGTGCGCGCGCGCACGCGCTCGTGCACGTGTGTGAGACATTTCTGGGACTTGAACTCTGCTCCTGGGTGCGGTCCCTCAGCTCTTCAGCTCAAGGCTAGCATTCTATCCCTTGAACCACAGCTTCATTTCTGCCTTTTTAGTAGTTAACTGGAGATAAGAATCTCATGGCCATTCCTGGCTTTCAAACTTTGATCCTCAGATCTCAGCCTCCTGAGTAGCTAGGATATAGGCATGAGCTACCATCTCTCAGCTACTTCTGCTTTTTTTTTTTTTGCCCCCTGGAATAGCTTTGAATTTTTAAAATGTCTTTCTTCTGAACTATAAAATATCTTTGAAAAGTGAGAGAATGAATAATGTGTGTGTGTGTGTATATGAGTGTGTGTGTGTGTACCTGTGTTTGTGAGAGAGAGAGAAATTTATCTGAGTACCCTGAAATGCTTGACAAAGGGCAAGAAGATAAGACTAAGAAAATTCTTGATTGCAGATGACTCAGAGACTTAGCTACAGGCTTTGAAACCGGACTGGAAAGTGAGGTCACACAGCTCTGCTCCGGTTTATCCCTGCCCCACCCAGCCTGGTGCGCTGGGTCCCCACAGGAGAGGAACCAGCTCAGCCTGACTTCTGGAGAGACAGGAGGTTTGGAATCAAGTGTTTATCTCCAAACACTTACTGCAGCCAAAGTTCTCGAGTGCTGCTTTATAAAAATCAGCATGAGGGAAACAAACCAACTTTCAAAAAGTCCAATCCAGGGCCGGTGGTGTGAATTCCATGCCTTGTACATCAGGAGGAATCACACTGTGTCAGGACCCCATCCCACCCCTACCCTTTGCCCAGTGTGTCAGAATGAGAAGACCACTTCCATGGATCTCCATTTATCTGCCATAGAGCTGGAAGGGGCTGTAGTAATCCAGTCTTGGTTCTTCTTTTTCATTTTGGTGCCATTACTAGGGCTTGAACTCAGGGCCTGTGAGTTATCCTTTTGTTTTTTCACTCAAGGCCGGTGCTCTAACCCTTGAGCCACAGTTCTACTTCCGGCTGTTTGGTGGTTCATTGGAGAGAAAAGCCTCATGGACTTTCCTGCCTGGGCTGCCTATGAATGGTGAATCCTTAGATCTCAGCCTCCTGAGCAGTTAGAAGTATAGGTAGGTGTAAGCCACGTGTTGGTTCTTCGTTTACAAAGAAGCAGTTAGGCCTGACTTTGGCCTTTCAGCTTGACCTCTGTGGCTATTTCCAAAGTTAATAGCTACCCAACAGGTTTATTGGGCAGATTAAATGTGATGATATAAAGTGTGTAGCACTTAGCACTCAATAAGTGGGAATTGTTTTGATTTCAGCACATCTCTGTGTTTGTGGAGGTAACAGGAGCTGTTTCTATGAAAAGAAAGCCCAGCTTCCTGACACCAAGATCGTATCCAGTTGGAGCCTTTTGGACTGTACAGAACAGAACAGACTGTTTAATTCAACCTCTTTGTTGTCGAGAAGATGAAGCAGATCCCAAGTCCTGCCTGCAGCCCAGGGAAACCGCCATGCTTGTCATAGAAACTCCATTGAGGTGGTATCTCATTCTACAGCTGGGAGTTCTAACAGCAGAACAAGGCTCCACAGGGTCTTTTCAGCACCGCCATCACCTCCATCACCACCACCTCGCTGAGTGTGGAACTCTTCCTAAGGGAATGCAAGTGCTGCATTCCCAACCCCCGAGAGATCTCATAATTAAGCACCAAGGCAAGTCTGGCTTTGAAATTAATGACTGTGGGATTCAAAAATGATGTTCAGATAAAAGGGAGTCGTTTGTTTATATCGCAAAAGACAAGGTTGCACAGGGAAAAGTACTCCATAGGACTTTAAGAGACAAAGATCATGTCTGCTATGTTATTCAAGCCTCAAAGGGCTTAGAGAGGGGAGGGCCAGGGAGAGGTTTGAAACTTTGCTTACTGTGGCAGAAATAGAGCGGTTTTCTCTACCTGAATTAGCTCAGCTTTTGTTTTCTTTTCTTGTGTGCCAGTACTGAGGCTTGGGTGCTGTCTCTGTGCTTTGTTGCTCTAGGCCAATATTCTCCTAGTTGAGCCACAGTTCTACTTCTGGCTTTTTGGTGGTTAGTTGGAGATAAAAGTCTCACAGACTTTTCTAGCCTGGACTGGCTTCAAACTGTGATCCTCAGATCTCAGCCTCTTGAATAACCAGGATAACAGACATGAGCCACAGGTGCGCAGCTAGTCAGCTTTTAAGGATGTAATCATATCTGACACTCATTAAGTACATGGAATGTATTATAGTTCTATTTTTTTGGGGGGGGGGGTGTCGGTAATGGGGCTTGAATTCTGGGCCTGGACACTGTCCCTGAGCTCTTCAGCTCAAGGCAAGCGCTCTACCACTTGAGCCACAGCACCACTTCCAGTTTTCTGGTGGTTAAATTGAGATAAGATTCTCATGGACTTTCCTTCCAGGGCTGGTGTTGAACTGTGATCCTCAGATCTCAGCCTCCTGAGTAGCTAGGATTATAGGCATGAGCTACTGGCGCCTGGCTTATTTTAATGAGGACTGAACTCTGGGCCTGGGCGCTGTCCCTCAGCTCTTCAGCTCAAGGCTAGCGCTCTACCACTTGAGCCACAGCGCCACTTCCGGCTTTTTTCTTTTTGCTTATGTGGTGCTGAGGAATTGAACCCAGGGCCTCAGGCATGCAAGGCAAGCACTCTACCACTGAGCTACCTTCCCAGCCCTATGGCACCTGGCTTATACTTCTACTTTTTAAATTTCTAGGAACCTTTTAGGAGATAGGGCCTAGAATTATTTCCATCATGGAGAGCAGAGAGCAGCTTTTTCAAGGTCAAATAGCTAGGAAATGGTAAGAGCAGGGCATGCCCGGAGTCTGGCTGTGGAGTATAGCCTTTCGTGCTAGTTTCATTACCTTGGGTGAATCAAGGTATGGACTAAAGCTAGGAACCACTTAGCCCATCCTCACATCACTACCCTTAGGTTGAGTAAATGAGCTGAAGCGTCAAAGGCCCCATTACCTAGTTCTGCCCTGCTATACTGCTGGACTGCAAATTTCTTGAAGGTACAAACAGCTTTTCTCATAATCTCCTGTATTCATCTCGTACTTTACATTGCTGGAAGAAAATCAAGGTTCCGTAATGCTGTTCAGTTTATGCATGGCATAAGGACACAGCACTACTCAATTGTACATAGATTTATTTTTTTGAAGACACTTACCTCTCAGAAGCCAGGAATTGCAGTTTAAAGGGAACAAGTGTTATGTTTGACTAAGAAGGCCCATGATGGAATTCAATGGCAGCAACTCTATTTCTGATTCTTTTATTCTTCTTCTTAGTTAGAAGGCTCCAAGGAGTTTTTCAATATGTTTCTTTTCTTTCCTATTTTTTTGAGATGATGATACATGACTTGTTTCCTAGAATAAATTAAATTATATAATCAATCTTCAGAGATTTATAGTGAGGTTAATAGCAAGCCACGGAGAAGAGCCACTTAGCTATAATTTAATTAGAAGAAATGAATACTTTCCTGTCTTTGATAGACAAGGAAGGATAGTACACATTACTTAGTCCCATATCTTATTCTTACTGCTCTGCACTTTTGGTTTTTGTGTTGTCATTTATCTTGCAAGACGTTTGTGTGTGTGTGTGTGTGTGTGCGCGCGCGCGTGTGCACGTGCACACGCATGCATCAGTCTTGGAGCTTTGAACTTAGGGCTTGGGCACTGTCCCTGAGCTTTTGTGATAGAGACTAGTGCTGTATCACTTGAGCATAGCTCTACTTCTGTACTGGCTTTGAAGCACAATCCTTAGATCCCAGCCTCCCGAGTAGCAGACATGTATCACCAGTACCCAGGTTCTTGCACAACATTCTGTGTTCCATATTATATAAAGATTTGCCTCATTCTGCTGGATATGGTAGTGCATGCCTGTAATTTCAGCACTTAGGAGGCTGAGATAGGAGGTTTTGAGTTCCAGGCCAGCTTGGGCTACATAGTTAGGGCCTGTCTTAAAAAATAACAAAACTTTTCTATTGGTTATAGATTTACACTCTTACAACAATACTGAAATTGGGGCTGGGAAGGTGGCTCAGTGGTAAAGTGCTTGCCTTGCATGCATCAGGCCCTGGGTTTAATTCCTCAGAACCACGTAAGCAGAAGAAAAAAAAAAGCCAGAAGTGGTGCTGTGGCTTAAGTGGTAGAGTGCTAGCCTTGAGCTGAAGAGCTGAGGGGCAGCGCCCAGGCCCAGAGTTCAGGCCCCACGACCAGACCCAAAAAATAAAAATAAGTAAATAAATTCTTAAAAAATACTGAAGTAAATAGTTTTATACCTATCTATATATTTTTATTTTGCTTTGTTTTTTGTTGTTTATGAAAAACAAATCCCCTAGAAGGGGAATAGTTAAGTCCAGGAATATTTGTTTTAAATTTCACTCCATGTTTGCAAATGATGCTTCAAAGAGGTGGCCTCAATTTCCTCTCAGTGAGGAAGAATTGTCTAAGTGCTGAGTCTAGCCACCCTTCTCAATCACTGCATTTTTCACATCTACTGCCTTGCTGTGTGGTATGAGGGAAAGTCAGAGGGCAGCAAATACTTTGAATGAATGGAACACTGGCCAACATACCTTGAATTGCATATAGGGAGGAGGCAGGGAGCTGATGGATCCATGGTGGTGACAGTCACCTGACAGAAAAGAATCAAGGGTGGCCACTTATACGACCCTGACCATACAGCAGGGCTCACACTACTTGTGATGTAGTCTCATGTTGGTGAAGGGAACATGTGTGATATGAGGTGGCACACTTCTCTAAAAGTTACATCAGACAAGCGTGTAGCCCTCAACTACACGTGCCCCTCCCCCCCGAAACTCACAGCCCCGCGCATGCATTCTAGAATCAGGAGGTTAAGCTTAAATTACTTGATTTTTCTACATCTAGTTCTTATTTTTAAAAATTCAGTCATCCTTTAAGTTGATCCAGCTACAGGTAATTAATGCTCCATACTTCTTGTCTCCACATGAACTTGGGATAGAGGAACAAAATTGGCCACAATATTATCAGGGGAAGAAGATTACTGCTAACAGCCATTGAAGGCTCTGTAGATTTTTCTAAACAATCCATGTATATTTTAGCTTTATTCTTTATGACCACATTCTTAAGCTAGTCTGCTAGGATTTTGTTACTCTTCTCCTTCTAAAGTGCAAACCAGCAGGGAGACCTTGTCTGATCAAAAATTCTATGTGGAAAAACAATGCAATGTGGATGCTAGAAAATAAGTTTCCTTTGGAGCCAGAAAATCATCCTAGTAACGAACTGTGCTGTGTGTCTGTCTGCCTGGGCCCCACTGGGGAAGATAAAATAAATACAAAGAGGTTGACCATAGGCAAATGGAAACAGAAAGAGTAGACAGAATAGCTGGCTCACAGCGATTCAGGAACAAGGTAGGGAGAGCCTGAACTACTGTAGTGCTAGCAAAGACACAGGGGAAACAGCAAATGTGGGTGCCATCCAAAGCAGAACAGGTCAGACTGAAGGGTACTGTATAGTTTAGAGCTCAGGCTGGAGTCCTGACTCTTCCTTGCAGCTGGGCAACATCATTTTTCTACCTACAAATACTCCCCTAACTTGTGATTCTTACTGGACTACTAAGAAAAACAGTGAAGGCTCACTGCTCACAGTGAGTGGCTCACACCTGTAATCCTAGCTACTCAGGAGGCTGAGATCTGAGGATCACCATTCAAAGCCAGTCTAGGCAGTCTGTAAGACTCTTATTTCCAATTAATTACCATAAATAAATAAATAAAGCCAGAAGTGGAGCTGTGGTAGAGTGCTAGCCTTGAGCATAAAAGCTTTAGGGACAGTGCTCAAGCCCCAGCACATTTTCTCTCTCCCTCCCCCCCCCCCCCACATTTGTTTTCTAGGTGGAGTGGTTAAACAGATGTAAAATGTTAAAAGGGGGAACTTTTCAGAGGGGAAAGATAGGGTTTGAAATGGGGAGACAGCCGTGCTGGTAGCTGGAAGCTCAAGGGTTGCAGTGCTGGAGAGGTGAGAGGATGGAGGCATGAGTATTACATCCTCACTGCAGATTAAACAAGAGCCCTGAGCTACTAGAGCGTGGTTGGGTGTTGAATGATGTCAACTCCACTCACCATGAAGTGAAGGATTGTCATGGGTGCTGTACCCCAAACCAAGCACAAGTAAATTTTCTCACTGAAGATGCTCTAATCCCTCTTCTCATCTTCCTACATGCAGACAAGAGGGACAGCCAGCAGCACCTCAAGGCCAGAGGACACAAGAAGACACAGAGGTGGTAGCAGGTAGTGCTGCAGTGAGTGAGCAGAGTGGAAGGCCAGCAATGAAGTCTCCAAAACGAGGCAGACATTGCATCACTAAGCAGGCCACAGAACACTCCAGGGAAACTGGGCGCTAGAGTTCTGGCTGCTCTGGTTATGGGTTCAAGGGATTTTGGGGATACATGGTACTGAGGTTCAAAACTCAAGACTTCGTGGATGCTAATCACAATCATTTCTTTTTTCTTTTTTTTTTTTTGGGTCCGGTCGTGGGGCCTGAACTCTGGGCCTGGGCGCTGTCCCTCAGCTCTTCAGCTCAAGGCTAGCGCTCTACCACTTGAGCCACAGTGCCACTTCCGGCTTTTTTCTTTTTGCTTATGTGGTGCTGAGGAATCGAACCCAGGGCCTCGAGCATGCAAGGCAAGCGCTCTACCACTGAGCCACCTTCCCAGCCCCAACTGTCAGGATTTCTGACTGTAGCTGATCCCAACAGAAAGGGCAGGAAAAATAGAGTTCAGGTTCCTCAACTTGCCACTTCTGAGAGCTTGGACAAGTCACAAAGCCTTCTGAGACACCATCTCCTTTCTGCAACCACAAACATCTCAGCATCACCCCAGGGTTTAAATGAGCACACGTAGACTGGTTACAGAACATGACAGAGCAAAGTTGCTCACCTCAAGGTGGCCAGGAAAGGGTGATAGACGGGGAGGAGAGATAGATAGATAGATAGATAGATAGGTAGATAGATAGATAGATAGATAGATAGATAGATAGATAGATAGATAGATATAGCTTTTATAAGCTCCTTCCCTCCCCTTAATCCTATTAAGCTATGAATCTATAAACAGATCTATGCATTCATGAAATCAGTGCTTTTATAACCAGTAGTGTCCCAAAAGCTTCATCTCTGAACATTTTTTGCACTGGGGACTAAGCCTTCAACATATGAGCTTAAGATCCAACCAAAACCATTATCACTTAATATACCTTTTTTTTTTTTGTCAGTTGTGGGTCTTGAACTCTGGGCCTGAGCACTGTCCCTCAGCTCCTCAGCTCAAGGCTAGTGCTATACCACTTGAGCTACAACACCACTTCTGGTGGTTTATTGGAGGTAAGAGTCTCATGGACTTTCCTGCCCAGGCTGGCTTTGAACCACGATCCTTAGATCTCAGCCTCCTTAGTAGCTAGGATTACAGGCGTGAGCCACCAGTACCCAGCTTCAGGATATCCTTTTTTTTTTTTTGTCGGTCATGGGACTTGAACTCTGGGCCTACGCACTGTCCCTCAGCTCTTCAGCTCAAGGCGAGCGCTCTATATCATTTGAGCAACAGTGCCACTTCAGGATCTCTTTTAAACATACATTTCTTACCAGGCCCTGGTGGCTCAAGCCTGAAATCCTAGCTACTAAGAAGGTGAGAACTGAGGATTGTGGTTTGAAGCCAGCTGGGGCAGGAAATTTCGTGAGACTTTTATCTCCAATTAATCACCAGAAAACTGGAAGTAGCGCTGTGGCTCAAATTAGTAAAGTGCTAGCCTTGAGTAGAGAAACTTAGGGACAACATCCAGGTCCTGAGATTAAGCCCCACAACCTACAAAAAAACAACAAAACAAACAAATATACAAACAACCCATGCATTTCTCTCTCCTCTTCCTAAATGGCAGTGCATTCTACACTTTTTCTTCCCCTTTGTTTTTTCTACCCAACTAAGTATCTTGAGAATCATCCCATAACATTATGTGGAAACATTTTTTTATTCCTTCAGAGAACTGCACAGAGCTCCTTCATGTGTGTGGGCAAACTACAGTGTTTTTAATCAGTGCAGTTTTCCTTTTTTTAATTAAAAAAAAGTGGCAGTAATTGAGTTGAAGTCAGAATCTTGTGCTTGCTAAGCAAGTACTGTACCAAGGCCTATCTTTGGAGAGCTAAATTCTTAGGCCTTGCACACTTGAGCCATATCTACAACACTTTTGTGCTTTATTTTATTTTAATTTTTGTTGGTTGTGGAACTTGAACTCAGAGCCTGAGTGCATCCTTGAGCTCTTCAGTTCAAGGCTATTATTGCTCTACCACTTTGAGCCACAGCTGTAGTTCCATTTTTTGAGTGGTTAATTGGAGGTAAGAGTCTCACAAGGACTTTGCTACTCAGGCTGGATCCTTAGATCTCAGCCTCCTGAGCAGCTAGGATTACAGCCATGAGCCACTGGCGCCTGGCTGTGCTTTATTTTTTACATAGGCTCTTGTACATTTTGTCCAGGACCAACCTCTTGACCTCCTTCCTCCTCCATAGAACCACCACATTAGATGAGACGTCACCTGGCTAATTTTTTTTGCCTAGACCTCAAACCTTGATCCTCCTGATCTCTGACTTCAGAGTAGTAGGGATTATAGGCATGCCAATGCCATGTGCCTGGCCCTAGCCAGTTCAGTATTAATGAACATTTGGGTTGTTGCTAGTCTTTTGCTATGACACAGGGTGGCAATGAACACACTGTAAATATATTTCCTGTTTTTATTAGGCTGTCTTTGGAAAGGAATCTCAGAGCATTCTACTGCTGCCTTCATCCCCCTTGGCCTAGTACAAGTCTCATAATGAGAATACCAACCTCTACATCCTTCTTCTCACACTATGGATGAAGTACAGCCAGAAGTAGAAAGATGATCTCTACTTCATGCTTGTCCTTTGAGTCTCATACCAGCACATCTTGTTAAAGGGCTTAATTCGTAGCAAGAACTCTAGCTACAAAGGCGTCTAGGAATAGTAGTTTTCATATTCTGTCCTACAGGAGAAATTGATGTTCTTTTTTTTTGGGTCCGGTCATGGGGCCTGAACTCTGGGCCTAGATGCTGTCCCTCAGCTCTTCAGCTCAAGGCTAGCACTCTACCACTTGAGCCACAGTGCCACTTCCAGCTTTTTTTTTTTCCTGCTTATGTGGTGCTGAGGAATCAAACCCAGGGCCTCATGCATGCAAGGCAAGCGCTCTACCACTGAGCCACCTTCCCAGCCCCGAGAAATTGATATTCTAATCAGCACATTCAAGTTACCAACTTAATTCCTTTGATTATAAATGAGAAAATGGGTGTCAGCTGGGAAGGTGGCTCAGTGGTAGAGTGCTTGCCTAGTGTGCATCACGCCCTGAATTCGATCCCTCAATATCATATAAACAGAAAAGGCCAGAAGTGGCACTGTGGCTCAAGTGGTAGAGCGCCAGGACTGGCAAATAAATAAATAAATAAGAAAAATGGAGGCTTGAGAGAATTACTTGCTCAAGACCATAGAACTGGCTCATGGTTAACAGCCTAGCTTTTGTCACTTCACCATCCTAGTAGTTGATCAGCAGGAGTCTTTGTGAATTGGGCTTCATAAAACACTTGAGAACATCCCTAGGCACTTCACACACACCCCAAAAAAACTTTTCATGTGCTTTCTACACCAAAACAACACCCCCAAAGTCTCCTTTGGGGGAGTCTCATTATCAGTCACTGTGTGAGGTTTCTGTGGTCCACTTCCCAAGTCCTAGGTTGCCATCGTAGCTCCTAATACTGCTGAGGCAGGGTCTTTGCAGACTGAGTTAAATGAGGTCAACTAGGCTGCCTTCAATCCAGTCTGACTGGTGCCCTTGTAAGTTCACAGAGTTTTTCTTACTTTCCCTCCCAGGATGTAGTCTCTCTGTCTGGCAATTCTCACTCAGTGGAACAAAGGTTGTTTCTAGTCAGCCATCTTAGCAGAGCTCTCTGGTGTCCTTCTGAGAACAGGAAATTCTTCTGTATGGAGGGAAGACAAAGTAAGAACATGGGGACAAGACAACCAGCCACAAGTCAAGGAGTCACACCTGAGATGGGCCCTTTCCTCAGAGCCCTCAAAGAAAACAACCCTGTGCACCTGCATCTCAGTCCTCCTGCAGCTAAACCACTGCTAAAACGAAAACTGTAAGCAAAGCAACTTCAGCTGCAGGACTCGGCATAGCTAATACAGTATGTATAGTGCCATATGTATAACACAGTATGTATAGTGCCATATGTATAATACAGTATGTATAGTGCCATATGTATAACACAGTATGTATAGTGCCATATGTATAACACAGTATGTATAGTGCCATATGTATAATACAGTATGTATAGTGCCATATGTATAATACAGTATGTATAGTGCCATATGTATAATACAGTATGTATAGTGCCATATGTATAATGTACTAAGACCTAGCAAGATTTTATCCTTTCCTCCTGCTGTTTTTGGTAAGCCAGGCACTTTCTGGAATCTTCCCTTGTGAGAGGGTCTGACTCAGAAAACACTTCCTGTACTTTGCACCGTTCACAAGTCTCCAGCGGGGTGAGTTGATGTGGCTTTGGACAGTGACAATGCCATCAGCCCCCACACAAGGCGATCGGAGCAGCTCTGAGCTTTTGCCTCATTGACTGCCTACTGAGGAGTATCACCTCCTTTTCCAACCCAGCCTCTTAGGGGACCATAGCAATCTTGCCCTAAATATATTTCCCCTATTTTCAAAAGGAGCCAGATGTGGCGTGCCAAATGCATTTTTAATGACTAAGCTTTGCATTTAAACATATTTTCCATCTTCGCTGGGTCATTAAGTTTCTAAACCCTTCAATATTTTAATGATTTTTATAGTTCAGTGATGCGTAGGTTTGCTCAAGTTATTGTTCCCTCTGTGCTCCTTGCACATAAGATGCTTAGACAAGAGCACACCGAAGGGGCCTTGAACACACGGCATCATTCTGAAGTTCTGAATGGGTCATTTCCTGCCATCAAAAGCCAGACTAATTCTGCTTAAGACAAGAGGAAAGGCCAGCATGGTGGTGCGTGCCTGTAATCCTAGCACTTAGCAGGCTAAAGCAGAGGAATCAAGAAGAGTTCAATGCCAGCCTCACCTACATATAGTGAGACCATGTCTCAAACAACAAATAAACAAGAGGAGGAAAGGCTATTTTGTGCAAAGGTTTTATGAGTGAAAAGGAGACAAAACCTTGAAGTCAATCAATCAATCAATCAATCTATCTATCTATCTAATCTATTTTTATGCCTCACTTTTCTTAAAATTCTGGATATTTTAGATATTCAGGAGAGCTGAATTCCTAAGCCTGTTTCTAATTTCCTTGGGAATTAGTTGCCGTGAACTTGCTCTTTTAGTACACTCAAATTGCTACAAGATATGATAGACTGTGTGGTTTATAAGCAACAAAAATTTATTTTTCATTGTCCTGGAACCTTGGAAATTTGAGTTTAAAGTGCTAACAGAGTGAGTGTCTAAGTGAGGGTTTGTTTCTTGGTGGCTCATACATGTAATCTTCCTCTCCAGTTCTTGGTGGCTCATACATGTAATCTTCCTCTCCAGAAGCAGAGATCTGAGGTTCGTAGTTCAAAGCTAGCACAGGTAGGAAAGTCTCTAAGATTCTTATCTCCAACTAACCAGCAAAAATCTGGAAGTGGAGCTGTAACTCAAGTAGAAAACACATACACACAAATTTGAAATTTGCTGTAAAGCAAAATGCCATATTACACCATAGCAGTTTCAAACACAGTATTAACCATCTCTCTCTTTTCAGTTTTTTTGTTTGTTTTTTCATTACTGGGGTTTGAAAACTCAGGGCCTCACGCTTGCTAGGCTGGTGCTCTACCACTGAGCCACTCCATTAGCTCACTGCGTCCTGCTGGCCTTTCCCATGCAGGTGTGTGTATACACTGTCTCTCATGTTCACATCTTGGCAAAGCTGCCCAATGATGCACTCAGTTCTGTCTTTAGGGGCACTTGTATCCAGAATACATGGGTTTATAGATGAATGTTCTCTTGTTTTCCAGCTCTGTTGGACTGTTCCTAAGCCCAGCCTACACTGTTGTTATCACTATGATCTTGGTGTATTTGATGGTGCAGTCTCCCTCTCCTTTTTCAAAGTGAGTTCAAGCCAGGTGTTGGTGGCTCGTGCCTGTCTTCTTGGCTACTCAGAAGGCTGAGATCTGAGGATACCAGTTCAGAGACTTTTCTTTTGTCAGTTATGGAGCTTGAACTCAGGGCCTGGGCAGGGTCCCTGAGCCTCTTTGTGCTGAAAACTAGTGCTCTACCACTTCAGACTAGCTCTACTTCTGGTTTTTGAGTGGTTAATTGGAGATAAGAGTCTCACAGGGACTTTTCTGTGTGTGTTGGCTTTGAACCATGATCCTCAGATCTCAGCCTCCTAAGATTACAGAGGTGAGCCACTGGCACTGGGATGAGACTTTTATCTTTAATTAACCACTAAAAATCGGGAAGTGGAGCTGTGGTTCAAGTGGCAGAGCACCAGCCTTACGCAAAAAAGCTTAGAGATATCATCCAGGTCCTGAATTCAAGCCCCAGTACACACACACAAAAGTGAGTTCTTCAAAAAGAGATCGAATGAAAATTTTGAGGCATTGGACTGAATTTATAGGTTAATCATTTATATGATTAGACTTTATAAAGTCATTCAGTATAAGCCATCTAAGTTTACCCTCTCTGAAAGTATGGAATGTACCCTATGTATTCAAATCATTTCCTGTTTTCTTATTCGAATAAAAAAATGTTAACAGAAGTGGTGTCTATTCTTGGTTAGCTGATGCTTGTCTATTTTGTAATTCTTGTTGCTATTGTGGATGGTATCTTTGTATTAATATATATATACATACATACATACATATGTAAATATATATTTACATATATTTGCACTGTCCCTGAGCTTTCTTTGCTCAAGGCTAGCACTTTACCACTTGAACCACAGACCCACTTCTGGCTTTTTCTGTTTCTGTGGTACTGAGGAATTGAGCCCAGGGCTTGATGCATGCTAGGTAAGCACTCTGCCACTAAGCCACAGTCCCAGCCTGTACTAATACTTTCTAGCAGCTTCTGTGGGCAGAAATATTAGAGCGATGTGGAGCTTTGCAGGTTGGTCTTGTGTCTGACAAACCTGCTGAACCTTGCTAGTCCTGGTTTGTTGGGATCTTGGGGCTTTTTTTCCCCCTAAGCTGGCGGACATTTTGTTTCTATATTGCAATGGGGCACCTCCCCAGCCTCCCCACCCCCCCATACCTCCACAGCCCCATTTAACCTCTGTGGTAGGTGGGCGGTGAGGGTTGGGGGAGGTATGACTCATTGGAAAGTCGTAGACAATGCCTGGCCTCAGTGATCAGGACATTTGTCTTTCTCCTAGCTTCAGGCACTTGCTGTCAGGCCGCCCAACCACAGAGGACAAAATGTGTCCTAAACTGCTGTTAATTTGGGGAGAAGGAAAAGAGGGAGGGAGGGAAGAATACAGGGAGAAGGAAGAAGAGAAGCCCAGGGACCCCAGTGGCTGCGTGCGAGGCCCGGGGCTCTGTGGTGAGCGAAGCAACCCTGGGGCCCTTTGGTCACATAATGGAAGGAGCACTCTGTGGGGAGATAGACTTGGGCCTTCACCCACAGTGACCAGTAATGGAGGCCCTGCCCTGTCAGGAGTGGTTCCACTGCCACCCGGGCCCAGGGTCTAACTCGACTCCAGCCCCAGAGTGCCTGGAAGTCAGAACCCAGACCACAAGACGTTTAGCGGGATGCCCAAGTTTGGTGCCAGTGAAAGCTCTTGGAGGCATGGTGGCAGCGTGGAGAACCTTTTCCCCACACAGCTTGTTCAGCCTGTCAGTGAGAAGCTGGAGCTGAGCAGTTAGACAGCTTTGGTCTCAAAGCTTCTCGGCAAAGCGAGACAATGAGTGGAACTGCCCTCTGTCCTGCCTGGGGTTTGGCCGTTCTAGAGGCAGGATGTGGTGGAGCAGCCTGATTAGTAGCTCTACGCTCAGCTGCTGGCTGAGTGACTGCAAAACCAGGAAGTAGGGAGGGCTTTGTGTGCCAGCAGCCCGCCCTGTGGGGATTATAAACACACCATGTGAGCTGGGCCTGAGCTCTAAGTGTGCCCCGGTACCCAGAGCCCTAAACTTCCTGGGGGAGAACTTACTTTATTTTGTTGTGACTGGAGTTTGAACTCAGGGCCACATGCTTGCTTGTGGGTATTCTATTGTAGAGCCATGCCTCCAGAGCCTTTTCTTTTCTTTTTTTTTCATTCTTCCTTTCTTTCTTGCATTGGTTATTTGAGATCCTAGGCAGACTTGGACTTCAGTCTCCTATTTTTTGTTTCCTGATGTAGCTGGGATGACAAACATGTGCCACTAACTTTCAGGAGCTTTCCATTGACATGGGGTCTTGTGGACTTTTCTACCAGGACTCTCAACTCACTTTGTCAAACAGAAATCTCAATTCCCATCTCAGCCTCCCACCTAACTCAGATCATAGGCGTGTGCAACCGGCACCCAACTGCACTGGTTGAGAAAGGGTCTCCTGTGGGGGAGACAGGGAGCCTGGCCTCAGAAGTCAATCCTCTAGATCTCAGCTTCCCAAGTAGTTAGGCTTACAGGTGTGAGCCACCTGTGCCAGCTTGTTTGGAAATGATTGGGATGAGCAGAGACACCCGGACAGGTCTGTTCTTGTGAGGAAGCGAAGATGCCCTCAGACCACACTCAATGCCAGATCCCAGGTTTCCCATGAGACAGGCCTGGAACAGCCTGAATAAAAATCTTCAAGATGCCAGACTTGCCTGTCAATTTGTAAGTAAAATGAGAGAGAGAGAGAGAGAGAGAGAGAGAGAGAGACAGAGAGACAGAGAGACAGAGAGACAGAGAGGAGAGGAGAGAAGAAGTAAAGGGAGGGGGAGAGGGAGAAGTTCGGAGAGAGAAAGAGGGAGAGAAAGGGAGGGAGAAGGAGGGAGCAGAAGAGCGGAGAGGGAGGGGAAGAGGGAGGAGGAGAGGCAAACTATTGTGGAATAAAGCAGCCATGTTAAGGACGGATGGGGAGTGGGGAGGCAGTCACCCCAATCCTCTGAGCGTGCCAAGGGCTTCCCAGACTTCACAGCCAGGCCCTTGCGGGACCCTGACAACCCTCCAAGGCCGGCGGTGAGGCGGTGTGTGTGGAGGTGGTGTGTGTCGGTGTGCTGTTTCAGGCTGTGACCTGTCTCTTCACTGCAGTGACTCAGCGTTAGAAATAGGCCACTGACTGGGAGAATGACAGGAAATTCCCCGAGTCTCCAGACGGGCTGATTTTAGGTGTACAGCACAGCAGAGCCAGCCTCCTCTCCTCTCCTCTCCTCTCCTCTCCTCTCCTCTCCTCTCCTCTCCTCTCCCCTCCCCTCCTCTCCTCTCCTCTCCTCTCCTCTCCTCTCCCCTCCTCTCCCCTCCCCTCCTCTCCTTCCTCTCCTCTCCCCTCCCCTCCCCTCCTCTCCTCTCCTCTCCCCTCCTCTCCCCTCCTCTCCCCTCCTCTCCTCTCCTCTCCTCTCCTCTCCTCTCCCCTCCTCTCCCCTCCTCTCCCCTCCTCTCCCCTCCTCTCCCCTCCTCTCCCTTCCTCTCCCCTCCTCTCCTCTCCTCTCCCCTGCTCTCCCCTGCTCTCCCCTCCTCTCCCCTCCCCTCCCCTCTCCTTCCTCTCCTCTCCTCTCCTCTCCCCTCCCCTCCCCTCCTCTCCTCTCCTCTCCCCTCCTCTCCCCTCCTCTCCCCTCCTCTCCTCTCCTCTCCTCTCCTCTCCTCTCCCCTCCCCTCCTCTCCCCTCCCCTCCTCTCCTCTCCTCTCCTCTCCTCTCCTCTCCCCTCCCCTCCCCTCCTCTCCTCTCCTCTCCCCTCCTCTCCTCAGTGTCCTTGGACGCCTGGCTGGAGCTGCCCAGGCTGAGGGGAACCAGCATGGAGGCGCCCCCCTTGTGCCCCGTTCAGATGCCCTGGAGAGAGCAGGGCACGTGGCGTTTCCACTCCAGTGCCCCGTGCCATCCTGTGCTGCCCCTCCTCCCTCCATGCTTCATCAGCACTGTGGATGAGGAAGCTGGAATTCGAACCAGTGTCTGACTCACCAAGAGATGAGCCACATCCCAAACAGATCATAGGGAAGGGGGCTCTCATTTTCTGGGTGAAGGGCAGTTAGGACCCCAGAGCCTTTGACTCTCTTTCCCTCCTTCCCATCCTCCCTCCTTTCTTTCCTTCCATCCTTCCTTCTTTTCTCTCCCTTCTTTCCTTTCTTCCTTCCTTCCTTCCTTCCTTCCTGTCTTTCTTTCTTTTTTCTTTCTCTCTCTCTTTCTTTTTTCTTTCTTTCTTTCCCTATCTCCCCCCCCTCCTCCACTTCTTCCTTCCTTTCCTTTCCCAATGACACATCTCTTGGCAGGAGCTCTCTGGAAAGCCAGAGTTGAGCTTGGAGTTATGCAACGTCCCTGGCTGTGAGTGGTTTTGCTAGAGAAAGCGGAGGGAGCTGCTTGCTGCCTGGGAGGGGTTGGAGGCTCTGTGTGTCTGCAGGCTGAGGCTCTAAGTGCTGCTCAGATATTTGCCCAACAATTCCCAGTGTGCTTTGGAACAAGAGTGCAGTCCTGGCTGAGGGGCCACATGCTGAGACATGCCACAGAAATGTACACACGCAATGTCTTCTAATGGCTCCCAGCTTCTTCTCCCTCATCCTTGGCCAGCATCTGCTCACCAAGGGGCCCCAAGGACAAGGGAAGACTCTGCTGGACATGGTGACATCTTCTGCATTCTCTGGAGGAAGCTGGCACACCCATGCCATCCTCCAGCAGCTGGCACTGCCCACATGCTTCTGCATTCCAGAATTGTTCTCCCGACCATCTGTGAGATTTCTCTCCCTGCCTATCCCTGGAGCTTCTAAACTCTCCAGGTTCAAACCAGAGCAGCTGGCCAGCTCTGTGCTCCGAAGATAGGAGGTGTTCAGTTGTTGAAGTGGTACCCAGCTAAAGGACCTTTATACCTGTCAACAATACAACAAGCTTTGACTTGGCTCCTGTTCCTACAGGTCACTGCAAAGAGAGCAGATGACAGGGCAGCAGGCTTCTCCACAGGGAGCAGCACTGGGCTGAGGACTTTGAATCTTTTGTGACAAAGGAAAGGCCTCTGACCTGACCTCTGTGCGGGAGTAAGTGGCATCTTTATTGCCCTGGACACTAAGCATGTCGTATGTTAGTCCTCTGCTCTCCAGGGAGACATTCCCTGTCTGCTATGTGGACACTCTTGGAATTGTAGTCTCTATAGAACAGAGGTAGCCTCAAATGTAAGAGGAGAAGTCAGTTGTGACAGGTCCTGGAAAGTTGTCTTTCCACATTGCAATCCAGTCACAAGACTCCCTTCTTGGGGCCATGGTCCAGATCTGCAGTGGTGGACACCATTTCTCCTCTGCCCAGGGCTGTGTTTGCCTGACTTCCTGCATGTAGGTCTGCATTTTTGTCTTTTTCACAGCAAGGTGTGATGGGTGACTAAGCTCAGAGCAATGGGCTTTCAGATCATGTGTAGCTCTGGCAAGTGACCTGAGAGGACCCAGACCACGCCTCGCTCCTCCTGCCCTCTTCCTGCCACACAATCAGCCTCCCTCCTTCCTAGCACTTTCTACTTGTCTCCACTGCCGTTCTCTTTTCCACAGCCGATCACCCTGTTTAGTGTGCTTATTCTGTATGTCCCTGCCTCCTCTCATTAGAATAGGAACTCCACAAACAGCATTGGACACACAGTAGGTTTATATAAATTGTTAAGACACCAGAACAAAGGATCACAGAAAAGAGGGGCTTGCAGAAAAGACATTTATTTCTCACAGTTCTGGAATCTAGGAAGTCTAAGATCAGGGTGCCAGCCAACTTAGTTCCTAGTGAAATTTTTCTTTCTGTTGGCCATGGCTGCTCTTTGTCGCTGAGTTTTTACATGGTAGGGAGAAAGAGTTCTCTGGTGGCTCTTTTGATAAGGGCACAAACCCCATCAGACCAGGGGCCCACTCTCATGACCTCATCTAAGGTGAATCACTCTTCAAAGACTCCATCTCCAAATAGCATCACATTGGAGGTTAGTTTTCAAGAGTCACATTTTGAAAGAAAGAACATAAAATCCAATCCATCACACCAACAATCACAGACTCATAGAGCAGGGGGCTCCCAGTACCCCATCTGCATTAGGGCCAGTGAGGTCCTGATTAATCAGTACCCAGAAAGAGCTTCATAAGTACTTGTTGTCTGGTGCATGATAGAGCCAGGCATGGTGACATGTGCTTATAATTCCAGATATAATCACTTCAGCCCAGGCAACATGGTAAGATTCTGTTTCTGAAAGGAAAGAAGGAAGAACAAGAGACAGGAAAGGATGAAGAAGGGAAAGGGGAAGAGAAAGAGGAGGAAGGGAGGGAAAGAAAAATTTAAAAAAATACCAAGAAGCAATTTTCTGCTGTTTTTAAACATAGGACTTCATATATATATATATATATATATATATATATATACATATATATATATATATATTCTTTTTTAAATTGTTACTATAAAGGTGATGTAAATGGGGGTTACAGTTACATAAGTCAGGTAATGTGTAGATTTCTTTTTGGACAATGTCACCCCTTCCCTCATTCTCTTCTTCTTATATATTTTTGAAGACTTCCTTGGCCAGCACACTATGGCAACTCATTTTAGAAGTATGTGGAAAGACTTGCAGATTTTTTTTTTATTGAAAGGAAAATAGCATGTTGGAAATAATACAGGATTTGTGTGTAAAAAAAACTCAAACGTTGTTCCTGCTTCCTTCCCTCCCTCCTTTCTTCCCTCTCTCCCTCTCCCTCCCCTCTTTCTCTCATGTCAGCCCCAGGACTTAAATTAGGACTCTTGATCAGCTGCCACTATACCATTTGAGCCACACCTCCAGCTAGGCTTTTGCTGATCAATTGGAGATGGAGAGTGGACAACTTTTCTGCCTGGTTTATAACTGTGATCCTCAGATTTAGCCTACTAAGTTGCTAGGATAATAAACATGAGCCTACTAGCACCTGGTTTGGTTTTCTTTTAAAAACTTTCCTAAAATGTTCATCATTTTTTAGCATAGAAGGAATTTTAAAATATAAAATTAAAAAAAAATACTCATGAAGCCACTATGAATGTTGCCGTGTTTGCTTCAGTAGAAATCATTATCATCAAAAGGGTCTGAAATAAATGTATTCATCTTACAAATACTGTGGAGCATCTGTTCCACGCAAAACACTGTACTGAGGACTGGCCTCTGTGGTGTGTGGGTAACTGAACGAGACAGCCCTGCTACATATCTCATTACAATTTATGATGAGTAATGGAGAAGAAGCAAGCAGAGGAGGGTGGGCTGGCTCACTCTGGACTGGAGTAGGTAGGAAAATATGAAGAGGCGGTCTGGACCCTGGGCCCTGCGGATAGGATCAACTTAGCCATGGAAAAAGAGTGTCTGGAAAAGGGTCCAGAGGCTCACAGAATCAAAGCTTGCCATATTATTCTCCAAGCCCAGAACAAATGAGAATCAGCTCTTCTCCAGGGATGGCAAAGTCAATCTCTTCTTGCTAGGTGCTCATTGCTCCAACCCACAGCCAATGGGAGACCTCCAGATTATGATCACCATCCTGCCACAGGCTTGGTGTGAGACTGAATAAAAGGTACCTGCAGTCACCTGCCAGAGGCTTCATGAAGTTCCTACCTGGGGATATTGCCTCACCCTTCCAGAGATGCTATGCCACTGCAGGGATGAAGGGCAATGGTGGAATATCGGCCTTCTTTGTGAATGGCCTGACCACCATCTTAGGGGCAGAGGATGGCAGTGGTCACAAAGAGGAGGTAGAGAAGGAGAGGAAGGGGAGGGGGGTGCGGGTGGGAATTAGCACTCTAGAGAGCAGGGAGCAATAAAAGATAGGACTGTAGGTCCAATGCCAAGGGGATGTGGCATTGTCTCATCAGACCTCACTTATAAAACACAAATTCAATGATAAAATGAATAAGAAACCCTTCGCTGGTTGCTGGTGGCTCGCCTTGAATCCTAGTTACTCAGGAGACTGAGATCTGAGGATCATGGTTCAAAGCCAGACCGGGCAGGAAATTCTGTGAGACTTATCTCCAACTGATCACAGAAAAATCCAGAAGTTGCACTGTGGCTCAAGCGGTTGAGTACTAGCTGTGAGCAAAAAGGAGCTCAGGAACAGCGCTCAGCCCAGAATTATAGTCCCAGAAAGGGCAAAACAACAACAACAACAAAAATAAATAAATAAATACCCAAGATAGTTGATCCTATAAAATATGGAAATGGAAACAAAAGATACGTTTTTTGTTGCTGTTTCTTTTCCTTTTGTCTTGTTTGTTAGTTTATTTATCTTTGAAAGGGGGCACAGAAATGGTGGAGCAAAGGATGAAAAATACAGCAATGATAGTCCATAGACACCATGTTGAAAATGAGCTATACAACTTATGGGTAGGGATGGGAGGGAAGACCTGGGAGAGGGTTAGGGAAGGAGTGACACTGTTCAAAAAGAAATGTATTCTTTATCTGACTTATGTAACCTTTCTAATTACAATAAAATGCATTAAAACAAACAAAAACAAAAGCTAGACGCTGGTGGCTCATGCCTGTAATCCTAGCTACTCAGAGGCTGAGATCTGAGGATCATGGATCAAAGCCAGCCCAGGCAGGAAAGTCTGTGACACTCTTGTTTGTTTGTTTGTCAGTCATGGGGCCTGAACTTTGGGCCTGGGCTCTGTCCCTCAGCTCTTTACCTCAAGAATAGCATGCTACTATTTGAACCACAGCACCACTTCCAGCTTTTCTGTTTATATGGTGCTGAGGAATCGAACCCAGGACCTCATGCATGCAGAGCAAGCCCTCTGCCACTGAGCCATCTTCCCAGCCCAACTGTGACACTTATGTCCAATAATCCACTAGAAAATCAGAAGTGGTACTGTGGCTCAAGCAGTAGAGCACTCACCTTGAGATGAAGAGCGCAGAGACAGCCTCTAAGCCCAGAGTTCAAGCCCCACAACCAACCGAAAAAAAGAAAGAAAAAAAAAAGAAAATAGAAAAAGAAAAGAAAGTGACCCAAGCATGTAGCCCCAGTCTGAACTCTGGGCCTGCACTCAGTCAGGCTCATCTGAGGAAGAGAGAATGCTGGGGGTACCAATCCTTCCTCCACAACCTGACTGGCTGGCAGGATGGCTTTATCTCTTAAAACCCATATTAAGATCCAAATGTGGTGGTACATGCCTCTAATCCCTGCTACTTGGAAAGTGGCAATAGATGAGAAGATGGAGGTCAGAAGCTGGCCTCCATGAAATGAGACCCTGTATGAAAAATAGCTAGAGCAAAAAAAAAGGCTGAGAATGTGGCTCAAGTGGTAGAATTCCATGTGCTCAAACCCCACTCCCAAACACCACCATGCACACTCAAAAAATTCAAATCAGAGTAGAGGAGCAAAGGCGAGAATGCAGGAGGAGAGGGCGAGAGAAGACAGGAAGGGAGAGCAGAAGTTAACTCTGAGACATCAACCTGGACCTTAGTTATCTCAGATGGCCAAGTGTGTCCTTCCTGTTCAAGCCCCTTCCCCTCCTCAGTTCTGAGGACCTCAGGGGCCAGGGCACATTGGCTGCTCCACAGAGAGCTACAACACTGTCAGCTTGCATTCAACTATCCACTACACAAACATCTCAGCACCCCCCCTCCCACCCGCTCAGCTTAAACACCGTTAAATGAGTAAGAAATTTCCCACCAGGGAAGAGAGACAGGAGAAGGGGGTGGGGGAGCTGACAAGAGCCACCTGCCAGCTGTCGAGGTTCTGGCAGGCCATTGGCTGAGGCTCAGTGACCCAGGAGAGTTCCTGCATCCAGGAAAGTATCCCACAGGCTTCCCTGAGCTTCTACACCCAGAGGGGATTTGATCTAGCCATCACCTCTCTCTAATCACTATTAAAAGCAGCCGCCTGTGTCCTCCCCGGTGCAGTAGAGTGCTGGAAAGGTTAGTGGAAAGAAATGAAGCTAAAGATAATATCTTCAACCTATCCATTTAGAATGACTAGAAAGAAAAGGAAAATTCCTGCCCTGTTTCTCTCCTCCAGACCATGGAGGGGTGTTTTGGATGAGCACTGACTGAACTAAAGAACTCTCAGGGTGATCATTTAACTAATAGACAGTATGGGGGCAACTTAGCGTTTTGTTTTGTTGTACAGTGCTGACAGGGAGGTAAGGAAGGGCTCCAGGAGAAAAGAAGTGGAGGAAGCATTGAGTTAGAAGTAAAATGGAGGTTCAGGAGTAGTTCACAGGAGAGTAGTTGTTTGGTATGTGTGAGGTCCTGGGTTCTACCCCCAATACTGCAAAGAAGAGGAAGAAGAGGAAGATGAGGAAGAAGGAGGAATTTCAATATCCTAGAGCTTTGGCTATAGCAGTGTGCATGAGACTGTTCAGGAAGGGCATGAAAGAGAAGGATGCTTTTTATTATTGTGGTGGGTTGGTCATAGGCTTGAACTCAGGGTCTGGGCTCTGTCCTGAGCTTCTCTGCTCAAGGCTAATGTTCTATCATTTGGAGTCATAGCTCCACTTCCAGTTTTCTGGTGGTTAATTGGAAGTAAGAGTCTCCTGGACTTTCCTGCAGGGCAGGCTTTGAACTGCCACCCTCATATCTCTACCTCCTGAGTAGCTAGGATTACAGGCATGTGCCACCAGTTGTCCAATGCGGATTACCTTTTCACTCAACAACCTTCTTCCCTGTTGTTGTTTTGCTAAGATAGCTTGTTTTCATTTTTAGGGTTTTGTTTTTGTTTTTGTTTTGTGCCAGTCCTGGGGCCTAAAGTCAGGGCCTGGGCTCTGTTCCCAAGCTTCTTTTGCTCAAAGGTAGCCCTCTACCACTTGAGCCACAGCTGGACTTCTGGGTTTTTGTTTGTTTTTGTTTTTTCTTTTGTAGCTTATTGGAAATCAGAGTCTCATGGACTTTCCTGCCTGGCTTTGAACCCCAACCTTCAGATCTCAGTCTCCTGAGTAGCTAGAATTACAGGTGTGAGCCACCAGTGCCCCGCTTAGCTTGGGTTTTTTGGTTATGATACCTGTGTGTTTTGCAAACTCCTGTCTTGTCTAGCCCCAAAGAGGAATGTTACTAAGTTTCAGGCAGTCCCTCTGACAGCAATTGCTGTAGGTATTGGCTGCATACCTTACACACAGCCCTGCATCTAAAGTATTTGAAAAAAAAAATACCATCAGGCTTGGGGACTTCTGGAAAAGGTCTTCTTGGTGTTTAAACTAAAACACAAAATGAGTACTTGCCGCTTCTTGCCTTGAGACCTGATGGTGTGAAGATATGAGCATGGAGCTACTGCAGCCATATTGACATCCTAAGGAAAAAGCTAAGACTCCCTTTTGAGACACATTTACTCCTACCCTCCCTTTGTTTTTGTTTCTTCCTGTTTAGGCTGTGGCATATCCTGTGATCCCAACTTACAGCATTCTGGAAAGACATAGTCTGTTTGACAGTCTCTAATTGGACCACAGCAGGTCCCCCAGACTAGTGTTTCTGGAAAGGTTTACAGTGGGTAGAATGTGGAATCAGGGGGTCAGAAGCACCAGGTTCTACTTTAGGTTCTAAGAGTCACAGGAGCTCCAGGAGCTCATTTTTAATTCTGGGAATCAGGACAACATACTGTGCCTAGGGGTACGGGGGGTATGGCTGTGGAGCTGAGCATTTGCTGAGCAGGCTCAAGGCCCTAAATTCCATGCTCAGAAAACCTAAAAAAGTCACGTAGCTAATACTACCTGCGGCACATAGTGGAGTTGTCTCAGGTAGTTGTATTGGTAAGATGCGTGCAGAGAGCTGTCTTGTTGCAACCTCATTTATGTCTAAGAGTTCTAAAGAACCATTGCGGGAGGGAAGTCCACGTTTTCTGGCCTCACAGCCATTCCTGGTAGTCTCTCACCTCCCCTCACTAAGACAAAGATAGACCCAGCACAAGGTGAGCACCCGAAGCTTCAGGTCCTGCAGCCCAGCTCTCCTCCCTCCTCGCTAACAATCAGCCATGGCTCAGCAGGGAGGTCTGATTGGCCAGTGTCCCACCTCAGGGAGGTCCTTGATTGGCCAGTGTCCCTCCAAGTATGCTCATGGCTCCAGGATGTAACTCAGTGAGAACATCCATGTACACCAGATGCCTGTCTTGCTCCAAACTGGCGATCTCTAGTCTAAACACTAGGGTGGATGCCAAGATGACTAGATTCCTCTCATCCAGAGCCCTGGCTGACTCCAGAGCAGCAGCCAGCAGCCAGCTGGCAGACAAGGACTGTTTCTCTCTGTCTCTGTCTCTCTCTCCCCCCTTTCTCTCCCCCCCTCCTTTCCTCCCTCCCTCCATTTAGCCCCCTTGTCTCTGTCTATCCTCTTTCGTTGAATTTTTTTTTTTTGTCGGTCGTGGGGTTTGAACTCTGGGCCTAGGCACTGTTCCTCAGCTCTTCAGCTCAAGGCGAATGCTCTACCGCTTGAGCCACAGTGCCACTTCAGGTTTTCTAGTGGTTTATTGGAGATAAGAGTCTCACAGACTTTCCTGCCCCGGCTGGCTTTGAACCACGATCCTCAGATCTCAGCCTCCTGAGTAGCTAGGATTACAGGCATGAGCCACCCTCACCCGGCTCATTGAAATATTTTATCTGTATGTTATGTATTATACCTGTGGTTTTGCACACCTGTGATTTCAGTACTTGGGAAGCAAAGACAAAAGGATCACAGGTTTAAAGTCAGCCTGAGTATATAGTAAAGCTGTCACAAAAAAGAAGGAAGGAAGAAAGGAAGGAAGGAAGGAAGGAAGCAAGGAAGGAAGGAAGGAGGAGAGGGAAGGAGGGAGGGAGGGAGGGAGGGAGGGAGGGAGGGAGGGAGGGAGGGAGGGAGGGACTGAAGAAAGAGAAAAGGAATCCCAAGATGCCCCTTCCTAGGTTTTTGTCTTGCTCCCTCGTGGTCCATGATGCTAGGTGAGGTCATCAGTATAATGAAACTGCATGGACAGAATGGGAGATTAATCTACAATTTTTCTAAATCTTTGAGTTGTGCATCAAATCTGGGGGTGGTCAATATATCCTTGTTCATCCTGCCTGTGAGGGTCACAACACATTTCCCAGCTCAGTGGTCAACAATGATGTCAGATTCCCCGTGCTTAGTTGTTACCGTTAGAAATGGGATAATGATTTTGGAGCTTTATAAAAACCTGGTATTTGCTGTCTTCTCTGCATCCATTGCTGATGTCTGGAGAGAACCAACTAGGTCACTCACATGCATGGAAGATAGGGCATCTGCTGGGTTTCATTTGAACTGATGAGCAGCAGTAAGAGGAAAAGGAGGGTGAGGATAAAGAAAAGAAGAAGAGAGAGAAAAAAGAGAGGGAAGGAAGGAGGGAGAAAGGATGAGTTCAACTTCAGATCTATTGAGTTTGGGGGCCATTTGAGGCAGGGCCTAAGAGAGTCTGAAGATCAGGGGCCAGGACCAGGTCTGCTATAGATTTTAGAGTTGACAGCTTTCTACATCGCAGCAACTTCACATGGCAGCAGTAAGCTGCTCTTTCATTTTCCCAGAGACTACATTTGGGGGGCAAGGCAAGCAGAGTCCTTTTCCTGCCAGGAACCAAGACAGTCATCATCAGTGTGCAGAGACCATACCCTTCCTGGAGTATTAGAGCAATGAGGAATCCACCACACCATTCTCACCATCCTGGGGCAGAGTGATTAGATGGGGTACAGCTTGCCAGCCCCAAATAGAGGACCTCATTCCCCAGATTCACACTCCTTTTTTTTGCTCTCATTTGACCCTGTAATGTATGTTTCCACATTCCAAGGGTAATGAAGTATCAAGTTATAGAGCACTGAGCCAGGATCTAGTGATGGCATCTGTCCCTAAGGAACCCACAGTTCATAAGCAGAGACACACAAAAGGGTGAACATTTCAGCTGCTGTGTGGTGAGTGCCCCGAATTAGAAAGGAAACTGTCTTGAACTGGATGCCAGTGCTCACACCTGTAATCCTAGCTACTCAGGAGGCTGAGATGTGAAAATTCTGGTTCAAAGCTAGCTTGGGCAAAAAAAAAAATCCATGAGACTCTTATTTCCAATTAGCCACCAAAGAGCCAGAAGTGAAAGTGTGGCTCAAGTGGTACAGCTCTAGCCTTGAGTGAAAAAGGTAAGGGACAGTGTCTAGGCCCTGAGTTCAAATCCCAGTACTGGCACAGATAGCACCACCACTACCACTCTCAAAAAAAAAAAAAAAAGCACAACTATCTGGATAGGGGTTTAGGAGAAGACTTAGTGACATTTTAAATTAGTGCAAGAGGTCAGGTAGGTGAAGTAATGGAAGTGACGGAAGAAACTGCGGGCCTAAGAACAGCACATGTCAGGAACAGGGTCACAAACCCGGATGTGGTCAGGGAACTGAATAATTAGGTAGGACTGAAGCCAGGGACACATGTCAGATATGAATAGGACATAACCTAAAAGGGGAGGGCCTGTTGTGTGCAAAGATAACACATTTAAAATAATGTGGAATACTCTAAGGTGCCAGCTTAAAAAAGGACACTGGTGACTGGAGGTCGGGAAAGACTAGGCAGAAGGGTTGTGCAATGACTACTCAGCTATGAAGGGACTAAGATCATAACAGAGCAGGCTCAATCCTCAGTACTTCCTGCTGGTCCAAGCCATCACCAGCAGCTACAGCCGGCCCCATATCCCTAGGCTGCCACAGTCATCCCTGGACTACTGCATCTTGTTTCTTCCATGCTATACTTAACTACCCCTTAACTGCAAGGTGGCCAGGGGACCTTAGATAAAGTGAGTTGTATCATGTTCCTTTTTTTCCCCATGGCTTTCCATGAACCACTCTGGAACTACTCTGGCCAGCCTCCTTTGTCCTTTCATTTGATCTAGACCTCCCTTTCAAACCTGCACCTCCAAACCTGACACTTTGTTCTTTCTAGTCAGTAAGTGTGCTCCAACCCCAGCTTATTCCATTTTAGAGCTTTTTTTTTTTTTTGGTTGTGGGGCTTGAACTCTGGGCCTCAGTGCTGTCCCTCAGCTCTTTAGCTCAAGGCGAGCACTCTACCACTTGAGACACAGCGCTACTTCCAGTTTCCTGGTGGTTTATTGGAGATAAAATTCTCACAGATTTTCCTGCCTCAGCTGGCTTTGAGCCATAATCCTCAGCTCTTAGCCTCCTGAGTAGCTAGGATTACAGACGTGAGCCACCGGCACCCAGCCCATCTTAGAGCTTTTATGCTAGATCTTCTTCCTTCCTTTGTCTTTTTGGAAACTTCTTGACTTGAAAGTTGTGACTTAAATATCATTTCCTCAGAGACACCTTCCCAGAAATCTCTCCAATCTACAGGAGCCAGTCATTGCATTGCCCTGTTTTGAGTAGCTCCTACTACTATGAGTATTTTTCTGCTCACCTCTGTATTTGTTGTCTCTCTCCTCTGCAGAAGATAGTCTCCAAATGGTGGCCATCATGAGTGTTTTTCTGCTCACTTCTGTATTTGTTGTCTCTCTCCTCTGCAGTAGATAGTCTCCAAATGTTGGCCATCATGTCCTTCCCTCATTATACATATATGCTGCACCCCTGGTCATAGAATGAGGCCTATTTCTCCTTCTACTAAATCTGAATTCGACTATGACTTATTACTTATTCTAACTGAAGAATGAGGTAGAGAGGATATTGTACCAGTTCTGACCCTAACTTTTTTTTGTCAGGCTTGAATTCAGGATCTGGGCATCATCCCTGAGCTTCTTTTGCTTAAGGCTAACACTCTACCACTTGAGCCACAGCACCACTTCCAGCTTTTTTTTTTTGTTTATGTGGTACTGAGGAATAGAACCTGGGCTTCATGCATGCAAGCATTCTACCACTAAGCCACATTCCAGCACTGAAACTAAGTTTTAAGAGGCTTGTTAGTTTCCAGTTTGCCTCTTGGAAACCAGCTGTCATATAACAAGTCTGTCTTGAGGATTGTGAGGAAGCCCAAAATTTCCACATTTAGGCAGAGGCAATGTGGAGAAGCTCTTGCTTAAGGGAGGGATATGTGAACACAACCAGCTATCAACTTATTAGAGGTGAGCCAATGAGTCCAGATGGTGCCAGATGACCTCCAGTGGGACAGAAGAGCTACCGAACTGGCCCTGACTCAATTCTTTTTTTTTTGGGTCCAGTCGTGGGGCCTGAACTCTGGGCCTGGGCACTGTCCCTCAGCTCTTCAGCTCAAGGCTAGCGCTCTACCACTTGAGCCACAGCACCACTTCCGGCTTTTTTCTTTTTGCTTATGTGGTGCTGAGGAATCGAACCCAGGGCCTTGAGCATGCAAGGCAAGCGCTCTACCACTGAGCCACCTTCCCAGCCCCCTGACTCAATTCTTGATCAGAAATAATAAATCCGTATGGTTTGGAGAGGTTGTTATGCAGCAGTGGGTAACAGAAACACCCATTAAATGAAGCTTCAGACACTTTGCCTAGCACATATATAAATTAGCTCTATGGATATTTGTTGAAGGTGTGTGTGTGTGTGTGTGTGTGTGTTGCTATGGGTGAAAGCCAGGGCCTTGAATATGCCAGGCAAGTGTTCTCTCAACAACCTACACCCCCAGCCCTGAATATGTGAATGTAGAAAAATAATTGTCTATCGACTAGATGCTTTGATAAAATAAAAATACTGATGTTTGATAGTATGAATGCCAGAAACCAAAGAATAATGATTAGAAAGTGGGATTTTGGAGTTCAATATTTCAGTTCTGAATTTGGAGGACATATAACATATAGCCATGGCTGAAGTGGTGGGGAGACAAAGGTCACTGAAGTTAGGGAAGGGAACAAATTTGAGACTGGGACATTGGCTCCAACAGAAATGAAAAGTCAACTTCTGTAGGATGAGGACAGGACTGATCCTGGAGCTCTGGCCGCTAGAAGCTCCCCCCTTGAGAACTGGGAGAGACCCACAGCTAGTTTCTTATTTTATTTTTTTGGGCTAGTACTTGGAATTGGACTCTGGGGCACCGTCTCCTAGCTTTGTTGTTCAAGGTTGGCTATCACTTGGGCTACAGTTCCACTTCCAGCTTTTTGGAGGTTAATTGGAGATAAGAGCTTCACATACTCTCCTTTCTGACCTGGCGTGGAACCCCAATCCTCAACTCTTAGCCTCCTGAGTAGCTAGGATTACAGATGTGAGCCACTGGCCCTGGGATGAATCTAATTTCAAAGAAGGTTAAGAGAACTCAATAAAGGATCTATGGGAGTAGAAGGAATAAGGGGCTAGGGCAAAAGATCCCCAAGCCAACTCAAAGATACAGTCACTAGGGACATTCTTTGCAGTGTGTGTTGTAAGGTGGGGATATCACAGCAGTGCTGGGCTGAGAGTTAAGAAGAGCACAGCTGAATCTTCACTCTGGGCCGAAGAGAAGGGTGACTCCAATGAGATCATTAGGGAAGTTAGCTGGCCACAAGATTTGGGCTGGCCTCAAGGTATAAAAATTTGACTTTCTTGCCAACATATCCAGAAGAAAGATAACGTTTGCTTTTGGCAGTAAAAGCAGCAATCCGAGACCTCTGCTGAGGATTCCAAATGAAACTCTGGTGGTATGTGGGCAGGGATGTGAATAGGCCCAGGTCATCAAGCTCCTGACAGGCCTCTGGCTGTGGGCCAGCATGGCTGACAGAAGGGAGGAGCAGGTGCTCTGGGAAGCTGGGCTTCACAAGAAGAGGTGGCATAGTTCCACACAGCTAGCTAGATAGGACTGGCACTCTACATAGCACCCTGTATATGTAAACAGACCAGGACTGGATCTTTTCGAACCCAATGGAATTAAAAAAGCAACAACCTCATTATTGTTCTCTAATCTCTTATTTTTAAAAAAGAAAACAAATATAACATAAAAACTTTCATTTTCAAACCCCCAAGACAAAAGGCCTTCCACTCCTGTCTCATGCCAAGTATGTAACAATGAGCATAAATGAGATGAATCTTTAACATGTGACTAAATTCTCATTTTAACAACTCATCGGTGGTCTCCATTCTTGGCCTTTTCTCAAGTGAAATGGAGCCCAGCAGAGGAGTGGTGATCAGCCCAAACAGGGGACTCCTTCAAGGCTTGAAGCCTATTATTCAAACGGAAAGAAATTTACTGAAAGAAATTTATACACTAGTTAGATCCCTCTTGATTTCAGGGGACTGAAACTGAGCATAAGGCAGTTTGGACTGAGTAGAAATATACTGGTTCATAAAAAAAATGGAGAGAAGAAGGAAGAAGAGGAGAGGAGGAAGAGGAAGAAAGAAGAAAAACAAAGCCCATTAGGTCAGTGGTGAGTTCAATCATTGTGTTTAAAGGATGCTGTCTGGAACGTGTGCCCACGCCCATCATGTTAGCTCTGTGTTTTCAGTCTTGGCTTTATCTCAGGCAGTATTTCCCAGCAGCACTATATTGCTTTCAGCCAACTTAGCATCCCCAGCAAACAGCCACCAAAAATCTGAGGTGTGGTTCATTGGCCAGGCTTGATAACATGACCAGCTGGCAATAGGGGTCTGTCAGTTCCATTCAAATCACAGAGATGGGGAGATAGAGGAGGCTTGCATGCCCGGTGTGAGCAACCAGCAGCTATAACCCAGGTCCACCTTTATAAGCATGAGACCTGTACATTGGCACAGGGCTAGCTCTGGGTGTGGACTAATATTACACTGCTTTGAAATTTTTCATATTTTCTAATCATTTAATATTTAAAATTAATTTGTTAATTCTTAAGGGTTTTAAGGTTTAAAAAATAATTTTGAAGTCAGGCACTGGTGGCTCACGCCTGTAATCTTAGCTATTCAAGAGGCTGAGAGCTGAGGATCATGGTTAAAAGCTAGCCAGGGCAGGAAAGTCTATGAGATCGTATCTCCAATTAATTGAAGGATGTGGCATTGTGGCTTAAGTGTAATAGACTACTAGCCTAGAGCAAAAGGAGCTCAGGGACAGTTCCTTGGGACAGAGTTTTTTTTTGGGGGGGGGTCTGGTTGTGGGGCCTGAATTTAGGCACCTTTCTAGAAAGCCCTCATCATCCACCAAGATGCCAAAATGGCACTAGTTAGACCCAGTTGCTCACACCTATAATCCTAGCTACTCAGGAGGCTGAGATCCGAGGATCGTGGTTCAAAGCCAGCAGGAAAGTCTGTGAGACTTTCATCTCTAATAAACCACTCAAAAAAAAAAAAAGCTGGAAATGGTTCTGTGTCTCAAGTGGGAAAGCACTTGCCTTGAGCACAGAGAGGCTCAGGGACAGTGCTCAGGCCTCAAGTTCAAGCCCCAGGACCAGCTGTCAGAAATGGAGAAGAACCAAAAAGGAATAGAGCACTTGCCTTGAGCACAGAGAGGCTCAGGGACAGTGCTCAGGCCTCAAGTTCAAGCCCTAGCACCAGCTGTCAGAAATGGAGAAGAACCAAAAAGGAATAGACCAGACTCGATCATTAGCAGGCTAGCACTGTTTATTGCCAGCAAGGGGCAGAGACTTTCCCATGTGTTTGGAGGCTGTGGAAGGGACTGGATTTGGGGTCCCGCTTATACGGGTCTTAACAAAGAAATAAAGGAGTAAAAATCAGGCTGTAATTGCTAGGGGGCTAAGGGCGGTGGTTAGGTCCAGAATGGAATGTCCCACCTGGGGTGAGGGGGACTTTCAGCCAGGCCTAGGTTGGAATAACCTACCTGTGGACAGGCATGTGGTCAAGCCTGTTTGTGTGCACCTTGTGTCCTGCTTGACCTGGAGGAATAAGGCAGGAGTCAATCCTTCACCAGCAAATAAAATAGGAATAATAATCTTAATAATGTTGAGCTAGGGGCTCTGCATTTTTATTTTCCATTGGGTCTTTACTAATTAGGAAGCTGATGCTGTGTGCATGCTTCTGTGTGCATGAAGAGGTTTCAAGACACCCATAAAGCACTGTTCCCCAAGAGAAAATACACAGGGAGAAGGCACATGTGTGCATGTGTGCTGATGAAACCAGTAAGGAAATAGGGGAAAGCACTTTCATTCATTTACTCACTGATTCATTTAAAATTTGGTTAAGGAGTTATGGTGCCACTATTGCCAGGGAGCAAGGAGAGAGAAAGAAATGATTGTCACAGGTCTCAAAAAGCACCTGCTGTGTTGGAGAGAGAGATATATACATAGGTATAGCCCAGTGGAATGCAAATTGGATTGGATCAACATGGAAAGCTTTGGGATGCAGGGAAGACATCACCAACCTATTCTGGAGGAGAGCAAAGGTGGTTTTTCCAGAAAGGTAAGTCTGTGGCTGGCTAATTGCAGTCAACAGCAGAAGAGCATGCGGAGCCTTTTGGTTAACAACTGATAGGAAAGCTTATGGAGATGATTGCACAGTGCAGGGAAATCAGGAAGACTGCTTACAGGGACTTGTGCCTGAGTTGTAGTATGGACTGAATGACTCTTCTCATGGGTGTCACCTCTGGCCCCACACACTCAGCACCTGTGTATCCTTAGATCTGAATAGTCCTATAATCCAGCACCTGATCTGAGGGTCAAGGTTTTTGCAACTTAAACTCAACAGTTTTTTTCTTTTGATGTCTTTATAAAACTGTTTATTAAAAATGTTATTATAAAGGTGATGTACAAAGGGGTTAGAGTTTTTAGACAGTGTCAGAGTATAGTATAGAATATAGTAGCTTTTGAATTACTCAATGGAGAAACAGCATTGCATCCGTTGGAAGCATTTTACTGTACAATACCTGGGCTTTTCGTATATAGAAATCATTTATATACTATTGTAACAATAGAGCCATTGGTTCACATTCACATTTATTTTTATGAGACAGAGCAGCATTGCACAATTGCAATGATTTGTTTCTGCATCAAATGATCATAGACTTAGACTTCATAAATACAATTGGTTTAATGCTAGGATATATCTCAGGCTGCTGGAAAATGAAGAGCAAGTGGCTATCAGGAGTGTTCATTGACCAACATGAGTCACCTTACATGTACAGAAAGGCTGCAGATTATCTACTCAGGCTCTAGATTACCTATTAGGTTGTTCACAGAAAACCACCATCGTTTTATCCATATTGCTCATGGTTCTGGTATTGACTGGGATCACCTAAACTGTTCTAAACACAGGGTTTCTGATCTCTAATTTTCGTGGTTAGAGTCACGTGGTACAATAACTGGAATCATCTCAAAAGCTTCCTTGCTTTCATACTGAGTATTGGCTTGAACCTTAGCTGGGACTTCCAGCCAGAACACACCTCTCTGTGCAGCCTGACTCCCTCAAGGATGGGTTCTGTTTCCAGAAGTGGGACAGGACTTGGAAACTGCCAGCTTCCAGAGACTTGGAACCCTTGCGCAGAGGCCTGGCCCCAGTACCACATTGAATGCAAGGCCCAGGGAAATTAGAGTCTGCTTTTTTAGCTTTTTAATACCATTTTAGGTATGTCCGATCTCTCAATTTTCACAGACAAGAAGAAAAAAAAAAAAGCTCAAGGAATAGAATGGGAAGGCAAAAAAAGCAAGTCAGTGCTGACTCGGCACATGGACTTTGACCAAATCACCCAGTGCCTTGTCTTTAGTACTTTGTTTTTGGCCAGAATAATCCTCTCTAGCAAGCAGTGATGACACGGACAGTGAACTGCTTAGAATTTATAGTAGGTTGCTTGTATCTATAATCCTGGCTACTCAGTAGGCTGAGATCTGAGAATCCTAGTTTGAAGCCAGCCTAGGCATGAAAGTCCATGTGACTCTTATCATTAACTAACCACCAAAAAGTCAGAAATAGAGCTGTGGCCTCAAGTGGTAGAGCACCACCTTTGAGTACATAACCAGAAGGAGAGCATTCTGTAAAGTCTCTTCTTGCCTGTCTTCATGTGAATTCAGGTTGCTGAAAACTGTCTCTGCTGTGGTTTCCTCCCCTGTTTTGAAATTTAGTTTCTAAAAGATACTGCTACTTATCCATATCTTTTGTGGAACTACTAGCTGTGGCCTAATGGGTAACTAGAAGAACTGGCCCCTTGATAAAGCAAGGTTTCCAGAGATATCTGCAAAAAGTCTTTCAAATGTAGACTTGTCCCTGGAAACTGGAGGTGGGGCCTCAGTCCCACAGAGCAACCCAAATCAGACCAAAACTAGTCCCAAAGCCAAAAGATAGTCCACATGTTTTCTTAGAAGGGAACCACTGCTCACCCCTGCCAAGTCTCATTCTCCACTACTTCCTTGGAGGCAGACGTGGTCTCTGGGCCTCCTTTGTGACTGTCATATACCAAACCCGAGTCTTACAACCAAGAAAAGGAAATGAAGTGGCTCAGAGCTGCACCAAGCACAGTCTGGAGAAGAGCCGGGGTGGAACTTGCCTTATCTCATCTCAGCTGACACAACCAGAGCGAGGATATGACATCCTCTCTTTCCCTCCATTACCATGATGCCCGGTCTGGCTGGGAATATCAGTGGAGAGTGCAGTGTCTTCCTGGGGGTGGTGTGCAGAGGAGGTACTTCTGTGGGATCTCTGGCCTCTTTCTAGAGTAAGCCCCTGTGGGATGACCTGCCCTCTCCACTCCATCTTCACAAGTGAATCTGGGCTTTGGGGATGAATGTTGCTAGATTTTTATAAACAAACAGACGACTTCAAGAAGTGCTTCCAAAAGCTGGGTATGGTGGTGTACATTTTGGAGGCGAAAGCAGGAGTTCCAAGAATTTGGGCCAGCTTGAATTACAAGGTGAGATGTCATCTTGAAAAAAAAAAAATGAAATAAAAGGAAGGATGAAGCAGATTCCAGAGGATTGTAGCTCAAAGTCAGCCTAGGCAGAAAAGTCCTTGAGACTTTATCCCCAAAACAATCAGCAAAAAGCTGGGCTGAAGATGTTGCTCAAGTGGTATAATGCCAGTAGAGTAAGCAAGCTGAGCAAGCAAGCCAAGCCTGCACAAAGCCTTGAGTTTGAACCCCAGTACTGCCAAACAAGAAAGAAAGGAGACTACTTTCAATACCTCTTTTAAGAAGAAAAATAACTTCTAACACTCAGTGTTCTAGGAGACTGCCTCCAAGACAATGTCTGAAGACTATTCCAGAAGGGTTTCCCTTCATGGGAAGATAACCAAATTCAGCTGAATGCAGTGGCTCAAATGTAGTGGCTGGAGTCCCCTAGCTACTCACGAGGAGGAGATCAGGAGATTGTGGTTTGAGGCTTGCCCACACAAAAAGAATTCCAGGAGACTCTATCTCAGCTAGTGGCTGGGGAGTACACAGTAGCATGTACCTGTCATTCTAGGCTAGGTGGGGTGGGAATCACAAATAGGACTGCAGTCCAGGCTAGCCCAGGCATAAATAGGTCACCTGAATAACCAACATAAAAATGGCTGACAAAGTGGCTCACACGGTAGCACACTTGCTTAGCAAGCATAAGGCCCTGAGTTGAATTCCCAGGACCAAAAAAGAAGCAAAGACAAAAATCCATTGTTATCCCCAGATTCCCAGGAGAATCCCAGGGTAGATATATATGGCCCTGAGACATTCTGGCTGCAGGACGGGGGGCTGGTCCAGGGGAGAGCAGAACATTGGTCTCCATCACCCAGACCGAGTTTTCCTTTCCCGGGTCTCTCAGGGCAAGGACACCTGGCAGTTGGGCTGGTGGAGACTGAGTCATCGAAGCGGTTCCTCTCAGTGCCTCTAAATACTTTTCCCAGACTCCACCCTGCTCCTCACTGATGAAGAGGAGGAAAGAAACATGCTTCTGTGGGGGTTTGGGGAGTGTGTGTGTGTGTGTGTGTGTGTGTGTGTGTGTGTGTGTGTGTGTGTGTGTGTGTGTGTGATGGGGCTTGAACTTCAGGCCTGGGCGCTATCCCTGAGCACGTTTTCTTGCTTAAGGCTAGCGCTCCACCACTTTGAGCCATAGCACCACTTCTGGTTTTCTGGTGGTTAATTGGAGATAAGAGTCTCAGGGACTTTCCTTCCCCGGGCTGGCTTTGAACCATGATCCACAGATCTCAGCTTCCTGAGTAGCTAGGATTACAGGCGTAAGCCACCAGCACCTGGTGCTCCTGTGCTTTTATGCTTTTCTTGAAGTACCTTGTCTAATACTGGACACTTATCCCAGCAGAAAAATCCTGAAGACCCACAGCTGAGCAGGGTGGGGCCTGGGCACTACAGAGGAGCCCAGCGAGAGGTCAGTTCCACCACAGGTAAATGACCTCATTAGACTCTGTTCTCAGCGGCAGATGCCTGGGGTGTTGCAGCCCTTTCTGCAGATCTCCAGGATATCACTTCCCTGGTGGAAATCCTGCAGTGTATCTAGAAGCACCTTCTGCTCCAGGCTGGCCAACATAGCACCTTTTAAGAACATCTCTCTATACCATTCCTGGTCTCATTTACTATCCTTCTCCTGAAAAGAAACTGCTTCCTCTTCAACATTTTGTGACCTCTAGAAACTAAATTTTCTGGAGCGTGGGGGTCCACTTACATAAGAGACATCACCTGTGCTCAACTTGGACCAGCATGGGTCTGTATCAGGAAGGGATTAGAAGGAAGCCAATCCTAGATTACCAGGCTACCCATATCTGCTTTATCACTGGCTTATTGTCATTTATTGCAAACACCTGTGCAACTTTGCCTTCTCTTTTCCATAAGAAAATGGGTCTACTGCTATAGGAAGCTTAGTTCCTGGCTTCTTCCACACAGGGCAGTGAAGACCAACTTCTTCCCATTCACAAAGGAGCAAGAGAGGAGTCCATTGATGTCCATAGGGCAAACACTAGCCCTCTGATCATGCATGCCACGAGGGCTTTGGGAGGCAAAGGATCAAGTACTTTGAGCTCTCATCATCGCTCTATCCTGTGGTCTTTTCCGGCACGCTCAAATCTCCTCTTTGGTGCACAACAGAGTGGGTGCTAGTAAAGTGGCTTGCTTTCTGGAAAACAAATGAACAAGAACCTGACTTGTCCCATTGGCCAATTCTTATAGATTTCAACTTCCTGGTTGAAAAGTGTTGACTACTTCGTAATAGCCTCCTGCAAACCAGGTAGCAACAGCTCTGGGACCTTAATCCTGTCCTCACCCCGCAACCTGTACCCACCCTCACCCCCAAACACACAACCTGAGGATCCTTTTGGCTCTAAGTCAGAAGGAGAAGTGGTTGAAGTTTGACTGAATTGTTAACTACCACAAAGGCGAATGGAGAGGGACAGAATTCAGGGGAGATTTTGTGTCTGCTAAGTCGGAGATGAGTCTTCTCAGTTTGGGTGTGTCTTCTTCCAGGGCTGGGGAAGTTGCAGGGAGCCCGGGAGCTCCATGGTGGCCTTTGTGCATGGCTTACCCCTGAGGCCTAGGCCACACAAGCTCTCTCTTGCTCCCTTCTTTAGACTCCTGTGACCCATTGTCAAAGAGTACAGCATTCCTTCTATCACTAGTTAGATGTATTTAAAGTGGTAGGTGGGTGAGGGAGCCTCTGGATGCTTGATTCTGCCTTTTAATGCTAAAACACACTTCTTTAAAAACCTGGCTTCAGGAAGATTCTGTATCTACAACATTAAAGCTGAACAGCACAGGCTAGGCCTTTTCTGACTCTGTAAGGGCATCTTATGAGCAAGGAGGGCAGAAGATGGGGCAGGTAGTGATGGCTAAAGTCACACAATTCCTCCTTCCCCTTTAGGGCCTGGGGATGACGTGGGACCTCCTTTTTCTCCCCGGCACTGGGCAGTAGTGTGGTATTCTCACATCTAAACTCCATCCTCATGACTACAATTTCTGTTCTGCTTCCCTCCTGGGTGTGCACTGGCTGGGGCCGGTTGTATAGAATGAGTTTGTCATGGGTGAGGGAGTCCCCAGAAGTTGGTCTGACAGCTCTGTCCCGTACCCTTCCTGTGGAGTAGGGAAGTTGGGTGCCCAAGTCCTGGCAGGTATCCAGCACAAGAGTACCTAGTCTTACCTAACTCTCAGCTGAGAAGTAAGTCAAAGAAAGGAAAATTGGCTGGGTGTTGGTAGCTCACATCTGTAATCCTAGCTACTCTGGAGGCTGAGATCTGAGGTTTGTGGTTAGTCAGTTCAGGCAGGAAAGTCAGTGAGACTCATCTCTAATGAACCACCAAAAAAGCCAAATGTGGAGCTGGTAGAGCTCCAGCCTTAAGTGAAAAAGCTAAAGGTCAGCAACAATTCAAGCCCCAGGATGGCAAGACAAAGAAAGAAAAGAAAAAGAACAAGAGTCTCATTGGAAGATCTGAATCACTCCAAGTCAGTCACTTTAGAAGCTATACATGGGAAGCCAGGGTGAACCATCAGAGCTCTGCCCACGTAGAGCCCAGTTTTCAGACAAGGCCATCCTCACGTGAATATTCCAGATAATTCAACAATGACCAAGGTGTAAAAAAGGCTTTGAAGGAGAAGCACCAGGTACAATGGGAATAGGGAAGCCAAGTTTCTTGAGGGAAGGAGGGTGAAGTTGGGACTGAGGGAGGATTCACAGGTGGTGAAATCAGAGTTGGAAGCAAAAATCCTCCCATACACAAAGGCACATTCTCTTTATGAGGATCCATGTGTAAATTTAGGTAGTAATCTGTATTCCTTGCATATGTAATGTACCGGAGCCATGACTCCTGCCTTCCCGCCTTCCTTTTTTGTTCCATTACTGAGTCTTAAGCTCAGGGACTGGGTACTGTTCTTTAACTTTACCACTCAAGTCTGCTTCTCTACTACTTGAGCCACAGCTCCACTCCCAGATTTAAGGTGGTGAATTAAAGATAAGTGTCTCAAAGACTTTCCTCCTTGGGCTGGCTCCAAATTGCTATCTTTAGGCCACAATCTCCTAAGTAGCTAGGATTACCATTTCTCCTGTCTTTCTCTTTCTTCCCTTTGTGCTAGGTGCATAGCTCTCCCGAGGTCATCGTACTAAGTTCTGGCCAATGAGAAGTAACAATAAATAATGTTTGGAGTCTCTGAGAAACCTATTTTCTGCTACCTGGTATCTGGGTGTGAGAGCTGGAATCTATGCAGCAGCCATTAGGGACCGTGAAGGGACATTCAAAGGTTGGAGGAACAGAATATAATTTGTTTCCCTGATGGCCCCAGGGCTGCCAGAACAGCCTGGCCTGCTGATTCAAACTTCTTTTATATTAGGGGGAAATAAAGGTCCATTTTTAAAGCCTTTTAAAGTCAAGTATAATCTTCACTGTTATGCATAGCTTCCCTTCTACAATCCTCAGATCTCCCTCCTGATTTGGATTTCAGGTATGAGCGACCAGTACCTGGCTGAGCACTGGCATTTGAGTCATATATAAAGAGGAAGCAGAAATGTGGAAAGGAGTGCTGTGACAGAATATTCTAGTGTTCCCAGTAATTTGTTCCCTTCCCCAAGGGAGGATTCTACCTCCCTACCTAAAAGACATCAGAGTTGAATGTGTGATGCCTTACCAATAAAGTATGAGAAAGAAGGACACCTATCAACCTTAGGTAAGCACTTTGATAACCATTGCAGGGTTCATCATGTTCTCTCTGCCATGAGAAAACCATTGTTCTCAACAGAGACGATTTTCATCAGCTTGGATTCTGAAATGAAAACCTCTTCCTGCACAGCCAGAACCAATCCATGAAAGATACATAACATAAGTAAGTAAATCTTTGAGTTTGTTAAGCCATTGAGTTTTGGGGGTCATTTGTTATTGTAGCCTAACTTAGCTTATCCTGACTAATACAAAGATCATGTTGGGTTTCAAGAATATGTGATCAATGGGAGAAGATAGAGGTGAAGTGGTGATGAGAAGTGGGGCCAGGAATCCAGATGTCAGGCAAGGAAGACTTGAAGCAAGGTGACAAGAGAATACCTGGAAAGAACAGAAGACTTCAAGAGCCATTGTGAAGCAATATAGACCAGGTTTTGGTAACAAGTTGGGAACTATTTTGTTTAAGCTACCATAACAACATACTACATATTGTGATTAAACAACAGATAGGGGTTTTCTAACAGTTCTGGAAACTAGAAGTCCCAGATCAAAGTGTTAGCAAAACAAGTTTCTTTGGAGTCCTCTTTCTAGCTTGCAAATGGCCATTTTCTCTGTTTCCTTATCTAGCCTTATCTGTATCTGTGCACCAATGAAGAAAGAGATACATTCTGACATCACTTCCTCTTCTCAGAAGGATACCAATGTACTGGGTTAAGTCCTCCACCCTTATTGACCTCATTTTACCTAATTACTCCTTTAAAGGCTCTGTCTCCAAATACAGATGTCATATTGGGGGTTAGAAATTTTGGGGAATTCCTAACATAAAAATTTGGGGGACACACAATTCAGTATATGCAGATTAGAATAGGAAATAAAAATTAAAGGTTGAAAATGCACACTCATTAACTTGTCATCACTGGAAGTTGGAATGTTTCTGAGGCCAAGATTGCAGGAGAAATTGAATCCAAGGTGTTACAGTTGGTGACTTCCTGTGGACACTGGGTACGGGGCTCAGGGCAGAGACGGAGATTTGAGAGGCCTCAGCAGGATACTGAGAGCTGGGCTGATGAGTTTATGAAAACTGCCTTTGGAGGTTTGTAAAAACAAACAAACAAGCAAACAAAAGTTGGTTGTGAGAAATGGAACACAGAAACCACATCTGGGCAGAGGCTAAGGCAATACGTAATGATTGGAAGGAAGTGGAGAGAGTCAAAGATCTTCCAGCATCATCCCTCCACCAATGTGATGGGGGGGGGGCACGTGAGCCTGCCCTCCTGAGAGTTCTTGCCTGGCATAGCATTCAGGCCAGGATGAAGCCTCATATGTGAGGGGGGCCCTGGCATGTGCTGTTCAAATGCCTCTTGATCAAGCATCATCAAATGCAAGCTAGCGATTGTTTACCAGTGTTCAAACCTCATTCATGCATATTCTTTCATTAAAGTCTCCCCCAGGAAACCCACAAGATAGGTATTATCTCCATCATTGAGCAGATGAGACAAACCCTCGGAGATGCTAAGGAACCTTCCTGAGGCAGAGAGCTAGGAAGGGACAGAAACAGGACTTGAATTCTGTACTCCTGCGGCTACCCACATTGCCTCTGTGATTCTACTTGATTCTTCTTCCTGATCGGTCCCCTTCTCTGAGACACTGCAGGGTGTGGCTTCAGCACAGTTCAAGGCAGGGCAAGAGACCACATGAAGTAACCATTTCCTGGCTCTGCGGGCCTCTTTCTTTCCTATGCATTTCGTTCTTGCAAATTTTCCAAAGAGAGCATATGACTTTTGCTCTAAGAAAGAACTGCACTGGATTTGAGGAAGGCCCTAAATAAAAAAGTACAATATTTGCATTTTCTCGTTTGAAGAGGCGACCAAAGCATCCGCCACTCCCTGGCATTTCTGTGAAAGCTCTGTGTTCTGGAATGGACTTCCCAGATCCCCTTGGATTCCAAAAGAATATACCCGCAACTTTCCCTGGTGAGGTTCTCGGGCAAAACTGAATGTACACAGTTGATTGTAAGGCTCCTGGAGAGTGCTCACTGCTGGGTGACAAGTCAAAGCACAATGACCCCTATTGTTCCTGTTGGCAGAAACTGACTTCTGGCTCCAGCTTCATTTTCGACTACATCTTGGTCTCCTTTAGGAGACTAAAAAACAGCTGGAGAGATGAGGTGGTTGGCTCTTACACAGTCGACCCTGAGAGTGCCTGCCATTCTCTTCCAGCTGTACCCAACTAGCTTGGCATGATTCTGTACAGTAAGAAGTCATAGTGTCGCAGAGTGACACCGGCTATTACTGCAGTCCCAGTGTGGGTTGGTCCCACACTGCTCCCAGTGTGTTCCACTCAAATCCCTCCCACAAGGAAGGGAACAGTTAGTTGTATTCTTGTCCAATCTTTAAAATAAGAAGCTGGGAAGTCTCCCAAAGGCTCTGAATCTACACTTCAAGGGCAATTTTTAAAAAAGAAAAAAAAAACATTAACCTATTTTAGCTGTATTTTAGGAAACAAATACTGGGCATCTGAAAGCTGGAGTTAGGCTTCTAGCTATAGACTTTCCAGAGGGAAAACAGAGTTCAACTAGGGATGTGAACATGAATAGGACAGAGCCATTGCTTAAAGATCCTGCAGTTCTGGTGCCTCTGATGAGGAAGTCTGGCAGAAAAAAAACAAACACATGTGACTATATTCTGCTAACTGTGTGCATTTATAGGATGCTTGTGGCTCTGGCATTTTTCAAAGAGCTTCCTGTCTTGGAAGTGTTTGTATGGTAGACTGGGAGAGACCGACAGGGGTAACTGGGGGTGGGGTAGACAGGCTGGGTACAAGCTCTAAACACACACACACACACACACCCAGACACAGCATGGAAATACCATCCTAACTGGGAAGTTGGAATCATGGGAGGTCATTCCACTGCCTTTAAGATTCAGGGCCGCTATCAAGGGATTCCACTTTGAGAGTGTTTAGGAAGCTCATACATTATGCATTTTGTCTGGTTAACATTGCACTGGCCCCACGATCACAAGCTCTATAAAGGGAGCTAGTATGTTTTCACAGCCCACCTACTAGAATTCTTTTCCTTAGCCTGGAAAGATCACTGAGTCCTGTACCAATGAGCATCTCTCCCCAGGACTCCAGGGAAGAAGCTTCCTTTATTCTGACCTGCCATAGTTTTACCCTCCAGAGTGATATAGGACAAGGCCTTGGCTAGAGATGCTGGAATTTACCTTCGTTTTACTTTTTCCAAGGGAAAGATGTTGTTCTCTCTTGCCATAGGACATAGAACAGAGAGAAAAACATTTTTTCTCTATTTGCCAATGACTTTTCAACTTAGTAGCTTCAAGCAGCAGGTATTTATTACCTCACAGTTTTGTGGGGTCGAAATACATGAGTGGCTTAGCTGGTGACTCATGGGCTCTTACAATGGCAGCCAAGGTGTTGGGCCGGAGTGCAGTTACCTGAAGGCCTGGCCCAGGCAGGATCTTCTTACAAGCTCAGTCATGTGCATGCAGTGGGCCTTAGTTTCTTACTGGATGTTGGCCAGACATATCAGTTTCTCACAAGTAGAGCCTCTCATAACGTGTTTGAATGTCCTTAGGACATGGCAACTAGATTCCCTGCAGAAGGAAGCCAAGAAAGAAAGAGGGTAGTGGGAGAGAGAAAAGGGAGACTAAGAAAGAAATCATTGATAGTCCTTTATGTTTCTCTCAGTAGTAACATTCTATCATGAGGGGAGGCGGGACCTGTTCTCGGTTCCTCTAAATTGTATAGAATGACAGTTTAAAGCTGAGACTAGTCTTGGCTTGCTCTATTTGGTTCAGCAACAATTTTGACCTCAGTTACTCTATTTTGAGTATAAGCACCAAGGTAGAATAACTCATTTATACAAGTAAACAAACCACCAACAACTAGCACACTAGGAGACCCAAACTGACTGATACATTATTTGTACATAGTAAATCATCATAGCCTGTCAATATATCACATCAGATCAGAAATACTAGACCAGTCCATTTATGGCCACACCAGATGTAAGTCCCTCCTGTATAAAAGAATGAATAGCCAGAGACTAAGTTGTAGCAGGAACTCTGACCCATCACTCAGCCACATCCATGAAAATTGCCAGAGGGAAAGAGTTATGCCTCTATCCTGGGCTCCAGTTCCAGAGTAATTTCTCCTGGCCAAGACACATGGCCCACTTCAAATTCACATTCAAAACTGCCTGCCACCCAGGCCTGCATTTGGCAACTCTGTGCCCTAAACAACTCTGAACCTGAGATTCAGAAAACATCTTCTCCGGTTCTCTTTTCTTTGCATCTGTATCAGCTCTATGCTTTTGCCTGGAGCCTTTAGTACAACTCTCTGAACCCTGCATCCTCTTTAATGTTTTTAATCCATTCTGTAACATGTATAATGCAGATTCATTACAATTTTTATATTATGTTCACAATAATTATGTAGGGTATAATGTGTCATCTGAGGATTAGTATTAGTAATTAGTATTGCAATAAAAGAATGTGTTGGCCAATGGCCACAAGTTCCGAGTGAAATCAGGAGGACTTGGTAAATGAACACCAACAAAATTGGAATTGCATGTGAATCTATTGTCGTTCAGTAAATTCTGATCTTGAGAGAGACAGATGTGCCCTTCTATATAACTGGCACAGCTTGCTCACTGGTGTCACATTGCTTTATATACTATTATATATGTACTATTATACTATATACTTTATATACTATTAGTCACACAACTAACCCATGGGCAATGTGAGAGGAAGCTATGGATGTGGATGAATATCGGAAGCAGGGATCTTGAAGACCATCTTTGAGGCTGGCTTCCATACCTGCTTTCAGAAAGGCGGTCATGTACTTAGAAGGTTAATGATATGTCCAGTTAACAAACAGTTCTTTTATTAACTTCCATGAATGTCCTTCAAAAGGCAATATCTTTGCCGGGTGCCCGTGGCTCATGCTTGTAATCCTAGCTACCCAGAAAATCCTAGCTACCCATGAGAATCATGGTTTGCAGCCAGCCAGGGCAGGAAAGTCCAGAAGATTCATCTCCAAAAAAGACTCATCTCAAAAAAGCTGGAAGGGGCTGGGAAGGTGGCTCAGTGGTAGAGCGCTTGCCTTGTAGGCATGAGGCCCTGGGTTCGATTCCTCAGCACCACATAAGCAAAAAGAAAAAATGCTGGAAGTGGCACTGTGGCTCAAGTGGTAGAGTGCTAGCCTTGAGCTGAAGAGCTGAGGGACAGTGCCCAGGCCCAGAGTTCAGGCTCCATGACTGGACACCCCCCCCCCCAAAAAAAAAGCTGGAAGTGGAGCTGTGGCTCAAGTGGTAGAGTGCTTGCCTTGAGCAAAAGAAGCTTAGGGACAGCGCCCAGGCCCAGTGTGCAAGCCTCAGGACCAGCAAAAAAAAAAAGCCAATATCTGGACCTGGCCTGTAAAGTCAGATTTGCACACTAGCATGATCTCTAAGTTTTCTAAGGTCTATGGAATTTGTAATTAGAGGTTAGTAAGGAGGGGAGAGAAAAAAAAAGGGAAGAGTAGGAAGAGAAAAGAACCTGAGCCTCATGAATCAGCTCCAAGGCCTGAGCCCTGAGCCTGAAGTCTGCTTAAGACCCTAGGCCCAGTGTGTCCTACAGCCCCAAGATCAGGCTGAATGCCCTTGTCCTGACATTGACTGATTAAAAAGCTGACAACGCCTCTAATCCTAGCTACTCAGGAGGCTGAGATCTGAGGATCACAGTTTGAAGCCACAAGGTAGAAAAGTCTGAGAGACTCTTATCTCTAATAAGCTAATCCGAAAAAACTAGAAGTGGTGCTGTGGCTCAAGTGGTAGAGAACTAGCATTGAGGACAGAGAGGCTCAGGACAGACCCCAGGCCCGGAGTTCAAGCCTTAGGACCAGCAATCAAGCAAGCAAACAAATGAACAAACAAAAGCTGTGAATGGAGTCCAGTGCTCAGGCCTATAATCCTAACTACGCAGGAAGCTGAGATCTGAAGATCATGATCTGAAGTCAGCCCAGGCAGGAAAGTTTATGAGACTCTTATCTCCAATTAACCACCAAAAAGCTGAAAGTGGAGCTGTGGCTCAACTTTTAAGAGTGTCAGCTTTTTTTTTTTTTGTCGGTCATGGGGCTTGAACTCTGGGCCTGAACGCTGTCCCTCAGCTTTTCAGCTCAAGGCTAGTGCTCTACCACTTGAGCCACAGCGCCATTTCCGGTTTTTAAGTGGTTTATTAGAGATAAGAGTCTGCCCAGGCTGGCTTTGAATCGTGAGCCTCAGATCTCAGCCTCCTGAGTAGCTAGGATTACAGGCGTGAGCCACCGGCACCCGGCTAAAAGAGTCAGCTTTGAGGGAAAAAATTAAGGGGCAGCACCTAGGTCCTGAGATCAAGTCCCAGTATTGGCACAAAAAAAATAAGGAAGGAAGATAGAAGAAAAGAAAGAAAGAGAGGGAAGGAGGGAGGGAAGGAAGGAGAAATAGAGAAATGTAAAAGGAAGGAATGAAAGAAGGAAGGAAGGAAGAGAAAGAGGGAAAGAGGGAAGGAAAGAAAGAAAGAAAGAAAGAAAGAAAGAAAGAAAGAAAGAAAGAAAGAAAGAAAGAAAGAAAGAAAGAAAGAAAGAAAGAAAGAAAGAAAGAAAGAAAGGAAGGAAGGAAGAGAGGAAGAAAGAGAGGAAGAAAGAGAGGGAGGGAAGGAGAAATAGAAATATGGGAAGGAAGGAAGGAAGGAAGGAAGGAAGCAAGGAAGGAAGGAAGGAAGGGAGGAAGGAAGGAAGGAAATAAAGAAAGAATCTAAGAATGGTAAGCTCTAACTTAACAGTTGTTGCTTTGCTCAGTCCTTCTAGACATTTGTCCTCATGAGTGACAAATCCAGTGGACCAGATAGATTGCATTATTCAATGTGTCTTTGGAAAATCTGATGAGTTAGCTCACTTTATGTTGCTTTAACAAAATGCCATAGATGGTCATTTATAAAGAACAGAAATTTATTTCTCACAGTCCTGGAGGCTACAAAATCCAAAAGCATTGAGCCAGTGTCTGGTTAGGGTCTCTATGGGGTCAAATAAGGCAGAGGGGACAATCATGAGAGCTCAAGTCTCTCTTCCTCTTTTTTCTTTTAAATAAAGCTACTAATCCCATCCTGGGGACCCCGCCTACATGAACTCATCTAACACTAATTGTCTCTCAGAGGCCCCACCTCCAAATTACTAGGAAAATGGGGATTAAGTTTCTAAAGCTTGTGTTTCTGGAGCCCAATTCAAACCAAATTAGTCTAATCCAGCTTGTGGATGCTGCTGGCTGAAAGACCAGAATCAGTCTTCATGGGTTCAACTTGCCTTTCTTTCTTTGGGTTCAGCATTGAGTAATTCTAGCTCTCGAAATGAGAGATGCATGGTGTTTTGCAATTTTTAAAATGAGCAATTTTATGCAGAGATGAGTTATTGACTTCAGTAACAGTCTCGAGCATTCCCTGGGAGCGCCAAGGCCTTGTGATTACCCGTGTAATTTCTTGGCATGGGTGGAAGTATCTGAGTCATCCCAGGAAACATCCTGAATGTCTATTCCCAGATGCTGAGGTTTGCTCCTCAAGTCCTGAGCTTCCCCTTAGGACAGCTTCCAATTTCAAGGTTCTCATTATTAAATAACTATCTTTAAGTACGTCAAGAAGCCCCCAGGGCTGAGGGGTGGGGATGTGTCCAAGATTTGCCTCAAACAAATCACTGAATACTCCTGCAGAGCTGGAATGAGACAGTGAGAGAGAGAAACAGTGGGGTTCTGGTTGAGCCAAATCTGAAATGCTAAATCCTCAGCGAGGTTTTCTTCTGGGAAAAGTTAAAGAAGCCCACTTGGAAAGAGAGCAGATTATCAGAAAGCCAGCTAAGATTTTCCCATACAGACAGCATCATAATATTTCAGACAGTAGATCTGAGGCTCTCTGTTGCTATTTGAACTGAGTTGGGATAAAATTGTACTCTCATATGAGTAGTCTCCCTAATAGCTCTGACACCTGGAAGAAAACTCATTAACCTAGGGAAGAGCTACTTCCCAGTTCTGAATGGCTCAGGATGCTTCGCTCTTCAAGGACTAAAAAAAAAAATCAAGTAATCACAAAAAATTGGCCAGGCTCCACTAGGATTCACATTCTTCTCCCCTCTTTTTTTCCCCCCTTTTCTTTCTCATTCCTTCCCTTGCCTGCTTTGGTCTCAAAAGGACATTGAGTGATTCCAGATTGAGGGGTTCATGACTTTCTTACTATCATGACTCAAGAGATAAATCGGACCTTAGAGATGATCTAGTTCAATCTCTACCTTAATTCATATTTCTTCAAAGGCTTGATGGACATCTTTGCAAAAGAAAGGACACTGTGGCTGGAAGAATCCATTTTCCTTGGAAGTTACTATAAAAAACTAATTTTCCTATAGACTATTTTATTCTGAAATCTACCTTCCTGAAACTCATATTGACTCTTAGTTTTCCTTTTAGGACAAACTAGAATATAGCTACTCATTCTCTATAGTATCATTTCCAATGTTTGAACAACATTGTTACGAGACAGGGTGACACTACAGTCAAAGCATACACTGGATTTGGGCTGAGTTCCAGATAGGCCACTATGGGTCATGTGTGATTTGGGGAAGGACCCAGGATCTCATCTGCAGTTTTGAATGGGCACTGTGTCCCATGCAGTGCTAGGGCCTGCTGTATTTCCTCCCACTTCAGCATCCAGTGCCCTCACCTTAGCCACTTGAAATTAGCATTGTAGAAATATTTACAACATGGAAATTGGCAAGTGTTATACATTAAGTGGTTTGGAAGGGGTTTTGTTTTGTCAGTCATGGGGCTTGAACTCAGGGCCTGGGCTCTGTCCCTGAGCTCATTTCCTCAAGACTAGTGCTCTACCACTTTGAGCCACAGCACCACTTCTGGTTTCCTGTAGTTACTGGAGATAAGAATCTCACAGCCAGGTGCTGGTGGCTGACGCCTATAATCCTAGCTACTCAGGAGGCTGAGATCTGAGGATTGCGGTTCAAAGGCCGCCTGGGCAAGAAAGACTGTGAGATTCTCATCTCCAATAAACCACCAGAAAACCAGAAGTGGCGCTGTGGCTCAAGTGGTAGAGAACTAGCCTTGAGCTGAAGAGCTGAAGGACAGCGCCCAGGCCCAGGGTTCAAGTCCCAGGACCGACAAAAAAGAAAAATAGAAGAAGAATCTCAGACTTTTCTACTCAAACTGTCTTTGAACCACAATCCTCAGATCTCAGCCTCCTGAGTAGCTATAATTATAGGCATGAGCCACTGGCACCCTGTTTAGAGATTTTTATTTTTACCAGCACACCACTAACCATATCTCAGTTTGATTGTGATGTTCAAATAAGTTAGTACAAGTAAGGTTTGTTTTTGTTGTTTTTGTTTTCGTTCTTTGGCTGGTCCTGGGGCTTGAACTCTGGGCCAGGGTGCTGTCCCTGAGCTTCCTAGTGTCCTACCACTTGAGCCGCAGCACCACTTCTGGCTTTTTCTGAGTAATATATTGGAGATAAGAATCTCACAGACTTTCCTGCCCGAGCTAACTTCGAACAGCAATTCCAGATCTCAGCCTCCTAAGTAGCTAGGATCACAGGCATGAGCCACTGGCATCTAGCTAAGGGTTTTTGTTTTTGTTTTTTGCTGTTGTTTTATTGCTGTTGTATTTTGTGAGCTCTAAAGATGCTAAAATAGTATGTACTAGTTATTTGACATCCATAAACTTGTCCCCATTCATGATGTAACACTCCTGAAGAAATATTTGCATGTGTTCATTTTCTACAATGGAGTTGGGCTAGTCCTAGAACGCACTTGGTCCAAAAGAATGGGACAGATATTCTAGTCCTATATCACTAGAGGATAAGTAGTAGCCACATTTACCATCCTGCTTCCTAGAGAAGCCACAAAGCTCAGGTAACACTCCCTGTAGGTGAGAAGCCATCTGGATAAGGCCGAAGGAACATAAGGTTAGAGATGCAGCCAGTCTCCAGATGTTCCAGCCATCCCAGCTCAGGCAGCAGACAAGTAAGGAAAGTCACGATGGCTCTCCCAGCCTCAGGTGACCTCTCAGCTGGCTCCAGGTTTATCGATGAGCCCAGCCTACACCATTGCACTACACGTGAGCTAATGTACAGTTGTTGTTGGTTTATGACACCAACTTTCAGGTGTGGGTTCTACACAGTGATAGAAGACTCTTACAGTTATTATCAGTTCACACAGTGATAGAAGACTATTACAGTTATTATCAGTTCAAGTCTTGTCTTGGCCAAATCAAACTCTCCCAGGTTCTCTGGCTGACATCCCGGTCTTCCTCTGAATGGGCTGTTCACCAGTTCCTGGGCTGTTCCTGGGATGGATGTGGTATTTGTTCCCACTTCCCAAACTGTGCAGAGAATGAGGGATGTATATCCTAGATCCTGGCTGATCACTACTATCAGAGAGGGAGCTGGTGTTTTTGGCACTCATAGCTTACTCTGTGAGCTCATCCCAAGCCTTTGCGGTCAGCTCAAACCTCAGGCTGTGAAACTAAGCCCTCCCATCCTGACATCTTCTTAAATCTCTAAGTGTCAGGTTTATAGTCATCACCATTATCTTGCCACTTTCTACTTTGTTATTTCAGTCTTCCAAAATCTAGATGCTAATTCCATCAAAAAATGTGCAACTGAAGCATTTCTAAATGAGTCTCCCAAAGTCCACATGTTGGAAACCTAACCTCTAATGCAACAATAGTGAGACGTGTGATGGTTAAGAGGTAATTAGGTTATGTGGGCTCTGTTCCCATGAATGGATTATTATAACAGGAGTGGGTTCATTATCACAGAGTGGTTTGTTATAACCAAGTTTGGCCTCTCCCTCACTTCTCTCTCCCTCCTCCCTCTTCATGTGATGCAAAACTACAGCTCTACTAACTTAACCAAGGAGGTTTGGTTTTCTCAGACTTTTAGCCCGGAAGTTAAGTGCCCATGCTTAGAATAGAAGTCCCATGATGCCTCTGTAATCAGTACACTTTCTCTGTATCATCTTCACGATTTCAAGATGGCTGCCCCACCCCTAAGTCTTATTACACACGATTCTAGACAGGAACGAGATAGGTAGGGAACTAAAGAAAATGAAAAAGGCAAGTGCCACTGAATCTCTTCCCTTTTATTCAGAAAACAACAGCTTTCCTGAAGGCTCTGCTCAGGAGATTTCTGGGTCTATTCATTAGCAGAATGGTGACCGCAGCTGTTAGGGAATCTGAGGGGAGTGAGTATTTGTGACTGGGCACATTGCCACCCTGAAAACATAACTAAGATTCTGTTAATCAGAAAGAAATGGAGAATGAATAATGAATAGGGAACTAGCAGTGTTTGCCACATTCTCCCACGCATACTACAAGTTGTTATCTTTATGTGTCCAGACACATGCTGCATTGATTGAAAAGGAGTTATAGAAAACGAGATATGGGAAAAATAAAAGCCACAATTTCCTCTTATTCCTGTAAACCAACTCTTTCCCATGTGACTTCAGTGTTCCATCAAGAGTCTGTTTCTCATGCAGGGTGGGGTGGTACACCTCCCTAATCCCAGCACTTGGAAGGCTGAGGTAGGAGCATCACATGTTCCAAGCTAGTCTGGGCTACAGAGTGAATTTGTAGCCAGCTTTGTCTACAGAATAAGACCCTGTCTCAAACAAATAAGCAAAACCAAACATAACCACAGAGCTGGTTTCTTTACTCCTTTTATTTTACCACTCATGGCTTATTTTCACTGGCAAATTTGGCAAAAGTGTTCTTATGCGATTTTCTAGAGCTTGAACTTTGGGAAGCCTTTCGGCTTCCAATCTTGCTCTCTTAGAACTCAGTAGTACACATGAAGAGTCCCTGGAAAGTCTTCTTGAGGATGAAACTCCATGTATATATCCACAGAAAAGCTCAACCAACAGCTAATACAATCAGATGCTTGGATGAGGCCATTTCAGATGAGCCAGGCCCATTCCAGCCTTCAGATGACTGTAACTGTACAAGGACAAACCACCCTGCTGAGCCCAGATGTCGGGCCAACCTGCAACATTATAAATAAATAAACTGGGTATTGTTTTATACTCCTAAGTTTGGGGGTGAACAAAGAAACATCATGCATTCGTGGAATGCAAGCACAGTGTGTGATACTGGTGGTGTTGGTGGTGAAGCCTGGACTGACTCAGACCTGGTTTCAAACTTTTTTTGTTTCTAGAAGACAACAGGAAGGCCCAACTAATTGTTTTCAGCTCCTCCAACCAGCCAGTTTGCCTGGAGCTATCATGCAGATTTGGGTACTATATCACGATTTATTTAAGAGAAATATTGAAAAAACACTAACGATTATTTCTAAGTTTCAATGATCCCTTGTAAAATTTACTGGTCCTAGTTTCTCTCCATATTTCTGTTCCTTTGTTTTTGCATTTCATTTCATTCACTGCCATTACAATCTGTGGTGAGCATTTGGATTTCCTTCAAACACTCCCCACCCCAACCACCAACTACCTACCTACTTGTTTCGCATCCAACCCTCTTTTCTTTCTTTGTAATCCTCAATAAGGACTGGATCCTGGACTGGGGGGCATGGCACAGGGGCAGAGTGCTTGCCTAGCACGTGTGAAGTATCAGGTTCAATTCCCATTACCACAGTAATAAACAAATGAATAATAAATTAGTAAATAATAACCAGGTCTTAGGTTTTATCCTGAAAAACTGAAGGCAAAACTAGGAGAGGTGGCAGGATCTGTGTAACTCAGAGGGACAGACTAGATATGGTTGTGAGAGCGGAGGCCTTTGAATGACACTTGCCTATTGACAAGACCCAATGGTAAGTCTTGAAGAGACAGTTTCTAGAACTTTCCATGTGGCATGAGCCATCCTAGCTGGTAACTTATGTCAACAAATCCTGACAGCCCTGTAAGGAAGATTTTTCCTCTCACTTTGCAGAAGAAGAACATGAAGTTCAGAAAAGAGAGTCTGGGCCAAATCATTCCCAGAGGCCTCTTCTGAACTCAGTTAACTTCCAGGGAGCAGGAGGACCAGGGGACACTGTAACCTATGCTGACCCTAGAAGTTTCAGAGGTGGTCATTACATTCTTGCTGTGAGCTAGAGATTTTTCCTTTGGGAACCACTGTCCCTCCAGGAGAGCTAGTATAGTTGAGACTGTCAGTCACAGCTCCTAACCCCAGATCCCACCATTACTCTGCAAACAAGGATTGGCTCAGTGTGGACACCTACAGGCCTCCCTCTTGCTTATGCAAATCATGCTGAATACATCCATTGGTTACTGCTCTAGGGGTGTGCAACACATTCCTGTATAGTACCACACAATGGGAGCATAAGCCTGAGCTCTGGAGTCAGACTGTGTGGGTTCAAATTCCAACTTGGAAATGCTTCTTAACTTCTCTGGGCCTATTTCTTCATTGGCAATGGAAGTAGTAATGACACCTAACTTACAGATTTTTTTTTTAAATAGAGAGTAAGTAAATTTAGTGCTCTCCACCATTTAAGCAGTGATCAGCTACATTGTGTTTAGATTTTTAAAAGACAGTAGGCTCCAGCTCTAAGATTTACAACTGTTGGTGGGAATGTAAACTTGTTCAACCACTCTGGAAAGCAGTATGGAGGTTCTTCAAAAGACTAAACACAGAGCTCCCCTATGACCCAGCAATCCCACTTCGGGGCGTTTACCCAAATGACCACAAACAAACCACACTAAAGTTATCAGCACACTCTTTTCCTGGCCTCTCATTTCAGAAATTAGGAGCAAGAGCCCCAGTACTGGTCCTGCTTTTATTGACACAGAAAGAAAGTGCTGAGGGGTAATTCTCTGGGAAGTGCTCACCTCCTGCCATGATTTTAGGGGATTCCAGAATCTAAATGGATAAGTCTTAATTTCTTGGCATCGGTGATTTCCCGTCATTATTTACCATAGCTAAGATATGGAATCAGCCCAGACACCCCTCAGTAGATGAATAGATCAAGAAAATGTGGCATATATACACAATGGAATTCTATGCTTCCATCAGAAAGAATGGCATTGCCCCATTTGTTAGGAAATGGAAAGATTTGGAAAAAATCCTATTAAGTGTAGTAAGCCAGACCAAAGAAACATAGGCTCCATGGTTTCCCTCATTTGTAATAATTAGTATATGTCTTGAATAGTCCTAGCAGAAGATCACAACAGTTCAATAGCTATGTTATATGACCACATAAAATGATACTAACCAAAATGAACTCCAACATACAGAAACAAGAGGGTTGTCTCTCTCCTCTGTCTGTGTGTGTGTGTGTGTGTGTGTACTGTTTCCAGTTACTTCATTTTTTCCCCTTAGGTTTATCCCTTCTTATTTTGGTACCCTTTGTCTTGATATAAGCAATTCTGATGGAAGCTGAATCACAGAAATGGTGAGACAAAGGACAAAGCGTGAACCAATGCAAAAGTGATACTCACAAGACACCATGGTGGAAATGAACTGTACAACTTGTGAGGGAGGGGAGTCAGAGGGAAGGGAAAATGGGAGAAAATGAGGGAGGGGGGTAACAATGTTCAACAGGAATTATACTCATTTCCTTACTTACGTAACTGAACTCATCATACATCACCTTTACAATCAAATAAAACTGAATATTTTTTTAAGGCTGCTCCTTGAGTAATGAGATTGCCTGCTACTTGGTGGGTCAGTCTCCTCCTCACCAGAGCCCTAAGCTTTTCTCTGGCTTTTTCGTACCAGATTTTAATTTACTGTGTGCACACATTCTGACAGATGAGACCTGCAGCTAAAAGTAAACCCATAGCCATCCAATGTTGTACTTTGCTTGGGCTTATGGAATTCATGCAGCTGCATCCTGGGTACCTGGGACCGCAGCAGGAATGTTAGTGACCAATCAGGCAAGAAGCAGAAAGAAAGGCTCTCTGGAAAATCTCTGATGGCAGATCCAGGTGGCAGCCATCCAAAACCCAGCCTTCTGTCTGCTGAAATCTCAGCCCCACTCCACTGGTGCATTACTGCCTACGACCCAGAGTCAGGAGAGCTGTGGACTCTCATAGGGGAGCAGCAGGCAGGGAATCAGGGCTTGTTTTATAGACTCTTTTCCTGGCCTCTCATTTCAGAAATTAGGAGCAAGAGCCCCAGTACTGGTCCTACTTTTATTGACACAGAAAGAAAGTGCTGAGGGGTAATTCTCTGGGAAGTGCTCACCTCCTGCCATGATTTTAGGGGATTCCAGAATCTAAATGGATAAGTCTTAATTTCTTGGCATCGGTGATTTCCCGTCATATCCACCTGCTATGTTACATAGCCTTCCTCTCACAGGCCTCAGCTTCTTTCTCCTTCAACTTCACTATATCCTACCCACTTCCTTCTGCTCTGCCCTGCTAGCTTCCTCTGCTCTGTGTGTGTGTGTGTGTGTGTGTGTGTGTGTGTGTGTGTGTACTGATACTGAGGTTTGAACTCAGAGCCTGAGCATTGTCCCTTAGCTTTTTCACTGAAGGCTTGCTCTCCATTACTGAGCTATGGCTCTTCTGTCTTTTTGCTGATTAATTGGAGATAAGAAATGGACTGCTCTATCCAAGCTGGCTTTCCAACTGGGATTCTCGGATCTCAGGCCTCTAACATATCCCTAAATAAATGTCAATGCTTTATCATGGGGTATGAGCTCCACAGTTACACCACTTTCTTCTGTTGATACTTCTCTGTGTTAAAGTGTCGTAAAATGTGAACCCAGGCTGGGAGCTGGTGGTTCACACCTGTAATCCTAGCTACTCAGGAGGCTCAAGGACAGTCCCCAGGCCCTGAGTTCAAGGCTTAGGACCAGAAAAAAAAAATTCAGCAGTGAACCCAAAATGAAGCCTAACTTTCAGATATGGCCTGACTTGTGACAAGTTCAGGGACCATCATTTCCCTTCCTGGAACTTGTGACAGTCAACATGGGCGAAGGCTGTTGAGGTTTCTAGATACTGTGTCTGTCCTTCATTTACCCCAAGCTTGTAGTCAGCTTCCTATGTAACACCATCAAATGGGTTGGCATTGTTTTTTCTTTTGTTTTAGAAATTGAAAACTCTACATCTATCTACATCTGCTCATTTTAAATCTTATCTTTATTTTGTTGCATGGTTCCTTAGCTTCAGAGGAGGAAGTGACATTTCAGACTTGTCAGGTGATTGAGCCCCACTGGCATAGTCTTTGTTAGTATATGCACTGGCACAGTGTTTGTTAGTGTATGCCAGGACCTCTGAGTTCCCTATGGACAAAAAGGAAGTTCAGAAAGGGCTTCCAGCATCTTGTTTTACTCCCATGCACATTTTATCCTGTCTGCTGTCTCTCATCACTTCTGACAAAAGTTCACTGAAGATGAATTCAAAGCCAAACAGCTGGGGCTGGGCATGGTGGCCCATGATTGTGATCCCAGCTACTTGGGGTGGGAGAATGAAGGCAGGAGCATGGAAGCATCAAGACTTTCCAGGCAAAAGCTGAAGACCCTACTTAAAAAACAAAGTCAAGCCAGTGGCTCATGTTTGTAATCTTAGCTACTCAGGAGGCCAAGATTAGAGGATCGTGGTTCAAAGCCAGCCTGGGCAGGAAAGTTTGTGAACTCTTATCTCTAACTAATAAAAACTGAAAGTAGAGCTGTGTATCAATGGATAGTGTGATAGCCTTGAGCAAAGAAGCTCAAAGACAGCTTCTAGGCCTTGTGTTCAAGCCCCAGTACTATTGCCCTCCCATACACACACACACACACACACACACACACACACACACACACACACAGAGTAAAATCGAAAGGACTAGAAGGTATGGCTAATAGGTTAGAGAACTTGCCCGGAAAGTGTGAAGTTCTAAGTTCAAATCTCAGTACCACCAAAAAAGATTCAATGAAAACTGGTTTTCAGGAAGATCCATGTGCTTCAGGGATTGTTTTCAGAGTACAAGGAAGTGTGGAAGCTATAAAGACTCCAACAGAGTTATCTTACCTTCATCAGAAGCAAAACGAGGCAGGGACCAGCTAGAAGTAGACAGGAACCATCAGGAGGTGCTGTTGCTGTTTTGTTTTTGTTGCTGTCTCATCAGTTGTGGGGTTTGAGCTCAGGGGCCTGGGCACTGTTTCTGAGCCTCTTTGTGCTAGCACTCTACCACTTGAGCCACAGTGCCACTTCTGGTTTTTGAGTGGTTAATTGGAGAGAAGAGTCACTTAGGGAGTTTTCTTCCTGGGCTGGCTTTGAACTGCAATCCTCAGATCTCAACTCCTGAGTAGCTAGGATTACAGTCATGAGGCACTGGCACTTAACCATTGAACAGGTTTTATTTTTACAGGGACAGCATTCTACCTGAGTCCCCAATACCTGGCCCACATGAGCCACAAGACATCTCTATTCTTTCAGAAGGCAGATATGGGAGATTTAGAAACCAGCCTCTTCAGGACACTTCCAAGCTGGGCATGGTGGTCCACACCTGCAATCCCAACACTTTGGAGACTGAGACAGGAGGATTGTGGGTTTGAAGCCACCCGGGCTACATCTCCTGTATCTAAATGATCAAGGACTGGGATTTTGTTCAGTGGCAGAGAGCTGTAGCCTGTCCAGGGCCCAGGGTTCCATGATCCCCAATAATAAAAGCAGGAAGCAGAACATCTAGATTTTTCTGCTGATTTAATTTTTTTTAAAAAGTTGACATGAAATTAGTGGCCTTTTGAAATACCTTTGCATTTTCTATTAAACTCACATTCCTTTAGGGGAGCTTGTGACTACCTACAGTGCTTAGAAGAATCCGTTATACATAGTAGCTATCTATCTATCTATCTATTAATACTTAGTAATAATAAAGAGAAGAATGTTTTTACACCTAGACTCCTGAGGCCTGTATACCACTAATATTTCCTGAGCCAACCATCACTTGAAACAGTTTACAAATGTCAGCAGGTAACTGGGGAGGTTGGATTTCTTCCTCCAAGGTTGTTTGTCACATGACCTGCCAAGATGGAGACTCCAGTTACAGTTCTCCTCAGCGTTCAGAGAGCCTTGAGTGGAATCCCATAATTCACTTACTCATAAACAGACCCTCCGTATCAATTGGTAGTGAAGCTAGCTTATCACAAAACACTTCCCACTTCAGTTCTTCATGAACAAAGCTACTATTGACTAAGCTCAGCCAGACGGGTCAAGTGGGGACACAGCTTCTTTCTTTGCCTGGTCTCTGATTCCCTGTGGGCCTCCTAGTATTGTGAGTCCAGCAAATCCCGAGGAATTGAGATGGATCGGAGGTTTTTCCCGCCTATGGGTGGTGTCCTCTCAGAGTCAGGATGAAGAATGATGGGGAAGTTCCATCTGTGGCCTAGGTCATTCTCTTAGCACCTGTAACAGGGTCAAGTCTTTACTAATAGGTCCAAACGAATCATTTGTCTCCCATGGTCCTCTTGGCAGTACTTTGCCAGGAGTACAGCTAGCCCTGTGAGATCTTTGTTGTGACAACGTAGGGTCATCTATTATGCCAGAGCCTCCTAGAGTCCCATTTTACCCTGTATGTGTGTGTGTGTGTGTGTGTGTGTGTGTTTGTGTGTGTGTGTGTGTGGTGTGTATGCCAGCACTGAGGCTTGAACTCAGCTTCATATTCTATCTTGGCTTTTTCTACTGAAGGCTGGTACTCTACTACTTGAGTCACAGCTCCATTTCCAGCTTCTTGGTGGTTAATTGGAGATAAGAGTCTCAAGTACTTTTCTGCGTGGGCTGTCTTCAAACCATGATCCTCAGATCTCAGCCTCCGGTGTACTAGAAGTACAGATGTGAGCCACCAGAGCCCATAAATACTTATTTTTGTTCTGTTTTGTTTGTGTACCATCCTGGACCTTGAACTTAGGGTCTAGGTGCTGCCCTTTAATTTTCTCACACAAGGCTGGAGCCTCACTATTACCCTTCTTCAGACCCCATTATCCTTCTAGCAGACCCCCAATGTGTAGCTGGCACACAGAAGACAGGACGCCTTCTCCTACCTCCCTCACCCACATTGCTGCTCTACCTGGTGATGCCAGTGGGAGTGGTATGTGGGTGGCAAAGAAAGCAGGCCAGGGAAGAGGGGGCATGTATGTCCAATGCCGAGAGGCTGAGAAAGTAGATAGAAAGATACCAGACCCACAGCTCATGAAGCCAAAGTCCAGACTTCATTGACAGGAGAAGGAGGTAGATTTCTATCTTGTTTATATCATTTGGGGGTGGAGGGTGGCTTCATTAGAGCTGAATCTAAATTCTCATTGGCACTTGGATAGGACATGGAGTTCCTTGTCCCTAGGAAGTCAGCCTGAAGCTTTGAAGACTTCTGGATGGAGTATGTTCTCCATGAATTATTTTCCTAGTGGTGGACCAGTCCTTGTGGCCAAGTGAGGAGTGGGGAGGAGTCCAACAAGAAAGGAATCCTGGGGGAAAACCCCACTTTCACCTAAACACTGCATGCCCAGAGCAATCCCTCACACTTGCCTTTTCAAGGGGATGTGGCTAAAAGTGCAATGTAGAGGAAAGTAAGCCCCAATTGCAACCAACATAAACACAAAAAGATCAGCTGATCAGCCATTGGCTCTCAGAATTGAACCTCCTGGGGCATCACAAATGTCAGCAGTGTCATCAGGAAGCCTCCTCTGAAAGCTCTTTCTTCTGTATGGCCCCAAACAATAGCCCAATGGCTGCCATATTGGAATATGTGAGCAAGCCCAGTAGAAGGCTAGACCCTCCTGTGCAAACATCCTGGAACTGGCCTTATTTGACTGACTTGGGATTGCAGCCATCCTTAAATTCATTGATGGACACAGTAAGCAGGGGAAAGGTGATAATATGCCACAAATAAAGTGGGGCAATGCTGAGCAATTGAAACAGTAGTAGGTGTTCCCCTATGATGCCCAGAGGCACCTGGATTTCATAAATCTAGCCCAGGAGGCAAACCTTGCCTGCTCATTTCAGTGCTTCTTACTAGAAAGACACATGGAACAGACAAGAAGGAACAGACAAGAGGAAGAGGAGGAAAGGAATTTTTCTTCCCTTCCCAAGTTCATTGTCAACTGTGTCTGGGTGAGGCAAAGAAGATGCCAGGAATGTGTCTATGTGTAGTATAATAGAGCATGGGCCTAGAAATGGATTAGTTATAGTACCTACTATACTACTTCTGTAATATACTTATTAAAAATATATGCAAGAGGCAGTGACTCACTCCTATAATCTGGGTGAAGTGCATGGGCTGGCCCTTAGAACACTCATCCTTAGGAAGAAGGCCATGTTCTTGTGCATACCACAGAGGAGGCTGAGACCTCCCTGCAGCTTAGGGCCCTTGAGCAAGAACTTCTCATCACTAAGACATCCTACCTCCCATTCAAATAAAAATGGCAATCCTGCCACCATGCTATCTGTACTGGTGTAGAAGGAGGACAACTGGGCCGAGGCTGCAGCATGGTGGATTCTGCCAACTTCTGCAGCATAGAGAATGCAATTGAGTTTGGCCTCCGTTATCTTACCTTGCACTGAGGGTGGCCCTGGGAAGTAGAAGGGCGGAGCTTAGCTGAGATGCCCATTCTAAGAGGAAAGAGCTTTCTTTCCCCTGCCCCTGCCAAACTGGGAGCCTGGATGCTTTGGACTTGAAACTGGTCTAGAAGTTTGATTTAGCTGCCATTTATAGCTGACAATTTAGAATGGCCACTTTATAACACCCTTTCTTATGCCATTTTCCCAAATCAGTTAAAATTTTACAGTCATCTCCAAGAGAGCAAGACTGGAGACCATCTTTGGTCCAGCCTAGAGACATTTATTCTCATGGAATAAACCAAACATAATCCTTTTTCTTTTTCTTCTAATTAAGAGCAGAAGTCTTTTAATATTCAAACTTCGTCGACCAATAGAATGTGCACCACCGAGTTAAATATAATAAGTAAGTCACAGTGACAAATATTAAAGCCATTACAACACAAAAGCATCAGAGACAGCACCAAAATTCTGCTGAGGCCACCATTTAATTAATCCAAGTTGAACATATGGCATTGGTCACGTGTGGTTCCCAGCCAGAGACATGAAAGCTAGTGTTTATGGGACAGTTAGGAGGAAACGCTGCCAGCCCAGGCCACAGAGCAAGGAATGCCCTTCTCTACTCACACTGTGACGCTCAGGCCCTGGTGTCACACCATGTGTCCCCCCCCCCCCCCCGTCCCCTCCTCCTTCACCTCTGTACTCACTGCACTCTTGGAATATGGCACTTGTGAGATTCCTTCTTTCTGTCTTTTAGTATTAGGGTTTGAATTCATGGACTTGTGCCTTCTCAGCTGGATTGCTTGCTTGCTTGCTTGGCTGGTACTCTACTACTTAAGCCATGCTTTGAGCCTTGCTTCCTGTTGGTTAATTGGAGATAGGAGTCTCAAGGAATGTTCTGTCCCTCTGGCTTTAAACCACAATCCTCCAAATCTCAGCCTCCTGAATAGCCAGGATTTCAGACATGAGCTGTAGGCACCTGATTATTTGTTTCTTTAAAACGTTAAGGTTGCCTAATTCTTTCTAGAAGCTGTGGTGTGCTTGTGGAGAAAATGAATGATCAAGCAGAGATGAATAGGAAGAGACAGAGAGAGGGCAAGGAAACTTAATCTTCTAGAAAATCCCTGATGGTCCTGGAGGGAATTGACTGAACAAAAGACAATTGTGGTTTATTCCAAATGTTCTTTTTTATTTTTTATTTTATTTTTGCTGTTTGTGGGGCCTGAACTCTGGGGCTGGGTGCTGTCTCTCAGCTCTTCAGCTCAAGGCTTGCACTCTACCACTTGAGCCACAGCACCATTTCAAGCTTTTTCTGCTTATGTGGTGCTGAGGAATTGAACCCAGGGCCTCATGCATGCAAGGCAAGCACTCTACCACTGAGCCACCTTCCCAGCCACTGTGCTTTAAATTTTTAATTAGCTCATAATAACTGCCCATATTTACAGGTAGCATGTGATTATTTCAACACATGTATGCAATGTGTAATAACCATATCAGAATAGCATAAACCATTACCTCAAACATTTATCTTTTTTTCTGTGTATAGGTCTGGATCTGGGAATTATCCCTTAGCTTGTTTGTTCAAGACGAGTGTTCTACCACTATTTTTACTTTTTGCTGGCTAACTTGGAGATAAGTTTCACAGACTTTCTTGCCTAGGCTGACTTTCAGATTTCAGACTCATGAGAAGCTAGTCTTATAGGCATGAGCCACTGGCATCCAGATACATTTGTCTTTTTTGTGTGTGTTGGAAACATTTAAAAATCCTACTTGCTGTTTTGAAGTATTCAAGTAATTGCTATCTACCATACTGTCAATCATACCAGCTCCTCTGTCTCATTACAATCCTCTTCCATGCCAGGTACCAGTGGCTCACACTTGTAATCCTAGCTACTCAGAAGGCTGAGATCTGAGGATTGTGGCTGGAAGCCAGTGGGGAAGGAAAGTTTATGAGACTCATCTCCAATTAACCACCTAAAAGCTAGAAGTGGAGTTGGGGTTCAAGTGGTAGAGTGCTAGCCTTGAGCAAAAAAGCTCAGGCCCCAAGTTCTAGCCTCAGGGCTGGTACAAGAAAAAAAGAAGAAAGCAAGAAAGCAAGCAGGAAAGAAAGGAGGAGGAAAGAAAGAAAGAACGAAAGAAAGAAGGAAAGAAGGAAGGAAGGAAGGAAGAAAGAAAGAGAGAGAGAGAGAGGGAGGGAGAAAGGGAGGAAGAGAGAAAGAAAGGAAGAAAAGCAAGAAAGGAAGGAAGAAAGGAAGGAAGGAAGAAGGGAGGGAGGGAGGAGTGAAGGAAGGAAGGAAGGAAGGAAGGAAGGAAGGAAGAAAAAGGAAGAAAGAAAGGAAGGAAGGAAGAAAGAAAAAGGAAGAAAGAAAGGAAGGAAGAAAGAAAGAAAGAAGAGAGAGAGGAAGGGAGGGAGGGAAGGAAGGAAGGAAGGAAGGAAGGAAGGAAGGAAGGAAGGAAGGAAGGAGGGAAGGATTCTCTTCTCTCCAGGGGGCAAGGGTAGGAAGATCTTAAGTTCAAGGCCAGCCTGGGCTACAAGGCAAGCCTCTGTACCCCACCCTCCATCCTTGCCTCCCCGCCCATCCTCCTTGTAACTACTATGCCTCTCTTCACTTCCCGTTTTCAGCTTCTATGTATGAGAAATGCATTGGTCTTTCTGTGCCTGGCTTGTTTAATCTGCCATGTCGCCATGTCTTCTAGTTTCATCCATGTTGTGGCAAATGACAGGGTTTCATTCTCTCTTGCAGCTGAAGAATATTCTACTATGTATGAACAGTATATTTTCCTTTTTTCTTTTCTTCTGACACTGGGGATTGAAGCTAGGGTCTCTGCATGCTAGGCAAGCAATCTACTACTGAGCTATAGCCCTTGCTTTACTCCTTTGTTTGGTGGTACTGGGGTTTGAATTTAGGGACTTGTACTCATTAGGCAGATGGTCTACCACTTGAGCCACACTTCCTGGTCTTTTTTTTTTTTTTTTTTTGCTTTTCATAATTTTTTGGATAGTTTCTCTTGTTTATGTTCAAGCTGGTTTGGACCCCAATCCAATAAAGTTTGTGCTTATCACAATACCCAGCTTTTATTGAAATGGAGTCTTTCAAAGTTTTTTTCCCAAGGTCTCCTCTAACCATGATCCTCCTACTCTCCAACTCTCCCTGGGATTACAAGTGTGAGGCACTGCACCTGGCTCTACCACTTTTTCTTCATCCATTTATCCATGGACAATTACCTAGGTTTAGCTCCACCTCTTGGTTATTGTGAATAGTGTTGCAATGCACAAGGGAATGCAAAGATTTCTTCCAGAGTCTGATTTAATTTCCTCTGGATCTACACCCACAAGTGGGATTGTTGGATCTGATGTGAGTTCTATTTCTAGTTTGAAGGAACTTCTATGCTGTTTTCCATAATGACTGTACTAATTTGCATTCCCAACAGTGAGATATGATTTTATTGCTTATATAATTATGGTTTTATTATCACCTAACTTACCAAGTTATTATGGGAGGTGAGAGTGTACATCAAGGACTTTTCATTGGAAGAAGCAAAGACCTACAGAGTTCTCACAAGCACGGTGGGCTTTCTTTGAAGGCCACATGTGGATAAGAAAGTAAGGGCCACACATCAAATGACTAGTCTGCTCAGGAAAAGCCACGGTACTTAGCCTGAAGGGAGGAAGGGGAGCAGCAGAACCTGTGTGCAGTGCAGCGGATAGAAACCTCAGGGTAGCTCAAAACCCAGAGTCTCTCAGGATCAAGCACAAGGCCCTGGGTTTGATTGGTGGGGGGGGGGGGGGGAGAGGCAGAGATAGACAGACAAAGAGAGAGAGAAAGAAAGAAAGAGAGAGAGAAAGAGAAAAAAGAAAGAAAGAAAAGAAAGAGAGAGAGAAGGAAAAGAGAGAAAGAAAGAGAAGAGAGAGGGAGGGAGGGAGGGAGGGAGAAGGAAGGAAGGAAGGGAGGTAGGAAGGAAGGAAGGGAGGGAGGGAGGGAAGGAGGGAGGGAAGGAATAAAAAGAAAGAAGAGAAAGATAAAAAGAGGGAGAGAGGGAGGAAGAAAGGAAGGGAGGCAAAAGGAAGGAGGAAGGGAGGGAGGCAGGCAGGCAGGTTGTACCTCCATGCTCTAGTGCAGGATGACTTTGGGTAGTCATCTCTGTACCAGCTCTTCCTGTGTTTGTCGGGTGTTGATTGGTGTCCTCAGATGCCTGCTTTTCCTCTTTCCTGTACTACCAAATATCCAAATACTCTCCTTTAGTATCCTTATCAACTCTGCTGGCACAGGGACCTCAGTGATCTGGTCAGACTGTATCTTCCTCTGCTGGCTGTCTAACCAGTAAGTAGGCTGCTACTTAGATCCATGTCTGTATACAGTTCACTCAGCCATGGCTGGCCCTGGGATCATGAGAATGAGTTGGACAGAGGCTCCTGGCAGGGCTGAGGGCATAGAAGGCATCCTGAGGCCCAAATCAGAGACATGGCATGAATCAAAGGGAAGCCCAGAAGGGCAGAGATTAAGTGGAGCATGTTGTTTGTATACTTTGAATCGTTGTAGCTTATTTCTAGAAAGCACAGATGCAAAGGTAGGGAATACATACTCCTAGGTTTCTCTAATGGCAAAGTATGTTCCAGGGAAAACCAGAGGAGTCAGAAAGTGAACAGCAGGTGTTTTAATGTGCATTTCATGCCAATAGAGGAGTGATGAGGCTGATTTAAGGAGTCAATCACTCATAAGGGGATCTGCAGAGACGAACCTGCTTCAGAAAGGGTCAGAGAAACAAGGAATCTAAAGTGAGATTGCAAGAATTAGATACAAAACTAGTAAAGTCCTGTAAAGCCACAAAATTATAACCCTTAAGGTTAATTTCTTTTTTGGGGGGAGAGGTAATTTGTTTTCTGCCTGATAGAAATTATTTGCATTTCTACTGAATGGAAATATCATTTACATTTTAACAGTTTCCACACAAGATCACCCAATTTTACAGTTATAAAGTCTAGGGTCTAATGAACAATAAAGAGTAAGTCAAAGTTACAGTCCCCTAGAGAGCTAGGTGACTCAAATAGGCTTGTTGGATGTTGCTTTGATTTTAATATTCAAATTAAATAAAATTTCACACCCATCCACAAGCTTTTATAACTTTTTTTTAACATAGGGGTGGGGCGGGGGTGGGGACAAAATGTTGCTTCAGTGGATATTTAAAACAGAAAGTGTGGGGGCACTGGTGGCTCACGCCTGTAATTCTAGCTACTCAGGAGGCTGAGATCAGAGGATCTTGGTTGGAAGTCAGCTGGGGCAGGAAAAGCCAGTGGAAAGTCTTATCTCCAATTAACTACCAAAAAGCCAGAAATAGAGGTGTAGCCCAAGTGGCTCAAGAGCACTGGCCTTGAGCAAAAACAAACAAACAAACCTCAGAAACAGCATCCAGGCTCTGAGTTCAAGTCCCAGTACCAGCAAGGGCGAATGAGAATCATCTCAGGCAAGGCATGCTGGCACCCAGCTACAGCAATGTGACCTGAACTCTGATCTCTCCACTCACTGTCCCTGTCTAGAAAAACAGAGCCATTCCCTACATTACTAGTGGGGCGGGGCCGGGTTGAGAACTGGAGGATCCAACACCACCAACAAAAGCACCAGAGAGTAACCAGGAAGCGGGCACCCAGCCACCCAAGCAATTAAGCAATTTTTGTGCAGACGTTCTGGGCTGGGAGCGGACAGGATCCGGGCTCCAGACTCCCGTCCCCAGTCTGTATCCTCACCGCCTGGGAGGAGAAGGGAAATAGGGCCTCAGTGGAGGCCCAGGCAGGTCAGGAGTCCCGGGTGACTCTCCTCCCAGTCATCTCCTGTTCACCAGCAGGACGGGACACCTCCCGCCCTCCTCCACCCCACCCCACCCTTCTATTCTCCTCTCTGCTCCACTCGACACTGCAGGGATGGGAAGGGGAGAGAGATGCGTGGCTCAGCGCCCGGCTGCAGCAGCAGGTTCGAGCCCAGCCACCCCCCATGCTGCAGGGGAGGAGGGTGAGGAGGGGTGCAGGACACGGAGCCACCCCTGGTTTCCTCTGCAGGCCGCGCTTGCCCCGTTGCCAGGGCCATTTTCTGTTCTGACAGAAGCAGAATGAGTATGATTGTAGATGTTGGGGTTTCTGCGGCTGCTGCTGCTGCTGCATTACCCCCCAGAAAGAGGGAAGAACCCTCTCCAGGTTCACTTTTCTTCTCCCTTCATCTGCCCTTGCTTAGACACGAGGTGTCTTTTCATAGACTTGAGCCTTGGGTCTTCCCCGTCCCCCCCCCCCCCCCCCAGTCACCAGATGTTCATGAAGCTGCAGCTCCATCCCCCAGGGACCAGCTGAGCCACACACCCCAGCCCTGAGCCAGCTGACCCTCTGGTTGCTTCTGTTAACTCCCAACAGAACCAGACCCACAAACGTGAGAATCAGCTCAGCAGAAACTTACGTTCCCAAACGCCTCTAAGAGTGAAGGGCTTCTTTAGGTTGAAGTCTCCTGTTAGATCATTTCCGGAAACCTAGTCCAAAAGACTTTAATTCGTTCCTCCACCTATAAATAGGTGCTGTGTGAAGAGTTCTATGGATTTGGAGAATGGTGGGCTCAAAGTGAGAGTAAAGTTATTTACAAGCTTTCTCAGAACCTTTCATGTATAAAGTAGATCCCCAGAAGGGGATAGAGTATGCAGACTCTCAAATTTAATTGACCAGGGAATTTCTTTTTCTTTGAGACTTGTGTTAGATGGAACCACCATCAACGATGATGATGATGGTGATGATGATGGTGGTGGTGGTGGTGGTGTGTGTGCCCCAGTCCTAGGACTTGATCTCAGGGCTTAGGCACTGTTCCTTACTTTTCTCCCTCGGGGCTGGCACTCTACCACTTGAGCCACAGCTCCACGTCCAGCTTCTTGTTGGTTAATTGGAGATAAGAATCTCATAGACTTTCCTGCCTGGGGTTAGCTTCAAACCTCAAGCCTCAGATCTCAACCTCCTGAGTATCTAGGATTACAGGTATGAGCCATGAGCCCCAAGCATTAGATGGCTCTTAAGTACACTTGATGCTCCATTTTTGCTATGGGGGTTTCTGTACCCTTACAGTGCGAGGCCCAGGAATGAACAGTCAAAAGGCCCTTGTATTTCCACTGAATGGAAACACCTTCAGGACTCTGGGGAAGCAGGAAGTGAAGATAACAGGAAGGAGACCAGGGCTTCAGGAAACCACAGTGAAGATGACCTCACAAAGAAACCAGTGTGGTAGGCTCCTGACACACTCAGGCTGGTGTGAAGCGACACATTCTGAGCCACAGAAGGAGCAGTGTGACCGGTGCTTTCAGTTTGCATGGCTCAAGGAAATGAAAAAGGCCCAGGTGGCTGGAAGAGAACCACGTGGGGATGAAATGATACAAATGCTGACGGATGGATTGGAGGTCTCCTCTCCTGCCGATGGCCTCACCATGGAAAGTCTTGCCTGGGACGTGGGTCACAGCAGCTCTGGTGAGATGCTGGAAATATAAGCCCAGACAGATCCAATAGCAGTGAGTCACTGCAAACCAGCAGCCATCAGGTGCTAAAGGGGACTGAGCCGAGTGGAAGAGCACGCATCCCCTGCTGTGCAAAACACAAAGAGTGGAGTGTTCAAGTGCAAGGATCAGGTTTCTCAAAATGGAAGCCTGAGCAGTGCCCGCTGAGCCTCAGACTCACCTCCAAGGTCAGGAGAACAAAAACCTGCCTATTCCCAACTACTCTGCACCCCTATTCCCCTCGCCCCGGGGAACTGGCAAGGATCTAGGGGTTCCAGGGCTCTGATGCTTCCTCAGTAATCCTGGGGGAGCCATCCAGCAGCTGTCAGGGATGCTCCCCAACTTCCACTCCGACCACCCCAGGTTTGCACAGCTGGGTTCTGTCCTCCCAAGAGTCTGTGCTAACTAGAAACTTCTCTCTGAGCAGTTTAGAAGCTGTTGGCACTTAAGTTTTCCAGTTTAACTGGAAGGACTGGTGCCTGGGGCCTCTGTGTTCAAAAGCACACATCACACCCGAAGAGAGACAATAGAAATCAGGGCCTCACTTCTCCAAGGCTGAGGGGTCCCAGGACCCTGCCTCAGCCTGATGGACAGCGGATGGGGGGGGGTCATGGACTCTGTTTTCTTACAGATCACAGTCGATTTATTAAACGTGGATGACAGTAAATAACTGAGTAATCAAAACCACAAGCCTGGAGCCCTGGTGAGTTTCCTCTTCTGGAATCTTTGTTAGCCTGTTCCCTAAGCAACTTGCCTCGCAAATTTGAAACCCTCTGTGGTCACCTTCACCTCCTCCCAAGGTCGCTTCTCCACACATCATGGCTTCACCCCCTCACCCCACCATCCCTGTCCACTTCAAAGACAGAGGAGGAGATGAACCCACAGGCCACAGTGTAGGCTCAAGTCCTGCTAGGCCCCCTGAGAGAAGCATGGCAGAGGGCTCCAGCCCAAACCAAAGCTACTCCGCAGAGCTTCCTGTGTGGCAGGGCTGCTGGAGGCTCAGTGTGCAGCCCTCGGCTCTCTGTTCTATGCAAAGTTGCTGAGAACTTCAAAGTGACAAGAGGCCCCTGGGTTGCTTCAAAGACTGACTCCCGCAAGCCTGAATCTTGGGAATATTTCTCCCCAGTTCCTGAAACAACATAAAACGGTTGCTGAGGTTTACAATGTGTCCCCTGGGGTACTTCTGTGTTTCAACCTTTAATCTAGCTCCTCCTCTCCTCTTTTCTTCCTGCCCCAGACCCCAGGCTCCTATAGGAATGCCAGGACTCCATCTGTTTTAGGATGCTACCATCAGGCTTCTCCTGCCTCAAACTCTGCCTCCTCCCTCTGGTGCAGGTACCTTTAGCTTTTCATCTTAAGCAGCTGCCCCTTTCCAGCTGGGGGTGCAGGGCGGGGTACACTTTGGGGTGGGTGTGGTGCTGTGATTTGGGCATGGCCCCTGAAGCTCCAGTGTCGGAAAGTTAATGCCCAGTGCTCCAGGGAGATGATTAGAAGTGAATCATTAAGATGTTTACCAAGTCCGCTCTCTCCTGACTATGACCATGAGGGTAAGCTTGTCACAAAAGCCGGCTTGCCCCTCTCGCGCTCACCATCTCACTCCCTTGTATGAACATACAAGGTATGGTCATGAGGTGTGACCCTACCTAAGGCATGTTAGGACCAAGCAGAAAGTGCTCACCATCTACAACACCTTTCTCCTGCACTTCCCAACCTCCCAAACCTTGAAACATATGCATTTCTGTTCTTTGTAAATAACCCAGTCTGCTATCCTATTATAGCAGCACAACGCAGGCTAAGATGTGTGGGCTGGGTGACTATTATACACTCTTCTAAGAACACATTTCTAGTTGGAGTTGCTTCAGTTAAAAAAATAATAATGGAATTTTCTCCAAATCTTTGAGGATCTTTGGTTCAGGAAGGTATGGCCGTTTATACCCTATGAGCTGCTGCTTCCCTGTTCTCTCACAACAAAAGCAGGAGTAATTTGATCTAGATGTGGTGGCTCAAGTCTGTAAATTCCAGCTACTCTGGAAATAGAGATTGAGCGGATTGTGGTTCAAAGCCAGCCTAGATAACAAGTTCATGAGGTCCTATTTCAGCAGATAAAACTGAGTGCTGTGGCATACACTTCTCATCTCAGCTATGTGGAAACTGAAAATCGGAGGATTATGGTTCAGATTATGATCCTGGCATAAGTATGAGAACCTATCTCTAAAATAATTAAAGCAAAAAGAACTGGAAGTGTGGTTCAAGTGGTAGAGTGCCTGCACAATCACAAGTTTCTGCCAAACACACACACACACACACACACACACACACACACACACACACAGAGCAAGAGTAATTTGGACTTGGATTTTTAGCAAGAATTGTTTTCTTCTTTCTAGAGGGTAGGAACTGTCTGGTGTTCAATCTTATGGCCTTATAGTCTATCCTGGAAAATAGTAGGGGTTCTCAAGAAATTGTGTTTATTAGATTACTATCATTTCCTGAGAGAAAAATATATAAAGTTGCTCCCTGTGCTGAAGATGGTTGTACATGTGTTTAGCAATGCGTGTTGGGCAATGGCACACATATGGCCTGGATCTCATGTCACCAGGAACCAGTGTCACCACCCTCACATCTCCTCCACCATCTCATTCTGCGGGTTGAGCAAACCAGATGAGCCCTCAGGAGACCTGTCCATGGACAGAGCATTTGAAACAAAGAAATTCTGTAGAGTGCTACACAACAAATATAACTATGGCTGTCCTGGGAAGTAGCCCCAAGCCTCCACCTACATTAGAAGATGCTCAGTGAGGAGCTGGCTTACTGCCACCATGACTTCCTCCTAGCTGACCAGGCCTGAGATTGTTAAAGGAAGAAGAGCCATGTGAGCCCTGGGAGCAGATGTAAAGAACAGAGACTACAGGGCAGTGGCCTAGGACAGATGAAGTTCCTGTGGGTCCATTTCTTCTATTGAAGTGGTTTTCTTAGCCAGGCACAGGTGTCTCATGCCAGTAATTGTAGCTACTCAGGAAAATTGAGGTCTGAACCTTGTAGTTTGAAGCAAGCTCAGGTGGGAAAGTCTGTGAGACTCTCCGACTTACCACCAAAAGGCTGCAAGTGGAGCCGTGGCTCAAGTGGTATAGAGAATCAGCTTTGAACAAAAATAGCTCCGTGACAGCTCCCAGGCCCTATGTTCAAGCCTCAGGACTGGCATAAAAAAAGATAAATGTCACAGTCAAACTATTAACAGATCAATTTAAGCTAGCATAGCATATACTCTTGCCAGTTGCTGTTGACAGGATTTCCTGGAAGCAATGACAGCCTAGCGGGCAGTTATTAAACGTGATGATAGCTACCAATTTGGTAAAGGGTCAGTGACTGGTGGGTTTATTTATTTTAAAACTGAAACCCACTGATCACTTACTTGAAAAATACCAAATAGTAGCATTACAGTCACAGAAAGAATTCAGCCACTTTCTGATAAGCATTGAATATTTTGTTTAAAATTCTTCATTTTATTCTACTTTTCTAGAGTTTAAAAATCTTTCCGAAGTAAGCGGTGACTTGGGTAGGCCTAGATCTAAGGAGCTCAGCCTTGGTGTCTCTTAATTAAACTAATCTAAGAGGGTCTCTAGAACATATTCTGAGACTCATCTTACCCCTAGGGTCAACTGTTGCCAACAAGCCAGGACAGTCAGCCTAGAAGGCAGTTTATTGGTTATAATGAGACATCCTTGTTTTGAAGTACCCCTGGGAGAGGTGTTATGGACATTTTGCCAAGCCTTGACTTTTGCAAGAAGCAGGTTTGGTTTTGTTCAGGCGGCTCAGTTTGGTGATAAGGATGCATTCTTTTGGTCTAGGGCAATTTCAAAGTCCTCAGCCTCACAAGTGGATTGTTTTCCTAGAGCAGTTGTGGCCCACATTATACTGGGTTGTTCTGAAATGTCATTCTGCCCATTTTCTTTACTATATGTTAGGGTTTCCCAGAGCAACAGAACCAGCAGACAGATGATAAACAGGTCAATAATAGATAGATAGATAGATAGATAGATAGATAGATAGATAGATAGATAGATAGATAATTATGATAGGGCCTGGCTCATGACGTGACAGAGGCTGAGAAATCCTTCCATCTGCTACCTACAAGCTAAAGACTCAAGAGGGCCAGTAGTGTGATTCAATCAAAAGCATGAGAAGCAGAGGAGCTAATGGTGTAGGCATCAGTTGAGGACTGGAGATGAGCTGTCCCCATTCAAGCAACAAAGCAGGAATTAGAGGGCAAAATCAGCCTTCCTCTGCCTTTTCTTATCTAGGCTCTAGCAAGTGGAGACTCCCCATTCGCCAGGGCACATGCCCTGCAACCCATGTCAGACAGCCCCTACTCTACCTCCTGCTTAGCATGTCCTGAGGCTGTGAGGGGCAGCTACCTAGCTGTGTCATGGACCCCAGACCCCCTTTCTCTCCGCCAGTCTGAGGTGTCTAGATACACACCTCCTGGATCCCAAGTAGCTCAGAAAGCCCAGTTTTTTTTTTTTCTGCTTCCTGATTTATGAAGCCAAAGAATGTCAGGATTAACTTTCAATTGACCCTTTTGAAACCAGGGTGCAAGGCATCATTAGCCTTAGCATTCCAAGCTCATTAACACAGGGGCTTTTTGTAACTCTGGGACAGCTGGAGACATGTGACTATGGATGGAAAAGCCCACGTGGTGGGTGCCGGCCTCAGAGGGCAAGGGAGGCCCAGCAGGATTTGCCATCTGCTCTTTGGACTCAAGGAAGCTGTTTGCCCATCACACAGTGAATGGCAGAGCTAGTGAGGGGATGCCTGCACTTCCGGCCTCTGGTGAGCCCAGATACAGCCTCCAAAGCCATGTTGACCTTGCCTCAGGAGTCCCCCACACCAAACCAGCCAGATACCACAACGGCGGGGTGCTCTTGGGGACCACACATCCTCTCAGGGAGTTCACTAGGAAGTCTGCCTGTCCTTCAAACTAAATTGTGTGGATAATTATGGAGTGCCTAAGGGACTCTGGAGTCAGAAGATATGACAGAATAGCATTTATCCTGGCTTCCAATAGCCTACACTTTTCAGAAACATCTAGAACACTTCAAAATACAGATTCCTAAGCTCTAGCACCCCACCCCCACCCTGTCTAAAACACATACTGGTAGACTGGAGGACTTCCATGAGCAGTGAAAATTGGGGTACCACTGATGTCAAATCTCTCACCTGAGTTTCTCAAGCACAGTGCTAGGTTCGACAACTTCCAAGGGCAGACAGCAGGTTTGCCAGGCCTGGGGTTAGAGTGTAGAGCTCTTGACTGTAATCCGTGGCTGTCTATAGCACACATCTTCTGGAAGTAACCCATGGAGGAGCTGTCAGAATACCCCAAAGATTTCATTAGGCCTATCAAGTGACCCAGGTCATTTCCCCATAATGGCTTCTGGAGATTTGTCACTCAGGTGTCCCAGTGTTGTCTACATGATCAAACTTTCTGCTCACTGGACACCCAGTGGCTCATGTCTACAATCCTAGCTACTTGAGAAGCTGAGATCTGAGGATCAAAGCTCAAAGTCAGGAAAGTCCATGAGATTCTTATCTCTGATTAACCACCAAGAAGCCCGAAGTGGAGCTATGGCTCAAATGGTAGAGCACCAGCTTGAGGGGAAAAACAAACAAACAAACAAACAACACGCAGCAAGAGCACAAGACCTTGAGTTTAAACCCCAGTACCAGCACTCGCACGCGCGCACCGCGCGCGCGCGCACACACACACACACACACACTTTTTTGTATATCTTTATTGTAAAAATAATGAGGGGTTACAGTTACATGAGTAAAGTAATGAGTACATTTCCTTTTGAGCATTGTTACCTCCTCCTTTATTTTCCCCCACCATCTCTTCCCTCCCCCCTCCCCAGCTCCTCCCTCCTCCACCCCGAAGTTACCAAGTTCCTTCTCAATATAGTGTCTTGTACATCTCATTGTTACAATGGGTCAACCTGTGTCCTTATTTCAACATTTTGTTATTTCCCTTCCCCTCCCCAAATTAGGAAAAAATGTATACAAGATGCAGGGCACCAGAATCAAATACAGCACACAAAGACATTCTGTCTCTAGGTCTATAATTACTGTGCATCCACTTGTCCTTATTGTATGTATGTGGAGACTTCTCTGTTCCTCACTTTACCTCTTTTTGAAATGGATAAGATGGCTAACACCCTTCTGTCTTCTTCCTTAGGGCTCTGCAGATGAGTGCAATGACCACACAAAGAAATCCTGGGATTCCCCGCAGGCTGGAAAGAGGCTTTCTGTATCCACACGGTGGTGTCTTCAAAGACAGGGCTGTTCTTGCCACATACAGTAATTAGGCAGATGTTGTCAAACCCCTCACTTGAGTATAACCTCTGGTTAGACTCCTCTTTGTCAGTCTTGGGAAGGCTGGTGAAATATTTCCTAAGGGTGATCTCAAGAAGTATCTCAGTTTCACAACACTGAAAAAGATTTTTAAAAAATTAAATTCTACTGGGTGCTATAATCCTAGCTACTCAAGAGGCAGAGATCTGAGGCTCAATGTTCAGAGCGAGCCAGAGAAGATAAATTAGAGAGACTCATCTTTACTTAACCGGGAAAAAGCTACAACTGGAGGTATGGCTTAGGTGGTAGAGTGCCAGCTATGAGCAAAGAGCTTAAGGCTTGAGTGCAAGCCCCAGTACGGGCATACACACAAAATTATATACTACCACTAATAATAATAAGTAGTGGGGGGGGGGATATGGGAAGGGATGGGAAGGGGAAACAAAGGAGGAGGCAACAATGCTTGATAAGAAATGTGCTCATTATCTTGCCCATGTCATTGTAACCCCTCTGTATGGTATTTTCACAATAAAAAAAAATAAGTAGCATTGAGATGTCACTATGATCCAGACACCATACTAAACATTTTTTTCGTTCATCATTTTTGTAAAGGTGATATACAGAGGGGATATAGTTATTTAAGCCACCTCTTCCCTCACTGTCTCCCAGTTTTTTTTCCTCCTCCCCCCCACACAGGTTCATTTTCAACATGGTGTCTAATGAGTATCACAGCTGCATTTGTTTACCTTTTGTGCTCCCTGCTGACCCTCCTCAAAACAGATAAACTTATCAACAAGACAAAAGGTACAGAAAACAAAAACAGCAACGAAGGAAAAACAAAAAAAAAACCTCTTGTCCATTTCTTGGAGTTCATTTCGATAAATATTATTTTATATGATCAGATGCACACAGCTATTGAGCCTTTCTGATCCTCTCCTAAGAATATCCTCCTTTGGTCTCTCTGTGTGAATGTCCAGAGATCCATATAAGTTATCATGTCTAAGTCATGCCTCACAGTTTACCTACTGTATCACATTTAGTCCCTATAACAGCTCCCATATGTAAAATTAAATTTAAAAGTATAACTATGAAGGAAATGGTGTAACTGTTCCCATTGCACAGATGTGCAAGATGAGGCTTGGAAAAGTGAAAGAATTGCCCTAAATCACACAAGTGCTAAATGATACAGCTAAGACTCAAAGTCCAGCAAACTCCAGGGACAAGGCGTTGATAGGGCGATTGGTGACCAATTGCTGTTATAAGCTTGACCTTTTACCCCAGATGTGACCTCTGACACATCTCACCGAGGCCCAAGGGTGACATAGGCATGGTGCTTGTGACCGAACCACCACAGCATTACAAGGACTGCCTGACCTAGCCTGGCCAAAGTAGAACAAGCTCTGGGTGTGACATAATTTGACATGCACAGTGTTAATTGAAGCCCATAGGAGATGATTTTAAATAGAGACAAAATACCATGCTGTGAACTATTTGGGTTATGAAACTCTCAGTCTCTGAGTCTGACAGGAAGAATGAATTGTGTCATCAAAAACTGACAAGGTCCAGGAAGTGGTTCCAGGCAGGAAGCCGGAAGCAAACTGGGCTGAGGAAGGCTCTTCTTGGGCCTGCAACAGATTTCACTGTTACTTCCTATCACCTCCTCCCTCCCCCCACCCCCCAACATACACAAAGCTTGAATTAAGAACCAGTAACTGTACCCAACGCTCCCTGAGAGGGCCTGGAACTGCAGTTACAAAGCCAGACCCAGAGGACTGCGAGTTCTAGGTCAGTCTGGGCTATATAACAAGACCCTGCTGAAAAAAGACAGAACTACTGGGTCTTCCTTAACTTGTTCACCTACTAACTATATCAGGCCTTACCAGGAGCCATCCACTTCCCAACATGTAGACTTCTTGATTGTGGGAGAGAATAAAGCCTCTTTTTATGTAGACTAAATGAATATATAATACTTTTAATGACTGCGCTCACAGGCTATGTTTTGTCATTTCAAACCATCTTATCAAACAAGTTAACAGGCCACCAAATAACAGCTGACTCAATTTTGTACTCCCCAAGAGCTCTAGTCCTGTGATGTCCCAAGGGAATAAGGGAAAAAAACGGTTTCAACAGTGTAAACTTGCTGTTCTCTCCTGGGAGAAAAGCTTATTCTCTTCTCCAAGGAAGGCTGACATCTGGCTGCAGCCCTACACTGTCATCAAGATTTCTTCTGTCTTCTTTGTTCTTCTCTCCTTAGTGATATGGTTTTCAGTTTTAAGATAACTTCATGGCCCAGTATGGAAGCTAGAGTTCCAGCCATCACATTGATTCTCCTGTTCAGGAAGATACAGGAGGAAGGGGAAAGAGGAAGAAGAGTACATTGGTAGCTTATCCTCTCTTCTAAAGTCACCCCCAAAACTTATGCTTAATACCTCATTGGTTTAATAGCTCAGGCTGCCAAGGGTGGCAGTCCTCTGAGTGTGTGAGTGAGGGCAAAGAAGAGAGTGAATTCTAGCTAGGCCTCTGGCAGTTTCTACCCCACCCTACTTAAACAAGGCCAGCTTCTGTGTTCAGATCTGCTGCTTGGCGCCCACTTCTCCAAGGAGACCTGTGATTCGAGAAAATACTTTCCCCATAACTCTTAAGATAGAAAGCTGGGATCCTCCCTCCAGCTGTCCTACCCACCAAGAATCCTCCAATTTAACATCTTTTGTTCTTCTCAGTTAAGGCCATTCACTGAGTATCCTACATTATTTGGAATTTCCATGTTTTGTGTGTGTGTGTGTGTGTGTGTGTGTGTGTGTGTGTGTCCGTGCACATGCACGCAAACCCATGCACCTATACTAGGGCTTGGGGCTTGAACTCAATTCTTCACACTCTGGATTAGCTTTTTTTGCCCAAGGCTAGCGCTCTACCGCTTCAGCCACAACTCCACTTCTAGGTTTTTGCTAACCAGCCCTCCGCATTTAAGCCCCCCAAATAACATGGAGATAAGAATTTCATGGACTTTCCTGACTTGACATCAAACCATGATCCTCCGATGTCAGCCTCCTGAGTAGCTAGGATTATAGTCATAAACTACCAGCACCTGGACAGAATCTCTACTTAGCTAATAGCACACCTTGAATTTCATCTCAGAGAAGGCTCTGGTCACACCCCATTCCTATTTACCCTCCATCTAGGAGTCTCTCCCTGGAACCAGATTCTTTCCAGCACAGGTCTGTTCTTAGCTAGTTGGTTTCTAATTTCCTTCTAACTGGGGTGTAAGGACAACACAACTAAGTGGGGGCTGGTCCTCTCCAAACACCATGAAAGACAGGCTGTGATTTGCTGGGAAAGGGGGGAACAGGTGAGTGGAGGTGAGGTAACAGTAACCATGTCTTTTCACTTCTTCCAAGGCCTTTGGACCGCTATCTCTCTATTTCAGACACTGTGGATAACTTTGCAATAGCCTTGCACAGCACAAACAAGGTGAAGTCAAACAAGACGTGAATTATTGTTCCAGGAAAGACAAACATCTGCTCCTCCCTCTCATCGGCAAAAAAAAAGCGCTTTAGAAATAAGGGCAAGAAAAAGTCGACTAATGCGAACAAAACATGTTACCTTGACTCCTCATGGAGAGACGGCCTTCCAGAAGTACGCCCTTCCATTCACTTGAATTTTCCCATTTTGATCTGAATTATAAATAAAACTATTGTAAATCGCAGCTACATTTTTTGTCTTTTCAAATAGAAGAGTCCTCACACAGATGGAAGCAATTATCCCCAGTTGTGAATTTAAAGACAAAAGAAACAAAGAAACAAAACAACTTTGAGCATCTGAGACACACCTAAAGGATGCTTCCCAAGGCTGTTTTAAAGATGAAACTGTTGGAAGGGGTGTGGTTTCTCACAACCCTTGGAATCTAGTATTTGGGAGGCTGAGACAGGAAGATCTTTAAGGCTACCACCTGGGCAATCTAGTGAAGACCCTGTCTCACAACCAAAACGAAAACAAACCAACGAAAAGCCTAAACCCCATAAGACCTGATTTTTATGGGGTTTGACTTTGGATTGTAATTAATGTAGCCATCTCTTTTGATAAATGAGAAATGATGACACATGCCAAAGGGCAAGCGGTAAGAAGTTTGAGGTTTACAAGGCTCTGCTACCCAGTTACCACCCAAAGAGGGTAGGTAAAGAGATTCTAGAAGGGGACCTTGGTCTGAGTCCTCTCTGCTCCTCTATTTCCAGCAACAGTCACAGACAGTGGCACGTGTCTCCCACTAATGGCTTGCACTGAACAGAGCAAGCAGAACAGGTTGTATCCACTCAAACAAGGTGCATTCATTTTGCTGATAAGCCATTACACCCTGGGATGTCCCTGGGACCTCACCCCAATTTCAGTATGCCAGGATCTTGTGTGAAAGCAGCAAGGGAGTGACACTGCACACCTAGAAGCACCCAGTGATTAGTATCCAAGGGTGACAGGAGAACTGGATGGACACCAGAGGTCACATCTAGGGGAGCCAAGAAGACAAAGGAGCCCAAACATGGGCACAGGCAAGGCTTAGCCGAGAAAGGTCATTTGAAGGAGAATTTGCCCAGGAATGGTATCTCCTCTGCGTGAGGGTTGAAGACCAGCCAGGTCTCTGGCATTCCCACTGCCTGGGCGCTTATCAGGACTGCTATACCCCTCTGGGAAACTGAACAATGTGACCCTGGGCAGGTCTTTGAGACTCACCTTGTGCTCCCCTTGGCTTTGAGAATTCTCTTTTCTCTCTCAGCATGGCAGAGCTTGACTTTTTTTCTCTCTCTCTCCTTCCTAGGATAATATTTTGCAAGATCTCCACAATTAGCTGTGTGAAACCAGGCAAATCACTTACCTTCTCTGTGCCTTGGATATCATAATGGGAAAACAGAGATTAGAATAGCATTCACTTCCTGGAACTGCTAATGGGTATCACTGAAATGCTATGTGTAAAGCCCAGGGGAACAAATAATGCCTGGCTGATTGATAGTCACTGCTCCCTAAAGGAGTTATTGCTACAATGACAGGTGAGCACTTCCTCCAATTGTGCTTTCTCCCTGGATTTCCATCCCATGAAAACATACTCACAAGACTAGGATAGGGGGAAAAATAGGCAGAGTATAGTGGTATATATCTGTAATTCTAGGATTTGGGAGATGAAGGTAGGAAGATTGTAAGCTCAAGGTCAGCTAGGGCTTCATAGTGAGACTGTCTCAAAACAAACAAAAACAAAAAGAAATCAAAAACACAAACAACAAGCTGGGTGCTGGTCACATCTATCATCTTAGCTACTCAGGAGGCTGAGATCTAAAGATCACAGTTTCACAGTTTGAAGTGAACCCTGAGCAGAAAAGTAAGGCTGTAAAGGGCCCCAAATTCAAGTCTCAATATGTCACATGTGTGCACATGCATGCAAGTGCACACACATCCACACGCACACACATGCACACACTTAGAATCCCTTAATTTTGCCAGTAGTTCTTGACATAATCAGAAAACTGAGGATGCATGTGGGGGTATAGATTCTCTCAATTACTTGGTCTATGCTGATTCGGTTACATTTTAATCTACTGGTAAAAGCTAAATCACATGTGTTAACTATCAGCACTCTGGGGCCTTCAGGAACACAAGAATAAAATGTAACCAACATTATCTTGGTTCAAATTCCGCTTTTTGTGGCTGACTGCTGGCTCAGTGAATCTCTGCAAGGTTTTTGTTTGTCTTCTTGGTTGCTGTAGAGAGTAAAGTAAGAGCATCCAGCCCTTTGCACACAGAGCTAGAGCCAGACCAGCTCCAAGTGAGCTCTGTGGAGGCCTCATTTTGGCTTCTTTGGTCACTGTCCAGAACGTAATTTCATGCACCTTGAAGACACTCCATTAGTTCTTGGCAAGGAAAAGTAAGTTTTCAAAATTGCTCTTTCTAACAAGACTCTCCTTTCTTGTACAAGAAACTTCTGGAAACTTCTCTGACAACAAGAATCTCTCCCCAGGGGCTGGGAAGGTGGCTCAGTGGTAGAGTGCTTGCCTTGCATGCCTGAGGCCCTGGGTTCGATTCCACAGCACCACATAAGCAAAATGAAAAAAGCTGGAAGTGGCGCTGTGGCTCAAGTGGTAGAGCACTAGCCTTGAGCTGAAGAGCTGAGGGACAACGCCCAGGCCCAGAGTTCAGGCCCCACGACTGAACCCCCCCCCCAAAAAAAAAAGAATCTCTCCCCAGTTTGTTTTTTGTTTGTTTATGCTGGCACTGGGCTTTGAACTCCCGGTCTGGGTGCTGTCCCTGAGCTTTATTGCTCAAAGTTGGTACTCTACCACTTGAGCCACAGCTCTGCCTTGTTGGTGGTTAATTGGAGATAAAAGTCTCATTGACTTTCCTCATGGCTTTGAACCATAATTCTCCGATCTCAGCCTCCTGAGATCTTTCTGAAGAGAGGCAAACTACATCCATAGCAGTCCTTCTGGAGCCCAGCCCATCCTCACTCCTACTATGCCCCAGATGAAAAGCTCTCCCTTTTTTTTTTTCTTCAGAAAAGCCACACTTTCACTTCAAAATCCTATCATAAAGGTTATGAAAGGTAGTTCACAATAGCTTTCCTCTAGGGAAGTCCTGTCCATTCCTTTCCCCATTCTTCCTGCACTGAGCCTTACGTGGTAGCATTCATGGAGTTTCTGGGCTCCTACTATGCAGTTTTAAAAGAGAAACAAAAAATCTGCCTCTATTAGATACAGTGGAATTAAAATCATCACCATGTGAGTTGAGTCAATTTCCCCCTGGCATCCTTAGCTTGGGATCCTGGGAGGAAAATTCAGCAGATTTATTGTGTGCCCCCTAACCACCACTGGGCATGGACTCTTTAACTTAAAAGTGTTCTCTGAGCCCAGCCTTTTTCCTGTAGACACGTGAACACTGTAGTAAGAAGTGCAAAGATCAATATTTGCCAGCAGCCAGCATTTTGGAACATGGTTACCATGGAAACGTTGTCAGCCCCAAATGACTGTCATGAGGTGGAAAAAAAAATACTCTTAAAATAAATGAAACAGGAAAGGTATATTTATAAACTTCTTACCAAGTACCTTGCTGTTTACAGAATAGGCCATGCTTTTTAAGCCATAGAGATGCAAAAGATTGGGGGACGTTCTATGACAGGATTTTTCTTAAGTTCAAAAAATTGTCATTCTTACCTCCTCTCCTAAATGATATGTAAAAATAACTAATCTAATTTTTTTTTGGTCGGTCGTGGGGCTTGAACTCTGGGCCTGCACTGTTCAGCTCAAGGTGAGTGCTCTACCACTTGAGCCACAGCGCCAGTTTTCTAGTGGTTTATTGGAGATAAGAGAGTCACGGACTTTCCTGCCTGGGCTGGCTTTGAACCATGATTCTTAGATCTCAGCCTCCTGAGTAGCTAGGATTACAGGCATGAGCCACTGGCACCCAGCCTAATCTAAGATTCTTAAAGGAAAGTAACTCTAAGAAATAGGGACTTGTATTTTTAGATATTACTCAGCTAAACTTTGTGTGTGTGTGTGTGTGTGTGCCCGTGCGTGCGCCCATGTATGCACATGCTTATATACAAGTACTGGGGTTAAACTCAGGGTCTGGACAATGCCCCTGAGCTTTTTTTTGCTCAAAGCTAGCTCTCTACTACTTGAGTCACAGCTCTACTTCAGCATTTTGATGGTTAATTGGAGATTAGAGTCTCATAGACTTACCTGCTCAGTCTGGCTTTGAACCATGATCCTCAGCTTTCAACCTCCTAAGTACTAGGATTACAGGCATGAGCCAGTTTCTAGCTCTGCTAAACTCATTTGAAATTAGTAAAAAAGTACTAATGGTTGAGATTAAAAGCCAAATTTTCTTATGCCTAAGTTCTGCCAGTTATGTATAAAGAGGGTCAGTAAATAAGGGCCATGAAAATTTTTGTGCAATGAAAAATAATATTCCTGCCACACATTTAGATTTTAAAAAGAAAAGGAATCATTAGCTTGGTGCTGGTGGCTCACACCTGTAATCCTAGCTACTCAGGAAGCTGAGATCTGAGGATCACAGTTCAAAGCCAGCCTGGGCAGGGAAGTCTGTGACACCGTTATCTTCAATAAACCATTAGAAAACTGGAAGTGGCAGTGTGGCTCAAGTGGTAGAGTGCTTGCCTTGAACTGAAGAGCTCAGGGACAGCGCCCAGACCCAGAGTTCAAGCCCCATGACTGAAAAAGAAAAGAAAGGAATCAAACCCTGGACACAGTATTTGTCTTGCACTTATAAAGCTCATTTGTCACTTATCTCTTTACTAAGAAAACCACAAAATTAATTAGAGCATCAATTTGCTCTAAGATCTTAATTTATACCTTCTCTCCCAATAACCATGGCCATATGACAGTTCCAGCCAATAATACACAGCAGCCCTTGCACAGAAGAATATTGGGAGACAATTCTCCATTGTTTTCTCACAGTTAGATACTGACCAACTTTTACTTAACTACCTTGACAAGGATTTGTTTCCCACAGTCTTAACACATTGACTCTCCAGAGAAAGGCTTGCTTAGAACCTTGGAAGATGAAGAAAACATTTCCATCCAGGGCAAAGGGCAGGCTTGTCACATGCTCATTATATAAGATGTGGGATGCCATAAGCCCAGGGTTCCTATAGAGATCACTAAAATGAGAGGTATAAAGTATTTTTAAAGAAATTGAAGAAGACACTAGCTAGCAGGATTATTTTTCTGGTAATGACTAATTATCAAAAGTGACCTACAGATTTAATACAATCATCATCAAAATCCTAAGGACATTCTTTGCAGAACTAGAAAGTACAATCTAAACTTTTATATAGAAAACCAAAAGATCCAGAATAGTCAAAGCAATTTGGAGTAAAAAGAACAATGCTGGAAGTATCACAATACCTTACTTCAAATTATGCTACAGACCTATAACCAAAAACAGCATGGTATTGGCACAAAAGCCAATATGTAGCCAATGGGACAGAATAGAGGACCCAGAACCAAGCTCACACCGCTACAAGCCATCTGATTCTTGACAAGGCTCCAAAAACCAATATGCTGAAGAAAAGGCAGTCTCCTCCACAAATGGTGTTGGAGAAACTGAATGTCCACATGTAGGTGACTAAAACTAGACCCTTATTTCCTACCTTGTACAAAAACCAATTCAAAATGGATCAAAGATCTCACAATAAGACCTGAAATTTTGAAACTACCGGAAGAAAACACTTTAGAATATAGGCACACGCAAAGACTCTGATTGGGACTCCAATTGTTTAGGAAATAAGAGTAAGAACTGGCAAATGAGATTACATAAAATCAGAGTTTCTGCACATCAAATGAAATAATTGTCGGAATAAAGAGACAGACTATAGAGGGGAGAAAATGTTGGACAGCTATATATCTGACAAGGAATTTAGAATATAATAAAAAATAAATGCTAAAAGAACAAAGAGGGGGCTGGGAAGGTGGCTCAGTGGTAGAGTGCTTGCATTGCATGCATGAGGCCCTGGGTTCAATTCCTCAGCAACACATAAGCAGGGGAAAAAAAAAGCTGGAAGTGGCACTGAGGCTCAAGTGGTAGAGCACTAGCCTTGAGCTGCAGAGGTAAGGGACAGCGCCCAGGCCCAGAGTTCAGGCCCCATAACCAAAAAAAAAAAAAAAAAGAACAAATAATAAATGGGAAAAATGTGCTGAACAGTTTTCAAAAGAAGTACAAATGGCTAATAAAACCACAAAAAAGTCTTCAACATCCTTAACTATAAAGGAAGGACTTATCAAAACATTGTAGATTCCATCCCATCCCAATTGGAACATCAATAAGAATAATCAAGGAAACAATAGGGTGAAAATCAACTGCTGTGAGGCATAATTAGATGATTATGATCAGAAGCAGCCCTAGGCAAAAATTCAAGACCTATCTGAGAAAAACAACTAAAGCAAAAGAAGAAAAGGAAGAAGAGGAGGAAGAGGATGAGGAAAAAGAGGAAGAAGTAGAAGGAAAGGGTTTGTGGCATGTTTCAAATGGTAGCACAAAGTCCTCAATTCAAACTCTAGTACCACAAAAAAAGAAAGGAAGGGAGGGAGGGAGGGAGGGAGGGAGGGAGGGAGGGAGGGAGGGAGGGAAAAAAGAAAGAAAGAAAGAAAGAAAGAAAGAAAGAAAGAAAGAAAGAAAGAAAGAAAGAAAGAAAGAAAGAAAGAAAGGAAGGAAGGAAGGAAGGAAGGAAGGAAGGAAGGAAGGAAGGAAGGAAGGAAGGAAAAAGGTAGATAATATGATTGAAATTTATTATCTGAATGTATGAAAAGTTGTAATAAAGCTTATTTTTTTTGTATATACTGGTCTTGAGGCTTGAACTTGGCCTGGATACTGTTCCTGAACTTTTTTGTTCAAGAGTAGTGCGCTAACTCTCGGTCACAGCTCCACTTCTGGCTTTTTGGTGGTTAATTGGAAATGAGAGCCTCATAGGCTTTCTTCCCCAGGCTGGCTTTGAACCATGATCCTCTGATCTCAGCTTCCTGAGCAGTAGATTATAGGCATGAGCCACTGTTCCAGGCAGAAACTTATTTTTATTTGCAATAAAGATATAAAAGTGAGGTAGCAGAAAAGAAATAGAGGAAATGAATATGATCAAAGTATATTATAGGCATGTATGGAAATATCACAAAGAAACCCCTGTCATTGTTCAGTTAATATGCACTAATAAAAATCAAGAAGGACTGTGCAGACAAGGTTCCTGTGGCCTGTCAGTATTTCCCCAGCCATGTGGCTTCAGGGCAGTGGGACCTGCCTCCAATACTCTGTTTACCCTGTTCTGGGCAATCAAGTCCTTGGTCTGTGATCCAGGAGTCTCATGTGGTCTCCAGTATCCATAGGCCCAGGGCAGACTGATCTGTTGGCTTGTAAGTAGGACAAATCTCAGATTTTTTTGTGGTTCTGGATAGGATATTTTTTCCAGAATTAAATAAGGTAGAGACCTTACCCCAACAAGCAGGGGAAGGTCTAGGAGCGTGGCTCAAGTGGTAGAGTGCTTGACTTGTAATAGTGAAGCCCTGAGTTTAATCCCCAGGACCACCATCTGTGAAATAAACCCAAAGGGTATGTTTGGGTTTGTATCAGAAAGAGAAAATAGCACAGATTTTAAAGTTGTTTCTGAGAGGTAGGAATATGACTTAGTGGAAATGTGCTTGTTTAACATGCATGAAGCTTGGATTCCATTCCTCAGTACCACATAAACAGAAAAAGGCCAAAAGTGGTACTGTGGCTTAAGTGGTGGAGTGCTCACCTTGAGCAAAAGAAGCTCAGGGATGGTGCCAGGCCCTGAGTTCAAGCCCCAGGACTGGCAAATAAATAAATAAATAAATAAGTTGTTTCTGAGTTTGGTTTTTTTTTTTCTTTCTTTTCCTTAAAACCTGACTGCATGTTACCCTGACGCCATGGCTAAGATGTCTATGACATTGCTGAAGCTTTCAGACCGCCACTGGAGTAGTCAGAGGCCTCAGGAAAGTTTGGTAGTTTGGCAATTTTGTTCCAGTTTTTCAGTTCACAAGAGGTTGTGTCACCAGAAATTCCTCTAGATCCCTAAACCTGCATTGTGCCAGAATTTATTCATAAAAAAACTGTTACTTTAGGATTCTTTCCACTTCTATCGTCTGTGTGTTTTCTGTCCTGTATATTTCATAATGTAGCACAATGAGTTCTGATTCAGCAGTTAAAATCATCAGTGCATTAGCAATCACTTCCTTGTGACCCACTTTCTACACAGTTACCCATTGTGGCATTAAAAGTTGAGCTTTCAAAAAATATCCCTGAGACTAAAGTATGTACTCGAGGCAAAAGGAATGGAAAAGACAGTGGCTGAGAGGTCCAATGTTTGTTGGTAGCACTCAGATGATGCCCAAGGGTAGGCACCCCTGCTTAGCCCTGGGCTTCCCATGTCAATTCTCCCCTGTTCTGATGCTGAGGGCTCACACTTGTAATCCTCGCTACTCAGGAAGCTGAAGATTGCTGTTTGAAGCCAGCCAGGGCAAGAAAAGTCCATCAGACTCTTATCTCCAATACACACACACACACACACAGCCGGAAGTAGAGCTATGACTCAAGTGGCAGAATGCTAGCCTTAAGCAAACCTCGGGGAATCTGGGCACCAGTGGCTCACGCCTGTAATCCTAGCTACTCAGGAGTCTGAGATCTGAGGATTGTGGTTCAAAGCCAACCTGGGCAGGAAAGTCTGTGAAACTTTTATCTCTAGTTAACCACCAGAAAACCCGAAGTGGCACTGTGGCTTAAATGGTAGAGCACTCACCTTGAGCTTAGGAACAACACTCAAGCCCAGAGTTCAAGCCCCACAACCGACCAAAAAAAAAAAAAAAACACCCCAAACCTCAGGTATAGCCTAGGCCCTAAGTTCAAGCCCCAGGACCAACACACACACACACACACACACACACACACACACCTTTCAAACTTTACCCTCTCTGATTATTCCGCAGCCATTTCCCTCCATCCTTATACTCGTCACTTTCCAAGGATATACCTTGTGTGTCTACCAAACACTTGTGACTGCTGGGCATGATTGTGAGTGGAGAACACAAAGGCAAAGAGACAGGGCAGATCTCTGTTCCTAGGAGACTCGTATCAGGAATATTCTTCCCCCAGCTCAGCCTGTACTAGACCTGGACCAGGGAGCCCAGCTCAGGCGGTGGGCACCCAGAGGATTCTGAGTGGGGCCTTCAGACCGCATTTGGGAAAGCATTGTCACTAGAGGGGAAGTGGTAGGTAGACTCGGTGTTAGCCTGTGTGAGGCCTGAAGCCCAGGAAAGAGCATAGAGAATAGAGAGAAAGAGAGGTCAGTCTGAGAGATGAGAGAAGGCTTTGTGGAAGAGGAAACTGAACAGGTTGGAGGTAGCTGGCACTGTCACCTGCTCCCATCCATCACAGAATATGAAGGCAAGACTGGATCACATACTTCCCATTCCCAGCCTTGGAAGCACCAGGGGACACTCGTTTCCACAGGGACCCAGATGGATGATGGAAAACTACCTGCTAGCAGAGGTTCCTGGACAAAGGCCTCACCTCCTCCAGCCTCAGATGACAGGTGACATTACTAGCACTGCAAAGTTGGGCAAAAATCTAGGGAGCAAACATGTGGGAACTGTCACTGCACAATTAACATCAATACTATATTTCTTGTTCTAGATTTTTCTTTGGCTACAGTCCTAAAAATGTGATTACTAGAACAAGGAATCCTATAAATGTTAGTAAGTAGTTCATATAGAAACTGTGCGTACAATCGTGTGTGTGTGCGCGCGCGCACACACGCACATGCTGGTACTAGGGTTTGAATTCAGAACCTGGACATTGTCCCTTAGCTTTTCTACTCAGGCTGGTGCTCAACCACCTGAGCCCTAGCTTCACTTCTAGCTTCTTGCTGGTTAATTGGAGATATGAGTCTCACAGACTTTGTTGCTCAGGCTGGCTTTGAACTGAGAACTTCAGATCTCATCCTCTTGAGTAGTTAGGATTACAGGTGTGAGACACAAGCACCTGGATTAATTTTCTTTTAAGTTTCAACAAAGTAGCCTAATTTATCCTTGTTTTTCTGTGATGCTAGGTATCTGGGGGAAAAACGTGTCACAGCATTAGCAGTGGTGACCTTTGGGTGGCAGGGACAGCGGATGTTCTATGCTCTCATTGCCAAATGATCATGGAAGTCACTATCTTCTTCAACCATCACTTTCTCCTCTTACCTTTCCTGTTTTATCTCTTCTCCTCCCCCATTTCAATCTCTCTCTCCTTTTCTCTCTGTCTCTCTTCCTCTCTCTCATACACACACATACACACACACACACACACACACACACAGAGAGTTCTTACTTTTGGAAATTCATTTTAAATAATATTTCTCCTCAGTGTCCCCTATTGCAATGCAAATACATTTCCTGAGAAATACAGCTTCTGGCCTCATTACATACTTCTCCTCTGTTTATTGAGCCAATTGCATGATTCTTCATACCTGGCCCAAAGGCAAGACAGAAAGAAGTTCTGTGGACAGGGCTCTCACTCTGGAAGGACAAGACCAAATCAGGGGGGTAGCAGTAGGAGTCTTGAGAGCTAGAAAGCACATAAAGAGACATCAGATGCTCAAGATAAGGGAACCCAAAACCCAAAACCATGGGCAGATTGCCAGTAGAGCCATTGTTATTGTCTGAGATGGCTCACATGTGAAGGCAGGAGGCAGAGGAAGACCCAAGAACCTTTGGAGAACTCCTGCACACTATGTGAAAGCCCAGTCACTGGGTGGGGAAAAAAAACTGATCATGAGACAGATTGCCTATCTGTGCATGCCTTGGGCTTCTTGGCATATATTTTATACCAGAAGGCCACAGTTGATGCTGGTGCATTCCAAAGTGCTGACAAGTGAATCACTCTGGAAGCAATTGTAAGTCTCAGATGCTTCAGAGTGATTCATTAATATCTCTTTTATATGAAAACTTCCCTTTCTTGATTATCTCATTACAGCTTTGTATTCCTCTTGACTACAGGGTTGCTTCAGGCAAACAAAATCTCTTTTAACTTTGCCGTGGATATCTTTTCCTCCCATAATAGAAATCCAGTCATCTGAAGAAAAGATTTGAGAAATTCTTAGTTGAATTAGTTGAATTCTTAGTTGAAAAGCAACGTCGCTGCTTTGGCTTTTTCCAAATTCCCTTAATTCCAATTTGGAGCCAGACAGCAGTGGCTCGTGCCTGTAATCTGAGCTGCCCAGTAGACTAAGATCTGAGGATCATGGTTCAAAGCCAGCCTGGGCAGGAAAGTCTATAAAACTCTTATCTCCAATTAATCACCCAACATCCAGAAGTGGAACTATAGCTCAAATGGTAGAGTGCTAGTATTGAGTGAAAAAACCTAAGAGACAATACCCAGACCCTGAGTTCTAAGCCCCGATATTGGCACATACTAAATAAATAAACAAACAAATAAATAAATAAACAAATAAAAAAAAGTGAAGCAGAAAACTTTGTACCTCCTTGAAAAAGCCCAAGTCCTTCCAGATTGCTCTGTGGAAAACTCTTTTTCCTGAGAGGGCAGAGTAGTCTCTGTCTAGTTAAGAATTTAAATATCATAAAAAATCCAAGCATTGCGGGTGGCTCATAACTATAATCCTAGTTACTCAGGAGGCTGAGATCTGAGGATCACAGTTCAAAACCAGCCTGAGCAGGAAGGGTCATGAGACTCGTATCTCCAATTAACTACCAGAAAACCAGAAGTGGCACTGTGGCTCAAGTGGTAGAGTGCTAGTCTTGAGGGGAAAAAGCTCAGGGACAGCTCCCAAGCCCTGAGTTTAAGTCACATGACAGATGAAAGAAAGGAAGGAAGGAAGGAAAGAAGGAAAGAAGGAAGATTCTCTCCTTTCCTCCCATATTCCCTAACTTTTTCATATGAATTGTAACATCTATCTGGTCTCCTCTTTTCATTTGTCTTTCGCAAAGTAGGCTTCTCCATGGCCCCATAGTATTCTATCTTCTTCCCAAATTGTGAAAGATGTAAAATCAAGGAGTTCCATTCTGCCACCTAACTATAGGTAGCATGTTGAGAACTTTAAAGGCCACAAAGAATTGGTGGAGGCCAGTGAATGTATTCCAGACAGGGAGAAGTATTAGCCTAAGTCACTGAGAGTGGCTTGACAATGCGGCATCCCCATCTACTCAGGAAGCTGAAGCAGGAGGGTGGCTTCAGCCTCTGGAGGGATGGGCAATGGCCACTAAGTGGATAATTACCCTTAGATAGGAGAAATAAATTCTGGTGCACTCTTTCATTGTAGGGTGACTATCGGCAACAACTGCTTTTAAAGGCTTTCAAAACATCACATGTCACCTCATAAATATGTGTAACTTTATGTGTCAACTGCAAAATTAAACAAAATAGGCAAAACAGTAAAAAAAAAAAAAAAAAAAAAGAAGGAAGGAAGGAAAGAAGGAAGGAAGGGAGGGAGGAAGGGAAGGAAGGATGGAGAGAGAAATAGGAAAGAAAGAAAGAAAGAGAGAGAGAGAGAAAGAGAGAGAGAAAGAAAGAAAGGAAGAAAAAGAGAAAGAAGGAAGGAAGGAAAAGAAAAAAGAAATGAAGAGATTTCCAGTTCAAGCAGACAGAGTCTGGGTAGAAGGGAATGTACCCAGATAGTCACAAAGAGGAGCAAAGCTTGACCCAGTCTTATGTTTATTATAACAAAGACATGGAGCTGAGAGACCAAAGAGAAGGGGTTAGGCAGGCTCTGTCCACTTCCGCTAACCTTGCTATCAGCAAAACGGCTCTGACTAGCCCTGCATGCCCCTGTTATCCCAACAAACCCATACTCAAGGGGGAAAAAAGGTCATATTCCTTCTTCAATACAAGAAGGGAACAAGGAGAGTGACATACCCAGAATGCCAGCTACTCATGACAGCAGATTTTCCGAAATGCCTAATATTTATTCAGCTCTGCAGTAAGGTGGCAGAGCTGGTCTGATGTGTGGGAAAAAGGCAGTGAGCTCAGAAAGGTCTGCTGTAAGTTTAGGAGGTTGAGCAACACAGCCAATGGACCAGGCAGAAGCCAAGATGCCCATCTTCTCAGCTCAAGCCTCTGTAGGTAAGTTGCCCTGTGATCTGGAAGACCACAGATCACAAAGCATTTGCCATACCTGAAGCTGCACCTTCACTAGGTCTGACCTTGATGGGTCTGACCTTGGTTCCTGAGCAAAGACCTCCATCCACATCCAGTTAGGGAGGTGGATGGCTAATAGAGAACTGGAGGAAGTGATGGTCTCTACCACAGCATGACCTTGTACAAGGAGGAGGTGGGAGACAAGGACTTTCTGGGGGTGGCTTAGAAGGGGGCGGGGGTTGTGTCTACTAAAGTCAGGGGAATCTGCAAACCTGAATTACTGCAGGCTTCTCTTTCTCAGGCTATAACCCACAATGTTGGCCCTCTGTTCACTTCTGATTCTCACCTGGTGATTGATCTCTTTCCTTCAGCCCAGCCTCCTGCACGGCCCCCCCTCCACTCACACCCACAGGCACCTCCAAGCCAGCCATGCCTGACTGAACACCCCTACAATCTGTTCCCTCCTGAGCCTTGCACAGCCCCTCCCCCATCTTGATAAACTCTGAGCCCTCCAATCTGACTCCCAAAGGGCCCTCTCCCACCCTCCTACCCCTCACCCCAGAAGTCAAGTTGTGCTGTGCTTCACAGGATGGGTGTGGCAATTTCCTCACTGCTTTCCCAGCTCCACTCTTCACTCTCCTCAAAGCCAGGCTGAGATCTTTTTAAACAAGTCAGTCTGAGTGCTCTATCAAGCCCCTTCCTATGTCCATACTCCTTTACCTTATTTGATTGTATTTTGTGTCAGGAATGAGGCTTGAACTCAGGGCCTCATGTGTTTGGCTTTTTTTGCTCCAGGCTGGTGTTCTACCAGTTGAGCCTGTTTCACTTCCAGCTTTTTTGCCAGTTATTGGAGATAAGAGACTCACAGACTTTTCTGCCCAAGATGGCTTCAAATCACAATCCTCAGATCCTAGCATACAGAGTAGCTAGGGCATGAGCCACCAATGCCCAGCTCAGGTGTATTTTTGAAAGGTCACATTATAAACTATGTAGAACCCACAAAAAGGCACAAAGAAGGGCTGGGAAGGTGGCTCAGTGGTAGAGCGCTTGCCTTGCATGCATGAGGCCCTGTGATTCCTCAGCACCACATAAGCAAAAAGAAAAAAGCCGGAAGTGGCGCTGTGGCTCAAGTGGTAGAGCGCTAGCCTTGAGCTGAAGAGCTGAGGGACAGCGCCCAGGCCCAGAGTTCAGGCCCCATGACCGGAACCCCCCCCCAAAAAAGGCACAAAGAATATAACAACACACATATCCATCTTCAACTCTGTGCTGGAACCTCACATCTGTAATCCTAGCTATTCAGGAGGCTAAAGATCATGGTTTGAAGCCACCCAGAGCAGGAAAGTCTATGAGACTCTTATCACCAATTAACTACCAAAAAGCCGGAAGTAGAGCTATGACTCAAGTAGTAGCATGCTATCCTGAGCACAAGAGCTCAGGGACAGTACCCAGGCCCTAAGTTTAAGCCCCAGGACTGGCGCGCGCACACACACACACACACACACACACACACACAAGAAAAAGTGGAACAATGGACATTGCCTGTGGACTTACACATTCCACTTCTCCCTGGCGAGGTAACTAGGGTCCTGAATGCGTCATTATTCTAGCTTTCTCTTACCCAACACAGCTTCTTTATTTCATTGTAACTTAGCTCTCTTTCCTTAGGCCTCCCTGGCTAGGTATTAATGCAGTGCAGGAAATGGCGTGTTGAAATCACTGAAATACAGTAAGGAATCCCTTCAGGCCCAATCTCCCCAGGCTGTCTCTCCTACCCCAAAAGGCTCTCCAAGACAGCAGCTGCCAGTTCCTTGGATGGGATCTTTTGTGACCTTGTGGGTGGGACTTTGGAGTTTGGAAGATGAGTCTCTGGAACCCACACAGTGTCCTTTAGATCCTCATGGAGCCCTGCTGCACAAGGCCTGGGAATTCTTTGGTTTCTCAGTTTAGCAAGGGCTCAGGGATTCCCCTAGGTAGACCCAGCCCTAGCTTATCTCTCCCAGAAGCAAATCTGACTCCAGAAGTTCCCTGCTAGTCTTCCATCCAGGGCCTGAGAGGTCCAGAAGCCCTTGGTATGGGCTTACTTTTCACTCCATTACTGGGGAACCTGACTCCAGCTTAAACCACAGGGGTTCAGAGAGACTAAAGCCCAGCCCTTCCTCTGCTTCATCCCATTCTTTTATCTGTTATCACTGTGATGAGTCAGTACAGACTGAGAAGTGTTCCTCTTCCAGGTTCCAAATAGGAAGAAGGGTTACCACCCGCTTCCTCCCCAGGTCTGACAGCAGACAAGACAATCCTCCATTTTCAGCCCTCTTACCTCAGTGGTAAGTGTCTCCAAACAAGGTCACTGTCAATTCATCTTTCCCTCTATTTTCATATTGGTCTTCTCACCAAGAAGTAAAGGCTGTTTCCTCTTTCCAGTCAGGGCTAGCCTTGTGACTTGCTTTGGTGGACTGAGTACAAGTTGGAACTTGCACTTGTTAGGAAACTTAAGTCGTGAGGGTATTAGAATCAAGAAAGAGCAGAAAACCACCTCAACAGATGAGATCCACTTTAATGGAAAGTTGAAGAGGAAAGTAGAGGTAATGGGAGGGGGCAGGGCCCCAGGTAGCTGAAGGGTTCAAAGAGCTTTGAGAGTTTAAGGTACAGGTTTGGCTCCCAGAGCCTATTGCTTGAGCAAGTCTCCTGCCTGGTCTCTCAGGCTCTTATCACCTGAGAGGATGTTTTCATGGGCTGGAGATGGGCTGGAGAATTTTCTGGAAGATCCCCTGGGGGAAGGGTAGTCAGTGGGCCAAGCCATGGGAGCCATATTGAGTTCTGAGAACAAAGCAGATTCTCATCAGAACAGAGTGGAGGTAATATCCTGGTACTCCTGAGACCAGACCTTAAAGGCACCAGCAACATCCTCTTTCTCTCACCTTGAAACCATCCACCATTTAAAAAGTCCAACTACTTTGACATTACCACACTGTGAAGAAGCCCAGACTTCCCACACAGAGAGGCTTCATGAAGGGAGAGAATGCTGTCTATGTGGTCAGCTACTTCCATGATCACAGCTGGAACCACCAAATCTGGAAGTGAAGCCGTTGTTCATTGTCTTCAGTGTTTGAATCTCAACAGACACTATGTGAACAGAAGAACCACCCAGCTGTGTACTCTGCTCAGATGTAGAATTATGAGAAATGATAGTGTTGTGGAAACCACTTACTTTGAGGAGTAGCTTATTCTGTAGCAATAGCTACATGAAACATCTACTTCGCCAGCAAGATTGCCACGACTGCTGGCTGGCCTTCTACTTCATGCTCCAACAACTCAGGCCTGCTTGTAGCCCACACTGGCTACAAGCCTGTCTCACTTCTATGCATTTTCTCAAGCCACAATTTTCCCTCCCATCTCTTACGTTTTGCCTGGCCTAGTTCAAGTTCACTTTTGTTTCACTTCTTCTTTTTCCCTTAAATACCCATGACCCATTATGCAAAGCAATATCATTGCACTAGTGACGATCTCTTATAACTGCTGTTTCATGCAACAGCTTCCCAACCTGGTCTCTGGACTCTGCAGGGATGGACATCGTCCCCTGTTAAGCTTGGAGTCTCACTTTATGTAGAAATGTAAGCAGGTCAAAGTGCAACTTGCTTCCCCTGATTCCAATAGGGATTGCATTCAGTTGTCTCGAAAAGAAATCCAATCTGATTGGATTCATCAAGTAATAGCTTTCTTTCTCCCCACAAAGCAAATTTAAAGGTACTTTGGATCTTTCAGAGAGGTCAGTGGCTTTACAATGTCAGCAATACCTCAGATTCCTTTTGTCTTCCAGTTCTACCACGCTCAGAATGTGCCTTTTCTCTTTGTGGTTGCCTCAGTACTGCGACATGGCTTCTTTGTCATTTGCCTCACACCCACATTCCGGGCAGAACAAGAAGCAGCAGTGCCCACATCCAGAAAGCAATACATCTCCAGAAATCCCCAGACTTCCAGTCATTCCACTAACCATATCGCAAGGACCCCCAAAACTATAGGAAAAACCAAAGCAAACATCGAGGAGAGCCTGCACTTTGATCTGGAAGTAGTCACTTCTTATAGCTCCTCTTGTGAGGAACAAGGAGAAAACAGAACAAGGAGATAATAAGGAAATAGGAATGCTTCATTCTCCACCTATAAAATGGGCTTAGGACCTACCTTAAAAAGTTGATGACATTAAGAGAAAATATGGGCAACATTGTTCTTAGCACTAAAGACTTAGCAAACAGTCCAGGCACCAGTGGCTCATGCTGTATTCCTAGCTACTCAGGAGGCTGAGATCTGAGGATGATAGTTCAAAACCAGCCAGGCAGGCAGGAAAATCTCTGAGCCTGTTCTCTTCAGCTAACCACCAACATGGCAGAAGTGGAGCTATAGCTCCTGCTTTTTGTGGTCCTAGCTACTGAGGAGGCTGAGATCTAAGGATTACAGTTCAAAGTCAGCCTGGGCAGAAAAGTCCCTAGACTTTTATCTCCAATTAACCCTCAAAAACTGGAAGCAAAGCTGTGGCTCAATGTGCTAGCCTTGAGCAAAAGAACTCAGGGACAGCACCCAGACCCTGACTTCAGACCCCATAACTGACAAAAGGAAAAAAAAAGTTAAGAAAAAGCATCCAGGCCCTGATTTTTAGCCCGGTACACACACTCTGTCTCTATCTGTCTGTCTGTCTGTCTCTCTTTCACACACACACACACACACACACACACACACACGCACACACACACACACACACACACATACAGGCACACACACAGATTTAGCAAACAGTCATCAAAAGTATTTCTATTTTTTTAAATTTCCAGATGAGGACCTTAATTCAAATATCTAAGAGTTTTCCCTGAAAGGCAGAAAATTCCTTGGTAAAGAGAGTTGTCCCAAGCTGTCTGCAATTCTTCTACAATGAGATTGCTTCTTGATTAATGAATCTTTTCTCAATAGTCTATTCAGCTGTAATAAATACAAACTGGATTGTCATTACAACCCTTCACTTTTGTGTAACACAGAAAAAACAAAGCTTGGAGAGACACAAAAGGCAAATGGAGTGTTTTCATTGCTTTGTAGCTACAGGGCTGCATATTTCTTTTCTGATTCATGGAAAATTATCCAGCACACAGAAGTCAGCTAGATCAGTGAAATACTTTGGAATGAGGAGTTTAAGAATAGAATTTCAACATCTTAGTCACTGGGGCCTAGGAAGCTGACCTGGAAGGTATTTGCTGCAGGAAGACTTCATGAATCTGAGGGTCCTTCTACCTCCACCTCCTTTCAGCTTCATTTCTTTATAAAGCAGATGATAAAGATTTTTTTTTTTTTTTTTTTTGGCTGGCCGTGGGGCCTGAACTCTGGGTCTGGGCACTGTCCCTCAGCTTTCAGCTCAAGGCTAGCACTCTACCACCTGAGCCACAGCGCCACTTCTGGCTTTTTCTGCTTATGTGGTGCTGAGGAATTGAACCCAGGGCCTCATGCATGCAAGGCAAGCACTCTACCACTGAGCCACCTTTCCAGCCCAATAAAGATTTTTGTATTGGTCAAGATTTTCTTTTCTAAGTGAGGACAAGTCAAACACAGAATCAAATTATTTAAAAAGTGAATTTATTGGGTAACTAAGGCATCTGAGTGTAGAGTTTCAGTCCACTGGAATCCGGGTGCTCAAATGAAGAATTTAGGTATATCTCTATTTGGATGGTTTCCCCTCTATGATGACAAAACAGGTCCCTTCTGAATGACAGTCCACTAGCTTAGGAACCCCAGCAGAGAGAGCATACCTTTTTCCCAATAGTTTAGGCAAAAATCTTGGGACTATGACCAACTGAGTCATAGCACCACTCCTGAACCAACTGTACTAAGAAATGTTCTCCTACTGGCCGATCTGAGTCACATGCTGATCTCTGAATCAATTACTATGTTAAGAGGATATTATTTTCTATTGGCCAGTCTGGATCACATGCCCACCCCAGAACCTATCACCATACTCAGGGGAGATAGCTCTCTTATTGGCCAATCTGGGTTACATCCATTCCTTAGATAGACCAGCTTCGCTCAATCTACTTAGACTGAGAGCAGATGGAAGGTGAATAGCTGGTTTTCTCTTGCCAGCAGAAGTAGGCAGAACCCTAAAAAAAACTCCATGATATAATTAGATAACAGATATTACAACGCAGTAATACTATAGTAATACTAGTGACACCCTTTCCATCTGTCATTATCCCACTCATTTTTCAGGCTCATTTCAAATGTCACCACAAACAAATCTCCCTAATGAGATTAATTTTCCACCAGCGCGCTATTTGTTTTTCTCTCCTGGTATGTATCATAGCTTCCTATGCATTATGGTGAGTCACACATTCATTTGTCTCCACTCTGGTTTGGAAGAAGCTTATGGCAAAGCCTGAGCCTAGCACACCTCCCATTCAACACAGAGCCTGTGGATGCACTGCTTGCTGGCTGCTAGTCCAGAAGGGACCAGATTATGGAATGAAAGGAATTCAGGATGGTACGGAGGGGAGAAATCTCATGGCTTCCTTCAGGAAGAGTACTCATCCAAGGAACAAGAGTGGGTTTTAGAAACAGGCTGGCTTTCTTTTTTTGCAAGTCATATTTGGGTGGTTTTTGTTGGTGGTGTTTCCAGTCCTGAGACTTGTACTCAGGTCCTGGGTGCTGTCCCTTAGTGGGATTGCTCAAGGAGAACACTACCATTTGAGCCATAGCTCCACTTGCACCTTTTTTGGTGGTTAACTGGAGATCAAAGTCTCATGAACTTTCTCTCCTGGGCTGGGTTCATACTGCAATCCTCAGATCTCAGTTTCTTGAGTAGCTAGGGTTACTGGTGTGAACCACCGGCGCCCAGTTCAAGTCACATTTGGAACTGTGCTTCTTTACTAGATGTGGTGAAACCTGACGTGGAGCTGAGAACAAATCCAAACTTTAAGTTGGCAATTGTCTTAGCAGTTTTATATTGTGAATGAATTAGAGAGATAGAGAGAAACAGAGACACGGCTTAGTTGTGAGGGGCCTTCCCTTCTATAAGCATAAGTGGAAATATCTCAAACACATTTCAAATCTCCCCAGAGACGGCACCTTATTAATAGGTTCAGAGTCTTTTGCTGCAGTGCATATATTTTATGAGTTATCTGTTTCTTCTCCTGTCATTGGTGGCTTTATTCCAGGGACACTCCCCTTGGAGACCCACATACCAAGGTCAGACCCATATACCAAGGTCCTTCTAGCTACACCCTTGCTTGTAGGCACCTGCAGATTTCCCTCAAATGTGTTCTGCTCAATTCAACAGGTTTTAATTATGTGAACTAATATTTGCTCACTATTAAAACTGTGTTTACTCTTGTAAAATGCAAACTCTCAAAGACTGAGATTAGGCAAGCCCAGAAAAATCTGAAATGTTTACACAAACATGCTCGTGTTTCCTGCCACCTTAAGCTGCTTTGTCATCATGGATATCCTGCTTTTTTGGGGGGCGAGGGGGGGATATCTACCTCCTGATCTTCTCATTATTGAGGTCACGAGGTCTCTGTTTTCAGCGCCAACCTCTGCCTGGGAAAGCAGGAGTGAGATCTCCCTCAGATGCCCTGTCCTCCCATACAGAAGTGGCCTCTGATGGCTTCTTAGCAAATTGACACCTGTTGGGGAGCTATTGGATGCTTCCCTTCCTGTGGCTTCTATGTCAGTTTCTAGATCTGAAATTGCGAACTAGCTGGGCGCTGGTGGCTCACATTTGTAATCCTAGCTACTCAGGAGGCTGAGATCAGGGGATCACAGCTCCAAGCCAGCCTAGAGAAGACAAGTCTGTGAGACTCTTATCTCTAATTAACCTCCAAAAACCCAGAAGTAGAGCTGTGGTTCAAGTGGTAAAGCAGTAGCCTTGAGGAAAAAAGCCAAGGGACAGCAACAGGCCCTAAGTTCAAGCCCCAGTACTGGCACTAAAAAAGAAAAGAAGAGAAAAAAAAGAAAATGAGAACTGGAGTTTGAGGAGAATCTGAGATATGTTGTTTCTCAGTTCTTGTCAAGCAAAGCTCATAGTTTGTTCTACTGCCAAGTTTCTCTCATAATTCTGACATGTTTGTCCCAAAACACACACATTTTCCATAACCAGAAGAGCCTGGGAGGGGTGGACACATCATAATTCAAAGACTGGAAAGATGGAAACTAATTACCTGGGACTTCAGCTATTATGAAAGTGAATTCAAGAGTTTCTAATGTATTGCTTCTGGTCATTGCCAAAATCCAATATCCTCATTTTGAGCTTAAAGATAATCCAAAGCCCCATCACGCACACATAAGGCTGCTCACAATGGAGAGTATTTTGGGAATGGAAGCAGAAATCAAGTCATAATCTCTCAAGCATCCACAAGAGAACCATTTAATCCATGAAGTAGACGGAAGGAAGAGTGTATAAGTACCCTTTCTCCCATGATAAAGCCCAGAAACAGAGTACCAGAAATTCAAACCCCTCCAGAAATTCTCCAAATGGTAGATATTTAACAAAGCAAAGGACACACCCTTCCTCTGCACTAAACTAGCTCTGGGAAGGTGACCAAATGAAAGGCTTTGGTTTTCAATACACATCACTCAGATATAAATAACTGCCTCTGGTGACCTCAGACTTCCTCAAAGCTTCGGACTCACTTCCCATAGCCTGTGACCAAATACACCTGTTCCTCTAAAAAATGGCTCACTGACTTCTCCTAAGTGAATTTTTTTGGGAGATGTGATGGTACTGGGGTTTGAATTTAGGGCCTGTGCACTGTCCCTGGGCTTTTATTGCTCCATTTTGGCACTCTGCCACTTGATTTACAATTCCATTTCAGCTTGTTTGGTGGTTAGATGGAGATGAGAGTTTCACTGACTTTCCTGCCTGGGCTGGCTTCAAATCTCACTCTATCTTCAGAGCTCAGTCTCCTGAGTAGCTAGGGTTACAGGCATGTGCCACCAGTGCCCAGCCTAAATGAATTTTCCTTAGTGAATTTTCTTTTTCTTTTTTGGGTCCGGTCGTGGGGCCTGAACTCTGGGCCTGGGCGCTGTCCCTCAGCTCTTCAGCTCAAGGCTAGCACTCTACCACTTGAGCCACAGCGCCACTTCCGGCTTTTTTCTTATGTGGTGCTGAGGAATCGAACCCAGGGCCTCGAGCATGCAAGGCAAGTGCTCTACCACTGAGCCACCTTCCCAGCCCCATCCTTAGTGAATTTTCTGAGACAGGGTCCTGCAGGAAGTCAAAATCATTGTGCCCAACACATCAGTTGCATTTATATGTAAGATTTTCCATCATATTTCTCAAAAGACATGAAATCACAAATATGTGATTTTGAAATCAAAGGAAATTTTCCATACTCTATGGTCTTTAATCATAGCATGTCTGACTGTACTAGCAGTTCAGCCATAACCCATACCCATGCAGACAATCTTATGCGCTCTCTCTCTCTCTCTCTCTCTCTCTCTCTCTCTCTCTCTCTCTCTCTCTCTCTCTCGCACGCACGCGCGCGCACACACACACACACACACACACACACACACACATACACAGAGTGTCCTAGGTAACAGACAATAGCAAATTCCATGCTTTCAGAACCAGCATCAAATTCTTAAAACATGAAACTATGAATGCAAGCAGGAAAACTTGTGATTTCAGGCCACTTGGACTCTATTTCTGGAGCTGTGCCAACAGAGCAATTTCCAAGAAAAGCAGCTCTGACAGTTGCCTGCTCAGCTCTCCTGCCTTAACCAAGCTCTTTGTCAAGCTAAGTGGGATCTTCTTCTCTTCCTAGCTCAGGCTCTAGTACCACAGGCTGGTAACTAAACACCAAGAAATCTGAACTGATAGGGTAAATTAGACTTTGCCAGAGAACCATGTAGACATCCAGGTACAGAGAACAAAGAAAGGTTTATTGTCGGGAAAGGGGCTGGCAAGACCCCTTCTCACAAGAAAGAAGTGAGTATCAGCTATTGTCTGAGGTTGTCTGTATAACTAGGAGGTTTAGGAGGGGTTAGAAGGGGATAGAAAGTAGAGACCCTCGTGTGGATATGAGGTCCATAGGCTTCATCATGGCAGACTAGGATTTATGGCTGTTGTCCAAATAGTGGATAAGAAGCCCTGTAGCTGCCTAGACCAGGTCCTTGCAGCCTTATATGGTGGTAGCTGCCCACTCTGGGGCATCCTTGGGATGCCCTCTTGCCATCCCAAGGTAAAGGGGGTTGGAAGCTGATTATTTACTGCCTTGACAATAATTTAAAAAAAAAAAAAAAAAAAAAGCCGGGTGCTGGTAGCTCACACCTGTAATCCTAGCTACTCAGGAGGCTGAGGTCTGAAGATCGTGTTTCAAAGCCAGCCAGGAAAGTCCATGAGACTCTTACCTCCAATTAACCACCAGAAAATCAGAAGTGGTGCTGTGGCTCAAATGGTAGAGCGCTTGCCTTGAGCTGAAAAGCTCAGGGACACTGCCCAGGCCCAGAGTTCAAGCCCCACAACCGACAAAAAAAAAAAAAAAGACAAAAGAAATTTGTCCACACCAAAAGTGTGTAAAGGAAAAGGAGGAGAAAGACTAATAAGATTGCCTCACACTGCGAGCAACCAAACAAGTACAAGCGGAGCACCACCAGCCCAGACACGAGAGCACTGAAAGGTATTTCCTCCTTCTGTTACCCTGACACCAATCACCAGCCAGCCAAGACAATATATTCCCTAAGCTGCACACTGATAATCTGAACTAGGGAGGCTGAGATTTGAGGATCACAGTTCAAACCCAGTCCAGGCAGGAAAGTCTATGAGATTCTTATTTCTAATTAACCACCAAAAAGCCAGAAGTGGAGCTGTGGCTCAAAAGGAAGAGAGCCAGCCTTGATCAAAAAAAGCTGAGACAGTGCTTTGAAGCTGAGTTCAAGCCTTAGTATGAGCACACATATACACAAGAGAGAATAGTTTTCCTCAAGTAGGCAGCTTTGCCTGAGGAAGTCAAGTCTGTAACCAAAAGCTGATGGGTGGGGATGTTACAGGTACAAACTGGATCGCTTGGTCCTAAGGAGGATTTAGAGCACTTGATCCATTTGGGGATCTTCTGCAGCCTTGGGAGGGAAAAAACCACTGTAGTTTTACTGGCTCAAGAATGAGACACCCCCACACCCTGTACCATAAGCTGGGAATGTGGCTTAGTGGTAGAGTGCTTGCCTAACATGCATGAAGCTCTGGGTTCAATTCCTCAGTACCATATAAACAGAAAAAGCCCAAAGTGGTGCTGTAGCTCAAGTGGTAGAGTGCTAGCCTTGAGCAAAAGAAGCTCAGGGACAGTGCCCAGGCCCTGAGTTCAAGCCCCAGGACTGCCCCACCCCCCAAAAAGAAAAAGATCCCCTTTGTAGATAGGTAACTCTGAGCATCTCAAAATGAAGAGTTTATTCCTATTAGACACACCAGTCCATGAGAACTGTAATGTAAATTCCATACTTATGGAATAGTCAATGGATTAAGTAGCCACCAGGCATATGTATATATATATATATATATATATATATATATATATATATATATATATATACACACATGTGTATATATATATATACATACATACATATGATATGCCTGTATGTGGATATATATGATTTTATATATATACACATATATATATACATATGTGTATATATATACATACATACATATGGTATGTCTGTATGTGGATATATATGATTATTTGGTCTCAACCACCAGTTTAAAGTATTTACTTTAGAGGAGGCTATCCTGACATGAGAAATACATTTTAGGGCTGGGAAGGTGGCTCAGTGGTAGAGCGCTTGCCTTGCATGCATGAGGCCCTGGATTCAATTCCTCAGCACCACATAAGCAAAAAGAAAAAAGCCAGAAGTGGCGCTGTGGCTCAAGTGGTAGAGCGCTAGCCTTGAGCTGAAGAGCTGAGGGATAGTGCCCAGGCCCAGAGTTCTGGCCTCACGACCGGACCCAAAAAAAAAAAAGAAAGAAAAAGAAATTTTAAATAGTTTTTACATATTCTTAGCTCTAATGTTATTGTCTGTTTGGGGATGTTATAAATAGATATTAAGAAGTCTTGAAAGGAAATGGTTTAATTTTATTCATCCCCTGAGTGTTAGGTAATTAATTAGCCTCTACGTGCCACTTACACAAATAATTTCCAGACTGATTAAAAAGCCTGATGTGAAAATCCAAATAAAATGAATCTTAGGAAGGAACACAAGAGAATATTTTATAATTTGCAGTAGAGAAGGGCTTTATAAGCAAGATATAAAACCCTCAGACCAGAGATGAGATTTGACTACATAAATTTTAAAAAGATTTATTGTTATTATAAAGGTGATCACATAAAATTTTAAACTTCATGAAACAGAAAGTGCTAGAGCTACGTACTAATGTCTTACACCTAACTACTCAGGAAGCTGAGATGTGAGAATCATGGTAAAAAGCCAGTTGGGGGAGGAAAACCTGAGAAATATTTATCTTCAATTATCTATTAAAAAAAATAGTAAGTGGCCAGGTGCCAGTGGCTCACATCTATAATCCTACCTACTCAGGAGGCTGAGATCTGAGGATGGTGGTTCAAACCCAGCCCAGACAAATCTGTGAGACTCTTATCTCTGATTAACCACCAGAAAACCAGAAGTGGAGCTGTGTCTCAAAATGGTAGAGCACTAGCCTTGAGCAAAAAGGAGCTCAGGGACAGCGCCCAGTCTCTAAATTCAAGCCATACAACCAACAAAAATAAATAAATAAACAAATAACTGGGAAGTGGTGCTGTGGCTCAAGTGGTAGAGCGCTCACCTTGAGCTGAAGAGCTCAGTGACAGTGCCCAGGCCCAGAGTTCAAGCCCCACAACCAACAACAACAACAAAAAAATACAAAAACAAATAACTGGAAGTGGAGGCATAACTCAAGTGGTAGAGCTCCAGCTATAATCACAAAAGTCAATGGAAAGCTTCAGGCCCTGAATTCAACCTCCACTATCTACTGGCATGCACACAAAAAAAGGTACCGTACTAGCAGAAAATATTTAAAGCAAAAATGACACCAAATTAACATCTAAAGTAAGTAGAAAACAAGTGGTCAACAGACATATAAGATGCACTGTCCAACTCGTAAATCAGGGCAATGCAATTTAAAATGACATTGGTTTGGGTTTTTGGTTTGGGTTTTGGCTTGGTTTTTACACATGATGCTGGTAGTATGTGTTTTAAAGAAATGATAATGTCCATTGTGGGTAAATATACTCACTACTATATAAATTAGACCAGAATTTTCTGAGAGAAATTTGACATTGTTGACAGCATTTTTTGGGGGGGGGGGGGGGTCCAGTCATGGTCCCTAAACTTTTGGCCTGGGTACTGTCCCTCAGCTCTTCAGCTCAAGGCTAGCACTCTACCACTTGAGCCACAGCGTCACTTCTGGCTTTTTTCTTTTTGCTTATATGATACTGAGGAATCGAACCCAGGGCCTCAGGCATGCAAGGCAAGCGCTCTACCACTGAGCCACCTTCCCAGTCCCGAAATTTGACATTGATAAAATATTTTATTTTTTAGTCAGTCATGGGGCTTGAACTCAGGTGCCTGGGTGCTGTCCTTGTGCTCTTTTTGCTCAAGGTTAGCACTCTATCACTTTGAGCCACAGTGCCATTTCTACTTTTCTGGATGTTAATTGGAGGTAAGAGTCTCATGGACTTTCCTGCCCTGGCTGGCTTTGAACAGAAATCCTCAGATCTCAGCCTCCTATGCAGCTAGGATTATAGGCATGAGCCAGTAGCTTCCAGCAAAATATTTAAATGTTCATACTCTTCAATTTAGAAATTCCACTTTGAGGTTATGATTATTTAGTTTTCTTTTTCTTTTCTTTTTTACTTTTTTATTGCCAGTTCAGAGCTTGAACTCAGGGCCTCAAGTTCACTGGCTTATTCACAGCTAGCATTCTACCACTTGATCCAGGTCTCTAGTCCAACCTTTTGGTGGTTAATTGGAAATAGAGTCCTGAGGACTTTTCTGTCTAGGATGGCTTCAAACTTTGAATCTCAAGATCTCAGCCTTCTGAGTAGCTAGGATTTCAGGCATAAACTACTAGCAACCAGAATAAAAATGTGGCCAGCACAGAGGGAGTTCCTGGGAATATTAAATTAATTTTTAAAAAAGTCAAACCAAGAACAGAACACATTGCATGATAACCTGCATGTAAACATTTAAGAAGAAAAATTGAAAAAAAAAATTAGTTCAAAGAAACACAAATCAAATCTGTTGCAGCTAATTTATCTAAAGGCCTTCCAAAACTGACCACAAAATAAGTTTAACTTCTCTGTTGAGAAGTTACATGTATGTACTATACAGGAATTTTCTTAAACCTTACCATCAATCTGACAAGATTGTACTGCAGCCAGAAAGAGCTCTTTCCTGTCCCATAGACTCCCTGAGAGCTTCTGTGTCCCCTCAAAAAAAATGCCAGCTCCCACACAGACCTGCTCAAGAGTATGTGGAGTCTCTCCAGACCTTTGTGCTTCCGAAGCACTTTTCAATAATTAACTAATCTACCTACGGGTAGGGCAGGCTACAGCTCCCACAAAAGCAGAACTCTCCCTCATGCCCGCTGCCCTCCTCTGGAATGTGAAGGCGTCCCTTACAAATGGTTGTCCTTCAGCTATGCCTTCTCCCAGGACCCAAGATGACAGGGCCCACCCAGGACAAGAGAGCAGCTTTCCCCCAAATGTTCTGTAGGAAATTGGACTAGTCTGTAGCTTGGCCTGTCCCCTCCCTCATCTCCAAGTGGAATAAGAACTTTGCCACCACCATACGACAAATCCCATCTCCATTAAGATCAGCTTCAATTCTGCCATTCTTTCTTTCAGGATCCTTTCCACTTTAATGAATGAGTGACATAAATAGGAGGAACGATGTCTATTTCAATATTTTTGTATTTCTGCTACCTGAAGAAAGGGATCTCAGACCTTGGATTCTAACAATGCACTGAAATTTCAAAACCTTTGGAGAGGGCTGGGAAGGTGGCTCAGTGGTAGAGTGCTTGCCTTGCATGCATGAGGCCCTGGGTTCGATTCCTCAGCACCACATAAGCAGAAAAAAAAAAAAGCTGGAAGTGGCGCTGTGGCTCAAGTGGTAGAGCACTAGCCTTGAGCTGAAGAGCTGAGGGACAGCACCCAGGCCCAGAGTTCAAGCCCCACGACCAGACCAAAAAAACAGAAACAAAAAAAAAAAAATAAACCTTTGGAGAAACCAACATAGGATTGCCAGTCTGTAATTTTCCAAGCACAGACATTTAAAAATGCACTCTGAACTACAATCACCACCACTTCTAAAATGAGAGGGCAACACCAAAACAACCTAATCATGACCAGACAAAATTTATTTATTCATTTATCTGTTTATGTATGTATTGTGATGGCACTGGAGCTTGAACTCAGAGCAGCATGCTTTTACTTGGCCTTTTCACTCAAGGCAGTGCTCTACCACTTGAGCCACATCTCCACTTGCAGCATTTTGCTGGTTTGTTGGATATAAGAGTCTCTCATGGGCTGGGAAGGTGGCTCAGTGGTAGAGTGCTTGCCTTGCATGCATGAGGCCCTGGGTTCGATTCCTCAGTACCACATAAGCAAAAAGAAAAAAGCCACAAGTGGCGCTGTGGCTCAAGTGGTAGAGCACTAGCCTTGAGCTGAAGAGCCGAGGGACAGCACCCAGGCCCAGAGTTCAGGCCCCACGACCGGACCCAAAAAAAAAAAAGAGTCTCTTATATTTGTGCATAGGGGCTAGCTTTGCACTATCTGCCTCAAATGTCAAGTTCCTGAGTAGCTAGTATTATAGACATGAACCACAGGCATCTGGCTCAGGTTTTGTTGTTGTTGTTGTTGTTGGCTTTCTGCTAGTACTGGGGCTTGAATCTAGGCCGTCCTCCCTATGGGCCTCCCATTCAGCTAGTTTTGCTCACAGCTGGCACTCTACCACTCTACCAGTTCCTGCTTTTTTGCTGGTTAACTGGAGATATGATTATTTGGGTTTTGTCTGTCCAGGCTGGCTTCTGACTGCGGTTCTCCTGAATAGCTAGGATTATAGGCAAGAGCCATAGGCACCCAAAAATGTTATATAATATAATTCTCAATGTAGAGGTTGGTAGAGCAGCCAAATTTAATCTTAGGTATTTTATACTTTATGATGTTACTGTACATGGAATTATTTTCTTAATTTCCCTTTCAGATTTTTCTTTGCTATGGTAGTGTAACTGATTCTGCGTCCTATCCTACAAGTATGCTGAATTCATGGTTTAGCTCTGTGGGATTTTTTCCAGTGTGAAATCATTAGCTTTCTACATACAGATCATGTCATCAGGAAACACGTAATTTTACTTATTTTTCCAATTGGGATGTCTTTTATTTCTTCTTGTCACCCACTTGTGTTTCATCTAATACTGTGTTGAACACTAGTATTGAGATGGAGTATCTGTTTTATTCTTGACCTAAGAAGAAAAGTTTCACCTCTGTGTGATATTGACTGGGGTTTATTATATATGGCCTTTATCATATTTAAAAGGCTTCCTTCTATTCTTGGTTTTCTGAGCATTTCCATTATGAGTTAATACAAACATTGAAGTTTGTCAAATACTTTTTCTGTATCTATTGAGACTGTCACAGGATCTTTTCCTCCATTCTGTTAACATGGTATTTGACATTGCTTGCTTTATTTTTTTAACGTTGAACCAACTTTCAGGAATCAATCTCACTTGGTTCTGGTATATAATCTTTTTAATATGCTACTAGATTTGCTTTATTAGTATTATGTTGGGGATTCTCGCATCTATATTCCCAACAGGTACTGGTATATAGTTTCCTTTCTGTGGAGCCTTTTCCTAGCTTCAGAATCAGGCATGGCAGGCCTCATAAGATGCTGAGCTAGGAAATACTCCTCTGCTCCATATTTTTCTAGAAAACTTAGGAGGTGTTGTGTTAATTCTTTATAAAATGCTTGTTAGAATGCACCAATGAAGCTATGTATCCTTAAAGGTTTTTGTCTGTTTGTTTTTTAATACCATTTCCTCCTACTACTGTAGAATAGACTTACAGTTAAGCTAAAGAACAACTACCCAAAATATCAGATTTAAATACCTTTGGGTACAACTCTTGATAGACCATTAACATAAAGATTTAAAAAAAAAAAAAAAAAGAGGCAAGTACTAGCCTGTCACGTCTGTAATCTTAGCTACTCAGGAGGCTGAAATCTGAGAATGGAGGTTTGAAGCACTCAGCTGCTGACCTCTCTCAGGCTCCAAGATGACAGGGCCCAGGACAAGAGAGCAGCTTTCCTCCAGATATTCTGTAGGAAGTTAGACTAGTCTGTACTTTGGCTGGTCTCCTCCCTCATCTTCTCCCTCAGGTGGAACAAGAACTTTAACACCACTATAGGACAAATCCCATCTCCATTAAGGTCAGCTTCCATCTGGCCATTCTTTGTTTCAGGATCCTAGGAATCACAGAAAAATGGATAGGTCTCCTTTCCATTTTAATGAATGAGGGAAGAGAAAAAGAAGGAAGGAAGGAAGGAAGGAAGGAAGGAAGGAAGGAAGAGAGGGAGGAAGGGAAGGAGGGAGGGAGGGAGGGAGGGAATCAAGTCACTCAGCCTAGAAGCAGGAGGGAAACAGGATCTGGACAGGTGAGCCTCTGCGAATGGCAGAGGCTCTGGAAGCATGGGAGCAGAGGGGTGCCCCAGCGTATGCCTGGCATTCCTTCACATGCTGCCAGTAACATTACCGCTCCACCCCTTGGTTCCCTTAGTCTGCAGCCACCAAAGTTCCCAGCAAGTTTTTGGTCAGTAAGAAGGTGGGGTTGGGAGGTGTTATGCTCAAACATGATTCACTTGAGTCAGAGGGCTCCAGGTAAACAGCCCCTCTGCAAATGTCCCTTCTGAGCCTTAATAGGCCAAGCAAACAGTTGGCAGGAAAGAGGATGCTTCTGGGCACAAACATTAATTCAAGGCTATTCTCAATAAATATTTTCTTAGTCTACTGGTGAACAAAAACAGAAAGATCATGGACCACAGAAACCTATTAGAGAATCTAGACAGAAAAAATCCATTTTCCACAGTTTTCCTTTGCTTTTTAAAGTGCCATCTCTTCTTCCCTCATGCACTAATGTTTGCTTCTAGTTTAAAAAATAAATAAATAAATGAAAAACCTGCTTAACCACTTTTGTAGAAAGAGGAGTGAAAGTAATATTTGAATACTCAACTGACTGGTTCTCTTTGGGAGCAATCAGTCAAGTAAGTAGCCAAGAAAAAAGACTCCTCCCCCCACAAAACAAAAAGGCATAAAAATGGCACCCAACCTGAATTCAGAAGTCCTCAGTCATCCGGCACCACCCTGGGTCTTCACACACAATGACAAATTCTCTCCTGTGAGTCACAGCCTCCCACACCCAACAGGGTGTAGAAACATTTGACTGAAACCTGAATAAAATAGTAAGAACGAGTCAGGCAGGTAAAACATTGTCCCGCTGTCAATTTGATGAAATGTTCCAGCCTGTTTCAAGATGGAAGGGAGGGAGAGAGGGAGTTGTTTTTTGTTGTGTTTTTTTTTTCAGCCACATTGCAGCTTTTTTGCATAATTCCACGGAAACCTGAGGGTTTGCAGTCCCACAGATATTTCCATCTACAAACACAAAATTCCCATGGAAACTCTGTACTCAAGAGTGTTTGTTTATTTTGTATATAGAAGATGGGTAAGCCAGGCTAGTGCCTATAATCCTAACTACTCAGGAGGCTGAGATCTGAGGATCTTGATTAAAAGCCAGTCCAGGCAGGAATGTCAAGGACTTTTATTTCCAATTAACCAGCAAAAAGCTGGAGGCAGAGGTATGGCTCAAGTGGTAGAGTGCCCGCCTGAGTGAAAAAGCTCAGGGTCAGTGGCCAGGCCAAGTTTAAGCCCTAGTTTCAGCACAAGAGGAAGAAAGAAAAGAAAAAAAAGAAGAGAAAGAGAGAGAGAAAGAGAAAGAAAAGAGAGAGGGAGGGAGGGAGAAAGGGAAAGAGGAAGAGAGAGAAAGAAAGAAAGAAAAGAAAGAAAGGGAGGGAGAAAGGGAGGGAGGGAAGGAAGGAAGGAAGGAAGGAAGGAATATTTCTGTTGAGCTTAAGACTTTAAAGAGGTAATAGAAGAGCTCCCTTTCCTCTCAAAACTGTAGGTAATGAAGTAAAGAAATATTCTTATTTCTATCTTTTTACCCTTCTACCTCTCTTTACACATGAAAAGCAAGAAAAGAAAATGCTCATCCATTTTAGCAAATCAGAACTGGTTCACAGACTAGGGCCTTACCAGAGTCTGTATGCAGTATTAGCAAGATAAGCCTGTGATTAAAACTCTCAAATTTAAAACAACTATACATAAACCCAAGGCTCAAATAGACTAAACTGTTACATCAGAAACAGTATTTACTGAGTCTGTAGAGGCTGAATGGAATCCCTTTCGGGCCTACAAAGGTTCAAATAGCTCAAGTTCTGATCCTAATGAACACCGAGGCCTCTTGCCTTCTCTTTTTAGAGAAAATGTCTCAAATTCACACAAGTCCTTGTTATTACCAATCAACACTGATTAGACACCCACTTGGTGGCCTGGACTGAGCTGACCAAACCTATTCCATTATCCTTGAACCACCACCTGGGCAGTCAAGCGGTATTGCTTCATCACCATTGAGAAATCACACCCTTTTAAATTGTAAGCACTAAAATAGAGGCTTATAACTAGCTCTCTGGGGATGCAAGTGTGTGATGGAACAGAGCTCAGCAGGAGGGAAGCTAGGCAGGTATTGGGGAGACACCGCATGCAAGTGTGGAATGTGAGGGTGTTTTGAAGTGTGGGGGGAAGGGGTTCTGTCACTGTAGACTCCTAGCTTAAACATGCACAGGGACTAGATGTGTTTCTGAAAGTGTACTTGGGATTTATTGAATACCATCTAATCTGGGAAACCTGGAGTGGCTTGAGTGTAAGATATAGGATCACTTGCCTAGCAATCATAAGGCCTTGAGCTCAAACCCTAGTACAACCAAAGAAAGATATACCAGACAAACCATGCATCCTGGAGGCAGCACCTTATCTACTTACATCAGTATCTCCAGACCCAACACCAGCTCCTCATCCTATAATGGACTCTCAATTTGTTTCCAGAATCACATTCCTCTAGATCTCCCCAATTGTCTTAACACCCTCCCTTTTTTGTTCAGTATTGGGCTTGAACTCAGGGCCTTGCATTTGCTAGGCAAGTGCTCTATCTCTGAGTCATGCCTCTCACTTCCCCCTTTTCTTGACTGATTGTTTTTTTTTTGTCGGTCGTGGGGCTTGAACTCTGGGCCTGGGCGTTGTCCCTCAGCTCTTCAGCTCAAGGCGAGCGCTCTACCACTTGAGCTACAGCGCCACTTCTGGTTTTCTGGGTTTATTGGAGATAGGAGTCTCACGGTCTCTCCTGCCCGGGCTGGCTTTGAACCGCGATTCTCAGATCTCAGCCTCCTGAGTAGCTAGGATTACAGGCGTG